>NC_073313.1:337981893-339181893 GCF_027595985.1 Sorex araneus | reverse complement strand
GAAGCGTGAGGGGAGAACTACGAGAAAGGCCTGGGCTATGTGCAGCGTGCGTTGTGTGAGCTGTGAAGTACCCGAGGTGTCAGGTATGAACTGCGGTGAGTGTGAATTGTGTGAGGTCTAAGTTGTTGTGAGGTATGACTTATGTGAGGAGCGCAGACTCTGGCAGCTGTGTGAGGGGCCCCGGGGAGCCGGTGCTCCAGCCTTGGCACCTTCTGCGGATGTAGTCCTGACTGGTCCTCAGGAAAGGCCCCGAGCAGAACCACTCTGCTAAGCTGCTCTATCCCTCAAACCAAAGAAATGTGGAGATAATGAATGATCGCTTTAAGTCACGAAGTTGGGGAGTAATCTGTTATGCAGCAATAGATAACTAATCCTCAGGTATTATCACAGCTACCAGCCACTTTTATTAAAGGCTTCCTTGAGGAACAGTGTACCAAGGTCACTCACTTTCAATTTGGAAGCTCGAAACGGGTTCCTTCCTGTGTATCTGAACAAGCTCATCTCTGAAGGCAATTGCAGTCCTGAAATAACAGTGGTTTGGAGAGGGGGAAGATATTGCCTGGAGAAGAATGCGTGTTCCTAAAGACGGGCATGCTGCTAGGCCTTCAATCTAGTTTTCATTTCAGTTCTGAATAGAAATGCAAAAGAAGGGCCAGGGGGCTGTTCCGGTCCTGGACGTGAGCTGTTCCTCATCAGCGGGGAGGTCTGACTAGAGCACAGAGGATGTATTTCTGCTCCCTCTGGTCGGTCCCCCACCTGACTCTATCCACGCAGCCAGCCACCCGAGCCCAGGGCAGGAAAGGCAAATGACTCTGAGCCAAACTTGGTTATGCTTTTGGGTAAGGAGAAAATTAAGTGACCAGCAGGAATATCCCATGGCCTGATTTCCTACAACACCAAGACAGCCCTCAAACAGATAAGGGAATCTCTAGCCTACTTTGACTTAAAAGGACCAAAACCCACGTTCTGAATTCCCTGTAGGAGTCTGGGAAGGAGGCAGGGGGGAGGTGTTCTTGGGTAACCGCCACCATCTGGAGACTTCAAAAAGCTCTAGCAATGCACAAGGAACACTGGATTTATGTGTACCGCCAGAAATCAAGCCATTCATGGAGCCTGGCACACGGTCAGGCCTTGCAATCTGTTTACGTATCTGTTTCAAATACGGGCCACTTCCAGTGTTTGGCCCAGGTCACAGTCAGGGCTGTTTGGGGCAGCATAGTGCTGGGGGCCAAACTCAGGATCTTACACACGCCACGATGTGCGCTATCACTTGAGCAGTCTTCCCCGTCTCAAAATCTGGTCTTAAACATCAGGCTCTGACTCACATGCTGCGACCCCAGGCTGTGCACCCCTGGCAAGCTCTCCGCCCATGGTTTCCAACTGCCAAAACACTGCCCCATACATCTGATTCAGAGCAGTGCACTTTACAGGATGTTTTGGTTTGATTTTGTTGGGCCACATCTGACAATGCTTAGGGCTTAAGCCCTAAGTCCTGGCTCTCACACTCAGGAATCACTTCTGGCAGTGCTTGGGACCGTATGGGATGCCCGGGATTGAACCCAGGTCAGCCACGTACAAGGCAAGCATCTTACTTGCTGTACTATCTTTCCACGCCTGAGGCTTATTTTAATTTTATTTGTTTTAGTTTTTTGGCCACAGCCGGGAGTGCTTAGGGGTGCCTCCTGGCTCTGCACTCAGGAGTCACTGTTGGAAGTCTTGGGGATTTTTTTTTTTTTTTTTTTTTTTTTTGGTTTTTGGGTCACACCCAGCGATGCACAGGGGTTACTCCTGGCTCTTCACTCAGGAATTAACCCTGGCGGTGCTCAGGGGACCATATGGGATGCTGGGATTAGAACCCGGGTCGGCTGCGTGCAAGGCAAATGCCCTACCCGCTGTGCTATCGCTCCAGCCCCAGTCTTGGGGATCTTAACAGCATCTTACCTGCTGTTACTATCATTCCAGCCCAGAGGATTCATTTTTTTTAACCACTGGTTTGTAGACTGATGCCAGCCCACAGATGTGAAAGGACTGAAAACTAGGACTCCAGGTCACACCAGGGCTGATGGCCTGGGACAAGGGCTTGTAGAGGAAGGAGCCTTGTACCTGTGTTGCCGGTGGCTGTCTTTACTGGGGGTGGGATGTGCAGTGTACAGATGTGCATGTTGGGGGGGAAGCCTCATTCAAGGACCATGGAGGAACGACTGATTTTCTAGAGTCTGGATTAAGGCGAGGCCAAGTCTACACTAGCGATGAAGAGTCCTTTGCAGGTCAAGCATCTGCCCACCCATATCAGTCTCCTTGGGACGGTTTTCTGGAATGATAAGAGGTTTCCTGGAGCTGCTTCAAGACATCGAAGGAATATTTGGGTCACCCGGGAACAGGCCTGGTGACAGTGGCTTCTCCACATCTGTATCGGCCCCTCATAGTGGCTACATCCTAGGGAAGCAGAGCTCACAGGCAAAAACTACCGGAGGAGTGGGAATTGGACCTTGGAATTCCCACTGATTCCAACACCTGCAACTGCTGCCTGCTACAGACAGCATCCGTCGGGGCTTCACCTTGAAGCACAGAATCTCTGATGCCAAGAACTGATGATGCTCCCGAGTGTCAGACCTCTATTCTGCCAGTCCCTCTTTGCGGAGGGCCACCTGGACGTGCAGACCTGGATTACCCGTGTATGTCTAGTAGAAGCACACGTGAGCCTGGGAGCAGGAGTCCTTCCTCCCTGACCCTGGGGACAGTGCCAGCTTCCTGCTCGTGCAGTCTGAGCACACGTGGCCCATGGGTGTGCATGCCCATGGGGAAGGGCAGAGATGCTGCCGGGTCCCAGGGAGTGGGAGCCCGCCCTTTTCACTCTCAATGACCTCCCCACTTGCTAGTGACTTCATCCTTTCTGACTCAGGCACAATCAATGTGTTCTCTGCTGGAGCAGCAGGAGACGAGGGGACCAGTAGCCAGACACTCTCACCCTGCTGATGGCCAGCCTCACTGGCATATCTCTGAGCAGCTGGCCAAGGTGAGGACAGACAGTGGTTCTGCTCTCTTCCATTTTTTATTTTCTTGACAATAAAAATGGCCCTAGTGAGCCTCTTCATTGGTAGGAAATTTTTTTGAGATAAGATACTGATTTTTATTAGTTTAGAAGCCCTCACCACTTTTTTTTTCTTGGGGGGGGGCACATCTGGCAATGCACAGGGGTTACTTCTAGCTCTGCACTCAGGAATTACTCCTGGTGGTGCTCAGGGGACCCTATGGGATGCTGGGAATCAAACCTGGATTGGCTACGTGCAAGGCAAACGCCCTACCTGCTGTGCTATTGTTCCAGTCCTAAGCCCTCACCACTTTTATTTGTAATCATCCACAGAGAACAAAGCCCACTGACAACACTAAAGAGATTTACTTTCCACCATACACAACAAGCATCCGAGCCTCAGCTCCTTTAGCTGTGAGGTCTCCTACTCAGCCAGGCTAACCTGCACTGACAATCTGCATCCTGCATGAAAGGTTGCCTTGCAAGGCCACACTAGGACACCTAGATGGGTGAAGGTGGAAACACCAACCTAAGAGTAGCCTGATGACTTAGGAAAGGTGGCCTCTTATGCAAATGGCTTTTAGAGATGTGCTGATTTGCAATTCCCATGCCGGTCTACAAAGCTCTCTTGGGACCAAGAGGTGATACGGATTCAGAGAAACCAATCGGGGACAGAGTGGACAGAGGCGGGAGCTGCCTGGTGGTGGGGGTTGGGATCACTAGCTTTCCTAACATATGGCACCCTGGGAAACTTCAAGTGCAGGATTTTTATGCTTCCCTGGTAAAATTGCAGTTGAACCAAACATTACTAACACACCACAGGGCTCTTGCTCTTCTCCATCCAATTTCAAAGACTAGACAGAGGAGGTCATGAGAGATGTTCTGTGGAAGATGAACCCATCTAAAAATGCACACCACTGCTTCACTTGAAACATACTCGGTCTAATCACGCCTTGGCCATTCTTTCAAATTAGAAAAACTTGGTTCTGTCTGATTTTTGTTTGTTGTTCTATTGTGTTTCTTTTTTCATTTTTCCCCCTGTGGCATAGTGGCTTGGATCCAGGAGCTCACACATGGAAGTCAAGGAGTCTATCTCTGAACTACAGCCCCAGCTCCAAGCTTAGTTCCTCGAGCACGTGACTGGTTTATAAATGCTGAGACATCAGTAACTGATTGATTCTCCCTCGAGTCCCTCTTCGATTACTGAGACCCTTGGCACCTAACTTTTTTGGTTTACCTTGGATTGGAACAACTGCACACATGTTTAATTTCATCTTTCCTTCCCCCATTGTCCTCAGGTGATATTTTTTTATTAATTTTTTTTTTTTTTGCTTTTTGGGGTCACACCCAGCAATGCTCAGGGGTTACTCCTGGCTTTTGCACTCAGGAATTACTCCTGGCAGTGCTTGGGGGGACCATATGGGATGCCGGGGATCGAATCCGGGTTGGCCGCGTGCAAGGCAAACGCCCTACCCGCTGTGCTATCGCTTTGGCCCCTCTTTTATTTTATTTATTTTTTTTTTAAAAAAGAACTTGATTTGAAGTATGCATGGTGTAAAACTTGGAAAACAAAGCCTAACAATGGCCTTAAATTTCCTGACCCGGCCATCTTGATGCCACAATCCACAGAGAAGCGGCAGGCATTCTGGTGAGCAACGCGGCCCGGACAATGCTCCGGACCCGATTCGGGGCCAGCAACACCGGGGGGCCGGAGGGAGGAGGTGCCGCCAGCACACCTTCTCCGGATGGAACCCCGGCGCCACTGAGCAGCAACTAACATGGCTCCAGGATTCGGGACTGGGACAGATCCAAGCCGCGCGGCCGCTAGTGCGGCCGCGCGACCTTTTCTAAAACCTGAAAACATACAATCTTTGAATGGAAAACTAATTATCAAATGCCTCCTTATTAGGGCTATCTTGTTTGGGGATATAACTCCCACAACAATAGTGAGTTTTGTGTTGAAATATGGAACGTAATCAAGGTGAAGAGAAAATAAAGTGAGGTTCATCAGTTATACAGTTGGGGTGGGGGCGGGGGGCATACCGGGGATTTTGGTGGTGGAATGTGGGCACTGGTGAAGGGATGGTGTTTGAATACGGTATAACTGAGACATAAACCTGAGAACTCTGTAACTTTCCACATGGTGATAAAATTTTTAAAAAAATAAATAAATAGGGGCTGGAGCAATAGCACAGCGGGTAGGGCATTTGCCTTGCACGCGGCCGACCCGGGTTCGATTCCCAGCATCCCATATGGTCCCCTGAGCACCGCCAGGAGTGATTCCTGAGTGCAGAGCCAGGAGTAACCCCTGTGCATCGCCGGGTGTGACCCAAAAAGCAAAAATAAATAAATAAATAAATAAATAAATAAATAAAAATAAAATTAAAAAAAAAATTTCCTGACCCACCCCACTAACTTTTCTGTCAGAGCATTATCATTCACTTCCCTGAGATCCTACTGTAACTATAATTTTACAGGCTCGTTTTGAAAGTTACTAACAGACCATAACTTTTTCTGGCACCATGGCTATTTGGACACCCCAGGCTTTGCACCCCAGTTCTTTGTTCAGGTGAGAGCAGTCTGGGCTGCAAACAACGGGAGTTCTCTATCTCAGCACGTCCTGGAAAAAAACTAGCCCACAGAGCTCACGGAGCTGAGATTCGCAGAGAAGGCTAGCAGAGCGGGGTGAGCCCAGCTGGGGGGCAGGTGTCTGCTCTCCGTCCACCCCCAACAGCTCCTGCCCCCTCTCACACCTTCCTCTGGCTGCCAAGTAAGGTTTTTCTTTTCATGTGGGAAATCCATGCTGGGATTGAGCCTGAGATCTGACTTTTGCTGGAGCGGCTAATTATCAGACAGTGGGGCTCAGAGTGCTCATTTCCCAAGCAGCCTGCGCTGCTCTGGTCGACTATCACTAAAGGATGAAAAGCTGCTGCTGTCCTAGTTTGGCTTCTGACTCCATTATTTACCCCCTTCCAAAGCATTTACAACCATCCCTAACCCCAACCCCCCAGCCTGGAAAATCACCCTTGCAGACTGAGAGCAGATGCCATGCAAGCGAGGCAAGAGAATGGAGAAGAGCTCCTGGGAGACAGTGAACAGAGTATCTTCCTTCTTTTGGGACACAGCCTGGGATCTGCAGAATGCCCTTGAATTAAGCATCTCATATTGACACCAAGGCTACTGTACAGTTGGTGGCGACCAGTGTAGTCTGGGGGTGATCTGACTGTGCATGCATAAATGGAAATTAGTGGGGAAAAACAGCCCCTCTGACAGCTTTGCTAAGCTGCCCGGATAAGCGCACAACCTGGTGTTTCAGCCAGGGACTGGGCGGGCAGGCCGAGGAATGGGAAGGGAGGAGGAACTAAGTTACGATGTTATGGAGGAGATATCATTGATGTTCTCAACCCAGTTCCTTCCTTCCCAAGTCTCCTCACCAGTGAAGTGTCACAGTTCCCCAGACCGACTGGAAGGCAGAAGCCAGTGGGCTGCAGAGATTACTTGGCACTGAGACCGGAGTGGAGAACTGCCCTTTCCCAAGGCATCAGAACGCCAGTGGCTTTGGGGAGGGAAAAGGCTGTAGTTTGGCCTCTAAGCGAAGCCCCGGGAGGATGCATTTCAGACACTCAGCCCAGGTTGTCTTGCACCTTGGTGCCTCCCTGTCACTGGACCGGAGCAGTGTGGCACAGAAAGTCTCTCTTGGTTTTTCCCACTTCACCTGGGACAGATCACAGCTGGTGAAGGAACAGGAATGGCAGCAGTCAGTGAGGGCCAGTGAGCGATCCAGAGCATGGGCTCTGAAGCCAGGCTGCTGGGGCTCAAACACGTAATTTGGGACAAATGTTGTGCCTCAGTCTTTTCCTCTCATCTATGAACTGAGGTGATAAAAACGCCCGCTTCCTAGGGTTTTATCACTGTATCACTGTCGTCCCATAGTTCATTGTTTTGCTCTAGCGGGCACCAGTAATGTCTCCATTGTGAGACATGTTGCTACTGTTTTTGGCACATTGAATACACCACAGGTAGCTTGCCAGGCTCTGCCATGCAGGCGGGATACTCTCGGTAGCTTGCCCGGCTCTCCGAGAGGGGTGGAGGAATTGAACCCGGGCCGGCTGCGTGCAAGGCAAACGTCCTACTTGGTGTGCTATCACTCCAGCTTCCTAGAGTTATAAAGATTAAATAAGTTAGTACTTGAAAACCGTTCAGCACTAGAGGGTTTCTTGGTGAACGTGACAGAATGTGTAAATGAAGCTGGATGAGGGGGAGCAGTGGCAGCTCTGCCAGTGTGTGGACCGGGCCCGGCTCTCAGCACTACACAGCACACCGCGCCACGCTGTATTTAAGATTAGGAAAACTGACCCACAAAACTGTTTCAACTGAGCTGACTGTTCTACCCTTGAGTTCACTAAGATGCAAAATTTTCTCTCTCAAATACATACAAATTTCCTCCAAGAGATCTGGAGACGAGTGAAAAACATCAATTAAAGAAAAAATCATCTCTGTACATTTTAGAAAGTGATAGATTAAGAATTTCTCAGTAACAAGTGAGGCGCTTCCTATTTCTGAAAACTGTATTTCAACCATGTTTTAAGATTCAAGGAAAGTGCTAGAATCTCAAAAAAAAAAAAAAAAGCAAAAGCAAAAGCAATACAATTTCCCATCAACTACTCAAAGTACAAGAAAAACTTTTGGGCTGTAGAGACAGCTCTCTGGAGTACATGCTTTGCATGAAAGACGCTTGTCTTGCCAACCTGGGCTCGATCCCTGGCACCTCATAAGGTCCCCTGATCCCTGTCAGGAGTTCAGGAATGATCCCTATGTTCAGAGTCAGGAGTAAGCCCTGAGGACCACGGGTAGGTATGATCAAACCCACCCCCCCTCCCGTATATATCTGCTGGGGGAGGAGGTGGCAGCGGAAGAACAAAGAACTGCTGAACTGAGGGCTGGCTGGGTTGCTCTTCACTGCCTGTGTTTGTGGCTCTCTCTGCAGACTCCCTGAAAGCAGAGACTGCAGGAAAGGAGGGAGGAAAGGCAGCTTTACTCCTCTGCTGAAGATGGTGAAACCGGGGAGGGCAGCAGGCTTGCCCAAGGCTTGCAAATGGAGACGCTCCACATCCCAATTTCTCCCTTAATCCCTTAATGGAATAATTTTCTCTTTCATCGATGCAATCACTTGGTGTCTTCCACATAATTGTTACTTCACAAGCAAGAATCGTTCAGAAAGTACTTTGAACCCGATCTGCCTTGGCACCAGCATTACGAGTGACAGTTGTCATTGTACAGTGTAATTTACTTGGATTCTGCTACATTTTAAGCCTTGATCACTTTAAACATTGCCCCAGTGCCTCTGTTTGACAGGAAGCAGGTGCACAGAGTGTCTGCGGGCTGAGTGACATGGCACGAAGTACTTCAACTGGCAGCCTGGGCCATGCTCACATGCGTGACTTCTCTCTACAACTTTCCAGCTTTTTAATCTACAAAAAATACCAAGGAGGGGTGGCAGGATCCAAACTCTGCCAAGATCATTTATCCCCCTTGTCACCCCCTCCCCCACTAATGCATGAAGAACAATGAATACTACGGCCTCCAGAATTTGCTGTGCTGTTCTGGGGGAAGCAGAGATAGGATGGTGGGTGGGGGTGGGGAGAGTGTCTTCTGGGGAGGCTAAGAAGGCATTCTCCACCAAGGGAACTGCCAGAGCAGCCCGCCTCTGAAAGATCGTACCTTGCTGCAGACGGCCTTCACCCTGTGAAGTCTATCCAGTGACTCCTGGGGGTTCCCCAGGTACTGCTGAAGCTCTGCGTGTAAGATTCGCATTGAGAAGGGAACCATGGAACCTAGAATCAAAATCAAAATGTAGTCAGTTTGCTTGCTTTAACAAAGTACACTTTCTGCAGATGCCTTAGCAGAAGGGATGGCAGAATCCCTTCGAAGGGAGCACTGGTGCCAGTTATATAACATGCACGTTCGTCTTCTCTATAAAACTTATGCAAATGTATTCTAGAAAATCATCAAAAGAGACAGGTGGATGTCACGACTATTTCCACAGCTATGCTTCAATCATGTAATAACTACATCAGAATGCATAAACCAGGAGACTGCTCCTTCATCCCACAAAGAAAACACAGACCATGGATTAATATATATATATGTATATATATATATATATATATATATATATATTTTGTTAAAGCAAACTCAAATAGAAGGCTGAAATGGTTGGGTACTCCAGAAAGAGACCGTTAAGAGGAGGATCCGAGAGGAAGTGTGTTGGGAGTGGGTTAAGTGTGAACAGGAAAGATGAGGAAGGCTGTGTCTCAGATCTAGGTATTAAGGCAGGAGAGAAAGAGAGAAGAGAGGGGAGAGAAAGAGAGAGAGAGAAAGGGGAGGAGGGAGAGAGAGAGAGAACAGAGAGAGAACATACACGTCTGGCTCAGAGGACTAAAGAGCTGGTTCACCAGAGGCAAGAGGGTCGTCTTTTTTCATTTTTGGTTTCCGGGTCACACCCGGCTGTACTCAGGGATTCCTTTGGCTCTGTGCTCTCGGATCATTCCCGGACAGGCTCAGAGGGACCACATGAGGTGCTGGGAATTGTCAGCTGCGTGAAAGGAAACACCTTGCCCCTGGACGATCTCTTTCACCCCAGATGTGCTCTTGAGAACACCATTGCCTGGGGATGCTCAGAGGGGAAGATTCAGAGCTCTTCTGGCTCCGTCAGGAAGCCCAGTGGGAATGGTGGCATTCTCTGAAAAGGGGCAGCTACTCTGGCCAAAGGGAAAGCAAGCACTGAACCCAAGTGGGCTTCATCTCTGAGGGGAAGGAAATCTCTTGATTCATGTCATGTTTTTCCTCCCCTTAATATAATTCAGAATTTGATTTGCAGTATATATTCTAAGTGCATAAAAATCACTCAGGCAATCTAATGGCTGCACTAATATACACAAAGAATAAGAAAATGTCAGCATGGGTTGATCACACAGATTGAGGAAAGAACTTCTCAAAATAGTTTGAAGCTGTCAATATTTAGATCTGAAATATATTTTGGAAGATCTGAATAGAGTTCGGTTAGAAAACAAGCTGTGTCACATCTGCAAGCCAACTGGCCTCTCTGTGTCTCAGTCTGTTAGAACACGACAGAAATAGGTTTATTGTGATTACAAGCCTGGAGAAAAGAAAGCTGACAATCACTGAATTTAAAATCCTGGCGTTTTGGGGATGACCCTAAATAATTCCCAAAGAGGACTGCTGACTGAGTCTACATTACAGTATGAGTCACTTCAGTTTCCAAAAGAGTATTTCTTTCTCGGGTAGTGGAGGGTTCCTCAAGCAGTACTCAGGAGGCCTGGGGTCTCTCTCAGTGAACCTTGGGCAGCTAAGGCCCAGATGGTACAATGCTAGGGCCTGAGGTTGTGGAATTTCTAGGGCTTGAAGGGCCAGAATCCAACAGGGTTATCCAGCAGTACTTGGGAGCCTCTAAGAGGGCTATACCGGGTGGTGCTTATGGGGGGCCATAAGGTGCTGAGACTTGAACTTGGTTCTTAACCATAAGCAATACTAATATGGAGCTGGGTTAACATGGTAAGTCATATATAAATCATGCCATTTCCATGTATAGTATAAAGTTAGAGAAGAGACAATAATCATCCCCTTATAGTTTAGAGTTAACCGGAAAGGCAAACACCTCTGCAATTCTGGAAGATAAGAAACAAAACTTCAGTCAGAAGTTTTTGGTTCGAAATTGATAAAAGAGTTGCTGTGCACTTGTTCTTGATGGGGGCGCTCCTGCCCGTCTGCCTGGCTTCCGAGTCCGATGCTGTGGCCTCTACTTTTGACCTTCCCCTTGCCATATTCTGGGGGCCCACGGTCACAAGTTGAGAAATATTGGTCAAAGCCTCCTTCTTAGGACACCAGGGAAAGACAAATGCAAGCACCACCACCAGCACCACCACCACCACCAACAAAACTATTAGTAAAGGAAAATAGGGAGATAACTCAAGGAATTAGACTTCATGCCTGCATACCCAGGGCCCCACATTACATGGTCCCCCCCTCCCTGCCTCAGCCCCTACACCCCCCAGCACCCCCAGGACGGCCAGATATAACCATGAGGCCTCCCAGCTCCACTGAGTCTGAGCAGTACCGCATTGCCAGGCCCCAGCCAGTAGGGGCGGGCTGCATGTTACCAGCAGGGGCACCCTAGTTCTCGCTTGGAAGAGCGCCTACCCCCACCAAGTATATTCTTGATTCTCCTTGAACGTGGGAAACTCGCATCAAAAAAAAAACCAACAGTAAGGAAATTTCAGAATTACTTTAAACTAAAAATTTAATTTTATCTTTGAACACTATTGTAACCCATCCAAACTCAAATTAATTTTTTAAAAAATTAATTTTCAGAATTAAACTTTAATATGCTTAAAATAACCGAGAATGTTACTAAAATATATATAAATCTGCCCCCCTCCCCAGTCCCTGATGAAACAGCTAGAAGCTAACATGAACCGGGGGCTTCTGGCATCTGTTCCAGGGATCTGCTTCTCCATTACAAAGCCAACTGAGTTCTCTCTCGCTCTCACTGTCTCTCTCTCTGTCTCTGTGTCTCTCTTTCTCTCTTTCTTGGCTTTTGGGTTACACCAAGTGGATCGCTCCTGGTGGGGCTCAGGGGACCGTGTGGCTGTGTGCAAGGCAAGTACTCCACTGCTGTACCATCTCTCCAGTCCCAACAGTCAAGGAGTTGTGTGGCAGCAAAGAACTGCCCAGCTGCTCTGCTCCCTCCTAGCTTCTCTCTCTCTGTGCTGCCTTTCCTCGGACAGACAGCCCTGGCAGCAGCTCACACAGAGCCCCATGAGCAGACTCCAAGCTAGTCGCGAGCAGGGACTCACGGCAGACGCTGACGCAGAGGACACCGACCGGCCCTCCCGTGCCTTGAGAGTAGGAGTGTGGGCTCAGTCCAGCCAGTGCCAGCCTGTTCTTTAAACACTCCACGATCACCTGTGACTTTCTCAGAACTGCCTGGAAGTAAGTCAGGACTGAAGCAGGAAAAAAGGCTTCTTCCTCTTCTCTCTGGGTAGCAGTGAGGCCTGGCAGAGCTTCAAAATTTCAAAGGAGAAAAGTAGGATCTCACAGAAGAGGAAAGTTGGATCTCACAGAAACTCATGCAAAAAAAGAAAAGAAAAAAATGAAATCGAAGTAAATCAAGTAGGGGGAAAAAAAGTGCCTATTTGTAGAAAAAGTATACAGTTATGAAGTTTTACTCCCATAAAGAAGAAAGCGATTATGAAAGTTTTCATAAAGAGTTGAAAGAAGAGAAAGAAATGACGGGAGGAACACTGCCTACTCCAGCCTGAACGTTCATTCACGCAGCAGGTCTGGCGTGCCCAATGCAAGGTCAGGTGCTGGCTGTGAAAAACAAAGAAGCTGCCCACTGTCCACAATAAATGATTCAGTCTCTTCAGTAAGATCATTCAGGGTTTCCTGAACAGTGCTGTACCTGTGGCTTTGTTTGTTTTAAAGAAGTGCTGATAAAAGTACCAAGTCTCAAGGTCTGGCCTCAAACCCTTAGTCTGATGAGCTTCTCCCTGAATCAGTGAAATCCATTATGTGAATGGTCTCCGGTGGAATGATATGCATGGCCTTCCCACCAGCCTGCAGGCCTCTCTCTCCTGCAGGGAGAATGGCCTGGGGAAAAAGGGCACATCAAATTCTGCAAGGAAAAAAGAATTCTTAGCGGATCTATCTTTCTGGAAAATTCCCATGTATAGTCATGACCACCTGCCAAAATCTAGGTTGGTATAAATACTGTAGAAGCATTCTCATTAATCATTTAGAAAACATTAAATGAAAATACTCCTACAAAATCCATTTTATACAGTCCCCTGTAGTGCTACAAATCCATACTGTCACCACAGAGAGTCAAAGTGGAACATACCAGATATTAACTTGGCCTCCGTGCTGGGCAGTGAAAAATTAAAGGGAAAAAAAGCAGAAATTTTAGCATATTTTTAGCCGGCTATGCCAGGGTTGTTTTTTTTTTCCCCCAAGCAGGAGAGAGCTCTTTGGTGGCATGGACGGTGCGGTTCTGAGAGATGGCACGGGAATGCCTGGCACCATACTCAGTGGAGGCATGTGCAAAGGATTCCTCATGGTTAACAGGTGCACTTCCTCCCATAAGGCACACGTGCCAATGCGGTACAAAAACCAACCAACCAAACACCCTCTGCCCTACCCCCCCCCCGCCCCCAACAAAGAATGTTGAGCAAAGCGAAAAGCTGTAAGATGGAGTGATCTGAGGTTGACGGAAATATGCTCGAAGTGATAAATGTTCCCGAGTTCTGGCACCAAGTGAAGTGGATGGAAATCTAGCAGGAGCAGAACACGCATACTCTGAGAGGTGAATTAATTTTTGTCACAGAAAACAGACCCAGACTTTTGAAATATTATGCACATCATTTAATTCTAAACTTTTATGTATGGTTATGTGTCGATACAGAGTTTCCAAATTTAGGTTGAGAACTAGAAATCTGAATTTCAAGATTTTGGAAGAAGGGCAGAGATGGACTCAAGGTCGGTCATAGCTGTCCTTAACTATCTGTCCGGGGAAGAGTGTACTCAGAGGGAGAGAGAGACTGCACATTCAATTAAAGCATGCCATCAATTGCAGTTTAACTTGGCCATCCATAAGGACCAAGTCCTGGAAAAAAATTCTGTACAAAATCATTGCAGCTCTAATAAAAAATTAAAACAGATCTGAATTCAGTGTTAGAAGAGGCACTACATTTCTGAAACTACACATTGAAAATAATCAAACAAGTTTTACTTCTAAGTAGTAAGTTCTTTTGGCATCATAATTTTCTTCCAGTTACTTATGAACTTGAAGAGAACTATGTAATATAGAGTCATATTTTGAAAATTTACTGCACTGTGCAAACATACACGGTGACTTTCACCATTACCCCCTGAAGAGGAAGGAGTTCTGAAGAGTAGATTAAATATACACTCTGGAAAAGATAACTGTCCTGCAAGAAGCCAAAATTAGTTCTACTATCGATGGACACTCTATGTTAGGTTTAGACAGGTTACATTTTTTAAAGAAAAAAAAATACTATATATACACAATGGAAAATGAGCTTTGCAACCAAACTCAGATAAGCTCAGCTGAAGTAGGTGGGGCCAGTCTCTAGGCCCAGATCTATGGGACCTTCTCAGCACGGTGGCCAGCTAAGCCCCGGCCCTCTAGGAAGGCCCAGCTCTCCACCCACACTTTACTTCCGCCAGCATATAAAAGGCCCCGCTGAGACACTATGCCACTGTATCATCCCAGTTCCACAGCTCCTGGAGCATATGCAGCCACATGACATCTCCAAATTTCACAGTACTGACAGGGCGGTAGGAACACAGCAAATTAGATGAGAAAGCTGTGTAGATGCTCAATAAGCTCAATGAGCAAAAACAACAGCACATAAGGCTCCCTCAACAAGCACCTAACAGTTCAATAAATCCTCAGACGATGACTTTAGTGACATTATGAGATCCATGTTATAGTAGGAAATATAAAGTAAATTATTTTGTGTCTGCTAAGGTGGCAAGCTGGGGGGATGGGTGGATAACTGGGGATAGTGGTAGGGGGAAGGTCACACTGGTGGTTGGAATATTGAATATCTGAAATGACGTATTCTGAACAGCCTTGAAAATCATGGTGTTTAAATAAAGTTTCAAACATTTAAAAAGTACACACACACACACACACACATACACAATAAAAAGAGGGAACCCAAAATGCAAACTTTTGAAAGAGCAAAGCTTATGAAAGAGCAAGTTGCTCACAAGAAACCCTGTCACTAGTCAAACATACTTAACTTAGAATGACGTATGGTATAAGAAGAGGTAAAGAGAGCCACCAGATGAATCTTCTAAGACTTACTGGTTGACAAGTGGAGGAACAACGAACTTCAACACACAGGTTTAGAAGAATAAATCAGTATAGTTATTTTAGGAAGCAATTTGATTGTTTCTTAAGACACTGAACATACAAAGGATGTTCATACTATATTGTTCATAATAGCCCCAAACTGGAAAGTCCTAATTATTCATCTTTATGATGTGTGCAAATACGAATAAAGTAGAGAAACGCAGCATTATGACAAAAAAAATGACCATATCTTTCATTTAATGTATATTTGAAATGCCTAGAAGAAGGCAGGAGAGATAGTACAGTGGTGCTTGCTTTGCACGTGGCCAACCCAGATTTGATCTCTGGCACTACAGACTCCCTTTAGCACTATCAGGAATGCACCCTGAAGAGTAAGCCCTGACTATAGCTGGTTTTGCTCCCTCCCTCCCCCTCCCACCCTGCCCTCAAAAGCATTTAAGATAATTCTTTTTATACAGATAGTATACAGAGTCCTCATGTAACTGTCAGTAGATTCTTATAACCTGCACTGTGAGCAGAAGCATATACAATGAAGACAGTTCCCTAAATGAGATTTCTCAAAAAGGACCAAAGCAGGTTAGTATAAAAGTAACTAGGATGTGAGCAATACAAGAAGAGCAACTAATTCTATTGACACAAACCATTCGATCTGTCTAAGTGGCAGTTAGTTTTGATGTGGCAATGGGGATAGCCTATGGAGTATGAAAAGGAATTAGAACCCAAAATCACAGATGAGGACTTCTACTTCAAAAATCAGAGAAACAGCCAACCTTAAGATACATTTCTCTTTTCCTCTGCCCCTGGTGATAGAGACATTGTTATCACTTGGCACCTGAACCTCAATTTTCAGTCTTCTTCTTTTGACATCTTCTACTTGTGTGACCAGTACTGTCCTCTGACTTTCCTGAACCCTATGACACGTCTAGGTAGAGCTGTTCTCTCTGATGTGTCAATTCTGTGTGGCTTGGGAACCTCAATGTCAACTAGAAAATGCAGGCAGTCTGCTTGCAACTCCCTCAGTTGGTTTCTAAATATCAAATCTGAGCCCAAAGCTCCATCACACTGCACTCTGAAGTTGCGCAAAAGCTTCATGCAAGTAGCTTCAACCCTAACTCTTGGTTCCTGATCCCTGATTTATAGGAACATTTTATATATATAAAAAACATATATAAATATATAAACATATATATTTATATATAATGTTCCTATAAATCATTACATATAAAAATACATATATTTATATATATAAATATATATAAAATGTTCCTATAAATCAGAGATCAGGGACCAAGAGTTAGGGTTGAAGCTACTTGCATGAAGCTTTTGCGCCACTTTAGAGTGCAGTGTGATGGAGCTTTGAGCTCAGATTTGATATTTAGAAACCAACTAAGGGAGTTGCAAGCAGACTGCCTGTATACACACACACACATAAATAATATATTACATATATTATATAATAAAGGGAGAAGCAATAAATAGAGTGAAAGGAGACTGAAAAAGGGGGCTATTGATGGAGTAATACGAAGGGAAAAGAATGGAAGTGATGAGGCATCCTCAGCTTGTGTGACTTTATGGCGCCTACCCCAAGCCATCCATAACTCAAGCCATGGGGGGTTGGGGCGGTCTAGTCAATGTTATTGTCAGCCTTCCTTGAGACTCAGAGGGAACAATCTAAACAACAGCTGAGTATGTGGAAACACATACACTCTATCTTTTGAGAGTAGCCAAAACTATAAAACTGCTAAAAATATCAGAGAAACATATACAACTACAATACTATTCCTTTCCTGCACAAAAATTAAAAAACGAAAGAAAAAACAAAACAAACAGCTTCATAGTTTTTACTCATGATTCATTACATGTCTTGTTAAGATTATTCTGAATTGATAAAAATTATGCTCAATATTTAAATGAAATACATTAAAGCCCATTCATAAAGGTTATTTATGTTTGTATCATTAGAGCCTCCTTTTAAAAGCACATTTTAATGACTTGCTTTGCTTATAGATTGTAAACTAAAATGAAATGAATGAATCAAAGCCTTACATTTATGCTCGTTACACCACAAAATGAGAAGAAAAATTAGTAAATGTTCAGCATATCATTGTGGATCTTAACATTGCTTTAGCTAAAATGTATGTATGATTTATGTTTATTTCATAATTTAAATTAGCTGCTTAATGATGCATGGCTACTATCTCCTCTTTATCCCTATCCCAGTGCAATGTAATTTCAGGCGGAGGCAGAAGCCACTTCCTATCCACACACTCTTAGGGGACAAAATCCTCAAAGAGGAAGAATACGGAAGTTCTAGATATGATACTGAGAATTTAACTCCTTATTCAAAGGTGCTCAGTGCCATCTCCACCTGTTTTCTCTAGAGGCGAGTGAGCAGGGCTACACTGTCACATGGTTCAATCAACAGGTTAGTGTGATGGAACTGGGCACAATCAGTCAGGGGAAATACTCAAACTGGTTGTTTAGAAGTCAATGAGGGGTTGGAGGTTTTGATTGGGCAACATGGGAAATAAATATTTCATTTATTCTTAAACACCTGTTGTAAATTCTGAAACAGCTGATACGTGCATAGTCATCCTGATTCACTTACAATTCACCTGGATTTCAACAGGAAAATAAATCAGAGCATTTTCCACCGCTGCTAGGGACTTTGGTAGCTTACAGCAATTAAAGGATGGGGTGGTGGGCTCACAGCTTGACTTTTTGGTGGCAGCAGACAAAATAGTGATCAACCCCCAGAAGCAGCAGAAACAGCCCCCAAATGACCCCACTGGATGCCTTTCACCATTCCATCAGAACTATGAAAAGTCTCATTTTTCTTTTGAGTTTGGAAGTTTGCTGGCCATGTTCTGTGAAATGATGATCCTCAAATGACTAGACAGTGTGGCTGAGAAAAAAACAGGGCCAGAGACACTGCCACTTTACTTAGAGAAGCTGGCCCTGAGGAACCGGGAGAGGACCAGCTATCACTGTCCATGTTTCCAACATGTGGAAGGCTGTGGCACCTGCCTTGACACTGAGTGACTGGGAAACTATAGTCATGAAGAGACATGAACCCTGCTGCCCACGAATAGACTCATGGTACCTGGGGCTTCCTGGAGGATGGCGGATGGGAGGAGAAGCACCAAGAGGCAAGTTAAGATGTGTCTAAGGATACAACCTGAGATTTCAGTTTTCTCCTGGTCATACTGCTTCATGAGGGCTTTTGGCTTTCCTCTGATTACCAGACTGTGCGGGGACTACTAAAGCATGACAGGCCTCTGGGTCACGATAAGCTTTACAGATTTGGGATGGAGGCTTGTGTCCATGTGTGTGATGGTGGTTTGGATGTCCCCTTCTGTAGGATGACATTACTTTGCCCTTTCCCTCCTTGCCACAAGTAGCTTGTCCTGGTTTTACCCAGAGTTTAGGCTTACCCCAGGCACACCCATCAAGGTGTTCCCGAATCTCTCCCATCCCTTTGTTTAGCTATAATCACTTCTCCATGCTCTCTTCCCCAAAACAGTTAATCCGCGGCTTTCCCTTAATCTGACTGCTAATTTGCAAGGTCAGACCTTCCTAGGATACTGAATTTATATTATATAAGTTAATATTGCCTTTCTCCTCTTCTTGTGCCTTTTGAATAATTTACTTTAAAGCTATGACTGTTTTGTATAGACACAAGAAGACAATATTATGTTTTTATAACTTGGGAATTAATTGGCCTCGAATATTATTCCCTCCCGGGCATCTGCTTTCTCCACTTAAGCCTCAGTTGCCCTCAGTTCCTAGCACCCCAACGTAGGGTCCCCGACGTGGGACGGGAAGGATCCAGGGCAAGCGGTGAGTTATGTGCTACCCTGGCATCGAGATGGGCCTGGCCAAAGTGCCTAATTCTTAACTATAAGTTAAGAGCTTGATCATAGACATATGCTCTCATGATCCAATACTAATTATGAGACTGGGACCCTGCCAGGGATAGGAAAGACTGATCTGGCCTGAGCACTGTAGTCTGAGATTGAGATGGCCCCAGGAGAGTAATTCTATAAGCTTTAATGCATCTCTTATTGTGTCCATACAAAATAATTAATATTATGATTTCTTATATGTTTGCTGGCTGAGGAGAAGAGAAACACATTCATTGGGACTCTGCCCTTGGGTGGATCCTCCTGCTGAAAGAGAATTAAGTCGTAGGAGAAGGATCCCCTAAGGAAAAGGAACCTTACCCTATTGATGGGGACCACACCTATGTGTATGCCCCAACCCCCTCATGCTGTGGAGATTTAACTAGGCTGTAAGAGTGGGTTGGGGGGCCAGATCCACGGGGCCAGATCCATGGGGGCCAGATCCACGAGAGCGGGAGAGAAGCGGAGAGAGAGAGAATGAAATAAACTGATCAAGCAACCGGTCTGGCCTTCTTCCTTCCGTCGCCTGCCCTCGACCGACGGCACACACAGCGGTTCTGGGGCACCGGACGCAGGCGGTGAGACAGAGCCGCCCGGAGAGCCCGCGAGTGCTCTCGCCCCTCGGCGAGCCTTAGTTTTTTACACCCTTCCTGAGGATAAATCTACCCAGACTGGCTAACTCCCTTCCACTTACTTGAGCCAATCCAGTGAAAATAATTGGGTCTGATTTTTTCCCTCTGTTTTAGGTATTAAAGCTTACCTTTTTCATACCTCAAATTTTCTGTAAGCGGTTAAGTTCTATTAGTCAGAAGGAAGATGGAGAATTTAAGACTAAGGAGGCTAAAGGTCATGCTAAAATTCTTTCTCCAATTTTTGGAAAAACAGTTATACCAACTAATTTATATCCATCCCAATTTATGAAAAGTAAAGGAGATAAAGAAAGAAGTCTGACTAAAGATGCTCACTCTGGCCTAGGGAAATGCTCAAAGGGCTAGTGCACATGCTCTAAAAACGGGTAGCCTGGGTGGTTCTATTCCCAGCATAAAATGGTATCCCAAACTGGGAAAAATTAATGCACACAAAAGATTAATTTAAAAAAAAATCAAAGCAAGCTCTAACCTCTCCAAATATGCGGGCTCTGAGCTTTAAGGAAAAAAATTACAACTGCGAGAAGCATTTTTACTTTTGGTCCTTTCATTTTATCTACTTACCTACCAATATTAACCTAGTTAAGATGAGTGAATTTTTCAAACTTCTTTAAGCAATTATTATTTTGATTACTAATGAGAATTTTTTTATACCAACCTGTACTATAATGACTGTAATTTTCCACATCCAATAAGGTTCTACTTTTCTTAATAACCAGAATCTTTCTTTGTAGCTCTGGTGCTGCATACAACAAATGCTAAGTAGTTGATCTGACAAAGATGGAAATAATCTACAGTGTGCAACTGATGAATTAGGTACAGAACAAGGAAAAATAGCAGCTTCAGTAATCCGTTCCAGTCACTGTTCTACACAGCTTATACTTGTAACCTCACTTAATGTCCATGACACCCTGGGATGTAGGTATGGACTTCACACATGACACAGAGACGTTCACTGAGGCCCAGTGATGTATTACTGTCCAAGGGCAAACATGAGCAAATGAAGGGACTAGGATTTAATGAAAAGCTGACCAGAGTCCAGGCATATGATAACTCAGCATATACTGCACCCTAGCAGAAGTCCTTCCCAAACTTTTATACTGAATATGAACATTTAATGAGTCTTAAACTATTTATAAGATTCTGTATCAATCATTCTGCCTCAGGTTGCTAGTGCCCTAGAAGGATCCTCATAATTTGCACTCTCTTCTCCCTAATTCTTGTTTCTGATCACTCTCCTATAACCATTACTATGCTGTGTAGCCCACTATTTTCCAAACAAGGACATGGTCCACTGTTGAGCAGCAACCAGGTATTTCAATAACTTTCATCATAATAGAGACTAGTGAAAAATGGCACAGAATAGGATTTACTGCATGAATATTTTCGTTTTGTTTCCAGATCTCTGTTTGTACTAGGTTATGGTATAACTTTTATTGTGTATCACAGTCAAGAAGTACATGCTGGGGGCTGGAGCGATAGCACAGCGGGTAGGGCGTTTGCCTTGCACACGGCCGACCCGGGTTCAATTCCCAGCATCTCCTATGGTCCCCTGTGCACCACCAGGAGTAATTCCTGAGTGCAAAGCCAGAAGTAACCCCTGGGCATCGCCGGGTGTGACCCAAAAAGCAAAAAGGAAAAAAAAAAAGAAGTACATGCTGAATACTCACTCCTTCTACCAAACCCTACTGTAGGGACAGCAGGAGCTTGAAAAGTGGCTGCTAAATGAACAAATAGAAGCATCAGTAAGTATGTTCAGATCAGTGATTTATAAAGCTGAGCAAGGTCATCTGTAAGTTCAGGCTTGTTGCTAGGTTACTCTATTGATTTTTCAGAACTGGATAAGTAAGGAAAAACGAAGGATACCTAATTACATACAAAAGTTAAGCAAAATGTATGCAAAGGCACAAATATTAACCACTGTTGCCTTACCTCTTCTCCCAGGGTACACGTGAGGGTAGTATTCGTAATAGAGATCTGGCTGATCTAGGTTTCCGAAGGGCTCAAACTCCATTTCAGCATTCTGGAAAAGGCCCAACTTGACGAGTAATGCCAGTCTCACAAACCAAAGCTAGAAACACAAAATGTGATTGAAACAATAGGTTATGTAGCAAGTACAGAAATATCTATTCCCTATTAATTTGGTATCAACATGATTCTAATTTATTAAAAACAAAGGTCAAACTTTCTGTGCTCATTTGCATCATGACACATTTATAATAGTATTGTTGAGCTTAATAGTAACAATATTGTACTTGATTCAATTTATTTTGACAGTACTTATTAAAAAGGGGATCTGTGCAAAGCACAATGCTAGGCATTAACAAAAAAACAGACAATATGTCCCCCAAAACAATATAATCTGCTGGGGTTGGAGTGAGGTGCAGAAATGAATTCTTGGGGAGAGGGGACACCAGTGTGGAGGCAGCTGTGCTGGAGGAAGCCTGGCAGGACAGACTGAGAAAGGGATGTGGTTACAGGGTCGCCGTAAAGCAAAGAGTATGTGGTGTAAGTCAGCTCAGAAGAGCTAGAATACAGAGCTTATTCAAGATGATGATGGGAAGTCAAATCAGTGTTTGATAATTAAAGATTCATTAGAAATGACCTCATTCAATTTCGCTTTACCTGTGTGTAAAACAAAGTTCAAAAGGAAGTGGCTGTTCAAAATCACACGGTAAACAGTAAAATTACAAGATGTGACTGGCACAGGACTGGGGCAGGGGGCCTTCAAGCCTGGGCTCCTGCTTAAATCGATAATAACCAAACAATTAGCTATTTGCAGAATTAAAAAGAAAAAAAGAGGCAGGACTCCAACAGAGCTAACACCCTCTTCACTATGCCCTTCCCTTTACTGTAAAGGATTTGTTACCACTGTGTTATACTTGACTTGGGGAGCGGGAGGAAGCTTGTCACAGCTTTTGAGCAGGAGAGTGACATGATCATAACTGCACTCTAAGACGCATGTGTCAACAGTGCTTTGGATGAGTGTGAATGGAGAGTGAGGCAACATTTCTACCAAAGTCCCGAGGGGACAGGCGATGGGTCCCACCGTGAAGGAAGAGGCCTCCCCATGACCCTGCCCACCTGGCAGGAGAGACAGACCGAACACTGCTCTTCACCTTATGCTCACACACTTTAGGGATGGAACACACTCGAAATAACTTCCGAGCGGGACTCCTCAGAGTTCCTCCAAAATTTCTCCCAGGCTTGGAGAGATCTGAACGTCCCTAGGCAATGTGGCTGAAGGTATGTTGCAGCTGTATTTTGCATCACAATGCTATTTTCTGCACATACCCCATCTTGAAATTTAAGCATTAGGCTTATTCTTAGACCAGGGAGAGCGAACACACAGTGAGTGGTGGAGAGCATATTCCCGAGTCCCTGTGAACCTCTCTAGCCCACATGTCCCTGGACCCCCTCACAGCCCGGCACCATAGCACCCATGAGAGCCGCTCCTAGGGCCGGCACCCTGAGAACTGCGCTGAGCCACAGGCTTTCTGAGGCTGCCTCGTCACAGGCCAGCAGGAGGAGTTCTCAGAGATTACATTTGAGATATCAAAATCTGTCTTTGTTCTCCCATTGTTCTTCCTGGCAGAAAGGCCACAAACCCTTTCATGTCCCCAGATGATGAATCAGGTGACAACTGAGACACTTAAGGGACTGTACCTGCAGTGAATCCGCTGTGTGGTTGGTCGGCAGCCCACTCTTGCCGTAGCCCTGGCCGTGGGCTGTGAGGAGCCGGCCGCACAGGTCAACAGCTGCCCTCCAGTTTTTGCAGCTCTGAAAGAGGGAAGAGCGTGTCACATAAAACAGCGGCACTCAGACATGCAGGTGTGGGTGGGGCAGACACAGCTCCATCCACTCCCAGTGACAAGGCTGTGGCAGGCAGATGCTGGGCCACAGTGAGAGCCATTTGTCACTGTTGCACGGGCAATTAGGCAAGAAGGGCACGGGGCAGGAGATGAAGATGAAGATGAGCAACTCATGGAAACAGTGGCGTGGAACAACTGCTAGAACACAGGGAAGAAAATGAGCGTTGGAAAGCCCGCCCACCCCAAAGGGCTACGGCGGCAGCAAGGAAATAGCTTGTGATTTTAATATACCGAAGCCCATGACTTAGTTTTACGCTATGAGCTGAATACATTTGCTTTTTTATTTTGATGCTCTATTCAATTTTAAATTATTTAAATTTAAATTGAGATACTATGGTTTGTAATACTACCAATAATGCTCCCAATGTCACAGATGCAATGAAATATATACTCAGGGTGGTGTAGGTGGTGCTCAGGGGCACTAAAAATTTTTATTTTTAAGACTTTATTTTTTCAGAATTTTTTATATTCATTTTTAAATATTCTTTCCACATTCATATATATATTTATTTAGTTACAAAGTTATTCATGATTGGGTTTTAGGAATACAATGTTTCAACACTGCTCCCTTACCAGTGTCCACTTCCCCCAACCTCCATTGCTTCTCACCCATCAGTCTGTTTCTATGAGAGGAAAAAATTTTAAATTTCTTTAAATGAATCACTGTGAGATATAGGTACAAAGCTTCATGACTGAGTTTTAATCATATAAGATTGAACACCCATCCTTCCACCAGTGCACATTTTCCACCACTTAATGTCCCCAGAGAGTCTCTTGCCCACGTGTCTGGCTGTCTTCCCTGGGGCTCCTCAAGGGGGATGGGCTTCAGTTTCCCTCCCTGCCCCGAGCAGAGCTCCTACAGCCAAAGATTTCCGGAGCCTTAGTCACAGCCATGCTCAAGGTCCCTCTCCACACGTTTGGACGAGCCTCAAGCATGAAGGTACCGGCAGAGGAACCCAGGTATGTGGGACCCGGGGCTGAGACCTCCAAGCCTGCTTGGATCGGGACTGGGCATCTTCCGCCCAAATTTCCCATTTTCTAGTAGCTAGGCGGTCAGACCCAGGGACTGCCCCCAGCTCCGTGTAATCCCACCAATGGCCAACATCCAGAGACTATAAAACCAAGCTCCCGGAACGACATCTTATAGCCTAGTTCTCCCTCTGGGAGAACCTGGCAAGCTACCAAGGGTTTCCTGCCCACGTGGGAGAGCTTCACAAACTCCCAGTGGCGTATTCATATGCTAAAAACAGTAACAATGCTGGGTCTCATTCCCCTGACCCTGAAAGAGCCTCCAATGCGGCATCAGCATTGGGAAGGATGAGTAAAGAGAGGCTTCTAAAATCTCAGGCTAGGACGATTGGAGACATTACTGAGACCACTCAAGAAATTCGATGATCAACGGGATGATGATGATGATGAATGTCCCCAGCATCGCTCCGCCCACTTGCCCCACCTCATCCCCTGCCTCTATGGGAGACAATTTCCTTCTATTTTTGCTTTTTTGGGTCACACCCAGCGATGCTCAGGGGTTACTCCTGGCTCATGCACTCAGGAATTACTCCTGGAGGTACTTGGGGGACCCTAAGGGATGCTGGGAATGAAACCCAGGTCAGCCACATGCAAGACAAATGCCCCACCCACTGTGCTATCTCTCCAGCCCCAACAATTTCCTTCTCTTCTTACTCTCTACTTTTGGGCATCATGGTTAGGTGCTCTTTTCTCACACACACACCTTTCATATATACATATAAATATATACATATAAATATACATATATATATATATCACTGTATCACTGTCATCCCATTGCTCATCTATTTGCTCAAGCGGGCACCAGTAACGTCTCCATTCTGAGAATTGTTACTGTTTTTGGCATATCGAATACACCACGAGTAGCTTGTCATTCTCTGCCGTGTGGGCTAGATACTCTCTGGGCTCTCCGAGAGGGATGGAGGAATCGAACCCGGGTCGGCCACGTGCAAGGCAAACACCCTACCTGCTGTGCTATCGCTTTTATATATATATTGGCCCTGTGGTTTACAGTACTGTTGCCCCTCCTTCTCCGTCTTGAACATTTTTCACTACCATAGATGTTGCCCCCTCTCTGTACTATATCCCAACCCCAACTCAAGTGCCATGTGAAAACATTTATTTAAAAGAATCTGCACCCAAGGTAACCAGGGGCCCCGGAAGCAGATGCAGTGATACTCAGTCTGATAGAGTGAGCCCACACTCAGGTGACTGGGTCCTTCAGTGTGGTGCTACTCAGGACCCAGTAGTATTTGGGCCTACCAGGGCCATACCCAGTGTGTGTGTGTGGGGGGGTATCATATAGTATAGGGGTCAAACTCAGGATCTTGCACATTAAAGGTATATGCTCCAGCCCTTTATGCTCTCTCCAGATCCTCAAGATGTGTGTGTGAGACCAGAGCGATAGTCCAGCAGGTAGGGCGTTTGCCTTGCACGCGCCCGGCCTGGGTTCGATTCCTGGCATCCCATACGGTCCCCCGAGCACCACCAGGAGTAATTCCTGAATGCAGAGCCAGGAGTAACCCCTGAGCATTGCCGGGTGTGAGGCCCCCCCGGCCCAAAAAAATGAGATGTGTATGCGCTTGCAGGCACACATGTGTTTTCATTAATGAATCACAGTGAAACAGTTACAAAGTTGTTCATGATTGAGTATCAGTCATACAGTGTTCCAACACCCACCCTCAAGATGTATTTTAATGATGTGATCACCAAGGACCAAGAGAAGCTTCCTCAGGGAAGAAGCTGCCTTTCTGTCTTGTTTGTGTGTGCAGGCATGTGTAAACTCACTGAAACTGTATCAGGACATAGGAAGATCAAGAATTTCAGCGTGGGGACAGGCCTCCTGTTAAAGGGTCGGGTGACCTGTCACTCACTCTCACTCTCAAGCTTCTTTGGGGCCTCTCCGGGTTCAATCATTCATTGATTTTTACTGAAGAAGATTCCATTAACTGGCTGCACCGAATTTGATTTCCCCAGCCTCCTACCGAAGGACATCTTGGTTGCTTCCAAGCTTTGTCAATTAACAATAAAGCTGCTGTCAACATCTGTGCCCAGGTTTTTATGTGGTCATAAATTTTCAGCTCTTGCTGATAAATACCAAGGACTGTGAATTGCTGGCTGGGATGGTGAGAGCAGACACGGTTTTGTAGGAAAGTGCTGAGATGATCTTTGCTACCGGTTGTACCTTTCTGCTTTCACGCCAGCAATGGTGACAGTTTTGTGGCGTCCCTTCGTCACCAGGTGCGGCGGGGGTGGTACTCTGGACCTGGCCATGTCAGTAGTGGCACGGTGGTCACTTAGTTGAGGAAGTTCTCAACACTTCCTCTCGTGTATTTTCACGCCTTCTACAGTCTGGCAGCGAGCACCAGCCACACTCCCGCTAGCAAGCTACAACAAACAGAACAGGACAACGCAAATGTGACTGCTTAAAATATATCCTGTAGCGCGTTTCCCCCGCCCCCACCCCTTCCCCTCATGAAGAGGAGGACTCGCACATATGTAATGCAACCAGGCTTCCTGCTACTAAAACCGTCCCTCGACCATATGATGCCTCTGCGCTGTCGTAGACTGTGCTCTTCACTAGCCAGTCTGCAGACCTCCGAATAAGCCTGGGAGTAACCGGCCAACTGTGAGACTGAAGCTGGAGCCGCCGTCCCCCAAGCAGTCTACATTACGGACAAATCGATCGCAAGTAATACAGGATTTCCATATCCTGGTTGACAGCTTAGAAGTATTTTGGGGCTGGTGAAGATAATTTACTAAATTTATCTTTATACATTTTCCCTGGTCTAGAGCCAAAGTAATAACCACTTTATATAATAAAAGTAGCTATGTATATTTTCCATGAATTGCAAATGTGGAAAAGTGAGAGGGGAAAATATTCTGCCGTGTCTGAACCAGTTCGGTGTGTATCCGTCCAAGCAGGTCCGGGATTCAGGGGCTATTAATTCCTGCTCTCTTCTGATGGGACGACGCGTGCTGGCCTGCAGAACATGGACGTCAAGGCCATCCTCCCAGAAACTGACTTCACTTGACAGAAACCCCGTAAGCAGGATGCGGGGAGCATGCCTACGTTAGGAAGCACTGCTGCCCCACGGCCTGAGTGAAGGCGGCTCTGGGCCCCAGTCCCCTCATCTGTACGGAAACGGTGGCAGTCACAGCAGACACGGCAGTGGCCCAGAGACCAAGAGGACCACAAAGCCGGAGATATTCCCATGTGTCCTGACGGGGCATTTGGTGGCCCCGGGCCCAGGCATCATTACTTTAAGAACTGCGGCTGGCTTGGGGCTGTCCCTGATGAGACGGGCCCAGAAACCGAGAGTCTGCTACAGCTGCTGGACAGGAAACTGTTCAGTCTAGTTGAAAGCAAAGATAGCAAGAAGGTACCTGGTACAGGATTCCCATTTCATTTTTCTGCTTAATAATTTACATTGAATTTTCATAAAAGTTGTAGTGTAGGGCTGGAGCAATAGTATAGTGGGTAGGGTGTTTGTCTTGCACGTGGCTGACCCAGGTTCGATACCCAGCATCCCATATGGTCCCCTGAGCACTGCCAGGAGTAATTCCTTAGTGCAAAGCCAGGAGTAACCCCTGTACACCGCCAGATGTGACCCAAAAAACAAACAAAAAAAAGTTGTAGTGTGATAATACACAGAAATAGATACATGGGTATATCTACTTGTACATGGAACCCAGAAATAGATATACTTGTTCTTTGTTTTGGGGACACCTGGCTTACTCCTGGCTCTGTTAAAGGAATCACTCCTGGTAACACTCACAGTCCTGGGAACACTTGTAGCCCTGGGGATTGAACCCAGGTCAGGCACAGCAAGGCAAGCACCTAACCCACTGTACTCTTTCCCGGCCCAGTAGAAAAATCTTTTAAATAGAAGGAAGCCCTCTCTGCAGCATTGTGGGCTGAGAAGACTGGACCTGGAGTCCAATGGAAGAAACAGTGAGGAGAGTGAAGGGAGAGTGTCCAGGGGGAGAGGGTTTGGAAGAAGAGAGGAGGGAGAGGAGGAAGAGGACAGGAAGGGGAGAAGGACAGGAGAAGGGGAGGAGGAATAGGGAGAGGAAGAAACAGCAGGAGGAGGACGAGGTAGACCTAGAGACAACAGTATAACAGAATCACCAGAGATCTCTGTGGGAGATGGTTTGACAGCGAGGTGAGATAATGAGTCAGAGATCCCAAACTATCAGCGGGGAAGGGTGAGAAGAATCCTAGAAGGTAAGAGACAAGCATTTGTTCTCTGCATGTTGTGAACCAACTACTTGAGAATGTCAAAAGGACCCAGTTGGAGGCAGGTAGACTACATGTCAGAAGCAGAGGACAATCTCTACATAAGGTTCCAGAATGCAACCTACAGGGTCTGGAGGGAAGGGTTAGGAACTGTGTCAGTGGGTGAGGGCTGGCTTTGGGAAGGCGAGGCGTCTGACAGAAGGGACCCACTTTCTTCTCCAAACCCAGGGAGAAGGTCTATCACCTTCACAAGCATGACTAGGGTGGAATATCATAAAAGTGTAGGGCAAATTTGGGAGCTGTACAGTGATTGTCTTACATGAGGCCAACTCCAGTTTGACCCCCAACACCCAATATGGTCTCCCGAACCCTGCCAGGAGTGATCCCTGTGTGCAGAGGCAGGAGTAAGGCCTGACCAAGACTGGGTGTGGCTCACGCTGCCAAAAAAAGAAAGGGAAAAAGTAAAATGAATTTTAAAGGTATTGGGGGCCACCATAGGAGGGACAGGTCCACAGTGCTGAAGGGTTACTGGAAGGTAATGGCCCTAAATAATGTGGTCACTATGCTACAGCAAGCTGGGATGTGCAGGTCAGCAGGCTCAACTTTAGTACTGGCAGAGAGACACAGGTCATGAAAGACTGGAAGGGCAAGCAGGTTTGGTTTTCTGAAAAGAGCACTTCCTGGTGTAGCAGGGAAAGGGACAGAGGCCAGAGCCCGGATCAGGCAGGAGGGAGGTACACAGCTGCTCATAGTTGTCGGGAGAGGGCTGCTAGGAACCAGAACCCGAACAGTGAGCGCTGTAAGGACCTTTCTGACAACTTGACGCAAGTTAAAAAAAATGAAGTGAGATTCCTTTTAAGACAAGTGTGCTAATCTGAGGCTTTCAACAAGCACTGAAAGTCCAATGGATGGTTACAAGTATCTCCCCAAAACTAAATGAGCTCATTCTATTGTCTCAGCTGTTGACTGAAATATATTTAACATGTACTTAAAACACATATGCAACATATGACAGACTAGAAACTAATGGCATCCTTTGCCATAACTTAAATTCATGATCACTTTATTTTATTTATTTATTTATTTGATTTTTTTGGGTCACACCCGGCGATGCACAGGGGTTACTCCTGGCTTTGCACTCAGGAATTACTCCTGGCAGTGCTCAGATGACCCTATGGGATGCTGGGAATCGAACCTGGGTCAGCCACGTGTAAGGCAAACGCCCTCCCCGCTGTACTATCGCTCCAGCTCCCCAACATTTGAGTATGAACCTTTTCGTAATTCTTTTGGGGTTACCGTATAAGCAAAACGGGCCAAGGGCTGGAAGACTGATGAAGCAGCAGGTAGGGCATGCTCAATTCAACAGGGTGTGGAGGCAGGGAGAGGACAGCCAGGAAACTGCCGGTGTCGGCTAGGCTGTGGGAGCTACATTAGCGAGTGGACACATTACGGGAGAACTTCAGGCTGGGTGGTGAGCGCCAGTCAGAACATGTCACAGGGGCACCTTTTAAACACTCACACAGCTGACACACAGGCCGCTGCCTCCACACTGGAAGTGGGTATTGTGGCCCTTCCTTAATTGCAGAAAACACCTGGGCATGACAAAGAGAAAGAAAGCCAACAGCGAACAATGATACGCTCTTCTGTGGGAACTACTCATCTTAACTCATTATCCTGAGTCCTTTTCTCACTTGAAACTTACCCATCTTCGAAAACATTTTCTTAGAACCTGATTTTTCATGGCTGTAAGAGAGTTGGCACAAATATAAACACATTCTCAGTCGGGCAGCAGAGGCCAAGGGGAAGGAACTTGGTTCTCTGGGGAGAAGAGTGATTAATGGTCCTCTGAAGGTGAGCCCTACTCTGCAGGCAGGCAGGCTTTCCCATCCTGGCGGTCTACCTCATCCATTTGGGGCCCACATGGAGGCTGCAAAGGGGACCCCTCACCTCATCTCTGACTTGGAATGTTTGTAATGCAGGAGCCAAATGACTGCTTGTTGAAATGATATCTTTTAAAACCAAATATTAAGTATAAGTTACTACTAAGTATGGCACTGAAAGCATGAACCAAGAGGCCTTTTCATGGAAAATAAAGGGGGGGTTGGGTGGGTTGGCTTGAGCTAGGAGATAAGGAACCACTAGAAGCAGTATCCCCCCAAAGAGTCCCACTTGGGACCTATTTTTTTTTTCTTTTTGGGTCACACCTGACAATGCTCAGGGGTTACTCCAGGCTCTGCACTCAGGGATGACTCCTGGCGGTGCTTGGGGGACCACATGGGATACCGGGAATTGAAGCATTCAAGGCAAACGCCTTATCCACTGTGTTATCGCTCCAGCCCTGTACTCGGGATCTATTTGAGAGACTCCAAAGGAAGATAAACGGAAAAGTGTGTAGATGCAAAAATATACAGATGAGAAGATATGATGATGAATAAGAATATATAGTCAACAATAAATATCTCAACCAAATATTTTAAACAGCAAAAATTCCTATTTTATTTTCTATTCATTATGTAGAGACACTAACCCCTAATAAAACATTTAAATGTGTAATAAAATTATCTGCAAGTACTGAGCAAGTAGGAATGCTCCATAAATGTTTTAACATAGCAGAATATATCATATAGAAAGTTTCAGCTCTCACCAAGGCTTCATCCTCTAAGATGTGCTTTTAAATCTCAAACTAGATCACTACTATTAAAAAAAGGAAGCAAAAATCTATCGTTTTTCTCTCTTCTTCTTCTTTTTTAGTAATGTAAAATCTTTAAAAAGTGGCTTCTTTCCTAACTGAATGTAGAGAGCAGGAATGTTTATGTTCCAACAAAATTGCCGCAGAGATGACTGAAAGATAAGCTGGATATAATTGTCACTATTGACTGAGTGTTCCATTATTAGGCTCGGCAATTTTCTGATTAATATCAATGCTCTCCAAATGAGATGCAGTCATATCTGAGGAAACTTAGACTAACCTGACAGCCAATTTTCTCAGAGTCAGGCCGACCTAATTCCTGCAGACAATTCTTAACACCAAACAGCATATGGCAGGGAGTATGGAAACCTCCTCTCCACCGAGTTGGCAGCCTGCTGGCGACACTAACAACACATGGCAGCAAGCCTGGCCGCCTTCTCTGCATCTTCCTGGCAGTCTTCTGGGGGAACAATGAGCCTGGGAGAGGAGGTGAGGACTAGACCCCTCTCAGACCGCATCCTCTTCTCTGGGGCCATGGAGGGACTCTCCCGCCACTCGGGACAGGAGGTGGCTCCGCAGAGGAACTGATACCCAGCTTAGACAGAGTCCATCTTCTGGTGTGAGAGTCTGGCCGGAGAGTGGGAGGCACAGACAGGAGCGTTTCCTTGTTTGACAACTCTTTCCTAGTCGCACAAGCTCATAGCAGGGCCTATTTCTCCAGCCTTTCAAAAACCCCCAGTTTTCTGATGGTCTCTTTCGCTTTGCAGATCTGCCTAAGACCAGGGCTTCTCTGTAACAGAAGAAAGCTGGGAGAGAGCAGAGTCGGCCCCTGTCCGCCCCCTCTCAATCTGAAGCCTGAGCGGTGTGCCAGGTCAGGTTTGCAGTAGGGGTGAAGTGGATCAAGACACTTGATCAAGTGGATCAAGGTGACCCAACCCAGCACGTGGCCCAAAGCTGCCCTCCTTCACTAAGCATGGCTGTGCTCCCTCAATATTCTAAGAGAGCCACGGCTCCCACTGCCTGCTACATGAAAAAATCCTTATTCTTTTCCCCCAGAGAATTACAATTCCTAAAAAAGTATTTTTTTTTAATTCTTAGGAAAGAAAATAGTTTTACTTAGAGAAATGTACTGAGAGAAATGTGGGGGGATAGAGAGAGGCACTTAGAGAATCTTAGAGAATGTACTTGGAGAAATGAGACAAGAAGACAGAGAGAGAGGGGGGGGAGAGGGGGGAGAGGGGGGGAAGTGTTCAACAGAAAACGAGGGTCTCACCAGAGGAAAAAGCCTTATTATTTTGTATCTATTCTTTTCTCTTTGGGGGTGTGTTGTGGTGGTGGTGTGTATATTGGGGGGGGGGGGGGGTGGGCCATGCCCTGTGGTGCTCAGAGGTTCCTCCCAGCTCAGTTCTTGGGCGTTGTGTGTGGCCATGTGGTGGTGCTCAGGTGACTGTGTGGTACCAGGATAAACCCAGCTCTCTCCCATGCAAAGCCCATGCTCTAGCCCTTTAAGCTATCACCATGGCCCTTATTTCACTGTTTTCTACCTTCTCGTTCCCCTCCCCCAATGCTTCTCCTCCATTTTTAATCCTAGGTGTCAAATATTTAGTGGGAAAAGAAATTAATCTTAAGGGCTAGAGAGATGTATGCTACTGTGCCCAGTTTTGATCCCTGGCGCCACATGTTCCCCTGGGCACTGCTGGGTGTGGCTCTGGAGGTTCCGAGCACTGTGGGGGGGAGGTGCTGGGAAACCCCCAACACCACAGGGCCTGTGCGGCACCACTCTTGGGCCCTCACATTCAAGTACTGGTCTGCTGGCTGGGAACTGCTGGGCGGGGCCACCAGGCTACATGAGCTCCACTTAAGAACACACTGCCGGGGCCTGAGCAACACAGCGGGTAGGGCATTTGCCTTGCACACGGCAACCTGGGTTCGATCCCTGGCGTCTTATATGGTCCCCTGAACACTGCCAGGAGCTAATTCCTGAGTACAGAGGAGGAGTAACCCCTGAACATTGCTGGGTATGACCCAAAAAAGCCAAACATAAAAATAAATAAATAAAAGAATACACTGCCCCCCATTAAAAAATAAAAATTAAATTAAAAGTAAACCATGAGAGCTGGGATGTGACTCAACTGGTAGGGTGCATACGTCGCGCATGCAAAGGAGTTGGGTTCATTCCTTGTCACCCTACCCCTAGCACAGCTGGGAGTAGCCCTGCTGAACCTTAAGGACAGGCAGGGAATACTCACCCTCCAGATAAAACAAAAGTATCTACATACAGCTGGGCCCTGAGGAGGAAATCTTACATGATACTCCCCTTATCATAGAGAATTCTGTAATGAAGTCAGTGTGATTATAGAAAAAGATCTACATTTAAATAAGTATTACTTTTTATTTTCCAGCTAGGAAATAAGATATAGGCTATACTTGAAAAATTGAACGTAGGTATCCGACAACTTCCAAAAGATGAGAAAAAGAGTCTAATAAAAATCACTAAAGTAACTAATAGTATGTACATAACTTTCCCATCTACAGCTCAAAGGGAATCATTAACTCTATATATGATAGCATTAAAGTGATTAAAATGTCCTTCTCTACCGGCTATGACATTCATTTTCCTGTAAATTACAATCCTAGAACACTCTGACATTACTTAGGAAAATACATTTAGAAATTTTTGCCTTGTCTTAAAGATGATAGAATTATTTTAGGACATAATTAAAATACCATGGCAAGGTAATGATCTAATGATCTTTTCTCATAAATACAGTTCCTGCCTTAAATAAATAACCTTATTAGGACTGCTACTAAAACCTTTAGTCTTTCCGGTATGTCCAATGCAAGGGGTGTGTGGGGGGAACCACTAACCTTTGCATGTGTTTATTAATACTAGAAATAATAAAAGAAGGTAAGACGAGAACTTGTGGAACAAAGTGATTGTAATCACTGTGAACAGCTCTGTATGTACTTTTAAAATTCACCATCAAATAGCGTCATACTTCAAATATAGCCTGCTACTCATGATATAGCATTATAGCGTTTCTTTTTTTTTTTAATGGGATACTCAGGGGCCAGGGGGCCAACCACAGGGGCAGCTCACTACTAGGTCCCGAGGGTGGGGACCTACTTGGGCCCTGCTGAGCCAGCACCACCATCCTCTGAGTGCCTGAGCAGCGGGGCATGCAATACGGAGGTTAGAACACGGGTCCTGGAGCATCCAAAGCATCCCTACTTGAGCTATCTCGCCAGTCACCAGTTTAGAGCAGGTTTGTTTTGTTTGGAGGGCCAGCGGTGCTCAGGGGCGTGGGGGCTCCTCCTGGCAGTGCTCGTGAGGCAGCGTTGAGGATTGAAGCTGGGAATCCAAATACAAAACATGTGCTCCAGGCTGTCAGGCCATCTCTCCCGCCCCCATAGTAAATAGTTGTTGTTGCTGGTTTTGTTTTGTTTTTTTCTTTCAAAGGCCAAAAAGAGAGAGGACAACAAAACTCCTTTCGCATGAAATAGTCTACTTCCTAAGTTTCAGATGGTCATGAAAATAATTACCTTTTAGGGCCTCTAATTTCATTAGCAACTGATAAAGTATACAGGTATTTGAAAATTAGCTCTTCTCCCTTCATTAAAAAAACAACACTTCCCTATCTCTCCTTCCCAAAGCTTTTCAGTCACAGGAATAATTCTAGAATAATTCAGTGAAATGAACTCAATGAAATGGTTGTTATTTACTAAAATGAAATCTTGATCAGCTTAAGCAAAAGTCTGTGACCACCTAAACAAGTAATTCTTACTTAAGTTTCTGAGGACACACAGTTTTGTAAATATGAAAGAAGATCACTGTCACTGTCACTGTCATCCCGTTTCTCATCGATTTGTTTGAGTGGACACCAGTAACATCTCTCACTGAGAGACTTATTGTTACTGTTTTTGGCATATCCAATACACACGGGTAGCTTGCCAGGCTCTGCCGCGCGGGCTCGATACTCTCGGTAGCTTGCCGGGCTCTCCGAGAGGGGTGGAGGAATCGAACTCAGGTTGGCCTCGTGAAAGGCGAACGTCCAACCCCTGTGCTATCGCTCCAGCCCATGAAAGAAGATGCTGATAAAAAAAAATGATAAAAAGGCAGTAGTGGGGCATACAATTTTCAATGGCTCCCAGACCACCAAAAGTATCTGTGCATCTCAAAATAGAACCGGGAGAGTCTTATTTGTCTATTGTCTTACACATGCACGGCAAGTGATTTACCACTGAACTATGTTCCTGATACCCCAAATAAGCAAAAGATCAGAGGTGAAAGAAAGCTAACAAGACACAAGAACTGACAGGAAGTTCTGAGTGTCCAGATTTGTTGTTCTTCCATTTATCACAGAGTAGGAAGGTCCCATCCCAGGGAGAGGGAGTGAGCACTCGTGTCTGTTGCAGGCTGTATCCTCTTGACCCTGGTGGGGGATCTTCCCTCCGGCTCCTTGGGGCCCTGATCCTGGGTTCTATGCCGCACTGCTCTCAGGCCCTCTGTACACTCCTGGCTCAGCTGGGCTGCTTGCCAAGGAGCTCTGGGTGGCCAGGGGCTGCAGGCTCAGGGGTCCTGTCCACTGCAGCTTTAAATAGTCACAAAATTAAAAAGAGTGAATACGTCTGAACTCAGGAGAACCAATCAGTTAAGAAGGAACATTTTGTTCTTGTCTTCGGCTAAATGTTACTGTGCAAACAAAGAAAAACTCCTCTTCAAAATCTTGACTCTAGACTCTTCTCTCTCCAATACTGCTGCCTCCTAGTGATATTCCTAACACTTGTGTCCTGCTACTGTGTGGATATTGGGGTATTGTAAAAAAAAAAAAAAAACCACAACCAAACCAACAAACAAAACAAACAACTATTATACTACTCTGACTTCTATTATACATACTGAGTACAATCAAGTCACTCACACATCAATGCCGATCTCTACACAGGAGACTCAAACACATGCTTTCCCCAAACAGACCTTTAAAAAGTTCCATTTCCCTTACAGCTGAGTTTACAGGCTGTCACTTCTGACTGAAAAAAGCTGCAAAGTTAAAACCTCACTATTTTTTTTTTTTTGTCCCTTAACTATTACAGGTGGAGGAACTGAAACTTGCTTGAAAAGTATGAGATCTGAAGGCTTTCCCAAAGTCACAAATGAGGAAAATAAGAAGGCAAACGCTTAAAGAAGAGAAGCAGGAAAAGCCATTGATTTTGTTTGCTTTTGTTTGGGGCCAACGATGCTCAGGAATCACTCCCAGCGGTGAGAGGGGAACCATACGGGATACGAGAGATCAAACCCAGGCGGCTGCATGCAAGGCAAGCAACCTTACCAGCTGTACTACCTCTCTGTCCCAGCCACTATCTGTTAGAGGTTGAAACTAACATATCTGCAGATTACTCACTGGTCTGTTCTATGTGGACAGATGTGATTCTGAAGAGCAAGCAGTCAGGGTGTAGGTGGAATTTCAAATCAAGAGTTTTATACAGCCAGTGGGATTCATTCCCAAAGCCAAGTGCCTCCATAAATCCCTTTAATAGTGTGCCCCTCTGATTATATTAAGATGTAGGAGGATTGTTTTACTTAATTCACATCACACAAACCAGCTAGAAACCTTGGAGGAATGATTCAAGAATACAAAAGTGAGTGGAAGCTAGCAAAGGAAGAATACGATTTGAGGGGCTGGAGTGATAGTACAGCGGGTAGGGCATTTGCCGTGCACACGGCCAACCAGGGTTCAATTCCCAGCATCCCATATGGTCCCCTGAGCACCGCCAGGAGTAATTCCTGAGTGTAAAGCCAGGAGTAACCCCTGTACATTGCTGGGTGTCACTTAAAAAGCAAAAAAAAAAAAAAAAGATTTGAAATGTGGTTATGTCTGATAGTATTTCTAGATGGCTACAATAACTATTTCTATTTTGGGGTACAACTGGCAATGCTCAGAACTTACTCATGGTTCTGTGCTCAGGGATCACACCTGATGTTGCTGGGGAGACTATATAGGATGCAGAAGATAGAATCTGAATTGGCTGTACAACATTTTCTTTCCTCTTTTCTTTTCTTCTCTTTTCCTTCCTTCCTTCCTTCCTTCCTTCCTTCCTTCCTTCCTTCCTTCCTTCCTTCCTTCCTTCCTTCCTTCCTTCCTTCCTTCCCTCTCTCTCTCTCTCTCTCTCTCTCTCTCTCTTCTTTCTTTCTTTCTTTCTTTCTTTCTTTCTTTCTTTCTTTCTTTCTTTCTTTCTTTCTTTCTTTCTTTCCACAGCTAGCAAAACTTCCTTCCTTCCTTCCTTCCTTCCTTCCTTCCTTCCTTCCTTCCTTCCTTCCTTCCTTCCTTCCTTCCTTCCTTCCTCCCTCCCTCCCTCCCTCACTCCCTCCCTCCCTCACTCCCTACCCCCCTTTTCCTTCCTTCGCACAGCTTGTAATGCTCAGGGCTTACTCCTGGCTCTATACTCAGAAATCATTCCTGGCAGTGCACAGGGGACCAAATAGGGTGTTGGGAATAGAACCCAGGTCGGCTGCATGTAAGGCAAGTGCCTTACACTATCTCTCTAGCCCACTGAACAACAATGTTTTCATGATTATCTTCTGATATTTTTTTCCTTAAACTAAAAGTAAGCCAATGTGATTAATGCTCCCTAACAGATAATAAATTCTTTAGAAACAAATAAACATGCATGGTATCAGCAATTCAGCAATTCAATAATAATAAAATACATGCATGCTATTCAAAAGTTTAACAATGTTTAGAAATCTATGCATTCAATATTAAAATCATACCAAATTAGTCAAAACGGGGTACTGAAAAAATTAATCATCACAAAGTTTTTATTCTGCCCTAGATACTACTGTTATTAGTAAGTTACTACCGATACTAAGTAGAGATAAAATATGCACTGAGAGGGGCTGGAGCGATAGCACAGCGGGTAGGGCGTTTGCCTTGTACTCGGCTGACTCGGGTTCGAATCCCAGCATCCCGGGTTCGGTCCCCTGAGCACCGCCAGGAGTAATTCCTGAGTGCAGATCCAGGAGTGACCCCTGAGCATCATCGCTGGGTGTGACCCAAAAAGCAAAAAAAAAAAAAAAAAAAAAAAGTACTGAGAACTGCTAAAATAAAAAAATTACAAGGATGTCCGCACCTATATAATTGCCATAACCCTTGCAAGACTCAGAAAGAACATAAAAATTTAAAAACAAAACAAAACAAAAAAACACTGTCATGGATAGACCTGTATTTTTAGTTGGCAGTAAGATGAAAGCAAATGAGTTCTCTTAGTTATTTTGGAGAAAGCCTCTGTTATAAGACCAAGAGTGAGAGCAAGTTTGAAAGTCTTAGGCTTCCAAATAGTTTTTGAGGTTCAAACCATATGACCCTATGAAACAAAGGTTTTGAACTGTAGCACTGTCATTCTGTTGTTCATCAATTTGCTCGAGTGGGCACCAGTAACGTCTCCATTGTGGGACTTGTTGTTTCCGGTATTTGGCATATCGAATACGCCACGGGGAGATTGCCAGGCTCTGCCGTGCGAGCGTGATACTCTCGGTAGCTTGCTGGGCTCTCCGAGAGGGACAGAGGAATCGAACCTGGGTCGGCTGCGTGCAAAGCAAACACCCTACCCGCTGTGCTATTGCTCCAGTCCAAAGGTTCTGAACTAAAATGATAAAATAAAATTTATGTTAAAAACTAATTGAGTGAATTATCCATAACAAGCAATATTAAATAAATTATTTGGGGCCGGCAACGGGGGCCAACTACAACTTGGGTAGTAGTTGGGAAAATTGTAAATAATGGTGGTGGGAAGGTGTAATGGTGGTGGGACGGGTGTTGGAATATCGAATGTAATAAATCATCGGGAACAGCTTTATAAAAATAAAAGTAAATTAAAAAAATAAAAAAGATTAAATAAAGAATTAAAATAAAATTTTACCTATCTCAGGGCTGGAGCGATAGTACAAGGGGAGGGGTGCAAGGTGCTTTTCTTAGTCGTGGCCCAATCTGGCTTTCTGGTTTGATGCCCACTACTGCACTTGGTCCCCTGAACAGCCCCAGGAGTGAAATTTGAACATGGGGTTAAGAGTTCGCTCTGAGCAAAGGCACTGGGTGCAGCCCAATGTGAAACAACAATAACAACAAACTTTGTATCTCTAGTTCATGTATTTGATGTAACATTTAATCGATGTATATGCAGCTTTAACTAATGCAGCTATTTAAAACAAGGGCTTTTTGTGGGTCTGGGATTTTGTTCAGTGCTAGAGCAAGTGCCTTGCCTTGCTTGTGTGAGGCCCTGGGTTCCATCCACAACATCATAAACAACTAAAAAATGTTTAAAATAATGACTTTTAAACTAATTGGTTTTTAACTTAAGTTGAAAGTATAACAGTTTTGCAGCATAGGGCTGGTATCTAATCCAACAAAATTCTATTTATGTGCAAAGGCTTTGGATAATATATTCAAAGCAATTAACTCAAGGGAAAATACTGAAAATACTATCAAAAAAACAATACTGAAAATCAAATATATTTTTACTTACAATTAGCTGCTTCAGTCCAACAAAAGATTGTTCTACTGAGTTGGCATTTAAGACCTGTCTCTTTGCTGCAGCCTTTTCACCCAGGAAGCGAAGCATTAAGTCTTTAACGGCATCTCCCTTGAAAGAATATAAGAAAAATATGTCAAGACAATAAAATGTTAATTAAACTCAGCTAACCATAACCCATAACTAACCAGAATTTCTTTTTTCTCCATTGGTGTGTGGAGGTAAAAATGCTATGATTACAGTACAGCAAAACTTCAATTAACCAGGCACTAAAGTATCGCGGATGTTAATGTGTAGTTTAGGAGTATCCTCTGATTTGGAGAGGAAGTGGTAATTGACCGTCACTCGTCCAAGACTAACCTAAGAGGCTCACCAAGTCAGGAGTGAGTAGCTTAGAGAGTTGAGATGACACGCTGGGGACAGAGGCTGGGGCATGCTGGCCTGAGGAGACACCCTCAGGAGTCACCCTCCGCCCCGACCCCAATCTACCAGATGGCCTGGGCACGAGCCACCTGTCCTCTTTCCCAGTGCGAGGTCCACTCTCCAGCCCCAGGTAAATGGAGGGTGCCTTCCCTGAGGTCCCTCACAGTCAGCTCGGCAGGTCTTCCAGCCACAGGAGTTGAGGCGGGCTTGGGGTACACGTAGGCTGTGGGCCAGAGAAGGGTCCTTGTGAGCCTCAGTACAGGAAACATCAACCTCACACCCTAGCTCTGTGGCTTAGATCAGAGGTTTCCAAAGTTATGTGGCCTACTTCTCCCTTTCTAGAAAACAAAAACCAAGGGGAAAAAAAAAATCAGCATTCCCCTGGCTCTTTCCCAGCATCCACTGGGGGAATATTATGCATTTTGGGAAAGCCCATGTTAGATACACCTGTGAACAGGGCTAGAAGAATAAACGCGGAGTCCCAATCATGTACTATATGGGACAGATTCAAAGACGAGGAGCAGGTGCTTTGGAGGGGCTGAAGAAGAAGGAACATATTAATAGCCTGAAATGACCCGCAAACCCTTAAGGTGGTGAGTCATGGGGATGGGGAGAAGCTAGGGACAGAGGCCCGGGGGTTGGTGTGTCTCAAGTAGAGACGAAAGGGAAAGCAGGTCCCGGCCGAGGTCCAGCACTTCCAGAGCCCATGGGAACATGACTGCTATGAGGGAAGTAGCTGAGAAACTGTTAAGAACCTACAGACCTCTGCAGTGTGGGGTCCACCACGGGTGGAAACAGGCACGGGGCCATGCAGCAGTCTGATTTCACCTCTGTGGCTCACCGCAGGAGCGGGCCTCAGAGCAGGGTGACTTGGGATAGGGCCAACAGAGGTGCCTGTGGAGGGTCTTGGCTCACCCCCCTCTCTCTGGGGACGTTACTGCCTGGGACAGGTGTTAGGCCAGGAGTGGCTCTGAGGTCACGGAGGCAACGTGTGCTGGCCTGGCCTCTGTGACACCCTCTGGGGTTCTGTCTGGGCACGGATGACAGAATAGCAGAGCACAAAGGACCCGTAGAAGCCGATGGGGAGTTACTGGCAGAAACAAAAACTGGACCGGCCCACAGCAGGGAGGGTGGGAAGAAGATGGAGAACAGCAGCCCCGCGGCCCAGGGAGCATTAGTCCGGCTTTCAGACACTGGCAGTGAATGGCAGGTGGCAACTGGGTGCCACCCTCAGGTGAGGATAAAGGGGTACCGACATGGGTATGTCCCCTGTACGGACTTTACGACTGTCCCAGGTCCCATCCAAACGCGTCCCTCCCCTTGTTGGGGGAGAATCAGGGCATGGCAGTAGCCCTACTCAGATGTTTTTTTTTTAATCGTTTAGTAACCTCCCAAATGGTGACACTATTACACCCCTTCATTGCCCCTCGCCGCCCACAGAGCAGGACAGAGGAAGGCTGCTGCCACTGCCCACTGACCCCTCTGCTGCAGAACGGAAGGTGACAGCTGGTGGCAGTGGAGAATTCTAGGCCACATCTGCTTCTGCCCTGGAGCTGAGGCTGACACTCAGAGGTCAAGTCATACACGTGACCCCGGGGCCGAGACTGAGAAGCAGCATTCCCCTGATTTTCCTTTCTGAGGGAAAGGTACAATGCTTCAAATGCCAGGGCCACAGAAGTGGCTAAGTGGTCCAGGAGGGATAATTAAAGGGCAGGAGAGAGACAGCTCAACCAAATGACTTCACAAAACTTTGTAGAAACGCAACCCCAATGAGACAAGGGACATTATCTTAGCTGGAGGAGCTTTGGACCAGAAAAGGGCAAAATGAAATCTGAAGGCACAAAGGGAGGACAAATTTAACTCCTCCATCCTTGGAAGTGCCCAATTAATTAGTTCACACTGCAAAAAATCTCTCTGCCTTTAAAATTCTGCTAGTTAACATTTCCGTTACCACAGGAAGCTCCTGGACAGTAGCACAGGATGACAAACTCTCAATGGCGAAAGCCCCAAGATGTGAAAATGTCTTAACAGAAAGCTAACTCCTGGCATGTCACCAAGCTGAAGACAACTATGGTGCAGGGGCCGTGGGGTCTCTACTGCACATCCTCACACGGTGCCTGCAGGGAAGGAGGAAGCTTCTGCACAGAGGGCGCTGGGGCTGAGAGCTGGGCGCTCACATCTGGGGTCGGCTGTATCTGGAGCCCAATGGAGCCCATCAAATCAACATGCCCAGGGCAGGGCTACTGCCTCCAAGGTCAGGACAGGACAGTGAGGGGCTATAGGCACAGCCCCGCATAGTGAGGACACCTATCCCTGTCAGATGCGTTTAGGAAGAAGTCAATGGGCTGGTTCTCAGAGTAGCACTTTCACTTCCCCTGAAGTTTTGGGCTACTCCTGGCAGTGCTCAGGGGCCACTTCTAGTTTGGTGCCTTGTCTCTCCTGGTGATGCTTGCAGACCATAGCCGGGAGCCAGGATCTAACCAGGGTAGGGTCAGCTTTGTGCAGAGCAAGTGCCTTACCTCCTATACTATATCTCCCTGGTGCCAGCAGCTTTTTTTTTCATTTTAGTGACCAAAGAACCTAGAGCAGCCAATTAATTCTAGGAGAATGGAATTTACAAACAGGAGAGCTAGAGAGGTATGCAAAGGAAGGGTTCCAAAAATCTGTAGGAGTCGCTGATTCTGCTACTGAGTGAGCAGTTGTTCTTGCACAGGGAGAAACCACAGCTGTGTTGTAAGCTGTCAAGTTCAGCTCAGTCACTGTGCAGGGCCCCTGCTGTACATCTAGACTGTCTTTCAGTATAGCCTCCAGAAAGATCACACAAGAGTAAAAGCTAGTCTAAATTCACTTTTAAATTTCTAAAGAAACCTGAAAAGGGTCAGATAAATCTGAAAAAAAAAAACAAAAACAAAACTATTACCTGCTAGAGCAAAATACAACTCTTTTAAAAGAATATAAGATACAGCAGACAGAATACAAATAATCAAGAACATAAACGACAATGCCAGTCTTTAATCAACAATAACAATAAATGAAAAAGTAGATACACGTGACCCACCGACAAGAGAAAAGGTACATTTAGAGGGGCCTAGAAATTATGGAATGATGGGAGTTTTCCAAAAAGAACCTATAATACTCCAACTATGTTCAAAGATCTAAAGTAAAACTTGAACACATTGAGGAAAGAAACATTTTTAAAAGGACCAATGAAAATTATGGGAACAGAAAGATGGGAAAATGACCCTGAATAGCTTCAATTGTAATGGGTACAGAAGGAGGCTGGTGCGATAGTACAGTGGGTGAGGAAGGCTCTTGCCCTTCACATGGTCCACCTGGGTTTGATCCCTGGCATCACATATGGCTCCCCTGAGCCCACCAGGATTGATCCCTGAGTGCAGAGCCAAGAGTAAGCCTGAGCATTTTTGGATGTGACCCCAAAACAAAACATAGCAAAAAAGGTACAGAAGGAAAGATTGATGAACTTAACAAATTAATAGGAATTTCAAAATTAAGCACAAACAGAAAAATACTGAAAGAATAGAACAAACACCACCACCAAATCCACAAACACTTCAGGTGTCGGGGATGTAGCTCAGTAATAAAACAGGTGCCTGACGTGAGGGCCTGGGTTTGATGCCTGCACTACACAGAAACACACCTCCAAACACAAGGTGTAAACATTAACACAATATATAGTATTAAAAATAAACACGCAGCATGAACCAAAAAAGTTCAAACACGGATCACTGTCACTGTCATCACTGTCATCCCATTGTTCATTGATGTGCTCGAGCGGGCATCAGTAAGGTCTCCATTGTGAGACTTGTTGTTACTGTTTTTGGCATATTGAATACGCCGTGGGTAGCTTGCCAGGCTCTGCTGTGCGGCAGGATACTCACAGTAGCTTGCTGGGCTCTCCGAGAGGGGCAGAGGAACCGAACCCAAGTCGGCCACGTGCAAGGCAAACGCCCTACCCGCTATGTTAATGCTCCAGCCCCAAACACGGATAGAGATGATAAACTCACAGATCCCAGGGCCAATAGAACAAAAACAAAACAACAACAAACACAAAAGAAAAACTGGTATTTCATCTAATCAATGGAAACTTGTGATAAAACATTATGAAAAACCATGGGGGGAGGGGCAGGTAAATACAGGCACAGAAAAGCAAAAATGAAAATTATAGACTTCACAAAAACAATAGTAAAGCCAGGAGATAAAGGGCTTCCTTAAAGGAAAACAAATATGACAACCGAGAATTCTTTCTAATTTTCAAAATAACATAAGCTGAACGGACAGCAGCCAGTTGGACCCGCAGTAACAAGTGACATCTATGGCCCTCGGGAGATTGCAAAGGGTTCTTGATGTGGCCTAGGAGAGAGGCTTTAACATGTGGGCTTCCCTGACAGGAATCCTGTCAAAATCAAACAGAAAGGAAAAGAGGAGAGGAAAGAATTCCAGCAGAATGGGGATGGGGCAGAAAAAGACCCAGCCTCAAAATCTGTAAGCTGCAGTCAGAGTGAAACCAGGATAAGCCCTTGATCCTACCACATTACCGATTACATTCTGAGGCTTCCATTTCATTTATCCTTCTATATCTCTGTCTCTCTCCATCTGGACTAGAAGCTTCTACTCTAGTAGAAGGTTCTAAAAAATTATGACTTCCCCTAACTTCTAAGGTCATCAACAATTCTAAATACTTGAAAATGTATATCGTCAATGCTAATGCTACTATAGTTTCCATGAATTGTTAAATATTCACCTTTAAGGCCTTTGAGACTGCTATAAAAGTAATTTTATAAGAAAACTAAGAATGTTTCGTTTTGTTTTTTTTCAAATTTGATCCCATAAGAAGGGAAATTTTAATTAGGTACCAAATTGGGAAAACGTCAAATTGTGTTAGAAAGGCGATTTAAAATAAGTAACAGTGCAGGAGTAAAAATTTCCAGAAAAATCTGTTAAACAAATCCCATGAAAGGTTGGTTGACATCTTAAAAGCTTGGTGTGCACAGAAAGTTAATAAACTCTCATTTGTTTTACCAATCTAAGTCTTCTGAAAAAAATAAACACAGTGTTTCACTCAAAGTAAACCAAACAGTTTTTCTCTTCTGTCCAGAGAATAAAAGCTTCTTTGATGAGACAAAGGTAAACACACATCTAGCACGTTTATTAATGGAAAAGTCAATGGTATTTTGAAAACTAATACTGGTCCAAATTTCAATTTATCATAAAGTTTCCAACACAACCACTGTGAACTACAAGAGTATGGGTGATACTATCTTAGAACTTCAAGGAATAAAAATATACTATTTCCTGGCTGGTCACAGGCATGTGTTTCACCCACACAGTGGGGGCTCTCCAGTCCTTAAGGACTGCTAAGGAGTGCTCTAAGCATGTCACTTTAGCTATCTGGAACTGAGGAGGAGACAGACACAGCTCCGGGGGGGCCACCAAATGCTCTTAACTTGTAGATAGGACCTTTGGATTTGAATCAGTTGCACAGAACTTTGGCACACCTGGGTTTCTTAATTCAAAATCACCAAAATTTGGGGCAAAATGTACTATTGCTCAGTCCCCGCCCCCAAATGATTTTTTATTGTCTGATATACCAGCCTTTAACTTTCTCCTGAATGACATTCAAGAGGAAGAAGAGGATATGAAGATCAAGGGTTGAAGAAGAGATGGATAGGATTTAGTGAAATGAAAGCAACCCGAGACCCAATATCCTCCAAAATCAATGTCCATGAGTGGGACTCATTAGAAAGATCCTACAAAGATCCTTCTTTGGAGAAACAAAACAGGGATAGGCAGTATCAAAGGATGGCAACCCCTCGACCTTTGACTATAAAACCGAGAATGCCAAAGAATGGGGAGAGAGGATGGAGAATAGTTTGACGAAGAGTCACCTAAAGACAGTGGGGGAGGGTCTGGGCACGCTGGTTGTGAAGAAGGTGCAGTGACTGTTTATAGCAGAACCAGGGAGGTAATGCTACCATATTACCTAAATTACAATATTTACAATATTTTTTTTCTAAAATGCTACAAGAGTAAGTTATGTTACATATATTTGTTTATTAAGGTAGAGAAGCCCCTGAAATTCTATATTACAGATGAACGAAAAGCAACAAAAACCGGGAAAAACAAGCAAAAAAGAAGGGAGAAAAGGACACTCTGAACAAAGCCTGATAAAGAGTAAGCCCAGAATAAATACTCTTAGTAAATATATATTAGGGAAAGGCAGCATTGCAAAGTCTCCAAATCCCATGGGGTTAACTTCAGATACTGAAAATCAACTACTTCCCTTTTCCATATCATTTTCCCCTTTTTTCGCTGGTGCCCGGGCACGGGAGGGGGGAGGAGGGATATTTGGGGCCACACCCAGCGGTGCTTTAGTGCTCATTCTTGGCCCTGCATGTAGAGATCATTCCTGGCAGGCTCAGGGCACTGTATGGGATGCTGGGGATTGAACCCTGGCCGGCTGTGTACAAAGTGAACATCATACCCCTGTACTATCTCTCCAGTCCCACCATATCATTTTCCCACAGAACACGAGGCTGTAGAGCACATGCCTAGCATATGCCCAGCACATGGAAAGTCCCAAGTTTGATCACTGGCACTGTAAGGTATCCCCCGGAACTGCCCAGAGTGAGCTCTGTAAGAAAAATTAAACGAGGGCCAGAGAGACGGCTTGATAGGCCAAGTGCATGCAGGAGGCTCTGGTCTGATCTCTCGTGGTCTCCTGAGCACAGTGTGAACCCCTGAGCACCGCTGGATGTGGTCCAAACAGCAGTCACTCTCCTCTCCCAACTCCAAGCGTATTCAATCAAGGATGTGTTTTGGATTTTTATATATAAGATTATTTCCCTATTAAAAATTTGCAATAGTTAAAAAAAAATTTGCAACAGTGGGATTCCAGTATCAAAGCACTAAACACTTGGATGTGTATTTTACAACTTTCCAAAGTCTTCAGCTGTGCCAGGAATAGAGCTCAAGAGGTTGGGCATGCTCTGTGAAGTCCTGATGAAACAGACAAAAATAAAGTCTACCGGGGCTGGAGCGACAGTACAGCGGGTAGGGCGTTTGCTTTGCACGCAGCCAACCTGGGTTCGATTCCCAGCATCCCCGAGCACCACCAGGGGTAATTCCTGAGTGCAGAGCCAGGAGTAACCCCTGTGCATTGCTGGTGTGACCCAAATAAAAAAAAAAATAAATAAATAAACAAACACACACGGGGGAAATCAATAAGAATCCAAATTACCTAAGGACATAGTAACAGACTCACAAATTAGAATCTTAGGAAACACTGCAACAAGAATTTTCCAAGTTATTAAAGGAATTATACATTTTTACAGAACTGTATTTCAAACATAAAAATGTATTTTATATATTTTACAAACAGTAGGTAAAAAGGAACAACACAGAATGGCCTGTGTCACTAGGGAAGAATTCTGCTGGTGACTTTTCTTGAACAACGCTCCGGACTTACCTGGATGTTGTCGAACTTGAGGCCTGGCATGGTGAGGTTCTCCTTTTCGATGAAGACTGTGCTGTACTGCTGAGTCGCCACCGCAATGAGGACCTCCCTGGTGGCCTCCCCAGGCAGCCAGGCGTCATTTCTCCGGTCCATCTCACTCATGCTCAGGGCCGTGGCAAAGGGGTCCTCAGTACCTGCAAACACAGCCTGGATTTGGGAGAACGGCTTGGGAGACTGAGGGATTTCTAGAGAAGCAGTGGAGATGCTCGATTCGGATCTGGCCATCCCCGGGGAGTAAGAAGGATCGGTCGATCCGAGAGATTTCTCTCCCACTGGAGTCGTGAGGGAAGACAGCTGCTCTGGAACCGAAGAGGCCGCGTTGGGGTTACTGACAGAGATGAATGTGGAAGTGGTGAACGAGTCAAAGAAGTCTGCGGCCACAGAGTTGGTGCTGGTTGTGTCTCCAAAAAAGTTACTCAGGCTGGGGCTTGGCTGGACCACCTGAGGAGGGGTCTTGGCGGCTGTTTCGCTGGTGCCGCCAAAGCTGGGAGATTTTACCATCTGAGACTCAAAGCCGTCCCGCAGGAACGGGGATGTCTGGGAGCCAGCAGGATGGGCCTGGCTGAAAATGGTGCAAACGGGGATGGGCTCGTCCTTGGGAGAGGCCTGCCGGGAGGAGAGCTCCGAGACGGGGGTGTCTGAGGGAGTCTTTTCATCCCCGGGTTTCACATCCTCTGCGTCCTCCTTTTCAATGGCAGGCTTGTCTTTTGCTTCTTCTTGCGCTGGGTCTTCCTTCGAAGACGCCCTGCGATCAGGACTCATCTCAGAGACGCTCTTAGGTGTCTCGTCCCCCTCGCTTTCACTGCCGTTGCTCAGAGTGTCCACGACTCCCTTGTCCACGGCACTTTCTAGTCTGGACTCAGAGCTGCCTGTGGCAGGCTCTGCCATATCCCGCAAACAGCCCAGGTCACCTGTGTCATCTTCACTGTTGTTCGGAGAGTCAGAGATGAGGACACTTTCCATCATGTGCTCGTTTAGCTTGTCCACAAAATTAGTTGAGTCTTCGGATATGGTCTCGTTCTCTTCAGAGCCAAACTCGTCTCCACCGAGATCAATGGTCTCCTCCTGGAAGAGAAGCTGGCCTGCTTGTTCCACAGGCCCCTGTGGAGAGCTGCTCTCAGTCTGCCCCACCGCCAGCCCCGGGTCCTCGTTCATGTTTCGGTCAGCCCCGTTCGCATTCTCCATGGTAGCTGAAAAAGAGACAAATGTGTATTGAACACATCAGCTTTCTACCTGGGTTATCTGTAAGCTAATTATAAGTCTTATGATTAAAACTGCTTTCTAATTAGAGAAAAAATGGTGGCTACGTGCTGCTATAACACTTGCCCAATCCCACAAAAGGGACATGACCAAGAGTGAATTTTGATGTAAGCTATGAGGGATTAAATATGTGATTAAATATAGATTCTCTGAGAGAACAGGGAATGAGGAGTGCACATGAGAAATCTCTTTACCTTCTGCTTAATTTTACAGCGAACCTGAAACTAAAACTAAGTCTGGGCTGAGCTCCACCCAGGCCTTGGGTTTCATTCCTAGCACAGCATGAATAAGAATAAATTTTATTAAGGAAGTATTTTTAAAGCTTGACATTAATACTTGATATTCAAGTAGTTCAAAATACTAAAGGAGTATATGTTGAATATCTTCATCTCATGAAACTTAAAATTCTGTAGCTGGTAAAAAACTCCCCATATTTTTTTCTCCTCAGACCGTGACAACCACCATTCTACTCGATGACTATCAATGTGACAGTCTGGTGTACTGCATACAGTGGAATCACATAAAATTTGTCTTTTTATCTTATTTGACTTTGCACAATGTCCTCATGGTTCACCCAAGTGGTCAGATTTTGTCTTCTAAGGCTAATGTTGCATCAGATGTACCTACCATATTTGTTTATCTACTTATCTGCTGCTTCCATGTTTTGTCTGCTGTGAATACTGCTATGAATTATATCTTCTCCAGAGATTTCAATTCTCTTGGGTATATAATAAGAGGTGGAAATGCTAGATCATAGGTAATTCTATTTTATTTTTTGGGTTTTTGGGCCACACCCAGAGATGCTCAGGGGTTATTGCTGGCTTTGCCCTGAGGAATTAAAACTGGTGGTGCTTGGGGGACCATAGGGGATGCCAGGGATTGGACCCAGGTGGGCTTTGTGTAAGGCAAATGCTCCAATTGCTTTACTATCATTCAGCCCCAGTAATTCTGTTTTTAAGTTTTTTAGTAACAAACTATTTTCTGTAGTGACTCTACCATTTACAATCCCATCATTAGTGCACATGGATTCCAGTTTTTTCTGCATTTTTACCTCAGCACTCTTAATTTTCTGTCTTTCTGGTGGCAGTTGGTGCACTGATATACTATGCAGTATGAGGTTTCTAGTCTTTTAAATTTTATGTGGTGTATGAGACTCAGCTGGAGTCCTTCTTCTCCTTCTATGAAGATTTCCCAAGACATTCCAACTACTCAAAATCTCTTCAGTCTCCCTTCATCTGGGAATTTAAGGTAGCCAGGTGTCTGGAGCAAAATAAACAGTATGAAAATAAAGGAAGAGAGGCACTCTGGTGGGTGAAGCTAATGACAACAAAAGCTGGTGGCATTTATTGCTTGTTATGTTCTGGCACTAATCTAATTGGTTTTATATGTATCTTGTTACACTAATCCTACCAAACTCCTCTGATATAGCTACTGTAATTTACTCCATTTATCAGATGAGTAAAGTGAGGCCTTTAGAAACATGTACCCCTTGCTCATATTTATTTCTAGTATGTAAAAAAAAAAAGCACACAGAATTTGAAATGTTAGCTAACATGAAGGCCACACTATGAAACAAAGATTTTGAACTAAAAATCTAAATTATTTGTTCCTTTCCTAAAGAATTTTTCTGAGAAAATTTACTGCATACAGCTTTACTTGCAGTAAAAAAATTGAAGTAAAGAGAAAAGATGAGTTTCTCAAAAAAAGTAAAAAACACCTTTCTGACCTTTAAAATCTATACTTAGCTGATCTCTTGATTAGATTACTTTTTTTTCTCATTGTCAACACTTTTCATCATAGTATTCCAAATTAATGTTCTACCCTTTTATATCATGGATCACCCTGAGGTCTAAAAAAACTTTTTTCAAAGTAGATAATAAAATTTAAACCTTTGGGGAAAAGTTTCTTGCTCAGCAGTTACTAATTAATTCCCCATTTTTAATACGGTAGTCATCTTGTAGGTATCAGTTATAGATGAGGCAAAAATACATGGAAAAGGAACAAAAGCCCTTTTCGTGTAATAATACCTAGTGAGCCCAAAAAGAAGGCCAGCACAGAAACATCATCACTGTCACTGTCATCCCGTTGCTCATCGATTTGTTCGAGCGGGCACCAGTAACGTCTCTCATTGAGAGACTTATTGTTACTGTTTTGGGCACGTCCAATACGCACGGGTAGCTTGCCAGGCTCTGCCGAGCAGGCTCGATACTCTCGGTAGCTTACTGGGCTCTCCGAGAGGGGCGGAGGAATTGAACTCGGGTCGGCCGCGTGAAAGGCGAATGCCCAACCGCTGTGCTACCACTCCAGCCTGGTACAGGAAACATCACAGAGGGAACATATCCAGGTGGTAAGTAAGACTTGGGCAGGAAGGGCTTGGAGACAAGCATGACTCAAAGGGGAGTGATGCACGAGCCAAAGGCTTGATTACACAGAAGGACATACTGGATTAATAGCACAGTGGGTAGGGTGTTTGCCTTGCATGCGGCCCATCTGAATGCGGCCCATCTGAATTCAATTCCTCTGTCCCTCTCGGAGAGCCCAGCCAGCTACCGAGAGTATCCCGCCCACACGGGAGAGCCTGCAAGCTACCCGTGGCATATTCGATATGCCAAGAACAGTAATAAGTCTCACAATGGAGATGTTACTGGTGCCCGCTCGAGCAAATCGATGAACAATGGGACGACAGTGCTACAGTGCTACAGTGATGATATCCCATATGCTGCTAATGCCTGGTATCTAGTAGACACAGTAACTACTGGTTCTGAGTCCATTCAGAAGAAAATCACTTCTGATTGTAACTCCACGTTTCCCAGTATTGTATTCATGAATAATTCTCAGAAAATGTAGGATATTAGAAAAGGTCCAATACACACAATTATAGGAAAAGGTCAAGAACAACACAACTACCTAAATCATGGTGCTTTCTTTTCCTTTTTTTTTTTTTTTTCCCCCCGCTTTTTGGGTCACACCCAGCAATGCACAGGGTTTACTCCTGGCTCTGCACTCAGAAATTACTCCTGGCAGTGCTCAGGGGACCATATGGGATGCTGGGAATTGAACCCGGGTTGGCCGTGCACAAGGCAAATGCCCTCCCTGCTGGGCTATCGCTCCAGCCCCAGGTGTTTTCTTTAAATGAAGGGAAGAGCTGAGAAAATTCTACTCTGAAGATTAGTGTAAGTCAAAATTCTAGTCAAAGTTAATTTGTACACATAGCATGACACTTACAGAGAAAGAGGGATTCACTCTAGGAAGGGCTGCCCCTAGCTGACTCTGCTATGGTCTAAGAGACACTGGAATTAGAGACTATTAATAACCAAGCACACCCATTCACTATGGGGGATAGGTACAGAAAGAATTGCATCAGTAAAAATTTAAGTCCACACCAAAACAGGCTATTTTTGCCTGTAAATTATTTGCAGTAGCAAGAAGTATATATGTATGCACATCCAGGAGATAAATCTAAGAATGTCCATTAATAGTATACTTTGTATACTAAAAACCTAAAGAGGTTAAAAAACCCATCTACAATACAACACATAAGTCGTGGCATCATGACAAACAACATTATCAATAGCAACTTCTTTCTGCTATTAGAAATGTCAATCCCTTGGGAATTAGGCAAATCTTATTTATTGAGAATGGGAACAGCTAGGTATAGGACAAAAATACACCTTTTTTTTTTAAACCAATTTACCTGAAATATTTGTTTCAAGGGGAGGGGAACACCCAGTATTGCTCAAGGCTATTCCTGGCTCTGCTCAGGAGATGGTATGTGGGTGGTGGGGATCAATCCAGAGCTGGCTATATGCAAGGCAAATAAATTATCGCCCTGCACTACCTCTATGGTCAAAACTACTTAAAGCCTTGCCCATGGCTGATTTGGGTTGATTCTTGTAACTGCATATGGTCTCCTGAGACCCACCAGGAAAGATCTCTGAGCACAGAATCCTGAGCACTCTTGGGAGTGGCCCCAAATGCAAAAATAAACATATACCAGGGCAGATATTCGTTTTTGCCAGAATTACTCCTGGCAAGGATTGGGGCACCATATTATTCCAATAATCAAATCCAAACTTCCTGTGTACAAAGCCAATTAAGCTATCTCTCTCTGGTCTAGTCTGAAATATTTATTTTTGGTTTTAGGGTCACACTTGGTGGTCCTCAGGTGTTCCTGGCTCCGTACTCAGGACTCCCTCCTGGTGGGCTTAGGAGACCATATGGTGTGCTGGGAAGTTGAGCCTAGGTCAGCTGCATGCAAGGCAAGTGCCCTACATGCTATACTATCTCTCTGAGTCTAGACTGAAATACGTCAAATGACATCATCTGAGGACCAGGGTGGTAGTTCAAACGGTTACAGCACCTTTACTCATGCTGGAGACCCAGGTTCACCCTTTGCACCTGTGGTCCCAGAGCACACAGCCTGAGAATCCTCTGAACACAACTGGCTGTGGCTCCTAAATCAAAACTGGAATATTTAACAGTAGAGAAAAATGAATAAAGCAACCCATGTGATGCAATAATATGTTTGAATGTTCCAAGTGTAATTCTGCATGAAGAGTAGGAAAGCAATGTTGTTAAGGAACAGAAACACAAGAGCCTAGTGAGAATGCCCAGTTTAGCTGGGGTTGGGGGAAAGAGGAGTTGCATGCAGGCGACTGCAAGGGAAGATAGTTTTACTGGGCAGGAACACAGGAGCTCCAAATCATGTGGCACTGGTCTTTTTTTTTTTTTTTTTTTCACATCGGCGTAGAAGACAGGGTTGGGTTTGCAAATATTCTCTTTGTATCGGCCAGGTACTTATATGTAGTCTTTATAGCTGATAAACAAAAAAGGAGAAGTCGCTTGTATCTGTCTTCAGTTGTATTTTGTATGTATTTACTTGGGGTACGGACACCACCCGAATGACTGTTTTCCAGGGTCGCTCCTGGTGCTGCTTGAGAAAAGAACATGTAGTACCAGGGACTGAACTCAGTCCTCCTGCAGGCCAAGCATGCACTGAGTCCATGAGCTATCCTAGGGCCCATGACACAAATCTTTACTCTTTTTTTGTACTATTGGCTTAGTAGTTTTTTAAACCACACAGCTCATTTTCAGTTTATATCAGCATCAAAAATGTTAGTAAAAGGAGGGCCTGCTCGGGATGGGAGATGCAGGCTGATAGTAGACTACAGACCGAACATGATGACCACTTAATACCTCTACTGCAAACCACAACACCCAAAAGGAGAAAGAGAGAGAGTAAAAGGGAATGCCCTGCCACAGAGGAGAGGTGGAATGGAGAGGACGGGGTGGAGGTGCACGGAGGGATACTGGGACCATTGGTGGTGGAAAATGCGCACTGGTGGAGGGATGGATACTTGATCACTGTATGACTGAAACGCAAGCATGACAGTTTGAATCACTGTACCTCACGGTGATTCACTAATAAAAAAATTTTTTTTAATGTTAGCAAAGAAATCTGACTTTATATTTGTCTAACTGGTGTTTTTGAATAATGAGCATAATTAATGCCTTAAAAATTAAGCAACAGTTTTAAGAGATTTAAATTCTTTAAGAAAGGAGATGGGTGATGACTCAGTGGCTAAAATCACTGTCTTCCAAGCGTGAGGTTTTCAGTTCAATCCCCATGTCTCTGTATGAACCCAGTGCAATCCACACCATTCTGCTCTTAGGGGCTGGCAGTCCTGCTCTCCATACAAGTGATTTCTGGCCAGGTGTCTGTCAACATTGCAACTGCAGGGTGTGACTGTGACTGCCTTCACCTCAACTCACCTCAATTCAATCACCAGCACCACCATTAAAGAAAAAGTTGTGTAAGTACCAGAGCAAAGAGTGTAAACCCCAATGAGCATTACAACTACAGAACTGCAACCCTTCGTGAGCAACACCACTAGTACATGTGTGACCCTCAGGATCAAACAACATTAACAGAAAAAAGGGATGAAGAGATCACTAAGAATGATTAAAAATAGTGTGCTCAGAGTCCTCTTTGGGCATAAATTTTTTATGCATATTTACCAGGATCAACATAAGTATATCATTCACTCATACAACAAGAAAACCATGATTTGCCCAATATTACTCTGCCAATCCTTGATGCTGACAGGATTCCAACATTGCTTTTCTGCCTGTTTTCCTAATAAGGCTGGAGAGCTAGCTAATAATGTAGAGTAGAATGGTGAAGGAAGATGATTGAATGACTGGTTCTGAAAATTTGCCAGAGTCTTAGTACCACTCCATTTTTAAGTCTTGGTTTCCTTATCTATAAAACGCAAAAAATGACTAAGTGTAACCAATGTAAGGCACTTCTAAAACTGATGAGCTGCATAGATATAAGCAAAATAACTGCAATTTTAACGATGAAACAGAGTGATAACACACTTTCCTTGAATGGTGAAGATTCTCTTAAACATCACAGGATATTAGGACTGAATAAACAATGCTGCACTTACATTCCCCTCTCTTACTTCATCACACAGAGGTCTGTCTTTCCAACTTTATGGTAAAAAACCAAATCTCTTAACTCAAATACATCATTAAGCAGCCATATGAAGGTAAAAAAAAAAAAAAAAAACTGTAGGCCCGAGAAAATGCTTCATGCATGTGGGGCAGCGGGGAACGGGCTCAGTGGCTCGAACTGCAACATGGCCAGCTAGCAATTAAAGATATGGGCACAACACAGCCATGAGAGCAACACAACCAGACTGTGCATGAACACAACTATGGGTGCAGCTTGTGCAAGCACCGCAAATACAGTAGGTGACCCTTGGTAGGTAAAACTAAATGTGCATGACCTCCAAAGATCACAAAAAAGGGAAGGGGAGGGGGAAATGAAAAAAAATGTCAAAAAATAAAACGTTTCACTGGGGTTTAACTCTTGTGGTCAAGAGTAAATAAGACAAACACTTGGGCTTTTTTTTTTTTTTTTTTTTTTTTAGGAAGCTGAAAGTATATACTCTAGCAGTTCCCTATGTCCCGAGGGTGCTTGGGAAAGATCAGGATGTGTAATAGTCGCACATTTACACACATGCACAGCGGTGGATTTCACATAAATCATCACAGTCGTCCCCAACCGTACTGAGTTTGGCAGGGCAGGTTACACAAGAGTAAGAGAGGAAAGGGTCCCAGCCCTGCCACGCCGGTCATCGAGTGCCAGCAGCTGCTTCCCGGGCTCCAGGTCCCTCTCGCGCTTGTCCAGCTGAGCGGTGGTGGCCACTCTCCATCTCTCTGCCAATGGTCGCCCTCCCCCTATGGGGGCACAGAGGGCGCACGCAGGGAGCTCTGGGACACTGGCCGGCTGGCCAGCTGACCAGACGCACTGCTGCAAAGGCAGTGGAGACCTGCGGCCTTAGTGACCCTCCACCCAAGGAGCCCAGCCAACTCCCCCGCCCGCGCCCCCCATTTCTTCTGAGGGAGGGCCCAGGGCAGGAAACCAAAGAATTCCCTCCGGTGTGGAGACAACCCCCCTGCAGCAGCCCAGAAAAACGGATCTCCCCCAAGGATGCTTCCTAAGGGCGCGCCCTCCCCAGGACCGGCAGCCTCGGGAGGGAGACCCGGGAGAGGCAAAGGGCCTGCGGGGCTGGGGGGCGGTGGGGGGGACAGCCCGACCCCCTCCTTATATCCGGGGCCCTAATCCTCACCTGCCACCCACCCACTGGGGCTGGGGAGGGGGTCACCAGCAGCCGTAACTAGGGTCCAGGAAGCGGGTTGCAGGCAACCAGGAAGGAGGGACTGGAAGCAGCAGCTCCTGCGCCTGCGCGCGCGCGCCGCGATACCCGGGACCGGAAGCGTCCCGCGTACGTTTCCGGTCCGCGCAGCAGTGGGCGGGGCCTGGGCTGCCTAGCAGTGAAGCTGGGCGGGGACTTGTGGGATGTTAGTGGGCAAGTGAAGTAAGATGTCACACCTGGAACCACACCTGGAACTGGCCAAGGGTGTTATGACTCTTTTGTTTTATTTTTGTAGTTGTATTTTATTTTTCTTTTTTATTTATTATTATTTTTTAATGAATCACTGTGAGATACAGTTATAAAGCTTTCATGATTGAGTTTCAGTCATATGATGATCGAACCCCATACCTCCACTAGTGTACATTTTCCACCCCAATGTCCCCCACCCCATCCCCACCCCTTGCCTCTACGGCAAACAATTTCCTTGTTACTCTCTTTACTTTGGGGCATTATGGTTTGCAACACAGATATTGAGAGTTCATCACACTTAGTCCTTTATCTACTTTCAGCACACATCTCTCATCCCAACTATCCCTCTAGGGTGTTGTGACTCTTAAGGAGTTCTGGCAAACTCAAAGAGTGGGGCAGGTGGAAGGGGACCATTAGATGCTTTTCGTTGCTTACCAAAGCACCTCAGAAATTTCTTTTAGGAATTTGTTTTAATGACAGTATTTTCTGTTGCATTTATTGTTGTGTGTGTGTACCACTTGTGTAAAGATATTACCGATAAAGATGGTAGAAACAATACTACCTAATAGCTGTTGAACTTAATCTAGAAGTGTGAAGACCTGCTTTCTCTTAGCTCCGCTAGTTAATCTCAGGCAAACAGGGTCCTTGAAAGGATTTTGATGACTGTGCCTCCCTACTTGAGTTCTCCTGCAATCACCACGGTCTCATTCCTCCAACGATTACACATCCAGCATTAATTGTGTGCCAGATGTGCTAAACTCTAGCAAACAACTGACTGAGTAAACTGAGTTAAAACCATATCTGGACAGTATTCGCTTCTTGTTTTTAATTATACTTTTTTCTAATTTACTTTTAATAAGAATAACATGCATTTAAGGTGGGATATATTTTATACATGTGCATATATTATCAGGTGATTATTACAGTTGGACTAATCTAATGTGTCCCACTTGCAGCTGTGTCTTTTGAGATCTACTCTCAAAACCTCAAGTATACAATATATTGTTACTTATTTTAGTCACTACTAGGTGACTATACATTTACATTTAATTACATTTTGTATAATTAAAAGTATTTTTCATCAACACCTCCTCCTCTCCACCTCCCTGCTAACTGTCATTCTATTTCTAACGAGATGATAGTACATAGTTCTTTTCTTCTTTTATATTGAATAATTTTCCATGTTGTTGGGTCAGCCCAGGAGTTTCAGGGTCAAAGGGCACTTTGAAACCACTGCTGAGCACCTGCAGACAATACCTATGAAATTTCCCAGAGATCTTTTTTTAGCCTGTTGTGATTCCTGAAATTTGCATAGACATTCCCCTCTGGAAACAACTTGCACAAAAGCTCCTACTTTTTCAGTCCATTCCATCCCTTCTTCCCAGTGACATGTCCTCTAAGATGTCCATGCAGCCTCACATTGGGAATAACTTCACTGGCCTCGTTAGAAATCTGTGAAACTCACTTGGGAGCACCTCCCAATAAACCCCCTTTAGTTTTCTTTCCCCCTCAGCCTAAATCTCTTTATTTCTCTGCAACCTTTCACAAGTGTACTGTGTGTATATACATATATACTTATGCACTATGTTTTGCTTATGAATTAATGTTATTAGACACTTAGGCTGTTTCCACATCCAGGTTACTGTGAATAATGATTCAATGAACATGGAATTTCAGCTCTCTTTGAGACAGTGATTTGTTATGTTTGGATCCTAGAGGTGATACACACGGAATATGTAGTAAATTTATGTGTAAGCTTTGAGAGGAAGCTCCATGTTGTTTTCCATAGTGGTCACACCAATTTATATCCCCACCACGATGTATCAAGGTTTCTGTTTCTGCATATCTCTTGGGAACTAAGGGTAGGCGCCAGCCGATCCAGGATCCCACTGAAGCAATGGTCCTGTGACTGCTCCATCTTTGTCTGACTTTCTTGTTATGAAAAAACAACCCCCTTAGAAAGACAAACAGGGAAGATGTTTCTCTCAAATGACTCAGGCAATTTAGAAGCTTATAGTTCTTATAAGAATAATTATTCTTGTAATCAAAATGTGCTGTTACCTCTTTTCCCCCTAAGAATGTTGTTTCCTGGTCTGGTTTCCTGGTGAAAGGCAATAATTATGTTCTGAGAGAGACAGAGCTCCCAACCTGCGAGGTTGTTTGCCCTTCTGCTCCAACTCTTTTTACTTTCATTTCCTTTTTATCTCCCTCTCTCTCTTTCTTTTTGCTTTTTGGTTCACACCTGGTGATGCACAGAGGTTACTCCTGGCTTTTCTCTCAGGAATCACTCCTGGCAGTGCTCGGGGGTCATCGGGGATGCTGGGAATCAAACCCGGGACGGCTGCGTGCAAGGCAAATGCCCTACCCGCTGTACTGTTGCTCCAGCCCCTCTTTATTTTTTCTTAACCCTCAGAAATGCCTATACTTCAACCCTGCTCACTGGCATTGGTTTCCTGCTACCAGCAACAGTATGTTATGAGGTGAAACAGTACATTCTCCCACCCTTCTGGATTCTTCTTAGGCAGTGAGCAAAAAAGTTGACAATGTATGTTAATGTATGTACATATATATGACTTTAAATTCTAAAGTAAATGGAACACATTGGGACTTTATGTACTGAGCTAAGGAATGAGTATAGGCTGCAGCATAAGAAAGGAGGGGAGAGCTCATATGACAAAGCGGAGATGGCATTATATGAAACATTCTAGATGTTTCTCTTATCTTAATATAGGCTTCACAAATAAGGGTGATTTCTTGAGATGTTTTAATATTTGTAATTTTCATTCTTTAAGGTTATGGTTGTTTTTACTAATGCCCATTTGGCCTTTATTTACCTTAGTTACCCATACCTAGATTGTAGAAAATTCGTGCTTAGGGCTGGGGACATAGCACAAAGAACCTGAGTTCTAATCCTGGCACTGAAGGATCCACAGAGAACATCAAGCGTATCCTGGTGGTCTCACAGTACCACCAAACCAAGCCTGAGAAGTCCCATATTGCTCAGCCTCAGCATTGAACCGTCCACCCCCAATAGCAGGGCACTGCCAGCTACCTTCCTTCCCACTGCCTGCCAAGGAAAAGATGAGAAAGGGAATGAAAAGAAAACATCCTGCTCTGGACATTTTGGGGGAAAGCCTATCTGAAGATTTTTGGCAGGTGAGCATACACTGCCAAAAGTTAGCTTTTGATTTTGGTAATAGCCAGTCTACCAAGTGTAGGTGACAGCTCATCGTGGTCTTAGTTTGCATTTCCCTTAAAATTAAGGAAGTGGGGTATCCTTTCATTGATGTTTCAGATCATTTGTCATACAGATCAAAGATGACCCATCTGTCACAGGGAGCAGTTCAGACCCATTTGTTAGACAGATCAATCCAGAGTGGAAAGAAGTCAAAAACCACACAGCTGGAAGGGAGCATGGTCTTGAAAGTCAGTCAGTAGAAAGCAGATAAATGGAGGGGGCTCAGTTACAGCATTTTGGGACTCCATGCAATGTCACTCGTCTACTATGTGCACATTAAAGAAGACAATATTGTCTGAAAAAAGGCAACACAGTTATGCACGGTGACAGTTTACTTAGATACACTCTGGAATCCAAGAGATTCTCTGGCAGATTCCCATTCAGAGACAAAGGTTGATAAAGCCAGTTGATGGGTCAGGTATCATTGGCCACTGGAGCACATGCAGAGACTTCCTCTCTCTAAATGATAACTCTGAGAGGTGTGGGTGAGGCTGACTGAGCCTGACACACGTGTCTCGGCTCTCTAACTCCTTACCTCTGTGCCCTCAATTGTCCCCTCCCCACCCGTTTTTCCCCTCTTTTTCGGTCACACCCGGCGATGCACATGGGTTACTCCTGGCTCATGCACTCAGGAATTACTCCCGGCGGTGCTCAGGGGACCCTATGGGATGCTGGAAATAGAACCCGGGTCGGTCCCGTGCAAGGCAAACGCCCTACCCACTGTAATATCGCTCCAGCCCCCAATTGTCCCTTTTTAACAGAGCATAAAATCGTGCACAAAGGCATGAACCTGGTGCTTGGTCAAGTACCAAAGCATAACAAACGGAAATGTGACATTCCCAGGCGAGAAACTGTGGAAGTCAGGGGCAGGAAGGGCGCTAAGCCGGAGACTTTTGAACTATGAACAAACGCGAGCTGGGGACGCAGCGCGCCCCCATCTTCACGCTGCCGCCCCCACTCCTGCAGCCTCCAGGTTTGAGCAACCGTCTGGAAGCTAACTGGGCATGCGCACGAATCCCGGCCGCTTCCATTGGCCCGGGGCGTGGAGCGGATTGATGACGTTTCCGAAAAACACAGGAAGTAATTCCTACGGGAGCCGGGGTGGGCCGCAAAGAGCAGATCCGGCGTCGCGGTTTGGGGAGGAAATGAATGGGCGTTGATCTGGGGACTTAGGTACCCGTCTCAGGTCAGTGAGCGGCCCCAGCATGGAGGACGACGCGCCTGTCATCTACGGCCTGGAGTTCCAGGTGGGTCACAGGAGGATCCCACGGCGTCCCGCGGTTGGAAGAGCGAGACCGCGCGCGGGTGCCCCGGTCCCCCTGTGCACCTGAGGATAAACTGGGTGTAAAGAAACGTGGGAGTTGCTTGGTCCTTGAGTCTGCTCAGGCCACAGCGATCGTGCCCTCAACCTCCAGGCTTGGGAACACCCCTCTGATCCCCCTCCTGTCTGGTCTGAGCCACCACTCGCTGTACACGTACACCTGTACAGCTACAGCAACCTGTACACGTACACCTGTACTGCTACAGCAATCTGTACGTGTGCACCTGTACATCTACAGCAATCTGTACGTGTACACGTGTACGTAGCTACGTTTCCCTCCAGCATCGGAGTTCCTGGACACAGGAACCCCACCCCCCACCCCCGCCCCCTTAGTTTTGACACAGTGTTAGGTCTATAAAGAGTTGCAGAGAAATGGAAAGTTTTGATCTGCCCTTCACTGAGCTTCCCATAATGTTGACGTTAAGTGACCAGGGTACAATCGAAGCTTAGGCGTTCACATTGGTACAACCTGTTCTCTGAACCACAAACTCTTGTAATCTCACCACCCTCTCGTCCCCACTAATTTACTATTTCGTTTATATCCTGTTTTTTTTTTTTTTTAATTTTCTGGTGCGTATTCATTGTGACTGTCACAATGTAGGTGCTTCACAAATGGTTGTGAAACTAATGGGCCCCGATAGTGAAAGCAGAGAGCTGGAAATCCACGAGGCAATTTAGGACAACAAGAAGACCCCCTGGAGTGGGGAGGGGATGGGTCTGAGGTAGGGGATGGGTTGGAAGGGCACGTGGGTTTGTTGGACTCCTGTATTGCTTTTCATCCATTCCAGTAGCTTTTGAGTGGCTATTATGCTTCATTAAGGCAGGCACTCAGGGAAAGATAGAAAAACAAAAGGTTCATTGCCTAATGAAGTTTTATAGGTGACTGTGCAGCATATTAAGTGTATGTTAGAAATACAAACGATAACTTTTTCACAGAAGATTACATGAGAGTACCAGAAACTTGAAGCCATTGAGACACCGAATTCTGATACCAGCACTTAATAGTTGTGTGATTAGTTTATGTTGCTCCTTATCTTCTTTGCTGTTAATATGGGAAAATAACATTTTACCCATGTCACTGATTCAAAAATTGAGGAGTTAGTTCATTTAGTTTGTGGTCTTAGAGCAGTGCCTGGCACATAATAAGCACTCAGTAAGTTTTGTTTTACTTATTATTTTGGGACAAAGTACTCATAGGTTCTATTCAAGGCCATTTATAAGTGTCCTATCAGTAATAGACTATTAGAGGGCTTGACTTAGTACCTTAGTTAACAGTTTTTGAAAATTTAAGTGTTAGCATTTTTGTTAGTACAATGCATATGTTTTATTTGCATATGCACGTGTATGTTGCTGGGGATTGAACTGAGTGCCTCACATATGCAGGGCATGTGTGTGTTCTACTGCTGAGCTATACCCTGTCCTTACTTAATTTTTTTTTTTGTTTTGTTTTTGGGTCAGTGATGCACAGGAGTTACTCTTGGCTCTGCACTCAGGAATTACTTTTGGTGGTACTCAGGGGACCATATGGGATGCTGGGAATTGAACCCTGGTTGGCCGTGTGCAAGGCAAACACCCTACCCGCTGTGCTATCGCTCCAGCCCTTGTCCTTACTTAATTCTTATAGCCGTCATATTGGGGTACTGCATATGGTCCCCAGAGTACTACCAGGAGTGATCCCTGGCACAAAGCCAGAAGTAAATCCTGAGCACTTCCAGATGTGGCCCATAAGCAAAATAAACAAAAAACCAAAGTTATGTTGCTTTTTCCTTAATGAAGTGTGAAGGAGTATACACATGACCCAGCACCTGGGTATTTCTAAAGGTTCCTAGATCTTCTTCTCCCTAAAGTATCCATCTTTAGCCAATGCGTCTTAATAATTTCTAGATGTCTATAAAAAGCCTTCTGAATAACTCAGCGATCTTGATCTCCAGTGTTGGATTTTTGAGGTAACTTAAATCATTATTTCCTGACATTGGATAAATCGAAGAAGTTGATCATTGCCTTGGGTGTCAAATATTTTATCTGTATTTCTTCTTTCTCTTCAAAGAAAAAGCTGACATTTGCACTTCTTTACTTTCAGCAGCCCCAAGGGCTCTCAGTGTGTTGACTTTTAAGCACCTGTGCTATGTAAACATAAAAAGAACTGAAAATTACAGTGGAGATTTGGTTGTCACTGACATTGAAATCACCGTGGAGAGCACTATATTAGATGATAGAGTTCTGAGTTTTGACTGTCGGTTGTTGTGTGGGCTGGCAGGGTGAAGGGAAGTACATAGAATAGGCTGAAAAGGACATGGAGAAGTTATTAGGATTAAAAAAAAAAAACCCTGAGTACTTTTCAGTATTTTTGAGACACGTTGGAACCACATGAATGGTGTTTTTAGTTCATAGGAAGGAATTTTTGATCGTGTCAATGATTTGAGTTCATTTTATCTTTGTCTATTTTTAAAAAATGTAGTTATTTATTTATTTATTTTTTAAGTAGTTGGGGCCACTAGTGCTCCCTGTTGGCACTTGGAGGACTTGTGATGCTAGTGTCACTCGCTGCTGTGAACATGCTAGAGATGTGCTCTACTCCTGGAGCCGTGGCTCCACCCCAATAATTTAGTTGTTTTCCTTAGACAAATTACCCAGGAATTGCTTTCTTCTCTCTCTCTTTTTTTTTCCTCCACTCCCTGGAAACATTTCTGCTGAAGGCCCCCTGCTCCACCCTTCTGATCAGGTTTCCCCTAAAATTTTCAATTCTTTCATCCTTCTTGGGGTTTTTGCATTTTGTTTTTGCTTTTGTTAGATTTTTGAGTAGATAACTATGTGTGTAGCAGTCATAAAGTAGTCATGTCATTGTCACAGTAGCCCTGGGAGTACAAATTTCCCCTCTTAAAAAAAAAATTGAGGACTCTGGGGTTTAGAGCAGTGAAACTTGCTGTATTTTAGAGAAATTGGTTCAAGCCTGGGTTCTTCCAGGTGGGGACTCTCTTTGCTGTGTGATGTGTGCAGTTTAGGACTCCTGGCTCTGGTGTGGTTGAGCCTAGTTGGTAACCTGCAAAGCCAAAGTGTGCAGCAAAGCACACACCCCTTCTTTAGTGGACCACAGATTTGAGGTAGGTATCTACCTACCTTTGTCTTAGAATTATTTGGATTCCATCCCTGCTCTCAGAAGGAGCTGGTAGCGCCTGAAATTTTATTTTTTTAATTAAAAAATTTTTTTTATAAAGTTGTTTACAATAATTGTTTACGCTCAATATTTTAACACTAATCCCACCACCATTGTACCTTTCTACCACCATTACTTTTAATCTTCCCATCCCAGCCTGCTCCTTCGGCAGATGCTAAATACTTTATTAAAACTTGTATAGCTGGGCAGAGGTGGTTTGTGGGAGTGACTCCTACATACCTAAGTTTTGGCCATTTAATGTTTTGGAAAACTTGGCTCCAAGTTGTTGGGGACTGGCCAGAGGCACAGTGGCAATTTTGGGGTATCGGGAAGCCTGAAGTCACCATCAGGCTGCTGACGCACTTGCCCCGCAGGTACAGGTTGATCTGCTGGATGGCACTGTACCCCCATCTTTGTTATGATCTTTATTGTAAATATTTCTTAAGAATTTTACATATTTGCTCTTGTGTGGATGAATTTGAAGTACATGCACATATACTTTTACTTGTTGGGTCAGTAGGGATCAATTTTCTAAATATCATTTTATTGATAATTCTATTTTAGTACATTATGGCTATTTAAAAAAGTCTCTGCAGAAGAGATCCTTTCTCTCCCAAGGCCTCATTTCTTTGGACTTTTTTTTTTTTTTTTTTTTTTTTTTTTTTTTTTGCTTTTTGGGTCACACCCGGCGATGCACAGGGGTCACTCCTAGCTCATGCACTCAGGAATTACTCCTGGCGGTGCTCGGGGGACCATATGGGATGCTGGGAATTGAATCCTGGTTGGCCGCATGCAAGGCAGACGCCCTACTCGCTGTGTTATCACTCCAGCCCCTCTTTGGGCTTTTGACCTTAAGCATTCTGACCTTCATGTTGAGTCCTTTGGTAAAAGTTGAGTCCTCTAGCGGACGCACTGAGCAGTGTCCTGCCAGCAGAATCAGGCATGTGGGGACAGTGTGACTTCAGCTTGTGGTAGCATATTGGGATAACAGGGTCTGTGACTTAGAACCACCCATGCCCAGGGGTTGGCGGGGGCATTGGAGGTGTGGACAGAGTAGGGGCATAGCATCTCAATGTTCCACTGAAGCCTGAAGCTGCCCTTCTTAAAAGTCCACGATGAGGGGCCAGAGCGATAGCACAGCGGGTAGGGCGTTTGCCTTGCACGCGGCTGACCCGGGTTCGATCCCCGGCATCCCATATGGTCCCCAAGCACTGCCAGGAGCAATTCCTGAGTGCAAAGCCAGGAGTAACCCCTGAGCATCGCTGGGTGTGACCCAAAAAGCAAAAAAAAAAAAAAGTCCACGATGAGAGCTGGCGAGACCAGGGTCCTTTGGGTTTGTGGCCTGGTGAGAATTGTGACACTGCCAGTATTTAGTTCCTAAACCAGCAGTGCAGAGATTGAGCCAAGGAGGAGCAAGGGAGAGTCTGCTTCTCAGCATTTGGCTGAGCCTAGGAGTTTACCCCAGTCCCGGTGTCAGCAGCTTGGGGAAAGGAGCAGCTGGATACTTGATGTGTCGGCCTGGAGAAAGGAGCAGCCGGATACTTGATGTCTCTGTGCTGTCTGGGGCTGTGGGGTTGCCAGTCAGCAATGTGGTGTCTGCCTGCTGCCAGGTCCAGAAGTCCAGGGGTCATTTAGTCCTACCCCTGGAGGGCACACAAAGTTTTCACCTCTTAGATCTTTTTATTTGGGAAAAATATATTTATATTTATATCTGTCTGTTGATCTATTTTTACTGTGTTGGGGATCAAACCCAATGCAAGATATTCATTTTTACCATTGGACACAATCCCTAGCTCTGCTTGGAATATATTTTTTTCTGGCTACACTGGTGATGCTCGGAACTATTCCCGTCTTTGTGCTTAGAAATGATGCCCTGGTGGTGATTGGAGGTTCATGTGGCACTGGGAATTTGAACCAGGATCATCTGGATGGAAGGCTAGCACACCATAACCCCTGTGTGTCCCCTCCCTGCCCCCATTTTGCTGAGTGGATTCCTCCATGGAGTTTTATTTATTTTTATTTATTTATTTATTTATTTTTTGCTTTTTGGGTTCAGGAGCAACACCCGGCGATGCTCAGGGGTTACTCCTGGCACTCAGGAATCACTCCTGGCGGTGCTCAGGGGACCATATGGGATGCTGGGAATTGAACCCGGGTTGGCCGCATGCAAGGCAAATGTTCTACCCGCTGTGCTATCGCTCCAGCCCCCCTCTATAGAGTTTTATAAATGTGATCTTTCTCTCTTCTGTGGCACCCTCTTCTGCTTAGCTTTTGCCCCATCTGTCGTGCCTCCCTGCCTGCCCTCCTGGTGCTTTTACAGGCCTTCCGTGCCAGTTCTTTTCATACTGGTCTTTCCCTCAGTGAGTCTGTCTGTCCTTTTCTCAGGGACTCTGAAATGGAGTTGGTCCAGGTATGTACCCGGGCTGGCAGGAAATCTGGGCTTTGTGAGTCCTTGAGCTGTCCGTTATCCCAAGACAGAGAATACCAGTGACTGTGGGTTGCGCAGCGTGGCTTCCTCCTCCTCCCCAAGCCAGGCTGTTTCCCCAGGAGATGCCGATTCGCTCTCCTTGCTCTGCCTTTGTTCTCGGCATAGTGTGTGTGGGGTGCACCTGTCATCAGCCTCTGCGTGTTGGTGAAGTCCCGTGTGAGTGGCTTCTGGTGTCTACAGCAGGAAGTCTTCCCTGGGGGGCTGTGTTCCCCTCTTTTTCTTGGGGCTCTTCAGGTCTCCTGAGGCACCTTCTCTCATCTCCGACTTTCTTCACCATTGGAAGTGTTCTGCTCACGTACTGCCTTTGGATGGAATGTTTTCACGTTTCACTGAAGACAGAGACTGAATGTGTTTCTGTTTTCTCTTTTCCTTCTTGCTTTCATAGAGTTCCTACAGCTTGTGGAGAGGAATGAATGCTTTAGCTCCCCCCCTGTTGGAGGTACAATTTGGGCAAGAATTGAGGGGGTGTGGCAGTGAGGATGGAGAAGTGTCACAGGAAGGCTAGAATGTGTAGTTGTTGGATTGATAAGTTGGAAGAAAGGCTCTCATCCCAATGAATAGGTCTAGGGCCGTGGCTCTCTTGGCTTGGTTAGGCTGACCTAAGTCCACTTGGGGGCCCTGGTGTTAAAACAGTGGGCAGGAAGTTAATATTGGCAGTTACCAGCCTGGTTGCCGTTCAGGTCCTTGAGGGACAGGGAACCTGCCTAGCAGAAAAGTGTGTTGGAAAAGGAGTTGGATTAAAAATGTGGGAGCAAACCCACCATATGAGTGGACCAGGGAAGTCTGGAAGATGTGAAGCAGGGGAGTCCTAGGGGTAGGGAGGAGGGTTTCCCACATCAGGGACCCATAATGGGTCTGTCAGAGGGAGGGCATCTTCAGGGGGGATTCTCAAGCCAGGTAAACTGAGGAGAGGAATCCAACAGTCAAGGAAAGCCGTCGTGGCTATGCTTCTATTAACTGTTAACTGGAGGAGGAACGGTAAATAGTAACCCAGGGGGTGTATGTGGGGGAAGCTCAAGGTAATTTCAGAGGTGAGAGGTGTGTGTGAGATGTTTGTCCTAGTGAAGGGGGAGAAGTAGAAAAGTGAGAGAAGGAGTGGAGAGAGAGTTCACCCATTTTCCAAGGCCAGGATCACAGCCTTTAGAGGCAGGAAGGCAGACACAGTCTTTCCCTGCCAAGGTCCAAGGTGAGTTCTTGTGCTGAAAGATAGGGGACTGGGGTTGCTTGGACTCGAGAAGAGAGAGCACCCTGCTCCATTGTAGGCGGTGCAGAGAGGACCGCCCCGTGCAGTGTTGGAAGGATGCGTTGGACGTGGATGATGGAGTCTGTGAAGGAATGAATGCATGTGTACTTGAGTAAGAGGCCCTCGCAGGCATCGTGTTTCTGGCAGATGTCTGTGAGTAACTTGAGAAGTTTTGGTTTCTTTCATGCACTCCTTTGACTCTGTTTTGGTTGTGGGAGATTCGAAATAAGTATTTAGTACAAAATGAACAAGTTGTGACTGTGCCCCTTTCCTTTTAGAAACAATTTGTTAGAGCCCCAGGAGTGAACCTGCCCCCTAATGAAACAGTACTGTGGTAATCTCTACTTTCCTGGTATGTCATGTGGGGGCAGCTCCTGGTAAGAGGGTTGTTTTGGGAGGAGAGCTGTTTATTGTACAAGGTTACGGTGACCCTGTTCTGTCTGCTGCTTAAAATAAAAGTCTCCTGTCTGTTCTCTTCTCAGTGTGGTCACACTAATCTAGAGAATGGTTCCGTGGGGAGAATGCTTTGTGTTTTTTAAGATTCCTTTTTTAATGCAGTTGCTTAAAGGGAAATACTCCAACCCCTTTTCATACTAGATTGCTAAATGTCTTTGGATGATCTCAGATATGTTTTAAAAATCAGTTATGGTTTGGATCATATATTTATCATAGTATTCACATTTTTTAAAAAAATGGAATCACTGTGAGATACACAGTTACAAAGTAGTTCATGATTGGGTTTCAGACATATAATGTTCCAACACCCATCCCTTCACCATTGTAATTTCCAGCCTCCAAAGTCCTCAGTTTCCCTCCCACCTGCCTCCCAGGCCCCCCATAGTCTTCCTGTATGGCAGATATCTCCTCCCCCTCCTTCATCTCCTCCCCAAACACGCGCGCACACACACACACACACACACACACACACACACACACACACACACATTTTCCTTGTTCAGAGTGATCATTTCCAACTATCAGTGTCATAGTAGTCACTTCTCTGTCCTTACTGCACTCCCCTCTCCCTTTGTGGAAAATTTCCTACCATGGTCCAGTCCTCTTGGATATCTTTTTTCCTACTGTATTTGGGTATTATTTACGTACTATGTTCTATAAAAAATTATATTCCCCAAATAAGCATAGTTATTCTGTTTTAGACTACTTCTGACTCATTTCTTTCACCATGGTACTCATTTCTTTCACCATGGTACTTTTATACATGTTTGTCCATGTATAAAACAAATTTCATGACTTTATTTTTTCTAAGGGCTGTGTAGTTTTACATTGTGTAGATGTACTATAGTTTCTCTATTCACGCATCTGTTCTTGGGCACTTGCGTTGTTTCTAGATTCTGGCTGTTGCATATATGCTGCAATGAACATAGGAGTGCAGATGGCTTTTCTGCAGTGTGTTTTTGAGCCTGTAGGTTATATTCCCAGGAGCAATATTGCTGGGTTGTATGGAAGCCCAGTTTCTAGTTTTTTGAGGAATGTCAGTATTGTTTTCCTGAAAGGCTGGACCAATTTACACTCCTCCCAGCAGTGAATGAGAGTCCCTTTCTTCCTGTAGTCGTGCCAGCAGAGGTTGTCCTTTCTGTGCATCAGTTTCTGTGATGTGAGATGACATCTCATTGTTTTTTGATTTGCATGTCCCTGCTAATTGGTGATGTAGAGCACTTTTCCATGTTCCTTTTAGCTAATTGTATTTCTTCCTTGAGGAAGTTTCTGTTCATCCCTTTCCCCCATTTTTGGATGGGGTTAGATGTTATTTTCATGTAAAGTTCTGCCAATGCCATATACTTTTTATTTATTTATTTATTTTATTTATTATTATTTTTTTTTAATTTTATTTTTTATTGAATCACTGTGAGATACAGTTACAAATTTTTCATATTTGATCCACCACCAAGCCCCTCTTACTCCCCTCTCATTCCCACTCTGCCTGTGTGGCAGACATTTTTCACTTTACTCTTTCCTTACTTTGATTGCGTTCATTTTTCAACAGGAATCTCACTATCATTATTTGGAGGTTTTCCTCCAACAGTCAGACATCGGAGATGTCCCAGTCCTGCATCCCGGAGCCCTGTTAGTAGTTGCTCAAGTGTTGCTGGGGCTCCATCTGGAGAAGGCGTACCGGCTGTGCCTCCTCCGTCTGGCTCCCTGGATTCTTCTCTCAACTTTTTAAAATATTAACCCCTTATCAGATGGCTGTTGAGTAAATAATTTTTCCTATTCCATGGGGTGTCTTTGTATCCTGGTCATTATTTCCTTTGAGGTATAGAAGCTTTTTAGTTTAATGAAGTCCCGTTTGCTTATCTTTGCTTCCACTTGCGTGGTCAGTGGTGTTTCATCCTTGAAGATATCTTTAACTTCAATGTTACAGAGAGTTCTCCCTATGTACCTTAGGTTTTCAGCCCATGTTCTGCCTTATGTACTTTATGTTTTCAGCCTATATTCTACCTTTGTACATATATATCTTATGTATTTTCTGTGTACCTTATGGATTCAGGTCTGATATTGAGGTCCTTCATCCATTTTGATTTGACTTTTGAGCATGGTATTTGAAAGAGGTCTGAGTTTAATTTTTTGCATGTAGCTTCCCAGCACCAGTTGATGAAGAGGCTTTCCTTGCTATGCTTCATATTTTTTGCTCCCTTATTGAAAATTAACTGATTATATGCCTGAGTGTTTGTCTCAGGATATTCAACTCTATTCCATTGGTTTGAAGGTCTATCTTTATTCCATTGCTACGCTATTTCAATTACTACCACTTTGTAATATGGTTTAAAATTGGGGAAAGTGATGCCTCCCATCCTGTTTTTCCCAAGGATTACTCTAGCTATTTTGCGGGGAGGTTTATTCTTCCAAATAAACTTTAGGAGTGTTTGATCAATTTTTTTGAAAAGTGTCATGGGTGCCCTTGTAGGGACTGCATTGATTCTGTATAATGCTTTGGTGAGTATTGCCATTTTAATATTAAACCTCCCAATTCACAACTGGGGGTGTGTTTCTATTTTCTCCTGTCCTCTTATTTCTCAGTGTAGTGTTTTGTAGTTTTCTTTCACCTCTTCCGTTAAGCTAATTTCGAGGCACTTACTTGATTTTCTGATGTAAAATTGTGAATGGGATATGTAAAATTAAAATCTTTGCCTTCTCTTTCATAAGTTGTATATAGGAATCCCATGGACTTTCGTGTATTAATTTTGTAGCTTGCCACTTTACTATATAAATCCATTGTTTCTAGGAGCTTTTTTTTGTAGAGTCTTTAGGATTGTTTAAATATAGTGTCATATCTTCTGCAAATAGTGAGACCTCAAATTATTCCTTTCCTATCTCAATGCCTTTGATATCTTTTTCATGCCTAATTGCTGTGGTGAGTACAAGTACTTTATTGAATACAAGTGGTGAGTGTGGGCAAAATTTCTTGTACCTGATCTTAGAGGGAAGGCTTTTATTTTTCCCCATTGAAAATAATGCTTGTTGTGACCTTGGGGTAAATGGCTATGATTATATTGAGGAAAGTTCCTTCAATTTTCATTTTGTCAATAGAGTTTTGTCATGAATGGTGAAATGATGGCTTTGAGTCTATGAATTTCCTGAGTTCAGTTTGCTTTGAAGTTGTGTGCAGTTTCTTCAAATCTGAATTAGAGTTCGGATGGTTATAGTATTCTTGGTGAGGCATTCCTTTTATTGAGTTTTTCACCATTTCCCAGCACTGTCTTCTGACCTGGAGGGTTTTGTTTGATAAATCTGCAGTAAATCTTAAGGATTCCCCTTTGTATCTAATTTCCTTCTTTGATCTGCTGTTTTCAGTATTCTGTCTCTATCTAGGATTTTCATTACTCTAATTATGTTCTGTCTTAGAGTATTTTTATTTGGATTTCTTTCAGCTAGTAGTCTTTGGGCCTCCTGGATTGGGTCTCCCAGCACTTTTCACTTTAGGAACTTTTCAGCAAAGATGTCTTTGTTGTTTCTTCACCAGGTTGCCATTCTGACCCTCTTGGACCCTGATGATTCTTACATTGTTCTCTTGAATTCAGCCCAAAGGTCTCTGCCAGCTGTTTGTTTATTTTGAGGCTTTCCCCCATTTTCTGCTATTGTCTGGAGATTCTCTGCACCTCATTATGGAGCTCACTGATTCTGGTGGTTTTTTATTTTTATTTTTTTGCTTTTTGGGTCACACCTGGCGATGCACAGGGGTTCCTTCTGGCTTTGCACTCAGGAGTTACTCCTGGCAGTGCTCAGGGGACCATACGGGATGCTGGGAATTGAACCCAGGTTAGCCGAATGCAAGGCAAACGCCCTACTCGCTGTGCTATCGCTCTAGCCCCTCACTGATTCTGTTTTCAGCAGCTGTTACTTTACTACTGAGGCCTTCCAGTGAGTTTTTCATTTCGCCCAAGAAGTTTCCCAGTTCTGTCATTTCTGTTTGTAGTTTCCTCATTTCTACTCACATATCACGTGTGCTTTATTGGTGGTTTGTTTCTTTGAGCTCTTTATACAACCTCAACAATTCCTTTCTAAACTCCTTATCAGAGAGGTTATATAGTTCATTGTTATTGGTTGAGTCTTCAGGGCTACCGTCTTCACTCCCTAAGTGTGGTGGGATTCTGCATCACCTTCCCATTGTGACATTTGCACATGGAGTTGATCCTTGTGAGTTTTTGTATGGCTCGATGGCTACAGTCAGGGTGTTTTTGTGTGTTCACAGTGAGTTATGGAAAAGTGAAGAAATGTGCAGCCATGGAGTGCAGCAGCTGGCTCTTCATGGGCAGAAAAATCCTTACCTGAGTAGGAAGATGGCAACCCTGAGTAGAAAGCTGGCCTCTCACTATGGCTGGTGCCACTGGACTCGCCTCAGTGTGCTGGCCTGGGCTTCACATATGTGGTTTTGATGTACACAGTGACCACATCTCTGGACCAAAGTGATTAAGACCCTTGATCTTATTTTACTTCTAGTTTGTCTCTACATCCCACCACCATCTCCTGTTTCTCCTTGCTTGCAGATATAAAGTTAGAGTTTTATTATTATTCCACGCAGTCTGTTCTTTTGCTTTGTTTCTATGACCACAGAGGAGTGAGATTAGTCTGTATTTGACCTGCTCTTTTTAACTTATTTCACTGAACATCATACACTCTTGTTTCATCACAATGCAGCCAACTACAATATTTCGTCTTTTCTTACAGATGCATAGTATTCAATTGTGTATATACTACAACTTTTGATTTTTTTTTTTTTTTGAGTCACACCTGGTGCTCAAGATTTACCCTGGGCTCTGTGATCAGGGATGACTCATGACAGAATTTGGGGGATGATATGCAGTGTCATGCAAGCAAGTGCCCGATTCTTTGTACTATTTCTTCAGACCCATCACAACTTTTAAAAAATCCATTTGTCTGTTAAATATTTGGGTTGTTTACATATTGTGGTTCTCACTAGGCACGACAGTGAACATGGGTGTGCATAGATCTTTGTGATTTAACGTTTTGTGCTTTGGTGGGAGATGCCAATATGTGGAGTTGCTGGGTCATATGGAATTGCTGTTCTTATTCATTTTAGAAATTGCTACACAGTATTCCCTAGAGGCTGAACCAGACAGCAGTCCCCATAACAACTTGAGAGCGTGTTGAGTGTTCCTTTCCACCACACCCCTACCAGCACTCTTTATTTCCAGTGTTTTTGTCATATACCATTATCACTGGCATGAATGGTTTCTCATTGTCACTTTGATTTTCATTCTTTAAATAAGTGATAAACACCTTTTCGCATGCCTGTTGGCTGGATATTCTCTTTGTGAAAGTGTTGTTCTCTTCTCTCCATTTTTTGATGAGTTATTCATTTTTTGGTTGCTGAGCTTTGTGAGAGTGTTATTTTAGATATTAGCCCTTCTTTTGATGCATTATGTGCAACTGTTTTCTCCCATTCAGAAGGGAATTTTTTAATTTCAGTCTGAGTTTCTTTTGCCATGTAAAATCTTTTTGATATAGTCCAATGTCTTTATTTTGTTTCTGTTATCTTTGCTGATGTAGGCAGATAATATAAACACCCTTGAGGTCCATGGTCTGGAGATTTCTGCCTTTGCTTTCTCCAATATAGTTTATGGATTCTGGCCTTGTCTCTGGGACTTTTATCCACCTTGAATTAACATTTGTGTTTGGTGTGAGATATAGACCCTTTTTTTTTTCTTATTTGCATGTGCCTATCCAGTTTTCCCACCACCATTTGTTAGAGGCTTTCCTTGTGTGTACTTCATAAACCACTACTTTATCATAGATTTAACTGTCCATAAATCTGAAGGCTTAACCTGGGCTCTCAGTTCTCTTCTGTTGATCTGAGAGTCTGCCTTTATTCTAGTTCAGTGATACTGTTTTTATTACTATAGTTTTATAGTATAATTTCAAGTCAAGAAATGAGAGATTTTGGGGCTGGAGCAGTAGCACAGCAGGTAGAGCGTTTGCCTTGCATGTGGCCTACCTGGGTTCAAATCCCAGCATCCCGTATGGTTCCCTGAGTACCGTCGGGGGTAATTCCTGAGTGCAAAGCCAGGAGTAACTCCTGTGCATCACCGTGGGTGACCCAAAAAGAAAAAAAAAGAGAGATTTCTCAACTCCTTTTTTTCCCCCCTTGAGAATAGTTTTGGTTATTTGGGGAGCTTTATAATTCCATACAAATTTTTGTAGAGTTTATTTAAAGTGAATGTATGATGTATAATGCCACTTCAGTGGCACTTCAGTTGTCATTTTAATGGGAATTGCATTGAATCTATAAAATACTTTGGGTAGAATGGTCATTTTTACAATATTAATTCTTCCAATCAATAAACATGGAATATCTTTCCATTTCCTGTTAATTTCTTTCTTTCAGTAGTTACTTATAGTTTTTCACATCCTTTGTTAAGTTGATTCCTAGGTATTTGATTTTCTACTTTTTTTCCTCGTCCTATTTTTGTTATTTATGTATAGAAATTCTACAGATTTTTGAATATTGATTTTGTAGCCTGCTGCTGTGCTGTATTGATTTATTATTTCTAAGAATTTTTTAATGAAGTCTTTAGGGTTTTTTTAAAATGCATATTATCATCTCATCTGCAAATAGTGATAGTCTGACTTCTTTTCCAGTTTGTATCCAGAGGGATAATTATGATTATTATTATTTTTGGGGGGAGGGGATACCCTTTTATCCTCAAGTGTAACTCCTGACTCCACACTCAGTAATCACTCTTTATGGTGCTTACAAGATTAGATGGTATGCCGGGAATCAAACCTGGATTGGCCACATGCAAGGCAAGTGTCCTACCCACTAACCCCCACCATAGGGATAATTCTTGATAAAAAAACATAACTTAGGTACATTTTACCTGTTAAAGTAATTGTTTACTTATTCAATGTGAAAAGCAAATAAATATAAATTTGAATTTCTCTAGGAATTTTTATATACTTTCTTGTAGATTGTGTTATTTATGCCCCTGCCACAGAATAAACTTGTGATATTTTAGATCAGTATTTTCCCTTATTATCTGCAGTAGCTTCTTCTGGTTTGGTTCACTAGATGGTGGTGGTAGACCAGAAAGACTGCTCTGTAAAGAAAACACATTGACCTGCCTTTTATCAGAACAGGGAAAACATGTGGAATGATAATACAGTGACTTCAAAAGAATGTCTTACTTGCATTTTCAGTTATTTGATCTACTATAAGAGAAAAAGTACTGGGCTTAAGACTGGGAGCCTGAATCTTCTTCCTCACTAGAAATATTGTGAGTAGACCTCACAATTCACCTCGCCCCTCTGGTTCTCAGTGTCTTTATCATCTCGGTGGGAATAATATTATCCACCCTGTTTTCTTTTCTGTTTCATTGAATTCTGCGAAAGAGCCATAATAAAATATTTAAATGTTTTTTGACCTATCATGGTATAAAAGTTTTGATCCTGTTGTATAATAGGGTCATTGGACTACTTCACAACTGCCATTATAACTAGAATCAGATCGTTTTATCATTCACTTAATCAACAAAGTAGAATTAGATGTAGATATAGACCTGTCATCAAACTGGAGAGTTCAATTATGTTTCTAACTTTACTTAATAGTGTGGTAGGAAGACCTTAAATTAAACTTTATGAGATTTCATGGTAACTTTTAAAGATGCAGTTATTTTGTAAAATAAGAAAAGTGATCTTCCTCTTCCATTAAAAAACTGTGCTCTCAACTTGTGTGAGAAAGAGCAAGTTAGTTTCAAATTTATAGTATTTTTCTAAAATTGTAGCAGATAATTCTCTTCGAAATAGATGATCTGTTTAGTCTTTTTTCATGTTTACCACTGTTTCTCTCCAGGTATTAACTTTCTGGCTTTAACAATTACTTAAGAATGAAGCAAATTGAATGCTGGTTCATTATTGTCACTCAAGTAGCTTCTGCATCCTTAAATTGCCCTTTGTTCTTAGTAAATAAAATGGCCACTAATATAATTGACTTCTTTTTGGTTTTCTTTTACTTTAAAGTGATGGCATTTAATCCTGCCTTCTGTCTAAGGATCAGGTCATAGCTCCATTTTGGTAAATATGGACTGACCATCTGTGCACACTGTAATATGCTCTGGGAGAGTGTTTTTGATGATTTACCATCTTATTTAATCTCTCTCTCTCTCTCTCTCTCTCTCTCTCTCTCTCTCTCTTTCTCTCGCTTTTCTTTTCAAAATTTGTCCTCTTCCTCCTAATGCACCAATTTCCTGCTAGCACAGCCATTTCTTCCACTTCTTGATACTCTCCCATGCTAACTCAGGGTTCTGAATTCTATTCTTCATCACTGACTGTAAGCTAATGAAAAATATTGCATTTCCTTTCAAATAAGTCCTCTCTTGGCCTCATGTTTTAGGGAATTTTAAGACTTTTTTTTCTCCATTTGGGGCAGCAAGTTATTCTTCCCTTTGAGTTCTAGTGTTCCTATCTAAAGCTGGAGCCAGCTCTCTGTCTTCTGCGCTGATGTGGGTGCAGCCCTCAGAGCTTTCTGGGTTTGGAATGGTTCCCACCATTCCCATCCTTTCTCACTGGTCTTCCTCTTTAGAGCAGGACTGTTTTAAACTGGATAGGGTCCAAGGGTCGATTAATACTGTATTTAAAAATGCTATGTGGTTGTGTGTACACTTTTTGGCACAAGATTTGTAGACTCACAGGTGTTCATGAATTTTCTGCCGAGACCTAAAATGCTAAAAATTGCTTCGCTGAAGAAGGTATTCTAGGAATGCTGGATAGTAGGTATCTTTAGAGTACTTTAAATAGTCGAATTAGCTCAAATCAGTTCTTTTTGTCCAACCATTTATCTGATAACGTGAACTCTGCTTTAGACATAATTTTCCTTTGTTTTACTGCAATGTGTTTCGGTAGTTGATATTTTCATGCCCTGACCTCTAAGGAAGGGTGAACCCCTATTTGATACAGTTATAAATCTGGGAAAGATGCATGAAATTGCTACGTCAGACTATTTTTTAGTGATTTCCTAAAATACCTTGCCATTTTCCAACTTGAAATCAGACTACAGGGTTTGAACAACTGTTTAATTCTTTCTTATAGTTTGTTTTTTAAAAGACTGAGGTGAGAAACTGAGAAAAACTGCTGCAATTGGAAGTGATCGATAAGAGTGACATCACGCTGTTCCAGGCTGGGGGAGACAGGATTTGGACAGAGGGGGCCCATGTAGTAGACTCTGCCAGGCACTCTTAGGTACTATTACAACATTCACCACCATCTTACTGGTTTCCAACAACGGTGCAATATTCCTCACTGCCTGGAGTATGAAGCCTGTTATTGAGCATCACTGGGTTAAAATCAAGGCATAAGCAGGGTTTCTAGGAACTTCCTTCCTGGAGACTTGGGGAGAATCCCTTGTCTTGCCATTTTCATTTTTGGAGGCCACCTAGATTCATTCATTGGTTTGTGGATTCCTTCAGTCTTTGAAGCCAGCAATAGTCTTTCCTGGTCTTTCCCGCCACTGGGCTCTCTTCCATTTTTCTCCTACCCTTCTCATATTTTATGTGATTCTCTCCCATTCACCCAGGTCCTTTTTGTGGTGCTGCCTCCTTCATTCTTTTCTATCATCACCTCTCTTTCTGCTTGTAGCCAGGAAAGATTTTCTGATTTTAGGGACCCATGTGACTAGATCATCCAGGATGACCATCTAACATCTTCCCTCTAACAGTCTTTTACTTGATCACCTCTGCAGAGTTCTTTTGCCACATCAATAGATATAAACATTGGGAGGAGAGACACTATTTCATCTCCACAGATACCAGAAACATGAGTTAGACATACTGGTTATGTTAACAGAAAGCTGGATTTGGCTTTATAAACCTGAAGTACTAGTCTTAGAATTGGTATTAATCCAATGCATAATTTTTCTGCTCTGTTGGCTTGAGCTTCTTCACTAGGAAATGAATTTTGGGGTGAGAGGCTCCCACAAATGTGGTGTGAGCCTGATAGTTTAATGCTTGGGCCCAGTGTTGTGATACTGCTTTGACCCATTGGCACTGTGGTCCACCAGAGCCATCCCTGTTGTGCCGGGGGGCCTAACTGGGACCTTAAGCGTGCAAGGCTCGTGCTCCATCCCATTGAGCTCCCTTCCTAACCCATCACCTTTAAGTCTTAATTTTGCTTTTAATTACTGAATGCTGTGATTATAATTTAATTATGTTTAGCATGAAAATAAATCATATAATACAATCACTATAATTTATGTTGTGCAGCACCACTCAAATATCTCTGTATCACCATGGAAATCCAGATGCTCCTGGGCTTGTTGTGGTTGAAAGATCCTGAACTTCACTCTGGGGTTACCGTTAGTTGAAGAGAGCCCCTTTGCCCTCAGTCACATTCTTTTGAGGTGCCTCCGACAGCTGCATCCACAGACTACTCCATGGGGGACTGGAGCTTAAAAAAGATTCAGCCATTCTGCCCTAACCATTTGAAAGATCATCACACCTTCAGATTCTCCTGGGGGTTGGCCGCAGCCTCTCTTGCAACTTCCCCATCCTCCTCCTTTGACTCCCAAGAGTAAATTTGTGGCTCACTCCCTGTGGATCACTGGACACAAAGTGTAATCTCTTAGAGCTCGATTCCCAGGGAATCTGATCTTCTGAATGTGTTGCAGGCCCTTTTCTGTTATTTGTTATTTTGGTACTTGATCATCTTGATTTTGTTTTAATGTATGCCTGGTTATTTTGGGTTGTGTGCTTGACACGCTGTGTGAAAATCGTAATAACTTGGCATGTGCTGCCTCCCTCCTGAGGATTTACTCTTACTCAGACAGCATTTACTTAGGTTGGCACAAGAGCCCTGGCACTCAGCTCACCCAAGACCTGGTCAGGGATGGAAATGGATTGTTGCTTTAGTCTGCTGACTGGTCCAGTACACCCTCCCTTGGGCTGCGGTTTGGTGGGGGCTTCATCTGTAATTTTCAGCTCCATGAGTCTGACAGAAATTTTCAGCGTTAGCCTCTTTGCTACACCCAAAACTGGCAGATGCTGCTGGGTGAAGAAAAGTGAGTAGCTGGGCTTTTCACCTTCCTCAATCCTGGCATTTTTTTTACTGTTGCGGTAGCTTTCTCAGCCCTTGAGACAAATGTTGAGTGTTTTCTTCCCATTTTCTCATTGCCCTTTTCCTGAGGTTTGGTTTAAACCACTTCCTCTTCTCTTAGTGAGGTCCATCTTCTACCATCATGTTGAAAGTGATCTCTTCTATCAGTCTTTTTGAATTTTCAAAGACTTTTGAAAAGCAAGCAAATAATTTTGCCATTGCTGTGCAAATAATTCACATGCTTACTGCTTAACTTCTATGCCCATTTACAATTATTTGCTTATGGAATTTGAAGGAAAATTGTATCACAAAGTATATAACATTTGGAGGCTAGGAAATTATTTTTTGAAGGGGTGTGTGGGCCATACCTGGAGATACTTGGGGACTGGACATGGGTTAGTTGCGTGCAAGACAAGTGCCTTAATCCCTGTGTTATCTTTGCCATTTCTCCCATCTTGAACGTTTTATTACATCTGATTTGTACTACAGACACTTTGCGCCTTTACTCCATCAACAGCAGAAGGGGTACCTGCCCTTTGGATCTTTATCTGTCACATCTAACTCCATAAATGTGTATGTTTTCTTCCCTCTCGTAGGCACGTGCTCTAACACCTCAGACCGCAGAAACAGATGCCATTCGGTTTTTGGTTGGGACACAGTCTCTCAAATATGATAATCAGGTAACTATTTTTGACAAATGTATACATGTTAATTACTATGCCTATTCTTAGTTTTATAACCATTTTGCTCTTTTTTTTTTTCAAGTAACATTTGGGAAAAAGTTAATGCCACACAAAACTTTTATTGGGATTTAAATAGCCATCTCTATGCAGTGATTGAGTTCAGTTATTTAAACTTACTTCATGTACTGCTGCTGTTGTAGATCTATGTTTTGGTTGTGTGGTTTATGTAGGTTTTACGTGTGAGTGACTGCCAACCCCTCACTGGCAGTCACTGGGCCTTTTTCACTTGGGTCAGTGGATGACCTCTTTAATTGCTTAAATCCAGTGCTTTTCCAACTGACCCTGAATCAGCCCATGATCTCATTCCAACTCAGAATTCGAGACAGTTACCACAACTTGATCCAGGCAGACATATAGGTTGCGGCCTCTTTGTTTTGGCCGGATAGCGGAAAGAAGATGGGACTTGTAAGATTGGGGTTCAATTCTCAGCTTGACCCTAGCCTAGTGATTTTTTTTTTTTTGGCTTTTTGGGTCACACCCAGCGATGCTCAGGGGTTACTCCTGGCTCTGCACTCAGGAATCAATCCTGATGGAGCTTGGGAGACCATATGGGATGCAGGGGATCGAACCCAGGTCGGCTGCGTGCAAGGCAAACGCCCTCCCCACTGTACTATCTCTCCGACCCCTAGCCTAGTGATCTTGAGCAAACAGTTGATTGTGCTGTGCTTCATTCTCCTCAGCGTGTGCAAATAGACGCGAAAGTGTCTACTTGCCTGAGGGGCCTGGAGGGTGCCAAGGTGTACGCTGACTGGCTCTGGGGAAAGGTACATTTGACCTTGTCAATTTGGGCAGGCCCCTACTTAGAGGGAGTGGTATCAAAGAAGCAGAGAAGTATTCAGTGCTGGCTAGGGTGTAGTCAAGTTGGCACTCTCACATTGATAAGAGACGTAAAATTGGCATAGTCATTTGGCAACTAATCTGGTGATATAGATCTATACCTTAAAATATATTTTAAAAAAACCTCAAAATAACCTATCCCAAAATAATTCTTATCCCAAAACATATATGTTTTGTATATAAGAATATATTTATAGGCCATGGAGATAGGATAGGGGCTAAGGCTCTGTACCTGACCTGGATTTGATTCCTTGCACCCATTATGGCCCCCTGAATTTGACTAGGAGTGATCTCTGAGTCAGGGCCAGAGTAAATCCTGCCAGGTGTGACCCTGACCACCCCCAAAGCAAAAATTAAAAGATTTCTGTAAAACGTGTAATTTTAAAATTTTAGTCACTGTGAGTTATAGTTGGGGCTGGAGCGATAGCACAGCTGTTGGGCGTTCACCTTTCACTCGGCAGACCCGAATTCGATTCCTCCGCCCCTCTCGGACAGCTGGGCAAGCTACCGAGAGTATTGAGCCCGCGAGGCAGAGCCTGGCAAGCTACCCGTGCGTATTGGATATGCCAAAAAACAGTAACAATAATAATGTCTCTCATTGAGAGACATTACTGGTGCCCGCTCGAACAAATCGATGAGCAATGGGATGACAGTGACTGACAGTGACAGTGAGTTATAGTTTTCCAATACTGTCGATAATAGGTTTTTATGGATATAACATTCCAACATTGGGCTGGAGCGATAGCACAGCAGGTAGGGTGTTTGCCTTGCATGTGGCCGACCCGAGTTCGATTCCTGCCTCCCTCTTGGAGAGCCCGGCAAGCTACTGAGAGTATCCCGCCTGCACGGCAGAGCCTGGCAAGCTACCCGTGGCGTATTTGATATGCCAAAATCAGTTTACAACAAGCCTCACGATGGAAACGTTACTGGTGCCCGCTCGAGCAAATTGATGAACAACTGGATGACAGTGCTACAGTGCAACATTCCAGCATCACCCTCTCCCCTGCCACCTGCAGTATCTCTTTCCTTATATCACTGTCTCAGGGTCCCCCCCCTTACTACCCCCACTCCTGCCTCCCTCCTCACCCTCCATATCACAGTCATGGAAAACTCAGTAAAAAAAAAGATATTTTAATAGTACATATAAGAATGGAGAAGTTAGAAGTACAAGTTAGATTGGATAATATGTGTTTTGTTTTTAAAGTTAGTTTATTTGGGGGTTTTAGTTTATTCCTCATTTGGTGCTCAGGGAGGGTTTACTTTCTGCCAGTGTTTGAGGACCATTTGGCCAGGGGATTGAGTTCAGGTCTCCCACATGTAAAACATGCGCTCCAGCCCTTTGTGCCGTACCCCAACCCCAATTTATAATTTCTGGAATCAAACAGTTTAGACCTGGTTATTCCCAGTTAACTAATACACCTATTCTGTCACAAAAATATAAGCTTATATACACTATAAGTTAAGAGTTGTTACATAATTAAGTGAAGATTATATATGTAATTTATTGTTCTTGTGTAAAAAACAAAAAGAAGGAAAATGCAAAATTGAATCTTCATCTAGAATAAAAACGGGAAGGAAATAGGCTCCAGGGTTCAGAATATGAGCCACTTCTGAACCAGTGTTTCCGGCGATGAGAAGTGCTCGATGAACTAGGAGTTTCTTTAAAATTTTCTGATTCTTGCACATGTATGTATCTGTGTTTTTCCTGGGAATTGTCAGATGGGAAGGATTTATTTATAAAAGTGGTATTTTTATAAATACCACTTTTTTTTGTATTGGCCACCTCACAGTGAAAGAGGAATCCCTGGAAGGACACTATGAAGGGGACACTTCAGAGAGAGGATGGCTGACCAGGCAACTGGGCAGCTCGAGACAGGCTGAACTGCATAGTTCAAACCTGTATTGTTCAAAGATCAACAATCTTAATTCTGGTCATGATCTCTCAACAACTCAATGACTGGACCGTGCTTCTGGACTCACTTCAGCTTGCCCCATTAAAAAAAAAATATCAGTTAATTTTTTAAATTTTAGAAATGACTTAGTCGGGGCTAGAGTAGTAGCACAGTGGGTAGGGCGTTTGCCTTACACACGGTCGACCTGGGTTCGATTCCCAGCATCCCATATGGTCCCCTGAGCACCACCAGGAGTAATTCCTGAGTGCAGAGCCAGGAGTAACCCCTGAGCATCGCCAGGTGTGACTCAAAAAGCAATCAATCAATCAATATAATAAAAATAAAAAAATAGAGATGACTTAGTCATAGATTTGTAAGATTTGTAAGTTGTCGATTTGTTAAGGAAGGTAAGCAAGACCTTGATGCCCTCTGAGGACCAGTGAACAGGGTGATTGTGATTTGCTGATCGCAGAGTAAAGTCAGTGGTGCAGCAGACACTGCTCCTCCAACTTTGCTGGGTCACTTCTCTGCTGAGTCACTTGGACAGTGGAGGCTCCCACGTCCCAGGCCCATGGCCCTCATTAGGTGGTTGGGCTCAAGAATTTGTATTTCTTAGAGGTAATCTGGGACCAGGTTATGAGTGGCACTAACATAGTGAATTAATATTATCCAAGGTGGTGGGTGAAATCAGCTTCTTATGACAAAGTCTTTATATTTGTCTTAGCAAATGCAGTTTGGGGGCACACATCGTCCCAGTTTCTAGAATATAAACTATTAGTCTATGGACCAAGTGAAAGAAATTTTCTCATTTTATTTTATTTTTGGGAAAGCAGCGTAGTTTTTTTGGGGGTGAGGGGAGGAGACACAGAGTATCTTTATTATTATTATTTTTTGCTTTAAATTCTCTAATATTAAAATTAAAAAAATATTTAATTTACTCTGGTTACAAAGTTATTGATGATTGAGTTTTAGGCACATAATATTTCAATACCAATCTCACCACCACTGTCAATTTCCCTCCACCAATATTCTCGTACTCTAACCCCTTACCCCCCACACACAAACACACACATACCTTGACAGGCACATTACAGAGTTCAGTAGTGAAGCAAGATAGTTTTTATTGAAACTTATTTAGAAAATATGTGAGGGGAGAGAAAGAGAAAAGAAGTGTGTCTTCAAGAGAGAATGAAGTCTTCTTCAGAGTGAAAATTGGCAAGTAAAAAAACCTAGGGACAAGCAAGCAAGATATGTGTTCAAGGGAGAACATGGACTTAAGTGCAAGCCAGTATTTTCACTTTAAACAAACAACTTAATTAATTAATTTATTTATTTTTAATTTTTGGGCTATACCTGGCGGTGCTCAGGGCTTCCTCCTGGCTCTGCACTCAGGGATCACTCCTGGCAGGGCTCGGGGGACTATGTGGGGTGCTGAGGATTGAACTGGAGTCAGCTACAAGCAAGGCAAAAGCCCTACCTGTAGTAGTAGTCTGGCCCCCAAACTTCACCTTTTGCTGGTGGGGGCCGGGGTCTCCCCAGCTGTGTCAGAGCCTGGAGTTGCCGAGCTGCTACCCCTGATGATGCTTGTGGGCAGCCAGGCAGCGGCAGGCACCAGACTCTGGCCCTGTGTGTGCAAGCTCTGTGTGCCAGTTCTCTGAGCGGGCTCCTTGGCTCCCGAGCAACTTCTTACTAATCCATTTTAGAAACTCGCGTTTCTAGCTATATGTTTCACTTGAAATTTCTGGCAACAAGGATGTAACTGTTTAGAACTTTTTCCTGCCCCCCAAGAAGTGACGCCCACCCAAGAGCTTGCTGAAGTACTGTTGCTCTCTCATTCAGATTTCCTCATTAAGGCTCCTAACCTCTGGCTTCAGTCATGTTTCCTGGCTGTAATTGAATGAAGGGATGGGGGGAGAATGTTCTAGTCCCACACATCACCTGCAGTTGCTTTTTGTGTGAAAGAATGTTTCTGACCTGGTATTTTCCTCCTGTCTGTCCCTGAGAATGGTGTGTGATACTGTTGAGTCAGGTGTTCAACACATGCCTACATGTGAGTTTCAAAAGGAAAGGCTGAGGGGCACGGGGGACTTGAGCTGAGAGCAGCCTCCCCAGGCTGGACAATGGTGATGGACAGATGGATGGACGGACGGAGGGAGGACCCAGGGGAACAGAGAAACAGGGACCGGGCCCCAGATGGTGGGTAGGCAGTTTATTTCTCTCTCCTCCCCAGCATAGTCCAATCTCTCCCTTACAGCACAATCGTAGTTGTAGTTTTGGTCGTAGTCCCAGTCATTGTAGTTCCATCATCCTAGTCTCCTCCTAGACCTCAAAGTCCTCTCCTTTGTTCTATTCTTCTTCATTTAGTTTAGTCTTATAGTTCTTTACTTCCAGTCATCTTTGTCATCTAGTCCTCCTTCTAGTCCTCACAGATCCTCTAGTCCTCAAGGGCCTCAAAGTTCCAAAGTCTTCAAAGTCTCAGTTCTCATCTCCTCTTTCCCCTTACAGCATAGTTATATAAGAATCATGAAGGGTGGGGGTACACATAGGCGGGTTGAACCTTGTCGTAACAACAAACAGAGGTAAAGCCACTCCCTTAGGAGATTAACTCAAGGACAAAATCTCTTCTGAGGGTTCAACACTTCTAGGAGATCTGCTCAAGGGCAGGATTCCATCCAGGGCATATTGCTTTATTCTTTCCTCAGCTAGTAATCCATTTAAACAATCATAATAAATTTCATCATCATCATCATCATCATCAATCATCATCATCATTATCCCGTTGATTGTTGATTTTCTTGAGCTGTCTCAGTAACGTTTCCATTCGTCCTAGCCCTGAGATTTTAGCAGCCTCTCTTTACTCATCCTTCCCAACTGGGCCGCATTGGAGGCTCTTTCAGGGTCAGGGGAATGAGACTCATCATTGTTACTGGTTCTGGCATTTGAATATGCTACAGGGAGCTTGCCAGGCTCTCCCATGCAGGCAGGAAACTCAGTAGCTTGCTAGGTTCTCTGAGAGGAGAACTAGGCTATAATATTTTAAATTCAACCCACCCTCTCTGAGGGGCTCCGTGAAGACAGCTAGGTGCGGGGGCAAGAGACTATGATTTGCTCTCTTCCAGGAGCTTGGTTTTATAGTTTTTGGATGTTGGCTGTTGATGGGATTACACAGCACTGGGGACAGTTTCTGGGTGTGACCGCCTAGATACTGGAAAATAGGGGATCTGGGTGGAAGAGGCCCAGTCCCGATCTGAGCAGGCTTGGAGCTCTCAGCCCCAGGTCTTGCACACGCACACCTGGGTTCCTCTGCCGGTTCCTTCATGCGTGAGGCTTGTCCAAACGTGTGGAGAGAGGCCTTGAGCATGGCTGTGGCTGGTTATTTCTTATAATATCTCTAGTCATTTTGTGTAAACACAGTAATAGGTATATTAAGCTTAAAGGTTGGCTCTTCCTGGGGATATCTCACTATATATTCCAGACCACAGTCCTCAGGCCACATTAGTCTTTCCTAGCCCCAGAAGGGTCCTTATTCAGTTATTTCTTTTTGGGTCATGACAGAGTTTGTTCCATGACCACGCTCTTAACTTATTATACTTATGGTGCTTAGCTTGTCCTCTTACCACTTGCCCTGGATCCATCCAGTCCCTTCGTCGGACCCTGCTTCTGGGGTGCTTGGAAATAAGAGGTTTAAGTCAGGTAAATATGATGCCTAGGAGTAAATATTATTTCGGATCAGTTAACTCCCATGTTACAAAGCATAGCATGAACTGTCTTCCCATGTCTATACAAAAAGGACATTGCTAAATAAACCATGCAAATGACATAAAGGAAAGAAAAAAAAAGCAATATGGGATTATTAGTGCTTGATGGAATTGGGTGTGCCTCAGGGGCACTGTTGTGGGAGTAACTCTATAAACCTAAGCTCCCTGTGGGAGGAGCAAGGACAACCCAGTGTTAACCAACACCTACATACACAGACTCTTGGATTCCTGTCAGGTGTAGGGTGCTCAGTGTGCAGATGAGTCTCTGTGGAGAGTCTCCACAGGACCTCGTGCTTTGTAAATAACACCTGTTCTTGTTAATTTCACCGTTCTTTGAAAACAGGATGTCCTGTCACGCCCACAAGGTGTAACTAGCCTATCAGCTGCAGACACTTGGGCGTAAACAAGCAGCGAGAGGTATATAAGGAGGGAAACTGCCTAGCTAGTGGGTTCACTCTGGTTCCTCTTCCTTCGTCCATCTTCTTTTCCATTTGCATGAGAAGGTCTCTGAATAAATCGCTGCAAGAAGAATCTCCGGGTTGCCTGTTATTTTACAAGTCTCCAAGCCTCCGTGGCCCTCTGGATAAAGAGGTGAAACAGACCCTTAGATTTTGTCATGAAACATGCGAAAGACTGGAGCCAGCACTCCTGGAGCCCTTTCTCCCTAGTGACCAGAGTCAGTGTCACAGAAAAGGTGGTAGTTGCAGTGTGGCCCATGGGCAAATGCTGTGGGTGGGCAGCATTTGTCCATGGCCTTGCTTTGTAGTGCAGGGTATCCTGCCCCCTCCAGGGAGGGCGCTGTGGGGAAGAGGGGGAGGAAGGAGGGGAGAGGCGGGCAGACACTCATCAGCGCTCAGACTCCACGTGGCTTCTCTCACGCAGCCCGTGCCTCCCTCCTAGGCCCACAGGAGTCTTTCACATGAGACAGGCATGTCTGCTTTCTCTCACATGTGGGTGCGATTCTCCCCATAGGTGACACACACACCCTTCCACAATGCGCAGGCCTGTCTCCCTTTCCATGTGGCATGCGTGTTCCTCTTACATGTGGCACTCCTTTTCTCTCTGACACGTGCTTCCTCACATATAACGCATGGTTGTCTCTCTCATGACACATTCTTAGGAGACACAGTGTCACCACCTCCCCCCACAGCACACAGACGAACCACGTTCTCCCTATGTGTTTCCTCACATGTGACAGCTCTTCCTCCACAGGACACACATGTGACTCGCCTGTGGTGCATGCTTCCTCCCACAGGCGTCAGATGTGTTTCTTGAGCCAACAGTGGGCCGGGCCACCTCAGGTGCTCCCCGGGTCTGGCGCTGGTCTGGGAATTGCTCCCCCGTGAGAGGAAGGGGCCGTCGGCTTAGCCGTCATGGTGGCTGTTTCCTGCAGAGAGGAGGAGAGCCCTTCCTGTCTTTGCCAGCAGCCGTCAGCCGTTATTGTAAAATGTGAGATGAATTTTGAAACGATGGAAACGCTCGCGCCGGATCCCGCCTCTTCTCCAGCTTGCTCGGCAGCCGCTTGTGCCTTTGATGCCCGCGAGGGAGCCGGGCTGCGCCTGCTGCTGCCTGCCCGGTCTCGGGGTGCGCGAGCCCCTCGCCTTCCTGCCGCCCCCGCAGGCGCGGGCGCTGTGGGAAACAGGGGGGGTCCCGGGTGGCTGACCGGGGGTGCTTTGGGGTGCGCCTCTCCCCCTCGGCCTTCCTGCCGCCCCCGCAGGCGCGGGCGCTGTGGGAGACAGAGGGGGTCCCCGGGCGGCTGACTGGGGGTGCTTTGGGGGTGACTGCCACGCCCGGTGCTGTTGACCCCTTCCCGGTCAGCGCGGAGGCTGGCCATCAGCAGACACCGGGTGACCCGGCTGGAGGGGGCGCAGAGTTCTGAGTCCCCCCTGCCGGCTCCTTAAGGGAGACGCTCTCGTTCGGATGCTCGGGCCGCAGTGCGCGTCCTGCAGGCTGACTGCAGTGAGCCGTGCAGACGCACGCACAGACAGGGCACCGTGCTGATGTGCCCGCGTCTGCAAGGGGCCATTCAGAGGGTGGTGGGTGCTGTCCCGGGCCTGCTCTGTGACAAAGGAATCTGGTCTCCTCCTGCAGGCTCTGCCGCCCTCCCTCTTGTTTGAGCCGTGAAGCTGGGGAGTCAGTGACTGGCTGGTTGGGTTAATGGCCCCTGGCTTTGCCTCGGGCCGTCATTCCTCCCTGGCAGTCATTAATTCCCTAGAAAGCGCCTGCTCCAGTGTCATTACTGCTTAATTCAGCTGTGCTAGTTTTCTGACCTTTTTTTTTTTTTTTTTTTTTTTTTACTTTCTTTCTTTCCTTTTTTTTTTGGAGCTGTCACAGCCGCTGACCTTTCTTTGTCAGATGATCTCCTTTGTTTCTCATAGGTCTGTGCTCGCATTCAGAGTCTTTATCTCTTTTCTGAGGAAGGGGGCAATGGAGGCAGTGATCGGGAATTAGGGATTTTAGTTTGGGGGCGTGCGGTGGGGGGCTAGGGATGGGTGGACTATTCTGTGCTCCAGGATCTGCCTATTTGCAGGCAGGCCGTATTTCCTGTGGAGAAGGGGGTGCAGTCAGGGTGGCACCAGGAGGGTGTGACTCATCCTCTCTCAATGTAGCCCAACAAATTATGGTCATGGTCAGCAAAAAGACTGGGGGGGGGGCGCAGGATGCCTGCACAGCTGGTTTCTTTCCCCAGATACTCTCTGCCTTTGCATTTTTAAGCTCCATTGTTCTGCACTTGGACTTTGATGAAGGCTAACTTAGTGAGCCCTTTCCGTTTGTAAGTCCTGTACTAGGCCTTCCATGGGATCCCTGGGTATTTGTCAGAAATTCAGACTCCCAGGCTCCTCTCCAGACTGATTGAACCTCCGTTTCTCCCTGTGCCTCTCTTGCCCTCCTACCCCCCGTGAGGATGGGCATCGTGACCCGAGGGTACAGGTTTTGAGGGATTCGATCCAGCAGCACAGCAGAGACCCGGTCACTTGCTGCTGTTCAGCTTTCTTCCCTGGGCCATCTGGTTTTTTTTTTCTTTTTTCTTTTTTGGACTGAAGCGATAGCACAGTGGGTAAGGCCTTGCACGCGGTCGACCCGGGTTCAATTCCTCCGTCCCTCTTGGAGAGCCTGGCAAGCTACCGAGAATATCCTGCTCGCACGGCAGAGCCTGGCAAGCTCCCCGTGGTGTATTCAGTATGCCAAAAACAGTAACAACAAGTCTCACAATGGAGATGTTACTGGTGTCTGCTCGAGCAAATCGATGAACAACAGGTTCTTTTTTGGGATGCACAGGGGTTACTCCTGGTTTTGTACTCAGGAATTACTCCTAGTGGTACTCAGGGGGACCATATGGGATGCTAGGGATCGAACCTGGGTTGGCTGTGTGCAAGTCAAATACCCTACTTGGTGTACTATCGCTCCACCCCCTGGGCATCTCTGTTTTTAGTGTGTTCCCAGATGGTCCATAGGATTGGTGTCTGCTTACTGGCTCTTTCCAGTGCTCAGGGTCAGTGCCTGAGCAGGGAGACCCAGAGTTCTCTCAGGCCCCACCTGCCCCATCCCACCTCGCTCCTGGGGGAAGCAGGAGTGGTTCTCAGACCTGAAAACACCCCTCTGCTGTCTTCGTGTGCAGTGACAGGAATTTCGCTGGGGGGTTCTTTGGATGGAGGTGGAATGGAGACTCTGCCCTGGGCTTGGGGCTGCTGCTCCACGTCGGGTCCTGCTGTCGCCTTCTCAGTGGACACTGCCCCGTCACCCTTCCAGTGTCCGCAGCTTGGGGAGCCCCAGCCTCTTCTGTGCCCCCCAGTGGAGGGCTGGATCCTGAGTGGTTTTTTTTTTTTTGTCTTGTTTTTCTCTTAAGTTCTGGTTGCCTCCCTCTCTGACCCCTGCCTGTGTGTGACTGTTGTAAGGGCCGGGTACCCTTTCGATGCGTGGCTCAGGACCGTTTGTCACTGGATGGAGGTAGTTTAACAATCACCACCCACCTTGGAATAATGAGGTAACTTAGCAAACTCTTTCATTCACGTGGCAGTCACAGATACCCTGGAATGTTTTTTTTTTTTTCTTTTTGGGTCACACCCGGCAATGCTCAGGGGTCACTCCTGGCTCTGCACTCAGGAATCACTCCTGGCGGTGTTCAGGGGACCATATGGGATTCGGGGAATCGAACCCGGGTAGGTTGCATGCAAGGCAAACGCCCTACCCGCTGTGCTATCGTTCCAGCCATCCCCCCCCCATGTCTTTTTTTTTTCTTTAATGGTCTCTTATTTTATCTTCAGACACACGAACCAGATTTCTTTTTGGTGTGCTCCCTCTCTCTCCACCACCATCGACAGTTTTTCTGTTCAAGAATCTTCCCCATGCTTGGCCTTTCCATGCCATGTTTTTGCTCCAGTCGATTCCGTCACATTCCATTTGTTCCTCGGAATAGCAAGGAGAATTGGGTCAAAACCCATTACCAGCCTGTCCCACCGGAGTTGTGAGGAGTAAAAGCCCAGAACCGGCTACGGAGAGAGAGCCTGCTGCCCGTGGGCCGCACCTGCGTGCAGCCTGCGTGCTGGGGTGGCCTGGGCCTCACAGGGCAGGTGCCCTCCTCTCCGTGCATCTGACAGCTAGGCTGGGAGCTCTGAGGGTCGGGGAGGGGGTTGGGAGTGGTCACAGGGGGCCTTTCTACCGGCCCCTGTCACCAGGATTTCCTTAAGCGTCTCCAGGGCCTGGCTGGTGGTTGTTTCCTCTCAGGCACCCTGAACCTGGAATTCTGTGCAGGTAACTGAGAGCACGGAGAGGGCGTGAGTGTGTTGTGTGCCACTTCTACCATGTGCTTCCCTTCTTGCTTATGGGAGATGTTGCGAGACAGAGAGGGGAGGGGTGATTAGGGACAGTGCAGGATAACGTGGAGGTTTCCACATGCTCCGGCGTCTGTGGTCTGAGGATTCGGGTCTACCTGGATTAAGCATACTATAATTTCCTTAAAAACATGTAATTCTCTGTAACATGGTTTCTTTTTTTTTTTTTTTGAGGGCATCCCAAATTATTTATTTATTTGTTTGTTTATTTATTGTGAACTAGTCAGGCTGGTGGTTTAGTGCTAGGACTGGAGAGTGTCCCCTCTGCCTCGTGAGGTCTTAGTGAGAAAACAGTTACGATCCAGGAAGAGACCCGTCCTCAACACTCACCTGTGCAAGCACCTGGAAGTCAGACTCAGTCTCTAACTGTGAAGAGTACACTTCTGTTGATAAGTCTTTAGGCTCTAATTTGTTCTACTAGCTTGAATGGACTAAGCCTTGACTGTTGTAAAGAAAGTGCCACAGGGCACAGGAAAGCCGAGGAAGTGGAATGTGGGGCCTGTTGTTCTTGTTGTTGTTTTCCTGGCAGGTTTTGGTGAGATGGGGCAAGGGATGTTTCCGTAGTAGGACCCATTTGCTTCCGTAGAAAGTATAGTTATAGATGGGTTAGTGGGAGACAGGCGATGGGCATTACAAACACCGGGAAATTACCTCTGCCAGAGTTCCTTCTCAGAGTCTTAACCGGAGGGCCAGTCTGTGTCGAGGAATGAACTTTCCTAAATTTGCAAATACTGAGGTCAGAGACCGGAAAGAATGACTTGCCGAGGTGTTGCTGGCAGAAAGTGGAGGAACCTAAGGGGCACTGAGGTCCCCCGACTCCCTGGTCACTTTCTCTCTGCATGTCACTTCCAAGGAGGTTGAGGTAGAAATAGATTCAGGGTGCCCCCTGTATCTTAGTCTTTGTGGTGGTGGTGTCGCTGTGCTGATGCTCTCCTAGCTGGCGATAGCGCATTGCTCAGGAGGTAGAGAGGTGTCTCGGGGGTACTGGCTGTCACTGGAATGACGAAGACTGGTACTCAGGAATCCTGAGAAGGGCTCCTGGCTCGTACATGGAGCTACCAACAGTGTTGTGTATTGTTCCTACAGAACCACTGATGTAGGTGGACCCCACGGGTGGCTCATGTGAATTGGGAGGAGAAAAAGACAGTCACTTTCTCCCGATCTGCCTCTGCCACCCGGGACCCAGCGTTACTGGCGTCTTGTCTCGCCTCGCAGAAAAGAATTTCAGGAGTAGACGAGCAGTGAAGTAAAACGGATTTTATTTGGAGGTTTTGAAGGGAAGGAGGGAGAGAAAGAGGGAGAGAGTGGAGAGTAACGTGCTCAAGAGAGAAAGAACATGGACTCTCTCCAACCGCCCCTACACACATACCAGCATTAGACATGAAAGCATGAAAGTACACATCCCAAGAGGGGAGATGCAAGTGACACATGTGCTCGGGCTTCACATATGCTCGGCCACACGGGCGCAAGCAGCACACAGGCTTGGGCAGCATATGCGTACCCTTCCTTTGTTCAAGGTGGCTTTTATGGGCTCTTTGAGGGTTGTCTTGATCTGGAACATTCGAGGTTGTCTTGATCGGAACATTCAGAACATTTCTGGAGTCTTCTCAGGTTGAATAACTAAAGTTAATCGGATTAAGAAAGAGGTCCGAGGGCTTGAGGAACTGCTTGGGGAGGGGTCCAGTCTCCTCCGGGTCCGCTGCTGAAGGTCTTCTCTATCGCTGTATCATTGTCATCCCGTTGCTCATTCATTTGCTCAAACGGGCACCAGTAATGTCTCCATTGTGAGATTTATTGTTACTGGTTTTGGCATATCGAATACACCACGGGTAGCTTGCCAGGCTCTGCCATGTGGGCGGGATACTCTCAGTAGCTTGCCGGGCTCTGCGAGAGGGACAGAGGAATCAAACCCGGGTCGGCCTATCGCTCCAGCCCTTGATGGTCTTATCAGGTCTTTATTTTGCTCTGGGTGGATCAGCCTTCGATTTTCCTCCCAGAAGTTTTGTTACATGTTTCATTGCTCTTGCCAGGACTTTCCCCTGTCTACGTGTCTACATCACCACCACTTGCATAGGTGTTTTTTGTTTTGGATAGCAGGGCAGGTACTATTAATGGTGAAGCTTAGTAGGCAGAGGACTGTGGGCAACTCACCAGAATCTTCTAGCCTCGTGGGTCAGGCTGAGCCTCGGGAAAAGCTCACTCATTCTCAGGGAGAATCTTTACCATGAGCTAAGCCCTTGTCTCCCTCACTTACCCCCAGAGGGGACCTTGTGATTTTTCACATCCAGTTTTAATCATGTTATTATTATTACTTTGAATTTTGGGGGGTTTTAAAATGTCCATTTAGTGGGAGAGATGAAGTGGAACAACAGTGCAGGGGCTGGAGTCTGGGGCCTCAGCCTGGATCTGGGTGCCGGGGAGCCGGGGCTGAGGCCATGCCTGGCTCGAAGCTCTGATTCTCCAAGAAAGGGAGGGAGGGTCGGTTAAGATCATCTTTATGGGCTTCCTAATAAATTTTATGACTCCTGCTCCTAAATTTTTATAGAATGTCATCTATGCCCTCAGCCCTGAACTAGTAAATCCAATCTTAAAAAATTTTGATAGTGTAATTTAAAATATGAGTTTGATCTTCATTATTAGATTTTTAAAACACATTAAAAAAACTTAGATATGGTATGTCGAATTTAACGTCTAACTACTACTGGTATGATCACACGCCTTCCCGACCCTCCAAGCTGCAGCATTAACTTTATTTTGTGTGTGTTTTTGCATTCACCTGATTATAGTTTGTTCTCCATTGGATTGCTTATTTCTGTGACTGGTTTGTAACTGCAGAAATTTGTGTGAAAGAATATTTCTTTGTGCTCCAGTGTGAGCTAGATGGGGTCCCAAAAGTAGGTGGGTTGGGGCTGGAGTGATAGTACAGTGGGTAGGCCATTCATTTCTCTTGCATGCAGCTGAACTGGGTTTGATTCCCAGCATCCCATATGGTCCCCTGAGCACCACCAGGAGTAATTCCTGAGTGCAGAGCCAGGAGTAACCCCTGAATATCACTGGGTGGGCCAAAGAAAGTCCTAAATAAATAAATAAATAAATAAAATTTAAAACCAAGAGTAAGTGGGTAGGATTTCGTCTCTTTATTTGGAACCAGGATCATTCTCCTTACATACTTTTGTCTATCTGCCAATGAGTGAAACATATATATGTGTGTGTATGTGTGTGTTTGTGTGTGTATATATATACATATATACACACATACATATTTGTATATGAACATGTATGTGTATAATCTTTATATTTTTATTTTTTTAAATTTTTACTATTTTTGTTAAGACACCATGATTTACATAGTTTTGTTCATAGTCAAGTTTTAGGCATACACTGTTCCACCAGTCGTCCCACTGCCAGCATCAACTCCCCTCCCTCCACCATCGTCCCCAGATTCCTTCCCGCCCTTCAGACTGACTTTTGAAAGGCAAATTTTAAGTTTGATTATTATAATTTGGGTCTCCTGCTTATAGTGTTTGTTGTTGGTTCTGTGGTTTAGATGTATACAGATGCCACCAACGTGCCCAAGGCCCTGGCCCTTGCACCCTATTACTTCCCATCTGCCTCTTATTTCCCTTCTATTTCTTTTCTTCCTTGTCCTCCTCATTTCTGTTATCTAGAGTTTAGGGTAACGTAGGCTAGGTATCCTCCCTCTGATACCTTGCATTCCCGTTTTCTGTTATTCTGTATATCACGTGTAAGTGAGATCATCTGCTATTTGTCTTTTTTCTGATTTACTTCACTTAACATGAGATCCTCCAGTTCCATCAAGTCACATGAGAGGAACCCATTATTTTGAGGTGGAGTCTGTGTGCCTTCTGGTGTGGGTTAGTTGGGGTGGGGGGTGGCATGGCATGGTTTGGTTTTGGATAATGTGGGGTTCTGAGCAGGTGCTCTAGAATCCTGTCTTCTGTCTGAGCCGGGTGGCTTTGCTTCTGGAAATTTCACTTTCTTTATCCTTCGACTGTGGTTAAGAGTGAAACATGATTGGGCTGTTTAATGGGTAAAGGAACTAATGTGCATAACCCCCTCTCTGGCACATTTAATAGAAGAACCATTATTGCTTGTTTTCCTTTTTCCCCTCTATTTGTGTTTTATTCCAATTTCTATTTTTGTATCTTTTTCTTGTGGGGGCATGCCTAACAATGCTCAAGGGTGCCAGGAATTGAATCTGGGTTGGCTACTTCCAAGGTAAGTGCTCTACCCACTGTACTCTCTCCAGCTCCTATATATATGTACATATATATGTATATATATCTTTAATATAAGAGCCATTATTGTTTTTATAGTGGTGCTGTTTTTGTTTGGTGACCATATTCTGTGAGGTTCAGGATTTACTCCCAGCTCTTAGCTCAGGGATCGCTTTTGGTGATGCTCTAGGGACTATTGCGGTTCTGGGATTGAACCTGGGTCAGCTGTGTGCAAGGCTGCCTGTAGTATTATCTCTCTGGCTCCTTGTTGTACTAACTTGCTATACTTTCTGAACAAAGCCAGATTGAACTGCTTCATGGAGATATCCTTTGGACCTGCCAGTAGCCGACTTTAATATGCATATGTGTTAAAGCCATATGATCAGAGTGCATGAAAATAGATGAGATGAACTTAGGAGAATCTTACTCTTCCCTGCACCCTACTTTCAGGGAGGAAGCTGACTTTCAGTGTGTGAGAATGTAGTAGTTGCATCTGAAGGCAGATGTGTTTGGATCACACAGTAGATCTAGGTTGGAAAGTGCTTTAGAGGAAAGGAAACAGTTTTCTGAGAAGTTGGGGAGCCAAGATTCTTCTCCAGACCACAGTGAAGACGGCAGGAATCAAGAGAACAGGGCCAACCGTGCAATGTTGGGCAGTTGTAAGATCTGAGATTGGGGAGGGAGAGAGAGGTGAGAGAAGAGAGGGCATATCAGTGTGCAGGGGGAACCGGGCTTTCTTGAAAGATGGGTCTTAGAACCCCAAGTTAAGAATGTCAAAGCCAGAGGCCCTGTGATTTGCAGAGGGAGAGATTCAGGGGGACAGGCAGGAAAGATTACATTTAAGTGCATTCCTTTTATCAGTGTTAATGGATTTCTCTCCAGTAGGAAACGTGTCAGATGCCACAAAATTTCTTTCCTGTTGACCCTAACAACATGAAATCGTCTTGGATTTTACACATTACATTTTTGTCTGTGTTTATATGTGACTTTTACATAATTATATGACATCCTATACTTTCAAAATGGAATACTCTCATCACACATTTAGTGTTTCTAATTGTACTTAACCATCATTTTAAAGTTAAACGATACCCATTCCCCCCCCAAAAGATTCAAGAAATCACCATTTATATAGTTCTTAGTATATTATCAGTCTTCTAAAAGAAGTATTTATAGAATGTGTACTCAGTTTATCAGAATTTTACCAGTAGTGGTTGCCATCACTAGCAGTATTGGCTAATAAAAATTGGGGACCAGGGAGCCTGACTCACACATATGTGAGGCTCTAGGTTTGCTCCCCAGTATCTCACACACACACACACACACACACAGACACACACGGGCTGGAAAGACATAAAGATATATGTCTTTATGAGACAGGGACTCAGGTGCTTGTCTTGCACACAGCCCACCCAGATTCAGTCCCAGGCACTGCTTGTGTTCCCCTAGCATGGCTAGGATTGATCCCTGAGCACAGAGACAGGAGTAAGGCACAAACACTGCTGGGTATGGCCCAATCCCCTCCCCGACCAAGGAAGAATTTAGTATCATAGATCTTTTTTTGGCTTTGGTTTTTGAGCTACACCCAGTACTCAGGGGCTACTCCCAGCTTGTTGCTCAGGGTTCACTCCTGGAGGTGCTGAGCCTGGACTCAGCTCACTGAGCTACCTTTATGGCCCCCAGAATTCTTACTTTTAAAAGTTTAATAGTTGTAATAAGGAATAAAGTTCCTAACTCATTTCTTATTCATCTTTAACAGATTTCTGCCAAAAAAACTGTAATATACTTGCATTAAAATACTTATCTAGAGAATATAGCTTGAAGGTCTGGGAGACAGTGCAAAGGAATGGAGTACATATTTTGTATTCTTAGTTGGATCCTCAATACTGAATCCAGTACCCTGTGTCCCTTCTTTTACCCTCCCAGCATTGTTGGCCCAAGGCTTTGAACCACTGCTAGACCCAGTGTCACTGGGATGGTCCCTGGGTCCCCACAACTGATGACAAGGGTCATATAATATAAAATGATCTGCAACACAGATACTGAGAAGTTATTGTATTTGTTCCTTTACCTAGTTGAGCACGCAGTTCCTATCCAGGGTGATCATTTCCAACTATCGTTGTCATTGTGGTCCCTGTGCATATGTGTAATAATAGTCCCTAGTGTATCTGTGTTGCAGACCATAGTGCTGAGAGGGAGAGGGAGAGGGAGAGGGAAAGGGCTTGCCACAGGCAGTTGGGATGTGTACTCCAGGGTGTGGAGTGGGGGGTGCGATTGGCAGAGGGAAACTGGGGTCATTAGTGGTGGGAAATGGACATTGGTGAAGAGATGGGTATTGGATCATTGTATGACTGAAACCTGATTGTGAACAGCTGTTTGTAACTATGTATCTCATGGTGACATAATTGAAAAATAAAAAATTAATACAAAAATAAAATAAAATCCTTGCATCCATAGAAAAGATAAATTAAAATGAAAACATTTAGTCTCCAGCTTGATGCGTTTTCACACATGTATGTGAATCCCTGCCCATGTGGGCCAGGGTTCCGAACCCAGGCCTCTTTCATGCAGAGCCTTGGCTCAGCCCAGAGAGCCTTCTCAGTGGCCCCTAGAATTTGCTATTTAGAAGTTGTTCATCAGAATTTTCTTTTCTTTTGAAATTAGACTGTGGGGGTCAGGAGAAACTTATTAAAAATAATTTCAGGCATTAAACTTAGAGTGATTTTTCATGTCTGTCTTAGCAGAGAAGGGACAGTCGCAGTGTGTGCTGGGGTCACCCATGTAAGCGTCCTCCACTGTACACAAGATCCCAGGGCCTGGTGTAACTTTGTCTTTGTGGGATAGTCAGGGAAACTCAGGTTCAGGACCAAACTCAGTGGCAGTGGTGGAGTTTGAATTCTGCTCCAAGCTCAGCAGGCTAGCAGAGGCTCTTTTTTTTTTTTTTTTTCTTTGGTGTTAAAACCCAGCATTGGTGGAACAGCTAGGAATGAAACAGGAGACATGGTTGGTTGGTTGGTTGGTTGGTTTTGGGATCACACCTAGTGGTGCTCAGGGCTTACTACTGGCTCTGCTCTCAGGGGTCACTCCAGGCGGGGCTTGGGGGAATCATATGCAGTGCCAGATTTAGAACAGGGTTTGGCAATATGCAAGGTGAGGGCATTAACCTTTGTTATTATATTACCCCGACCCAAAACAGGAAACCTTTCAAGGTACAGAGTGAAGATGCTTCCTGGTGTCATGGAAACATTGAAAAAAAATTAATGTTTTGATTGCACAGCAATGCATATTAATCCTGAAAAAACCCTGCAAATGACAAAGAAACGAAAGAAAAGCTATTATGATCCCACCATCCAAAGATAACCAGCTACTTTCTAGTCCTTCTCTTATTTGGACATGCATGCTTTTAAAACAAACAAAAAGTATATGTAGCATTTATATAGTTCTTTTGCTTGCGCTTTTTTCCTAAATATGTATTATGAACATTTTTCTGTGGCATTAAGTAGTCTTTTGTAGTCTATTGGGTGGCTTCATAGCATTATATTATAGTCAGATACCGCATGATTTTTTTTTTAGAACCATTCCCTTCTTTCAGACATTTAAGTGACTTCTAATTTTTCATTATGAAAAGTAGTGCTGCAGTGAACATACTTGGATATAAATCTTTGCTCAGATTTATGGCGATTTTCATAGTATAAATTTATTTTTAAGATGTATGTTTTATTTTTTTTCCTCATTGGCTAGGATATTGATGAGGGTGAATGTGAAAATCATTTTAATTCTTGTAGACACTCTCCAGAACAGTGTGGAGATGGCAATTTAACTGTACTTAGTGGCTAAAATGTTACACTATTATAATTAATACATGACTGAAGTGTTGGGAGTTGATGGACTCATTTTTAAAAAGAAGTAATGAGATGTGCTAATGTACCGCCTTGCTCTCTCCTTCCCACCTCCATCACGACTGACATATGGGGCTTTTGACGTCCATGGCATAGGTGAGTCATGGCGAATCCCTGTTCTAATTAGGCAAGAGTGCCCACTTCTCTCCAGCCACAGTCATTCACCATGTCTTGGTGGGTTTTGGGCCAGTTTTGTATAATCCTTTCTGACTCTTGCCCCGACTCTAGCCCATTGTTAATTAGCCACATCTGGAGGGGTAGAGAGTTTGGAGTCTTGTTTCTTTAGGACTGGATATGACTGGGAACAGTCTCGTTATATAGCTTGCAATCTGTTTTTTGTTTCTGTATTGGGGCCACACGTGGTAGAGCTCCAGGGCTACTACCAACCTGGTGCCCACACAGTTTCAGGGATTGAACCCGCTGACCTGACTCTCTGTCCCTCTGTGGTTTGCTCTCGGAAACACCCTTACAGATATTTCCCCCTTGTCAGTAAGAATGAACCCACAGAGGGATATGCTGCTGCATAAGTTACTTAAAAATAACACGCATTGGGGGCTGGAGTGATAGTACAGCGGGTAGGGCATTTGCCTTGCACATGGCTGACCCGGGTTCGATTCCCAGCATCCCATATGGTCCCCTGAGCACCGCCAGGGGTAATTCCTGAGTGCAAAGCCAGGAGTAACCCCTGTGCATCGCTGGGTGTGACCCAAAAAGCAAGAAAAAAAAAACAAAAAAACAAAAACAAGCATTTAATTTAGATACAAGCAAAGTGTCTGAAGACGTAATGTGCCCCTTTTGTTTTATTTGTAGATCCACATCATAGATTTTGATGATGAAAATAACATCATAAATAAGAACGTCCTCCTCCATCAAGTGGGTGAAATCTGGCACATGAGTGCCAGTCCTGCAGACAAAGGGGTGCTGGCCACCTGCTACAATAAAAGTAAGTGCTCTTAGGTGTTCTTATGCACCAACTGGATAATTACAGGAGATTGGTGTGGTACCGCACATGAAGCCAGCGTGTTATTTATAAGATTGGATGACAGTGAGGTGTCGTCTTCAGGGGAGCCCTGCTCTCGTGGGCGGAGGCCAGCAGCAGGTTGTCAGAAGCCCGGGTCTGAGCACTGAAGCTGAATTGCAGTTGTTCCCAGAGCACTGACCCTGGTGGCAGGGGAAGTGATACGCGGAGGAGGTGCTTTTCATGCCTTAATTATCTACCCCCAGGAGGGTAGCTCGGATTGGCTTCTCGGCATCTCCACGTAAGGGTGATAAGAGTGGAGAGATAAAGCCTGTCCTGGCTGGACTAAGGCAGTTTGATGTCAGTCCTCTCGTGCAACGTGCACACCTGCCTGTGGTGTGCGAATGTTTCCGGCAAACCCTCCACAGCCTGTTTCCTCTGCCTCTGGGGCTTTTCTGGTGTGTCTCATCCCGGGGACTGTGTTGCTGAGCTGGCCACACATCCTCCTTAGTTCTTTTTCTGCCACTGTCAGTAACTCGTTTTCATGTCCTGGCTTTGGGGGAAGAGTCTCGCGTGATACTGTTTTTCTGTTACAGAAGCCAGAGTGGTTTGTATGTGTTTGGCTCAGCCATTTCTGAAATGTTTCCTGCATTTATCAACTTGTCAGAATGTTTTTAGCATTCTGAAAATTTTAGACACTTATAACACAGTCTCTCTCTTCTTCCCTTTTGCACCTTCGCTCAAAGCGTTATGATGGGAGGCATTGGCCTTTTTGGTTCCAGTTTGTTTTCGAGGGGGTTCCTATTTCTGGAATTCTCTGATTAGATTCTCAGAATCCTGATAGGTTTCTTCCTACTGTAAATTTACATCAAATTGTTGTTATGGGTGGCTACACCTCGCAGTGCACAGTGTGTTGGGGGTCACCAAGGCCACTGGGCGTGCTAGAGGTGTGCCACTCTGTGCCAGGGGACTAATCCAAGGCTTGATACATACACGGTTCAAGCTTAACCATTTGAACCACATCCTTAGCCTCTACTTTGAAGCCCATTTTCACTCTTCCTCATGGAAGGTCTTCTCCATGATATCTTAAAATTTGTTCTTAGCTTTTCATCGATCCACACATGGAGGACAGCCTCCCACTTTGCTGCTTCCTTCCCATCCCTGGTTTCAGAGCCGGGCTTCTTTCTTATTCAATCTTTTTTTTTTTCTGGTTTTGGGGCCAGTTCAGGGGTTACTCCTAGCTCTGAACTTAGGAGTCACACCTGATGGGCTCGGAGAACCATATGGGATGCTGGGGATCAAACCCAGGTCAGCCGAGTGCAAGGCAGATGCTCTACCTGCTGTACTATCTCCCCAGGCCCCATATATGTGGGTCCCCTCTCCCGCTTCCCCTTAGGTACTTAGGTTTATGGTCTTGAGTGTCTTTCTCGTTGATGACCCAGTGTTATCCTATAATGTCAGTTATCCCTGTGCACTTGCACGTGTTTGTCACCGTCCCTGCTGCATCGCGATGCTCCTGTTTCCTCTGGTCTTAAACCAGTGTCTGACCCCGTAGTTCCCCCACTCCCATTTAAGGGAAGTTGGGCCATAACCTTCTTGGTTGGAGATAACCTGAAGTGTTTGTGTAAAACAATAGAAGTAGACCCCACTAGAGAAGTGACTTTTCCACTTTTCTGGTGGGTGCATCTCCCATTGGATTAACTCAGTTGACCTTAATTCCATCCCTCCAAATACCTTTCCCTTTACGTTAGCCCCACAGGCCTGTGGGAGAGACATCTTGTCCCCTTGGCCATGCTCTGTTGATTAGAAGCAGGCCGTTGGCTCTCCTGATCTCACACAGGAGACAAGACCATTGGGGTCTGGCGTTCCAGCACTCAGAGTGTGTCATCAGACGTGGCCCCCGCCGCTGCGTCTGCTTGAGTTGCAGCCATGGTGACTCAGCTCCGGAGGGTTCGACAAGAGACTCCTCCAGTTTCACCCGGCCTGACCCATGGCACAGACCAACCCCCGGCCCAGCTCCTCCCCCTGTACTCTCCTGTGACTTTTGCGGGGGGTGGGGGGGTCCCTGCCAGAATGTTGTATTCCAGAGGGCAGGAAGGAACATCAGAGGAGCCATGGGCAGTGGCAGTATTAAAAGCTTCCGGGTCAAAGTAGGCCCCGTGGATGCTGTGGGTCTTCTCTGCCCTGCAGGCCCTGGGCCCCCATCTTACCACCACCCACCTGCCGGGAAGCCCCTGTGGTAGCCTCTCTCACACCTCCTGTCCATGCCGCAGTCTTGTGGGTCTTCTGTGCGTTGTCCCTTCCTGGACATCCTGAGCTGGTCTCCCTTCCACCTCGGCCTCCTCATTCCTCACCCTCACCCGGTCACCCGCCTCCTCGACCCTCTTTTCTACTGTTTGTGCTCACCTGCCCCTTTCAGCTTCCTGATTTGACTGACCACATGCGGACTGTCCCCTCAGCCCCCTGAAAGATGGCTTCAGTCACTGAGGAGGGGGCTGCACACCAGCCTCTGCCCATTTCTGGGACACACTTCTCCGCCAGCTTTTCCTCACAGACTAAGTGAGACACTCTCGGCATTTTTCTCTCCCGCCGTGCTTGGTTGTGCTCTCTAAGCGGTGGAATGTCTGGCAGTGGAGTTTGCTTGGTGCTCCTGGGGGCTGCACTTCGTCCTGATGCTCGCACTCGTTCTGGGGCTCACTGTGGTGCTCATGCCTGCTTGCTGCAGTGTTTGTGTAGGGGGGTGCTCCCGGCGGCAGCGCTGTCCTGCCCCCTCCCTGCAGTGCTCACACACGCCCTGTCGTGCATGCTGGGTCCCAGACAGAGCTGCCGGGACCATGCCTGACTGTGCAGGCGCCAGGTGGGGGCTGAGTCCAGCTGTGGTGGCTGTGGGCCTCACTCTGTGAAGCCCTTCCTGGTCCCCACCTGACCTGGGTCGGAGAGCCTGTGGCGAGTCACCTTTGTGGGATCAGGTACCAGACTGTTCTCCTCTAGACACTCTCAGCAAGGCCTGGGGTCAGGCTGGACACGCATGGAATGCAGGAGCCAACAGGAAGCGTGCTTCAGAGCCACCAGTTTCCCAAGCAGACACTGCTGGGCTGGTTTTGTTGTTGTTGTTGTTGTTATTTTTTCTTTTTGGGTCACACCTGGCGATGCACAGTGGTTACTGCTGGCTCTGCACTCAGGAATTACTCCTGGCGGTGCTCGATGCTGGGAATCGAACCCGGGTCTGCAGTGTGCAAGGCAAATGCCCTGCCCGCTGTGCTATCGCTCCAGCTCCTGCTGGGCTGTTTTGCATTGAACCTCCTCTCCCTCCAGAGGCTTTTCCCGAACAGTAACTTAAATAGTAATTAAATCCCGGATCATCAGAAACATGGGTTGAAGGTATTGCTTCCATTATCACCTCCTCATAGGGCATCTGGGTGAAGACCAGCATTGCCCTTTCCCCTCTGAGACACCCCCCCTCCCCCACTCCGACACCTCCCCATAATGCTTCCCTTCTTGTGCTTCTACCTGGGTCAGCTGTTCGTGTCCCTGTCATCCATATGGACTGATATATCTTTGTCACTCAGAATCAGCTGACCTAAATTCCACCCCACCCCCCAATACCTTTCCCTTTTCGTAAGCCCCACAGGATTGTGGGAGTTACAGCCTGTCTCCTTGGCCATGCTCTGTTGCTTAGAAGCAGGCCGTTGGCTCGCCTGTGTCTTTGACACAGAGACACATCATATCGACCGAGGTGTCTTTGTGCCACTGCTCTGGTGCCTTGTTCTTAACGGTCATTGATGTCTCCCTTGCCCTGCTCTGCCGCAGCCCACCCCTTTAGTTTCTGTTGGTTCGCATCTTTGGGATGGCGGTGGCATCTTTCTCCTTTCAGAGGACCGGGATTAGCGTGGAGCTCTGGTAGTGTTCAGCGACTGTTCTGGGCTCTGTGCTCAGGGGTGTCCATGGGGCGCTGGGGATCGCACTGGAGTGGGCAAGGCAAGTGTCGCTGGGGATCACACTGGAGTGGGCAAGGCAAGTGTCGCTGGGGATCGCACTGGAGTGGGCAAGGCAAGTGTCGCTGGGGATCGCACTGGAGTGGGCAAGGCAAGTGTCGCTGGGGATCACACTGGAGTGGGCAAGGCAAGTGTCGCTGGGGATCGCACTGGAGTGGGCAAGGCAAGTGTCGCTGGGGATCGCACTGGAGTGGGCAAGGCAAGTGTCGCTGGGGATCACACTGGAGTGGGCAAGGCAAGTGTCGCTGGGGATCGCACTGGAGTGGGCAAGGCAAGTGTCGCTGGGGATCGCACTGGAGTGGGCAAGGCAAGTGTCGCTGGGGATCACACTGGAGTGGGCAAGGCAAGTGTCGCTGGGGATCACACTGGAGTGGGCAAGGCAAGTGTCGCTGGGGATCGCACTGGAGTGGGCAAGGCAAGTGTCGCTGGGGATCACACTGGAGTGGGCAAGGCAAGTGTCGCTGGGGATCACACTGGAGTGGGCAAGGCAAGTGTCGCTGGGGATCACACTGGAGTGGGCAAGGCAAGTGTCGCTGGGGATCGCACTGGAGTGGGCAAGGCAAGTGTCTTAACCCCTGCATTTTCTCTCAGGCCCCATGGTAGCATCTTTTAACCAAGAATTCAGGAGTCTCAGGGACTCTTACATCCTGAGTTGTACCCCTGTGGGTGGGGGCTCCTGAGGCTGGCACGTCGGGGGGAGGACGGCAGGTGGAGAAGTCCCTGGGGGGCCAACCACCATGAGCTCTTCAGGGGGATCTACTTCTGGCAGAGACCTGTCTTCTTTTTTTTTTTTTTTCTTTTTGGGTCACACCCAGCAATGCACAGGGGTCACTCCTGGCTCACGCACTCAGGAATCACCCCTGGCGATGCTCAGGGGACCATATGGGATGCTGGGATTTGAACCCGGATCGGCTGCGTGCAAGGCAAACGCCCTACCCGCTGTGCTATTGCTCCAGCCCCCAAGACCTGTCTTCTTTTAAAACTCTTTTCTGTGTCCCTTTCACACATGTCCTGAAATTCTTTATGAGTCTTTTTTGGAGAAAAGGAGAAATAAATAATGGAAAAGACTGGCTCCTATGTAAAGCAGGACTTCCCAAATTTATTCAGAACCCTGCACCCCCCAGTCCACCCCCACGCACACAAAACCCAGTCAGCATTCCCTGGAAATCCACTCTTTAATCAAATGGTACATGAAACCCCCACCCCCACCCTCCCTGTGATTGCACCCTAGGTATTGCCTCTGAGGATGGTGCCAGTGCCCCTGGGGGTGGGGGGGTGGGTATCATCCACTTTGGGAAACACTAGAAATGGAATCTGAGTCATCAGTTAATATTTGTTATAAATGACAAGGTTTAAATTATATCCTTTTTACAACATATGGTATCTCTACAAATTAGTAGAAGACTGCACTATGCTAAAATTCTTGTGCTCCTCCCCTACAAGTAATGCATGCACGCGCGCGCGCACAAACACACACACACACACACACGTTCTTGGAATAAATAATATCACAGTGGCCTTGGAAGTAAATGTGGAGAGCTGGATTAATTCCCAACTTATTTTTTTAAAGATGCAAATGAGAAAACCTCCCTCTATACTTTTTATTACCCCACTTAGGCGAGATGGTAAATAAAACAGTATTAAATTTCTCCTGTACAATCCAAGTAGCTTCTACTTGCCGTTAAAAAGAAAATCTCTTGCAGAGTTTATGTTCTTTTCACACTGTCTTAGAAAATGATAGAAAATTCACAGCAGCTTAAGTGACCTAAGCATTCAAACTCCTTGTCAGATCCACCCCTATCCCCATCTGTCTTGGCACTCGCTCCATCGTGCAGGGAACAGGTTCCGATGCTGATTGTCACCACTAACCATCATTAGGGATCTCTAAGTGCCTTTGATCTATTCTAGCCATCCCTTGTTTATGTTGATCATAAAGCATGTTTCCGGGGCAGAGTGGTGATGGGGAGCTGTTTGTGCAGCGAACGCTTTGGAAAATGTTCCTACATGGAAAAGATTCCTTTTTGTTGTTGTTGTTGTTGTTATTGTTAAAAATTAGATTTTCTTTCCAAAAATTTCACAGGAAAAGCACAGCAGCCTGGAGGCAGAATGGGGGGCGATGTGAGCGTGGGGACCATCTCAGCAGCACTGGGGGCAGCCAAGGGTGGGTGACAGGTGTGAGGCCACCTTGAAGGACAGGCCTGTGCAGTCAGGCGGCAGCGGCTGTCCAGGCCGACTGTGCAGTGCTGAGACTGTGCAGTGCTGATCTGTTGCAGCCTCAACCCGGAACACCCCAGTCACGTGGGGAAGGTAGCACTGGCATGAGGACTCTGTCTCGTCACGATGCGGCCTTTGTAGCTGCCAGACATCTGAATGTACTGCCCTCCCACTTTGTTCCACTTCAAAGTCTGCATCTTTCTATTAGACCTTCAGTCCTGGATGTGTCTGGACTCCTACTTTCAAATTCTTGTTCTCATACAAGTTTTCTTATGAATCCTTGAGAGGAAAAAAAGGTGCACATTTCAGAGAGCCCCCAGCAGACGAATTAAAAAGATGGAGACTTTGCTGTTCTGTTCTTTTTTCCTTGTTTTCTTCCACTGAGCATGTCTGTGCGTCTCTTCACCTTGTTGTGTGTCTGTATGTGCAGGTTTGTTGCGTCACGGAAGTCTGCTCTATGTGCCCGGTCTCGGTGGCTATTGTGTATGAGCTTGTGTACGTGTATCTGCGGTTGGTGTGTTCCTGATGTCAGGTGTGTGTCGTGTGTGGTGTGTGCATGCCTGTGTGCGTGTCATGGCTGACTTCTCCCTCGTGGCCACCCCTCTCTGGCAGCAGGGGGCACCAGCCATCCACCTCTGTGTCCTTGGTACTCGGTCCTTCCCACCACACCCCCCTCCTAGATTTCGTGGTTGGGGGTGGGGCCCGTCCTCAGCCTGACGCTGTTGTGAAAGCTTCCTTCCTCTTCTTCCCCATGCGCTTCTTTGAACATTGTCACAGACACAGCGACCTTGTAAGTGGCAGAATCAGGTTCCCTGTTAGAATCTCACTGCTAGTCCAGAAGTAAGGGGTGTCCCTCTCTGGCGGTCTGGGGTCCCTGCAGAGGAGCAGGTCCTACACTCAGTTCCTCAACACTGCACCCAGACACTTCGGACGACCCTTTAGCCCCCAGGGATCCCCTGATGTGGGGGAAGCCCAGCTGCACTGGTGGTGAGAGCTTTAACCATCCATGTGGCCAGCAGCCAGTGATGGTGGGCACCAGGTCAGGTGCTTCGTGGAGAGGGGCCAGCCTGTGTGCTCCCGCGAGTGCTCCTCATGGCAGGTGGGGCGATACAGGCTGTGGGACCTTGAGCTCAAGTCGGAGGGACGGATGTTGATGTTCTGGCTCCTCTGCCTGTTCTGTCATCCCATGTCCCAGCCCTCCTCCCGCCTTCCTTCCTGTCACTTGTGAGCTCCCATTTCCTCTTGAAAATGTTTCCCCCTGAAAGTCCTCCCTTCCTGCCACCCCACCTGATAGCTGGACTCAGGGCTCTCAGCTCCCCTGGTGTCTCCCCCATAGAACCAATTTCCCCCTGGCACACATGCAGAACCCATTCACCTCTGTGCCTGGGGAGGCGTCGGTCCCAGCCAGGGCCAAGTCCCGTGGTCCTTTTGGAAGATAAATGATAAAGCTACATAGAGGTTACTCAGAAACAATTTGTGGATAGAATTGGCTAATATAAACCAGATTGGAGCAAGAGTTCTAGTGAACTGTAAGGAGACGCAGAGGACGAGGGTGTTGAGACACGGCTGAGTGGGTCAGCAGGAAGAGAGAGGGCTAATCCGGGGCCCCAGTGGCCATGAGGTTCATTTCAGTCAGCTCTGCTGGGAAGGATGTTCTGCAGGTGAACCCACCGAAAGGACACCAACGGGTTCCCCACCCTTCCGTCTTGCTCCCCTCCTCCCCATGGCAAAACAGCTCACACCCTGGTATTTTATGAATTAGTGAAGTCTAGGGTCAAAGTGCATTGGGAATGCAAAAGGGAACTGACTCTGCAATGGTCCAGTTATCTGTGAGGTTGTGTTTTCCAGTCAGTCTTGGTTGCAGTGGAGCTGGAGTGACTCATACTGGGGCACAGGAAGGGGATGCACGGGGACAGCTGGTGCTTTCTGTGCTTCGTGCTTTTTCTGATTCACTGCGGGTCATTTCTGGGACTGTCAGCTGTCACATAGGTACCGTTGAGAGCCACTGGAACCGCGAGAGCAGGAAGCCAGGGCATCTGTGAGATGTCCGTGCTGGATTGGTGCCCTCCACACCCCAGCCACGGACTACCCTGTGGGTGTCATGGCAGGACGTGGTGGGTCACATACCTGGCCCCGCTGCAGCTGGGACACTCCTCTGGAGCATCCTGCGTCATCGACTTCATCACCACTCAGAGCCACCCCCTCAGCCTTCCCATCAACTCAGGAGCTTCCCAACTTGGGGCCCGAGAGCCTGCCGGGCTGGGAGCCAGGGTGCAGGAGGCCATAGGATCACTCGTCTGTGTCTCTCAGTAGTGTCAGTTTGGTTTAAGCAATGAGTGATTATCCGGTCTAAAGTGAATGCAGATGCGTTCTGATGTGGCATGTCAAATTCGCATGAATCTCATGAATAACACGCAAGGCTTGCCTCAGCTCCCCTCAGGGAATGCCCCCAGATCTTGTAAGGCGGCACAGGCTGTGGTCCGCAGTAGGTGATCCTCTGACACACATCCTCTCTCTGCCCGGCCACCAGCATGCCCCATAGGCATCAGAGATGGGCTCTGGTGGAGGCACGGGGACATGGGGAGGCCTCATACGTAACTGATGTCAGTGGGCCCCCACGGGTGACTTACATGAGGTGGGGAGGGGAGAGACGGTCACTTTCTTCTGATCTGCTTCTGCCACCCCGAGCCCCAGCTGGGAAGACTAGGACTGATAAAGTCTGCGAGAAGCCCCTGCTGGGCACGAGCCAGAGCCCCCACCAGCCCCACTGGGCGGCTGTCACACCTGCCGTCTGCTTGCTCCTCTCAGCACGGAGTTCACTCCAGCCCCCTGATTGCTTGTGGCGCCACGGACTCAGGTTTGGATGAGGAATTGCTCTTTGCAGGAAAGGAGAGTCAGTCCTAGGCCTAACCCAGGGCAACAGGGTTCTTGTCTCTCCTTGCAGAAAAGAATTTCAGGAGTAGACGAGCAGTAAAGATTTTATTTGGAGGTGTTTGGAAGGAGAGGAGGGAGGAAAAGTAAAGAGAAAGAGTAACATGCTCAAGAGAGAACCCGGGCTTCTCCAAGGGCCGAGAGGGCCCCGACACAACCCCCCGCATGAGATATGGAAATACGAAAGTACACGTCTCAAGAGGGGAGAGGCGGGCGCCACATGGGCAGCATTTGTGCATCTGTCCTTGTTCAGTGCTGCTTTTACAGGGTTTTCTCAACCTGCCCGAGTCAAGCTATCTGACCAGGTCAGAGTGCGTTGTTTGGATTGTTCCCAAGTGGGTAGAGTTGGTTGTGGTCTTCTTTGAAACTCCCTTTCTTGACCTTTGTTCCTGCTGGATCTTCTCTCAGAGGGTGGGTCCAGCCTTCTCTGGTCTGGGCTAGCTGAGGATTGATCAGATTAAAGGAAGGAATTGAGGGTTCTTGAGTAATTTCCCTCAGGCCCTTTCTGTAGGAGGGGGTCCAGTCTCCTCAGGGTGGGCTGCTGGAGAAGGGTTTATCTGATCTTACTGTATCCACAAGGTGGGTCAGACTGGTGGTGGCTTTACTACTCCCCAGAAATTTCATTACCATGGTGTGGGGAGTGGAGGGGTGTTTCCCTAATCTACCTGCCTACATTATGACCAGGCCCTGCCCTGGGCACCCCTGAACAGGTCTCCCTCCCCACACCCTGGTTCCATCCTTGCTGTCGTTTCCTGCCCAATCCAGCACCCCCCCCAGGGGTCACAGTGACTGTTCTGTCTTGAGACCCAGCTTCCTCTTCACTCTGGCTGCTCTCAGCTGTCGAAGAATCCCCGCGTCGGGAGGCCAGCCCGCCTGACCTGGTCGGGAGACAGAGTGTCCACTCAACTCAAGTGGGGTCTCATGGGGACCTGTCAGGGTGGGCTTAAGGTCCTGGCCAATATGAGATGCACATGAGGCCTTGAGCCGTGACCTCTCCATCTCTCAGCTGCTCTGCTGGACTTTGGCTTTTGGGTCCATGACTAGCTCCGTCTCCCTGGGAACCAGGTGGCGCCGGGTTCAAAAAGATCACTAGTCCCTAGAGCTTCTGGTCAAAAGGCAAGTGACCCTCGAGAGTTAGTGGGGCTGAGTCCCGGGGCCGTTCTTCAGGCTCTTCTGCAAGGAATCTGGAGCAGATGTTTGCCCTGTGAGAGCCTGGGTGTGGCTGGGTGGTGGGAGGCTTCCCAAGCAAGGAGGCGACGCCCTCGCTGGAGACCTGGGGCCCACTGCCACGCCATGGCTTCACGAGGGCCGGCAAAGGTAGGGCGATGGCTTTAGGGCTTTTAGGGCTCTCTCTCGCGTCTGCTCCATAGCCTGACAGTCAGTGCAGCCGGGGCTCCTGGCCTGCCCTTCACGGAGGGAGAGTGTCCCCTGGGGGTCATTTGTGGGCCTGGGCATATAGGACCTGGGGCTCGGGTACTGGGGGACAGGGTGTGAATGCTTCTTAGAGTAGTGCTTCCCTCATAGCTGGGGATCAGTGCTCAGGAGCGGTCTAGCAAGAGGGGACGGTTGGGTACATTGTGGGGTACACCGTGGCAAGGGGGACTTGATGCATTAGCAAGAAGTGCCCGTCTGCTCTGAGGTTTGGCACAGATTCTTCAGACGTGGCAGGCAGCTGCCTAAACAGGGTGGGCCAGAACCCAGCCCAGTGGGCAGTTTTCATGAAATACTCTGCATTTTTGATCACCAGCACTTTAACAAGATGATGGGTCCGTCACGGTCATCTCAGGTGCTCTGAGTCACCCTACAGGTGAGCAGACTCTGTCCTTGAACGTCCTCAACTGTATGGAAAGGGGTGTGGGCGGGGCCAGAGCCAGACACTGGGATCCACTCTCCATGCCAACTTGTGATGCACTGGCGCTGCCTCGGGTTCTCGCCATGCAGGCGGAGGCATTCATCGGAAGACACATGCCTGAGATGCTCTGAGAATTGTAGCCCTGGGGACTGTTTTTGTTCTGTAATTTCCCACATCGCTTTCTGTCCTGTCAGGCCGCACTTTGTTGCATGCTTATGCCTGGTCTCCTGACTCACCAGCAGGAGTCAGGCCAGCTCCTCCTGGCCTGTTTACCTCACACTGGGCTCGGCGCTCATCACACACCTGGTTCCTGAGCCCCCTCCTTGCAGAACTGAGAGGCGGCGCTGCGCAGATGAAGCCGGGGTTGTGCAAAGGTCACCTGGTTCCCCTGGGCCCTGGTGGCAGAGGTGGCCTGGATGCTGGCATTGCGATGGCCATGGATCCTCTCACCTCCCATGTCCAGCTTCTCTGCTGAGTGTGCCTTGGGCACCTGCTTGGTGGACACAGCTGCTGTCAGCCTCCCGTGGTGGCCCGAGCACCTCACTGTGGACAGTGAGGGACAGGGAACTCTCAGCGAATTCCCCGAGACTGGCGGGGACGTTGGTGTGTGTGAGGACAGTGTTGGGCTTGATGCTGGGAGGGGGGCCACACGCTTCTTCTCCCTGGGTGACACGTTGGAAAGCACAAACAGACAAGGAAGAGCTCCGGCTAGCCCGGGAGCACCTTTTCATTTGACGGGAGCTGTTTCTTAGACCTGTGCCTTTTCATTGCAGGCCCTCCTAAATGTCCTTATGGAATGTTTGCAAATTCGGGAACAAAACCATCATTTGTATATTTCCAAGAGATTATTTGTCATCTTCACTGCCTTATTTTCTTTCCTTCTCCTTCTCCTTCTTTTTTTTTTTTTTTTCAAACTTAGGAAGGCACTGGGGTATAAATGAGTTTATCTCGCAATTTCTGAATCCCCAGGAAGAGCCAGAGGTTATGTGGGCTTTCATTCTGAAGTTGTAATGACATTTACCACTTTTCATTTATAGAGTCTGCACGGTGACAATGATGACGTGCATTTAAGCTAATGAAAGTCATTATGGCCACATTGTCTCTGTTTTTTTTTTTTCCCTGCAGTCACAAAAGAAAGAGGAGCTCCTTCTGGATCACCTCCCAGGGTTTGATCTCTGTACTTGCTGCATGAGCACACCTTTAAGTCCTGTTTTACAAGTGTGTAAACTGAGGCCCTGGAAGACGAAGTGGCTTTGTCACCTGTCAATGGGGGCAGGGGGCGCAGATTTGAAATCTGAATCCTGGATTCTGGTTCCAGGGCATTCTTTATTATTATTATTATTATTATTATTATTATTATTATTATTTTGCGGGGGGTGGTGGGGACCCCAGAGTCATGAGGGTGATACTTAGCCCCTGGACCATGATGGCTACCCCAGCAATTCCTGAGGGCCTCCAGGGCTACACCTGGTGGTGGTCAGGGCGTCATGCAGTGCTGGGTGGGTCAAGCCAGAGTCGTCTGTGCCTTTACCTCGGTCCCTGCAGACCATTCACATAATTGTCACGTAGCTACTGTGTTCTGATGGAATTCCGAATAGCAGGGAGGGGGATACTTAGTGATTTACTTGGTTTGGGACCACATCCATCAGTGCTCGGGGCTACTCCTAGGTTGGTGCTCTGGGAAGGTGTCCCTGGGGGTTCTTAGGGGACCACGGGGTCCTGGGGATCACGTGCAGCACCCATATATAAAGCAAGTGCACTCGTCCGCTGTTCCCCCTGGCCCAGAGGGTGGATGGGAGACTTGACTGTTTCTTTCTAAGCAATTTAGCACCTGTTTCCTTCATTCTCATTTCCTGTGTAAAAATTATGAATTTTGCTCTCCCCTTAGTTGTTGTTGCCTTAGTTGGTGTGTGGGAGTCACACATTTGTGGTGTGCATGGTTGCACATTCGGTTGTGCTGCACTCGTAGGTGGCTGGGTTGTTTCCGGGGGTTTCATGCTTGACTGCAGCCCCTGAGATCACACCAGCGGAGTGGGGCCTTATGCTCGACAATGTGGGATGGCACAGGGATCGCACTCACGGCCTCACACGCTCAAGGCAGCTGCTCCACCACCGAGTCGTGTCTCCAATCCTCAGGGTTATTTTGAGTTTCTTTCTGTTTTTGTTTCCACACCTGGCATTGTTCAGGAATGACTCTGCGCTCCAGAATTACTCCTGCCTGGTGGGGCTCGGAGGACCGTATATGTTGCCGGGGCATTGAACCCAGGTTGGCTGTGTGCAAGGCAAGTGCCCTCCCCACTCTCCTATCTTGCCTTCTTTGAGTTTCTGTTGTGCTTAAACTCGTCTCTGAGAACAGAGAGATGAGAAGAGTGGTACCAGACTCCCCGTGACCAGATCTGGAGACGGGGCGTAGCCAGCCCATTCCGTGAGTACAGCTTGAAAACCACAGCAGACTTGTACAGGCAGTGGTGAGAAGTGCTCCAGAGTCAGGGAACCTGCAGCGTGGTGACAGAGCAGTGGTCATGACTGCAGAAGCACCAAAGTGCCAGGTCTTCACCATGGACTGGGGCTTGTTCTAGGGCCTGGCCATTGGACATGACCTCTAAGTGAAGGCAGGTTTCACTGCAGTTACCTGGGATGTGGTCACTGGGTAATTGCCTATGAGCATACTTTGTCTTGAAGAGGAAGGAACGAGTGTCCTTTGGCTTGTATGCGGACACCCCGGAAATGGCCAGCAGGATGTGGAAACGGGCTCTGGAGCTTGTCACTCCTGTCAGTGAATGAGTATGGCTTCTGTTCATTCCACGTGGCTGTCCTCCATCTCTGTCCGGGACCTGTTGCTGGTGTCTTGAGGCCTCCTGGCTCCTTGAGGTGTCATAGTTCCCGTTATCCCAGGACCTCGCTGTCTGCAGCTGAATACAGGAGCTGAGCTAGACAATTTGAGATTCTTTGCGACCTCTCATAGGGGGCCCGCTGATTGTAGCGGTACATCAGAGCACAGTTGCTTTGTTTCAAGCTGCACTCTCCCATTTATCTTTCTGCCCGAGTCTAAGAAAATTTCCTTTTGAGTTTAAATAATTATTTTACTTTATGAAAATAAGGGCAGAAGTAGGTTTCCCCTGGAAAAATGATTATTTTATGAAACCATTATTCTGAGATAAAATGATTGAAATTCCACTGAAGAAGGGTGTGCGTGAGAGGCAGAGAGAAAAATTAGACTCCTTGGAACTCATCATCAAGTGGCTTGCTGCTAATTAACGAAGGGACAGGGAAGTGCTTTCTTCACGCAGAACCCTGTGATTTCAGAGGCATGCTGTCTCTGTGTTTCTGGGTAAAACGTACTTCAGTTTTTCTGTGCAGATCTGAGGCAGTGGAATACTGTCTTCCCTTTAGCGGATGGGTGTTCAACTTGGAAAGGCGAGAGTTTAGTTTCCTCATGACCCTGATGCTGAGAAATTGCACCTAGAAAAGAATGAGGTTGGAGGATGATTGCAGAGCACTGTCGCTTCAGAGAACCTCCCAGGAACACTTGGGAGGCAGGGAGGCGGGACCCTGTTGCCTTCCGACCACGCACTTAGGTGGGCCCTTCCCCTTGGCAGATATTTTCTGTAGCAGCATCCTGACACCACTAGCCCCTCTCTCATTTTCACACCATAGCAAATGAAATAGGCTGGAAATGAGGATGTTTTGTATTCCATTTTAGCACCTGAGTATTTTGTGTGTTCTCACTTTCCGGTGGCTGACAAAGAAAGAATTGACGGACCTTGCCTCATTGCATTTGCTGTGAGCCAACTCAGTATCTGTGCAGATGATCTCACTCAGGAGGATGAAACCCAGTGGGTCCTGAATTTGAGTCATATGTGCTGTACATGTGGGATTTGTGCTGGGTGTAGATCAGTGAAATGTACATTGTACGTATGGAGCATAGCTGTGCGAGTGGGATGTGTGGAGTGTGTGCTCATGTAGAGTGAAGTATGTGCTGTGTGTATGAAGCATGGTCTATGGAGTGTGTGTTGTGTATGTGTGGATTCTGTGGCATATATGTGGAACCAAAGCTTGTTGTGTGTGGTACATGGATTGTCTGCTGTGTGGAATGTGTGTTGTGTGTGGAATGTGTGCTATGTGTGCTGTGTGTGGATTGTATGCTATGTGGGTGTATTGCTGTGTATGTGGATTGTCTGCTCTGTGTGTGAGCATTGTGATGTGTATGTCACATGAATGCTCTTGTGTAGAGTGTGTGCTGTGTGTGGCGTGTTGCTGTGTATGTGTGTGGAGTGTGTGGAGATTTGTTGCATATGTGTCATGCATGCTGTATGTGTGGGATGTGTGCTGTGTATGCATTAGGTATGTTTTGCCCATTCATCTATTGATGAATACTTAACATGGTTTCCGTGTCTTGGCTATTGTAACTAATGCTGCTATTATCTACTTTAATCCTCCATTATTATTTGTGTTTTTCAGTTGAGAAGTTTGTCAAAGTAATTTGCCAGCCTAGAGGCTCTAGTTGGTAATAGAGCTGGTCTACATCGTATAGCTCCATTCCAGAGCACCCGACATGTGGGTCATTGGACTTCAAGAGTATTGTTTCTGGAGCAGGAGTTTTGTAAATATTGCCTATATGTAAACGCATTTTTTTCTAACTGGTTTTTGTGTTGAAGAAAATAAATATATAAATAAGTTTGCAATGACATTAGAGGTCTTTGAGATCAAGGATCTTAAACACAAGTCTCTCCCTTCCCCCCTGCTATTTTAGATGTAGAATTATCTTTCATAGAACCAAAATATTGTTTTAAGTTCTAAGTGCCCTCCTTCCTTTGTTATTGTTTCTCTGGGCACAGTTTTATGATTGTCTCTGTAAAATTATCATGTGGGACTTAATCTGAATTGTAGAGGAGCTCAAAGATATTTATTTAAAAAGCAGCTCTCATGAATTTGGGTTGGAAGTTTGGGGTACCAGACTACCAGAATCAGTTTTGGCTTCTGAGTTTTGAATAACAAGTAAAGATAATTCTGATTGCCAGGGGTTTATCTGATCCATTTGGGCCCTGTAGACTTAACATATGAGAGTCCGAATAAATCGGGGCACTGGCAAATTCTTCTAACACAGTTTGCTTGGGGAACTCAGATGGAGTTACAGGATACGGGAACAATTTAAAACAAGCTTCGGTTATTTTTTATTTTTATTTTTTAGGTGGAAACCTATATTATCTCATCCCCCTAACCTCTTTGGCTCCCATCTGTATCATTTCTCTGTCCTCTTTGACTTTCTGTAGCACCTCCAAATTTAGTATCATCTGGAAGTTTAATTAATGTGCTGTTTACTGCTCCTTCCAGATCACTAATGAAGATGTTAAATAAAACTTGATCCCCAGGGCTCTGCGCCGGACACCCCCTCACAGCTTAATATCCTGTCATTTATCAGTGCTCTTTGTTTATGGTCCTTCCTTCAGGTTTAAATCCACGAGGGGGTGCTTAGACAAAGCCCAATTTGAATTAATTTTTCCAGTAAGACTGTAAAAAGCTCTGTGCCAGATTCCTCCCGCAACCCCAGACGTGTTGTTTGCTGTGTTCTTCCATGGTGAACGCTCTGCCCTCGGTCCTTGGCCTCTCCCCGACGCTGCAGTTCTTTTTTTGGTAGATGTAGCAGAAGTCTTCAGCCTCTCCGGGCGGTGGGAGGCTGGGTGCCAGCTCTGGGCGGCGTGGCCTCAAGGTGACAATTGTCTGAGCAACTGAGAGTTGCCCCCCCGCACCCCCCCAGAGGGCCTGACCTGCAGGCCCACGGGGTGGCTCACACAATAGACATCCGTTGCTTCTCAGTAGATTTTTTGGCTCTTTGGTGCGTGGGAGAGGCTGGGGAGAAGAATCTCGACTCGGTCCTCAGACCAAGTGTGTCTGCTCTGTTCCTGGCACTGTGCGGCTCAGTGTACCCGTCAGGCAGCGCTGCAGGCCCACCGCCTGCAGGATTTGCTGGCGTGTTTCTGAGTGCAGGTCAGACCTTGAAGTCCAGTGCTCTTGCTGAGCTTTTCCCTGTTGGGCCTGTGGCCGATGCAGGAACTGCCTGGCTCAGGGAGATGTGGTCAGGAGGTGCATAGGATGGGGGGGGCACATGTTGGGTGTGGCCCTAGGGGGCATCCCGGGAGGTGGCTTGGAATGTGTGGGGGCAGCTGCTGGGGGCTGTAGGTTGAACACCCACCCGGGGGGCGTGGAGGTGTGTAGGTACGCTGGTGGACACAGGGTGTGCAGGTGCCGTGGGACCTGGAGCTGGGCAGTGGGGCAGCATGGTCGCCAGCCCTGTGTGCTGGGTCCCTGGAAAGAGCAGGACTCTCCGGGGAGGGCTTTTTCAGCCCCAGGCTGGTGCCAGGCTGTTATAGTCGAAGCTGGGTGGTGGCTGTGGTGAGTTCAGCTCAGACCCAGGGAGTTTGAGGACCAGGGACCTGGGAGGGAGAGGGGACAGAGCAGAGGCGACTTGCAGATGGGTTTGAGCCCTGTGTAGGGGGCATCCTTGTTCACAGCTCGCCCTGCTCGTGCTTCCCTTCTGCCGCCAGCGCGCTTCCTCTCACTCTGTGGCCCCGTGACTCCCCAGACATGACACTGTAGAGATAGTATGGGTAAGGCACTTGCTTTGCACACGGCCGACCCAAATTTGATCCAGGGCACTTCTTATGCAGTGCCAGGAGTGATCCTTGAACCCACAGCCAGGAGTAAACCTTGAGCACAGGAGGGCGTGACCCAGAAACTGAAAAGAAAGAAAAAAGGTTGAAAAAAAAAAAAAGAAATGGTGCAAATACCACGAAAACCAGGAAAAGCCCAGTATGCCGGTAAAATTTCAGGAAGGCTAAAAGAGGGGCTATAAAATTTAAAAACAATGTCAACAGTAATCTTGCAACGGAGAATAAAGGCAGAAAGACATGCTACCAGGGCTGATAAATGAAGATTTTTAGAGTCTTCTGTTGTAACTGGCGACTTGCTTGACTCAGCCCCTGGCCTCCTGAAAGGGTGGGTGAGTGGCAGCTGGTATTACCGGCAGCCTGAATCAATCTCCTGCCTTGGCGTTCGGGAGAGAGCATCCCGCATCAGGGCCGGGATGAATTTTTCAGCAGAGGAAGGTGAAATGTCAAGAAGACTGTAGATCATGCCGGCGCAGGGTCCTGGGAAATTAGAACAATGAGCGCTGACAGAGCAGCAGGGCGGGTGAAATATGGCTCGTGCGCTGGCCCTGTCCTCCCCAGTCCCCCTGCAGGCGCTGCCCGCCCAGTGAGAGAGTGAGGGGGGACAGCTGGGCCTGGCCGCGCAGCCTTCCCGAGTCCCCGCCCGGGCCGTGGCTGGGACTGGGGGGGACAGGCGTGGGTGGGAGGCCTCGGGAGAGGCGCCCTGGCCCTGCTGATGAAGCCCAGAGCGAGGGTGAGGGTCAGACCCGTCTAATGAAGTCTCTCTGCCCTTCCCGGTGCCCTGCGCTCCAGCCCCAGCGGGAGTCCGTTTTTCTCCTTTCGCTGGGCCCTGGCCCCAGCTTGACCTTCGCTTTCTCACCTCAATCCTTGTAATCCACTTGGACTCTCAAAACCAATGTCCCTAAAATGTGGTCCCTGAATGCCCTGCCGCAGAGGCAGGGTGGGGTGGCGGGGGATGGCGTGGTGGGGGTGGCGAGAGGGAGACTGGGATCATTGGTGGAGGAGAACGGGCACTGGTGGAGGGATGGGTAAATGATCACTGTATGACTGGAACGCAAACACAAAGGTTCCTAAGTTTGTAACTGTACCTCACAGTGATTCCCTAATAAAAAACAAACAAACAAAAAAGCCCCCCAAAAAAACATGGTCCCTGCTGCCCAGCTCTGCTTCTCGGAAGCTCCCGTGGTCCCTGCTGGCCTCTTGGATGTCTCGGGGCCAGAGCAATGCCTGTCCCCCAGCCCCGGGGGCTCCTGTCTGCTCCTGACAGTTCTCACCTCTGTGGCCTCGAGCAGCGCTGGCTCCTCCTTCCCACGGTGGGATGAGGGGGGCTGTGAAGTGCCCTGACCGGCACAGTGCTGGCACCCCGTCCTCCTCAGGCTTTTCATTTCCTACTGCCTGGCTCCAGAGGCCCAGGGCCCTGTCTGTGCCTCAGTTCCTCTGCACGCTTCATAATTCTCAGGCTGCCCTTCCAGATTCCTGCGCCAAATCTGCCCGAGTCTGCCCCATCCTCTCGAGATCAGTTGAATGTCTGTCCGTCTCTTCCTTATCGACACCGCTGTCTCTTTCTCCCCTGTTGCCTTATACGACACATGTGCATGTGTGCACGTGTGTGTGCATGTGTGTGTGCGCATGTGTGTATGCATGTGTGTGTAGCAGCCCACTGGCTCAGAACAAGAGCCTCCCCAGTTTCTCTGTGGCACCACCGGGTGGACAAGGCTTTTGCCTCCTTTCCTGAGTTGCGTTGAAAGTGTGTGTCGTAAGAAAGGTCGAAACACGGGATACCTCATTCAACTTCTCTTTCAGACACACGAGGCTGAAGTTTTCGCGTGACTGCAGCCTGTGTAAAATATTTGTGTGTGTGTGTGTTGACCTGGCAACTCGAGTCAGGCCACGCAGCACATAGAAAGTCCCGAGGCGTGCTCCTTCCCAGGCAGGCGGCCCGTCCCTAGTATCCTCGTCTCTGACAGACCAAGGCAGGCGGAGCAACTCTGGCTCACATCGGGGACCTTCAGAAGCCCGGGGGGCTCCAGAGATGTCTCGGAAACAACCTGCAGAAATCCCGTGGTCCCAGAGCCCCGCGGGCGGCAGGATCCTGGGTTCATCCTGTCTCCTCCGATGGCGCCTCCTCTGGGAAGACTGTCTTGAGGCGGGGATGATGCTTCTCCCTTCTGCTCTGCTTAATTTGTACCTTTTGCAGCCTGTCATTTTCACCTGGCCTTGGCTGTCAGCCTGTGGCTTTCCCCACTCCCACGAGGGCCCAGGGAGGAAGGAATCACGTCTCCGGCTGCGCTTCCCGTGCGAGCACCTTGGTCTTGCGCAGTGTGAAGCTTGTGGGGGAGCGGCATGGACCTGTTTGACCTGGAGGTGGCGCTCGCCCCACCTCTGGTTGCATGGGGGGGGAGTTGCTGGGGGGGTGGGCAGGCGATGATAACCCTGCACTCACCTTGGGAGGGCTCTGGGGAAGCTGTGATGGCTAGGTTTTATTTTATTTTTGTTTCACATAAAAAATTCTATTTTTTTTTCTGTAAAGGTGATTATGTAGCTGCTTAGCTATTCAAGCTGCACAGACGACTACACAGTAAAAAAATGAAATCTCTCCTCCAGTCTTAACACCCCCCCCCCCCCCAGGTTCCCTTCCAGAGGCAGGCAGCCACTCATACCCCCGGGGATCGGAGTAAATCAAAGTTACAGATCAGAGTTAATCTAAAAGGAAGCCATGTCAGCGTGTGCGCCTGCCTTCTGGAAAGGACGGAGTTGGCCCCTAAGAACAGGCTAAGTTATTTTTAAAATAAACATGGTTTATTGCACCTGAAAATTACTGTGCCTGTGAATGAATCACTGCACAGCGCAGGAAAGGCCAGGGGCGGGCCAGGGGAGAGAGGGCAAGATTTGAGGTGACACCCCTCAGGGCTTTCTGCCATCTGTCCTAGACATTTGACGTGCCACCGTTAGAGAAGCATCTGATTGGAGTCCCGAGGCAAGTGTCCTTGAAAGGAATCACCCTGAGGACGGCGAAGGAGACAGGTCTCTGTTCCTTGCAGAGCCCGCTTGAAGCTGGCGACCTGGCAGGGGACAGGACGGCAGTGACCCCCAGCCAGCAGGCCTGGCCTCCTCAGGGTGGGAGAAGGATGCCTGAAGGGAGGAGGGGGAGGCAGGGGGATGCGGGGCCGTTCACATGCTCAGGGTCTCTCCTGGGTATAGCTGGTCCCTCCTAGCGCGTGGTCTTTCCCTGCCCTTGTCCCTCCATCCCTTCAAGCGTGGTTTCTGGGCCTCCTGTTGTGGACACAGTTCTGGCCAGCAGGGAGCTGGAGATGAACCTGGCATGGAGCCAGCCTCCGGAGGGGGCACTGCTGTCTATAAAGGGGAGAGGACCATGGCCGATAGCCCGGCTGAAGGGAAGAAGGCGATGGCTTCAGGCCAGGAAGTTAGCTCAGAGGCCGAAGGCACATGCTTTTCATGCTGGAGGCCTGGGTTCAATTCCTGGCAGCCCACATTTCCCTAAGTAGAGTCAGGAGGGACCTGCCAAGTACCAAGCCACGAGTAGCCCCTGTGCACCACTGGGTCTGGCCCCAGAAGAAACGAAAGAAAGGTGAGGGCGGATGCAAGTTTGAGGGATGGAGCGGGGAGGTTGTTCCTTCCCCTGGAGCTGTGAGCATCTACGGGGCCGTTGGTATTCTGCGATCTCCCTCCTCCCCTTCTGTATCTCCCTCCTCCAGGTACCCAGAGAACCCAGACTTCCGAGCTTTTCTGAAATGGGAATACTCTGCAGCTCAGCAGTGAAAGGGGGCACTTTCGGAGTCAGCAGGCCCGAGTCAGGGGACGTTGGTGCCTGTGGAATGGGGGCCATCTCTGCCTACCACCTTTGCTACCCACCTGTTTTATAGACTGGCACCTGGTGTTCTGCTCTGGATGTGGCAGAGAGCACAGAGTTAGCTTACCCAGAGGCCAGGGGCTGTGTCTGCAGGGGGGTTTCCCAAGGACGGCGGGAAGCTGACTTCCGTGAGTGCCGGCCCGCCAGGGCCAGGAGGCTGCCACGCGGGCGAGTGACAGGGCTGTGTATTACCTTGGCAAGTTGTTGGCCCTGGAGTCTGGACAGATTCGTTGTCTTCATCTTTCTCCCCTGAGACCCTGTGGCTCTCTGGTGTGTCCCCAGCACCCTCACCAGTAAACCCGAGACACCTGAATTTTCAAGGATAAGACTGCCCATTCAGAGGCGTAAAATTATGTACTGGAAAGGGATGTAGAAGCCCGGGATGGTGAGAATCAGCATTGAGATGTTCGCGTTCGGGAGGCTCTTGGGAAGGTGCAGCTGTAGTGTAACACTGTTTTCTGAAGGGGGTCACTGCCAAGTACCAGAGTGGGGAGTGAGGAGTAAATGGCATCCTCAGCAAAGACATGCAAGTGGCCATTTTTTTTGGTTTTTGTTGTTGCACACCTAAGGATTGAATCAAACTTAGCCTTCCCTGACCAGCATGCAGTTCCCCAGGTGGCCTGGTGAGAAGTGTGCGTACCTGCTTGTTGGCAGAATACTCTGAGATGCCCACCCTCGCTGGCCTCTACGGCAGAGATGAGAGGACATGGATTTGGGTCACTTCCATAGCAATGCTTGTCCTTTCACTTCTACCAGTTCTGGGTGATGCCTGTCTGTGTTCTTTATTAAAGGTGTTGGTGAGACACGTATGTTTCCTTAATCCTATGCTCAAGTATGTGTTGAATTTGATAAACGGGAGAAGGAAAAAGAAGTCAAGAGAATATCACATTGTTTCTGGAAGAAATTGTATCCAGGTCCTATTTTTGAGGATCTTCTCTATATTCTAAGTGTGAACAAAGCAAAGTCCTTATCCTCTTGGGATTTATTTGTAGTTAATCCCCCGACCCCCCCAACAGCCATACCACATTTGTTTATAATTAATTTATAAAAATCTTTTTAAATGAGAAAGGAAATAATTCCTAGATCCCATACTTGTTGAATGACTGTTGTTTGCCACATTAGTAACTCTTACCTATTTTTTCCCTTTAAACTGGTGTTAGAATTGTCTAGCTGCTTTTCTGTGAAATTAATGACACTGAGAATTTAGGAATTTGGGGTCTCTGCAGAATTTTTCCATTTTATTTTCAAATAAACTAATGCATAATTTTGCTTTATAATCTTAATTATACCAGATCTTATTTATAACAAACACCTTGATTGTTTATGGGAACTGATCCTCGATGAAATGCCACCAGAATGAGATCTATATGGATTCCCAAAACCTATATGCAAACTGTCTATAGAAATCTATATAAATTATAAAATTCAGATTAGTCATCTACAGAATTAGCACTGTTTGTAGGGAAGAATTACCAAAAGATAAAGAATTACCAATATTGTGTATCTGAAACTATATATTACTTTTGAAAGTCAGACTAATTTGAGGGTATACATCCAAGAGCAACAAAAATAAAATCAAGTTTAATATTGTAAATCATGATTTGTTCGAGTGGGCACCAGTAACGTCTCTTGTTGTGAGACTTATTGTTACCGTTTTGGCATATCCAATATGCCACAGGTAGCTTGCCAGGCTCTGCCGTGCGGGTGCGATACTCTCAGTAGCTTGCCCGGCTCTCCGAGAGGGGCGGAGGAATCAACACGGGTGGCCACATGAAAGGTGAATGCCCAACCGCTGTGCTATTGCTCCAGCGATAGCACAGCGGGGAGGGCGTTTGCCTTGCTCGAGGCCGGCCCGGGTTTGATTCCCAGCATCCCATATGGTCCCCTGAGCACCGCCAGGAGAGATTCCTGAGTGCAGAGCCAGGAGTAACCCCTGTGGATCGTCATGTGTGACCCAAAAAGAAAAAAAAAAAAGAAAATCATGATACTGCAAAAAAAAAAATCTTGTTTTTTTTTCTTTTTACTGGTCTATCAGATATTGAAGCACCTAAGGTAAAGCATATCACATATTTCCCCTATATACAAATGGTTATCTTATGTTTTATTGTGCTTTATAGATGTATTCCTTGTTAAGCTCTTTCAGTGTGCTAATGTTCTGGGTGTAGGCCTTTTTGTATACACCATTTTATAGATAAGAAAATAGAGGTTAAGAGAAATTAATTTGCTCAAGAACTCACAGATAAAAATACCAGAATCAAGTTTTATAGAGAAAACTACTATATTCGCTTCCTTCCATTATTTCTTCCAATGGAAAGCGAGGCTAATATTTTATCAGAAGAAAAAAAAATCTGATTTTTTTTTTTTTGAGGGAGTAAAGAATCATATGAGAACTTACTGGCATTATTGCTGTTTCTAACAAAATATTAAAAAGGAAGGTTTTTACATTATCCCGAATGTCCTGTTCTTTGAAAAGCATTTGTGTTTTTTTCAGGTTGTAGGGAAGAAAATATAACAAACACCTATTTGCTGTAGTCAATCTTCTGTGACCCTGGAGATGCTGTTTCCTGACCTTCATTCTGAATTGAGAATGTCCTCCTAATGTCTCAATAGCCTCCTGTCCCCTCTCTGACAGAGCGTGGTTATCTGCTGTTGACACCTATCCCCAGTAGGTGCCTTCAGTGGTGTTGGGTGATGGCTGTACCCTCCTCCTGTCCCCAGGGGAGCTCTGTGAAAGACAGAATATTGCACTTTCAGGAATTGGAGGGAACTTAGCTGACCCCAGATGCAAGCTGCAATCATAAGAGCGTGCAGTTACTCATCTTAAGTTCAGTTCAAGGGGGCCAACTTTTCTCACACTGTGCATGCGGCAGAGTGCCCCCATCTTTCCTTATTCTCAATCTGTTTTCCTCTGCCGCCTCTATCAAGGTGTCGCTGTAATTAAAAGGCAGTAAGTGGGGCAAACCCTGGCTCTGGGTGACAGTAGTAAAAAGGCCAAAGAGGGAGAGAAACGGAGGGGGCGAGGGAGTAAGGAAAGGCAGAGGGAGCTAGGGGGTAGAGGTGTGGTGTATATATCTAGGCCACAGAGCCATCAGTACTCTGTATAAAGCCCAAATTATAATAATTAGCCTAGAAAACATGCCTATTAAGGAGGCAGGTTAGGAAAAGGCAACTTTGGGACACTGGTGGTGGGATTGATGTTGGAACATTGTATGCCTAAACCTCTCACAGTTTTAAATCACAGTGCCTAAATTAAAAAACAAACACAAAGACTATTAAAAAAAAGTAGTAAGGGTATTATTGGGACTGGAGTGATAGCACAGCAGGTAGGGCAGGTAGGGCATTTGCCTCTCATGCGGCCGGACCGGGTCGTCCCTCTCGGAGAGCTTGGCAAACTACTGAGAGTATCCCACCCACATGGCAGAGTCTGGCAAGCTACCCGTGGCCTATTTGTTATGCCAAAAACAGTAACAAGCCTCACAATGGAGATGTTACCGGTGCCCGCTTGAGCAAATTAATGAACAACAGGATGACAGTGGTATAATGCTAAGGACATTATTAGAGAAAAGGGAGATTGGAACAATAAATACAATCCTCCTTCCCATACAGAGCTATTTTCCTTTGCTTGTTCCCTGGTCCTGGGCAGACACCGACCATTCGGAAGCCTTTCCTTGCGCCCCTGGTCAGCGTGGTCTTGAGTCTGAGAGGTGTACTTCTCTCTGGTAGACAGTATACGGTGGGTGTGTGTCTGTTTTCACTTTCTTAACTGACATATTTAGACCATTTACATTTAAATGACTCATGGTGCTCAAGTAGTCTGCTTTATTATTTCCCCCAGTCTACTTTGAGAGAAGTATAGAAACCTGATTTCCGTTTAGGTCCCCTTGTCCTCCCCGCTTAAAATATGTAATTATCTTCCGTGTCTTAAGGATTAATGGTCATGTGGTATTTTCTGCTGCTTCCAGACTATCAATAACTACAGCATTGTTGCTGGGCTGGGCCTTGTGGTTCTTTTTATGATTGCAAGATGCTCTTTGGTCATAAGGGAGTTGAGAAATGGGCCGGTACCTCTCCTAAGACCCGGAAACTATGGTCTTCCTGGGGCTACCCAGCGGGGTATAGGTACAGCGAGAATACGTCCTGTGTCCTGCTTTTACTGGGGCCAGGGATAGGGGCTGAGGCCTTCTCAGGCTCATGTATTTCTTTTTCTTTTTTTTTTTTTTGCTTTTTGGGTCACACTTGGCAATGCACAGGGGTCACTCCTGGCTCATGCACTCAGGAATAACTCCTGACAGTGCTCAGGGGACCATGTGGGATGCTGGGAATCGAACCCGGGTTGACCGTGTGCAAGGGAAACACCCTACCCTCTGTGCTATCATTCCAGTCCCCCTCAGGCTCTTGCTTTATTGGTGAATTTTAAACCCCGGAGCTGCAATTTTTAAGCTGGGGGGGGGGGGGAGAGAGAGAGAGAGAGAGAGAGAGAGAGAGAGAGAGAGAGAGAGAGAGAGAGAGAGAGAGAGAGAGAGAGAGAGAGAGAGAGAGAGAGAAGAATGCTGTAAATGGGCAAAATTATTCTTTTTCCAGCTCCGTAAATGGGCAAAATTATTCTTTTTTTCACCCCCCATTCCATCAAGAAGGATCTGGAATCTGAGGAGTGCCAGTGCCTTCAGCTTTTATCCTCCCGTGTGACTGGCTTTGTATTGGTTCTGGTTCGACACTCTTTGCAATGGATGCCCGAGCATCAAAGCTGTGGTCGGGCACCTGGGGTTACTAAGGGAAGTCTCGCGTCCACACACACTCTGCGTGTAAGGCAGCATAAGCTACTTTCTCACAGCTTTTAGAGGTGCTGTCACGGGTCAGGGCTGTCTGCTGGGGCTGTTTCTTCAAGGCCTGTCTCTCCTGTTTGTTCAGGGCTGTCTTCCTCTCTGAGTCTTTCAGTTTGGAGTTTTTCATCGGCCGTCCTATGTGATTTAAGAATCACGAGGAGAAAATGCGTTGTAGTCCAATTAAAGTTCACACTGCCTAACTTTGGCTCTTTTGCCATCCTGCTTCCCTTTCTGGACTCCAGAACCTTCTCCTATGTGGTGTCCCTTCTGTTTGGAAGACTTTCTTTAGCCATCCTTCCAGGGTAGCCAGTTGGTGGCAAATGATCCTACTTTTTCTTGTGAGAGTGTCTTTATTTCCCCTTCATTCCTGAAGGGTATTTTCACTAAATATAGAATTCACAGCTGACAGTTCATTTCTTTCAGTATTTGAAAAATATTGTGCCACTTCCTCTGGCTCCACAGTTTCAGATGAAAAAATCTGATGTAATTGAAATTGGTGGTCCCATAAGTCATGTGTTTCTCTGACTGCTTTCAATATTTGTTCTTTGTCTTTAGTTTTCACATGTCTAATTGTGATATGTTTTGGAATGGATTTCTCAAGCTCAACCTTTTTGGATCTTTCTTAGCTCCATGAATAGGTAAGGCTCCACCTTTTTCCAAATTTGAGGTTTTTCCAGCCATTGTTTCTTCAAGTACTTAAAAAATTTGATTTATTGATTTATAACATCATTCTACTTTGTCTGTATTGAGGGCTTCCCTAATAATGAGTTCTGGCATTTTTTGCTGTTGTCCCACAGTTTCTGGGTTTTCTTTTTTTCTTCCTTCCTTCCTTCCTTCCTTCTTCCTTCCTTCCTTCCTTCCTTCCTTCCTTCCTTCCTTCCTTCCTTCCTTCCCTCCCTCCCTCCCTCCCTCCCTCCCTCCCTCCCTCCCTCCCTCCCTCCCTCCCTCCCTTCTTCTTTCTTTCTTTCTTTCTTTTCTTTCTTTCTTTCTTTCTTTCTTTCTTTCTTTCTTTCTTTCTTTCTTTTCTTTCTTTCTTTCTTTCTTCCCTCCCTTCCTCCCTCCCTCTTCTTTTCTTTCTTCTTCCTTCCTTCCTTCCTTCCTTCCTTCCTTCCTTTCTTTCTTTCTTTCTTTCTTTCTTTCTTTCTTTCTTTCTTTCTTTCTTTCTTTCTTTCTTCTTTCTTTCTTCTTCTTCTTTCTTCCCTCCCTCCCTCTCTCTCTCCTTTCTCTTTCTTTCTTTCTTTCTTTCTTTCTTTCTTTCTTTCTTTCTTTCTTTCTTTCTTTCTTTCTTTCTTTCTTTCTTTCTTTCTTTCTTTCTTTCTTTCTTTCTTGTCTGTTTTTTCTCTGGTGTCCAAATAGAATATTTTCGATTGTTGTATCTTCAAAGAAAGTTCTACTCATCTCCATCCCCAGCCATTATACCTGAGCCTGACCCCCATTGCTGATAGAATAGAGATAGGGTGGGAATGGAAAGTTGAACTGCAGTTAAGAAGAGTCACTTAGTTAGGTGGATGAGTTAATTGGGCATGGACACTCATGTCTTGCAGCCCATCTCTTGTCTGGCTTGTCTAGACCATGTCTTTGACACTGTGGGCTCTGCCCTCGGCATTTTTAGCCTGCTGTCCTCATGGCATTAGGAAAGGCAACTCAGGTGCCTCCTGTCCAGATGTCCTTGGGCTTCTTCAGACCTTCAGGTTGATGTCCATACTTGTAGCCCTGAGGTCAGCATATGTTTGTTTCCAGAAGAGGCATACAGACTTAACAAATGGGAAAAGCATGGCTATTCCAAAAGTCTTCACTCTAAAATATGAAACTGTTTCTCTTCACTGTCATTTTGAATGTTATTGAGTTAGGATAATAAATCATTATGCAGTTCCAGTGTAATTCTGCAAAAATAGAAAAATGTGCATTTAAAATTAGTTGCCCTTATTTATTTAGGTCTTTCACGTGTTTAAGCTTTGCTGTGGTAGCCGCTATTGGCAGTAGAATCAGTCACTGTTGGGTAATATGACGGAATGGTATTTAGCCAGCAGAGGGCGAAGCTCTTCTGGATTCTGAGGTCATGGTACTGACCACATGTCTTACAGCATTCTCGGTGTGCCTGGGGAATTCAAGTCCTTGAGCAAATCCTGGACCTCCAGCCTATTTGTGCCTGCTCATCTTTTGAACGGGCCTTCTTGTATTTGAGGGGAGTTTCCCTCAAATGCGACCAGTTTGTTAATCACCTTTCCCGTTGTAGAAATTAGCAATCCTAGTTCTTGTTTCCCAAGTAGTGGGGACCCATCCTCTGACCTGGATCTTGCCAGTCCGGTGTGGCCACACCAGTGGGCAGGTGCTGCCACCCTGGCTGATTCACTGGCACCTGTAACTTTGCAAGCTAGAGAATGGTGGTGGAAGTGGCAGGTTCCTGGATGACAGTCGTGGGGCTGGCTTGCTTGGTCCCTCCCTGCCAGGGATCACCGAGGTCCTCTTTGAGTCCGTGCCTTTGCCTAATTTCCAGCATCTCCTTTCCTTTGCCCAAGAATCATCTCTTTTCCTCAGCAGAGCCCACATCTTTGGATTCAAATAAGCGCACAGGACCTGTATGATGGTAGTGAAGCCTCCAACTCACTTCTGTGACAGTACCAAGGCAGTTCGCTTCCCAGGGACGGACCGTTGAAGCTCACTATAATCTAGTTCTGCACACACAGCTGCAGCGGCCCTGAAGTTCCCGTCCCTGCCCGTGGCCAGCCAGGGTCTCTTTTCCCATTGACCTCCTCCCTTCTCCACCTCCCTCCCTCTTGACTTTGATTTCCTCTGCAATCAGCGCACTGTGTGTCAGGTGTCGTGGGCAGCCCCAGTGCCAACTCGGATGTTTCTGAAACTCACAGTTGGGAGCTGGGAGTGGGAGACAGGCCCTGCACTGCAGGAAGCGTCTGAGGAGCAGACATGGAGATTCGGAGAGTGAGGAGAGGCCGAGTCACCAGCCTGAGCACTTTCCTGCTGCCCACTTCACCCAGGGGCTGACCAGGCCCTTTCTCCACATGCCCCATTGTCTTGATGCTTTCATTTTGATTTTTTCAAATCAGTGTTAAGACACAACACCGAAGACAAACTAGGGGACAAAAAAAGTTGACTTTCTTTGTGGAGGAGGGATGGGATTGCTAGCAGTGCTGGGCTTCTTGTTTGTAAACGTGTGTCTGGGGAGAGTTCTTTTAATTCCTCAGAAACTTCTCAGACCTCAGTTTACCATTAAACCACATCTTCATCCCTCCTGCCACCACCCCCAAGCCCGGCTCCCTATATGGGATTTAATAGCTTTCTTGCTGCAGATGACATGAAAGGTGATCCTTCTAGAAATTCTCCAGGGAAAAGCAACCCCCCAGTTTTAATTTGAATTCTGCCCTCTATTTTTAAAGCCAGCTTTCCCTTTGATTCCTGATGCCAGCACCGCGGACTTCCCAGGAGCCATAGGGCGACAGGCAGACGCCCCTCTCCTACTCAGGTCCCAGGTGATTCCTCTGAGGTTGGCCCTACTGGCACCATCATCAGACGCGAAGCCAGTCGAGTTCAGGAAAAAGAGCTCCTTTTGCCGTGTGCCAAGAAGTTTTCAAATGGCTCTATCTCGACTCCCCCTCAAGTCACTGTGGGGATATTCTGTGCAGGGTTTTTTTGAGTTCATTTCCACTCTGGAGATTTCGCTGCAGCCTGTGTAGACTCGGGAGTCCTATTATAAAGTCCTCCTGGGTCCTGTTTTCTTGCGTCTGGACGCTGCCGCTCCCTCTGAGCGCTCGCGGTGGTCCCGCTAAAGCCTAATTGGCAGACTGCTCCACCTCCCAGCCCTTGACCCTAGTTTCAGAGTGAGAAGTTTTAGACGTGACTTCTAAATTTGTTTTTATTTTCTATTGTTCATAATAGAAATGTCTGTCACATCTACCATCCAAACAGATTTTAAATATTGAGTTTAAATAGCCACAGATTTTTTAAAGACAACTCATGGTTCCTTGCCAATTGTAATGCTATTTTTTTATCCCATTATCTTGTTTTACTATCTTTGGTTTGTCTTTGGAATGCAAGTAAGAGGTTCAGATTTCAAACTAGTATTATAAGATTGGAAATGGTTTCCCAGAAGTTGGATTTGTTTGTTATTGGGCCACACCCAGTGGTGCTCGTGGCTAACTTCTGACCCCTCAGGGATAACTCCTAGAGGGTGCAAGGAAGCCCCCAGGATTGAACCCAGGTTGGCCACATACAAGGCAAACATTCTACCTGCTGTACTCTTTGGCCCCCAGCTGTTTTGCTTTTAATCACACAGTTCAGTAGGCTTACTCAATTGCTAACACTGACCCTGAAAATCATAAATCACTTGAGTGTTAGAACAATGGAAAGAACGGATTCTCTTGACTCAGTCATCTGGCTTTGGAGCCCAGATATGACCTGACGGTCCCAGTGGGCAACTTTTGGGGTAAAGAGCTCCACAGAGTGTAAGTGAACTGCATCTGTGCTGGGGAGGGAGGGGGCAAGGGTGGAGGTGAGTGTTTGGTCCTCCACTGTGCCTCTCTGGGAACCAAGTTGTTCATTTCGGAAGGGCTGCCTCAAAACCAGGCCAACTGCAATATCTTAAAGTGATAGAAGAGAGCCGCCTGTCCTCTAAGGCTGGGCCATGCCTCTTCCAGGAAACTGCCGTTTCCCGAAACAGCTTTGGAGCCTCTGTTTGGGAATTGCTTTAAGAGTCAGCTTCACCGCCAGCCAAGAAAATTTCCCCCTTGACTTAATATAGTAGTTTTGGACTCCTAATGGTTTTGTCCTACTTACTTCCCTGTTCTGTCATCAGAAAAGACCCTGAGATTTTTGAAGATTTGAAGAAGTCGTCACATAATGAAAGAATTTTTGCTTCTACTTTTGGGCAGTACCCAGAGGTACTCAGAGACTGGTCCATCTTGGTGTTTGAATGGGGGGGTGCGGTGATCATTCCTGGGGGTGCTTGGGGAATCACAAGCAATGCCAGGAACCAAACGTGGGCCTCCCATCACACAGTATCGCACCCCAGCCCAGTGAGCTATCTCTCGAGCCCTACAAAGGAATGTTTTAAGGTGATATCTTGGGAATTGCTGTTGCATTATGGATTTATAACTTTTGTCTTCTCATTATAATGCTTGTCACTTCTGGCGTGTCTGATTTTTATGGAAAGTATGCTATGCATAATAACCGATTCCTGTTGGATCATGGGTTGTTTATATGATCGGGATTTTCTACCTCAGTCCTCAATGAAATGGATGATAGTTTCTTGTTTTTATTTTGATTGACTGTTTTTCAGCCAATCATAGGAGTTGGTATTGACAGGCAGGGGCAGCGGTAGGATATTTAGGTAAATATCGAGATCATTTGATTTGATCTATGGAAAGTAGTTAGAACACTCCCATCTTGAGCATCTGCTGAGGTAAGGACACAGTCACAGAACCATTAGTATAGCCACGCAAGACTTTAAGTTCATTAGTTAAAATTTAAAAAATTGGTGTCACTCCTGACATTGTTCACCATGTGGTATGGACCTGATGGTTCAGTACTCTGGTCCTGCCATACCAGACTCAGGCATGGTTATGCTTAGATGCTTAGGACCACCAGGGTCCTGCTTGGTGGTGCTAGGGGACCATGTTGCTCTGGGGATCAGGTTCAGGGCCTTGCATATATGCCAGACATGTACGCTTCCACTTGAATTAGCTTCCTGGCCCCTAACACACATTTTAAAAAAGAAAAATTTATAAAAACTTTTAAGAGTGGAGTCAGAGAATACCTTCACATAAAGGAGAAGAGGTAGGTGGGGTAACGGAGAAGTAGGAGAATCTCTGTCAGAATTGTCTACTGTTATTCAGCACTACATTGGTACAAACAGAAAATGTGTATATGTCGTAGGGAAACAGCCACTTAACCACACCAAATAGATAAGTGTTTGGGAATTTTGACATTTTACAAACTGCCTTAGCGTAATTCAGGACCTTTATTTTATAGATGTGTACACTGTAGCACTGTCATCCCATTATTAATGGAGTTGTTCGAATGGGCACCAGTAACGTCTCCAGTGTGAGACTTGTTACTGTTTTTGGCATATTGAATATGCCATGGGTAGCTTGCCAGGCTCTGCCATGCAATTGGGATACTCTTGGTAGCTTGCCGGGCTCTCCAAGAGGGATGGAGGAATTGAACCCGGGTTGGCCACGTGCAAGGCAAATGCCCTACCCACTGTGCTATCTCTCCAATCCAGATGTGTAAACAAAGAGGGTAAAAGTTTTTTTTTTGAGATTTCACAGGTTTTGGAGTGAGCTATAGAAACGTTCTGAAATTTGACTGTTTTTGGCCAATAAGATGACTGGTTCTTATGGCCCAAATAGTTCATTTGGTGGACCAGCTGATGTTGCCTCTACACTGGAGCTTGTACTTGGCCTTGCTGCATGCTTTATTCTGACAGGGGTGGATGGGAGGATTTTAGTCAAAAGGCCCCTGAGTGACCATGATGCCTGTCCTGACCTTTACATTCTATGTTTGTTGAATTCTGATTCCCAGCACTTGAGGTTGGCCAGGGTCACCCACAAACAAGTGTTGGGACTGTGGTTGGGTCAGTCCTTTCTAGCTCTGTTCTGACGATATTGCTAAAGTCAACTTTACACAAGGCAGTGAAGTGTGTGTGTGTGTGTGTGTGTGTGTGTGTGTGTGTGTATTTCATTTCTGAATTTCATTTTACTTAAAAATTTTGTTTCCCAGGGCCGGAGCTATAGCACAGCAGGTAGGGCATTTGCCTTGCATGCGGCCGACCTGGGTTCGATCCCTGGCATCCCATGTGGTACCCCAAGCACTGCCAGGAATAATTCCTGAGTGCAAAGCTAGAAGTAACCCCTGAGCATTGCTGGGTGTGACCCCAAAAAAGCAAAAAAAAAAAATTTGTTTTCCTTTCTGTGAGTTCACAAAATAATGTGTGGTACTATGACTGCGCATACCTTTGGTGGCCAAGAGCCACCTCCTGTCCTCCCCAGAGCTCCCCAGCAGAGGGACAGACTAGGGACCATAGCCTGGAGGTGAAAAAGGCCCCTTTAATGCAGAGCTGCTAGGGTACTTATAGAACATCAAGGGGGGTTGAGGTATAGGACCTAGGTGTGATCGATCATTTACATAGGTAAGACATCTATAAATTTGCATAAATCATTTACATAGATAAAACATAAGAAATTCTCTTTTGGGGAGATTAAGGCAAGGAGAAACTGTCTCCCAGGGATGTCTACATTGTTTTTTTCTTTCCCTCTAGTGGTTTAAGTTATCAATACTTGCAGTTGTTTGGATAAACACAGAGACAAAGATCTTAACATTTAGTTCTCTGGACACTGAGAGCGAACAAGGCTTTTAACACTTAGTTCTCTGGGCTCTGAGAGAAAGCAAGACTTTTTACCATAAATCTCACACTAAGTTTCCTCAGGCCAGTTCAGCTTGTCTTTCCACAGGGGTCCTGTCTCTTAGGTCATAACAGCTTGCATCAAGACCATGCATTTATACTCCTAGACAGTCCCATTTTGAAGCCAGGATAGCCTTGCTACTTGCCCCAGGGCCAGTCCTGTCCCATGTCAGGACCTCCCTCTTAGGGTGTTAGTATCTGCAGCAACTGAAGCCTTGGTCAAGTAATTATGACCAATGCCCAGGAGTAGATATATTTCGAAGTTGATCAACTCTGAAATATTAGTGATGTCGGTGGACCCCACAGGGGGCTTATATGAGTCGGGAGGAGAAACAGTTACTTTCTCCCGATCCGCTTCTGCCACCCGGGGACCAGGGTTACTGGGTTTTTGTCTTGCTTGCAGAAAAGAATTTCAGGAGTAGACAAGCAGTGAAGTAAAACAGATTTTATTTGGAGGCTTTTTGGGGGGAAGAAGGGAGAGATAAGTGGGAGAGTGGAGAGTAAGAAAGACAAAGTAACGCACTCGAGAGAACTCTGGCTTCTCCAAGGGCGGAGAGAGCTCCTACACACATCCCAGCGTTGAGATAGGAAAGCATAGAAGTACACATCTCAAGAGGGGAGATGTGGGCAACATATGTGGTTGGGCAGCACATGTGCTCAGGCACCACATGTGCTTGGCCACGCGGGCGCAAGCAGCACACGGGCTTGGGCAGCGTATGTGCGCCCTTCCTTTGTTCAAGTGTCTTTCATAGGTTCTTCTTGGGTTGTCTTGACCCAGAAGTTCTGGAGTCAAGCACTGGATCACTGGATCACATTTTAATCAGATTAAGGGAGAGGACCAAGGGTTTGAGGAACTTCATGGGGAGGGGTCCAACCTCCTCAGGGTCTGCTGAAGGTCTTATCAGGTCGGTTTTTTGTATCCACAGGGCGGATCAGTCATAGGATTTTCCTGTTCTGTTGACCTAAGTTTCGTTGCCTTGCTGAGGGCCTTTCGCTGTCTACCTGCCTACATCATTAGGAGTATAGCATTAATGGTCTTTCTATGTTTAATCAGATAGCACAGCAGGTAGGGTGTTTGCCTTGTACGCAGCTGACCTGGGTTCAATTCCTCCGTCCCTCTTGGAGAGCCCAAGAGTATCTCACCCGCACGGCAGAGCCTGGCAAGCTACCCGTGGCATATTCAATATGCCAAAAACAGTAACAAGTCTCACAATGGAGACGTTACTGGTGCCCACTCGAGCAAATCTATGAGCAATGGGATGACAGTGACAGTGATACAGTGTGTTTAAACAAAGAATATTGTTCTATAATAAAATATAAAAAGGCTATAGGGAAATAGAAAAGCAGGTCCAAAGATACAGCACGTCAAATATGAAGCACTACAAATGCAAATTCCAGAATTACCAGAAAGTTTTGACTTGTAAGTGATCAATCAAGACTGACTTGGGGAACTGTGACAATGAGAGGTAAAACAGAAAGAAAAGGTTAAAGATAAACTTTAACTAAATTAGGAATGCTAGCAAGAGCCCGGTAAGCTTCTCTGGGAGGAGGAAAAAGGGACAGTACACTAATGCAGCCTAAAACACTTAGGGTTAATATCCAACACCTTTCCTTTTGTTATTGTTGATGTTGTTATTATAAGTAGAGGTCACACAAGCTTGGTTGTAGCTGCTGGAGATAACACAGGGTGTGGCAGTGCTGGGTGCCCCAAACAGCAAAGCCACTGACTCACACTCAGACAGGTGGGGCAGTCATCATCATCACCATCATCCCTTTGATCGTCAATTTTCTCTAGCGTCTCAGTAATGTCTCCATTCTTCCTAGCCCTGAGATTTTAGAAGCCTCTCTTTACTCATCCTTCCAAACGATGCCGTGCCACATTGGAGGCTCTTTCAGGGTCAGGGGAATGAGACCCATCATTGTTACTGGTTTTGGCATATGAATACGCCATCGGGAGTTTGACAGGCTCTCCCATAGGTGGGGCAGTACTCAGGATTAAACTTAGTCTCACTGACCTCAGGCTTGCATGGTACACAATTTTTTCTAAATGAGTTCTGGACCTCATGTATGAATTAAAAAAATTGGGATGTGGGGGGGGGGTGTTGAGCCACACTGTTGGTGTTCAGGACTTACTCCTGGTGCTGTGCTCAGGGATTTCTCCTGGTGGACTCAGGGGACCATATGGGGTGCTGGGGATTGAACTCCACTTGGCCACCCACAAAGCAAGCGCCCCGCCTGCTGTACTATCTCTCCAGCTCCCAGTTTTGAATTTTAAAGTTATGTAGGTAGTAATTTTAGGTGGCTGTAGAATGAAAATCAGTATTATTTCTCCATTTGGCAAAAAAAAAAAATATCCAGTATGATCTTTGAGCTGTATTCTGAGCAGAGGAAATGGTCACAACAAAGGAATTCTTGGTCACATTGTGCCGGTGTGTGTCAGCCAACTCTCAGAACTGTCCAGAAGTGGACCTGCCCAACCTGCCCTCAGAGCTGCATCGGAGAAGGGCCCCGAGCAGTGTGCCAGCTTAGTGAAGTGCCGGGTAAGGGAGGGCTGGGTGGGTATTGGAGGCTTAGGAAGACGTGAGCCAAGGAAGCATGTGGCCACGTCCCAGTGCACAGAGCTCACACGGGGTTGAGGCGCGTAACCTTAGAGTCGCTGGTCTCACACCCAGGCGCCAGAGACAGCTGCCCAGGTCCACTCACCACTTGGTTCACTTTGCACAAGGGGACCACATTTGAAATCTTGGACTATTTGGGTCTCACGACTGGCCCTGGGTGATGTCTTAGAGAATCGAAGGACCGTTATCAGAGGAGGATTGTGGCTTTCCTTCCTGGCTCTAGAAGTTGCATCTGGGTTACAGGATCGAGCCCATCGGTGGGGCAGGGGTTGCTGAGTTCCTTGGGTGTGCTGTGGGAACAGCCTGACTCGGAAGCCATCCTTAAGACAGAGTTGTTCTTCTCCATATTTATTCGGATACCAGGCTGCCCTTCCTCCCCACCGTGGAGGAGAAACATTTATCTTGCAGAAGGTAGATGGAGTATGTTTGGAGGGTCCTCTTTGCCTCTATCAGGAGCAGACATTCCAGGTATATAGCACCACAGTGTTATTTGTCATGGTGGGAAGCAGTTTGAACGTTTGAGTGGGCTCTGTAACACAGCATACCAGGAATCTCACAAAACTATGTTGAGAGAAGATATGGTGATTTGACCTTCAACCAGTGAGAATCATTACTCTTGCAGAACCAGTTTGCAAACATCATTAACATAGTAAGATCCTAGGTAATACCAGGATGACTTTGGAAGCCACTCGACCTTTCAAGTTAACTTTATCTCCATAAAATGGTGCTGGACCTGATAGATCCAGGGGAAGCAATAGATGTACTTGGACATTAGCAAGAAATATCTTTCACAGCCAACTAGCAACAAAATAGTACTGTCTAGTTCTAGTTCTGACCAGTTCTTTTTTATTTTTTTAAGTCATTGAACTTGTTTGTTTTCCATGTGCTATAAAGAACCCTAATATATTTGTTTCAGACAATAAATAGAAAAAGACTCCAGCAAACTTACCTGTGAGTCACTGCTTTTGAAATGGTACTGTTGACCGGGCTCTGTCTCAGGTATTTCAAGATCTTGGCACATAGTAGGCATTAAGAATTAATCTTAATTCTTAAGTAAGATTTAAGAATCTTTCTGTATTTTATTTTAGGGGTAGAAGCCAAAATTGGTATTTCTGGGTCATCTTGGAATTCTATTCCATGTTTTATTTAGGGTCACATCTGGCAGTGTTCAGGGCTTCCTCCTGGCTCTGCACTCAGGGATCTCTCTTAGGGGTTCCAGGGGACTATATGGAGTGCTGGGGATTGAACCCAAGTCAGCTGCATACAAGGCAAATACCCTATTTGTTGTGCTATGACTCCAGCTCCGTCTCTTCCGATTGCTTGAGAGCTCTCTTTATTGCTTTCCATAGAGATTGAACCGAACAGCATTTCCATCAACAGTGGATGAGGATTCTTTCTCACCACAGCCTTGATAGCACAGGAATGTTGTTTCCAGACATTCTGACACTGGCTGTGTCCAACGTTACTGATGTGGGACGATGTCCCAGTGTTGTTTGATTTGCCTTTCCCTAATCGTAAGTGATGATGAGCACTTTCTCATGTGCCTTTTGGCCATTCATATGTCTTTTGTGGAAGGGGTCTGTCATCCCCTCTCCCATTTTCAGAGGGGGTCATGATTTTTGTTGTTGTACTGCTTTATAGATCTTTGGTTTTCTTTTTATAAATTTTATTTTTATTTAGACACAGTGACAAGGTTGTTAACACTGGAATTTCAGGCATACATTGTTTGCAACTCCAGTACTACCACCAGTGGCCCCAGGTTCCTTGTCAGCCCCCCACTGTGACTTTTGGAAAGACATATCTTTAAGTTCAATCATTATAGTTTAGGTCTCATGCTTATAGTCATGTTGGGTATAGTAGTTTTGACATATAAAGATACCTCAAATCTATACCTCAGATGAGCCTTGCATGTTACTCTGACTGTCTTTTTTCCCCTGTTCCCCATTTCTCTTCTTCCCCAGCACTTTTTTCCTGCAATCTAGGATCAAGAATTTGCACACTTGAAACCTTTTATCCCTAGAGCTATAAAGCACTCATGAAAGTTCAATGACAAAAACAACACAACAACCCCCTCTGAAAATGGGGAGAGGGGATGACAGACCCCTCCCAAAGAAGACGTATGGATGGCCAATAGGCACATGAGAAAGTGCTCATCATTACTTACGGTTAGGGAAAGGCAACTCAAACAACACTGGGACATCATCTCACATCAGTAAGTTGGAAACAGCCAGTGACGGCAGGATTATAGTGTCAGAAGGCCTTGGACTGATTCTACATACCATAGATTAGTAAACATGTTCAGTATTTGACCTTGTCCTTCTGACCTCTTTCATTTTACGTGAGATCCTCCAGTTCCACCCACAGTGCAATGAATTGCATGGTTTTATTATTCCTTGTGGCTTCCTGTTATTTCATTGTGCATGCTTACCACAACTTCAGTATCCATTCTTATGTTGTTGAATACCTAGGCTGTTTTCATATCCATCTTTTGTACTAAGTGCTGCACTGAATATAGATGTGCATATATTTTTCTAATGAATGTTTTTGTGTCTCAGGGAGAGATACCAAGAAATGGAATCACTGGATCACATGCGAGCTCTATTCTTAGAGTTTTTTGAGGGATCTCCATACTGTTTTTTATGGGGACTGAAACAGACAATATTCCTACCTTCAAGCAGTAACTGAAGGTTCCCTTTCCACCATGTCCCCACCAATACAGGCTGTTACTGACTCTTTTAATGTATGCCATTCTTACTGGCATGAAATGATATCTCATTGTTGTCTTTATTTGAATTTCCCTGATAATTAGTGGAAATGAACTAATTTCTCATGCACTTTTTCACATGCCTACTGGCCATCCTCTGTCTTCTTCAGATTACTGTCTGTTCACATTCTATTCCCACTTTAAAAAAATTTGGATATTCTTTAAAAACAAGACAAAATAAAACATTTTTGTGGTCTATTTAAGAACAACCGAAAGCCTCAGCTAATAGCCTAATTCTGCCCTGTTACTTGGTTTTATCAATAAAGTTTTGTTACTAGAGTTATACTCATTTTTATAATATCAAGGCAACTTACTTACCATAGTCACAGAGTTGAATAGCTATGATAAGAGTCCACATGGCCCACAGAGCCAGGAATAGTTCCTGGGAGTCTGATCTTTTACAGAAAGAAATTTGCTGTCTCCTACGTACAAGGCAAAAGAGTATCTCATGCATAAAGAGTTCCTCATGCATAAAGCCAAAGTGGGCAATGGATTCCAATGTAATAGTAAATCATTAGCTCTAGAAGGGACTTCAGTATTGGGCACTATATTTTACTACACACCTGTTATGCCAACCTGTGTTTAACTCTCTGCCTCTGTGTGTGAGGCTGAATGATCCTCAGACTCTTTCAAGGGTTATGAGTACAGGACTCAGGCAGTGGCTTTCTTTCCTCCCTGTATATGGCTTTCTTTCCTCCCTTTTCTATAACCCCCACCGTTTTTATGTATCACTGTATCACTGTCACTGTCATCCTGTTGCTCATTGATTTGCTCGAGCAGGCACCAGTAATGTCTCCATTGCGAGACTTACTGTTTTTTGGCATATCAAACACACCACGGGTAGCTTGCTTGCTAGGCTCTGCCGTGCAGGCGAGATACTCTCGGTAGCTTGTCGGGCTTCTGAGAGGGGCGGAGGAATCGAACCTGCGTCGGCAGCGTGCAAGGCAAATGCCCTACCTGCTGTGCTATTGCTCTAGCCCACCATTTTTATATATCTACCAAATCTCACACATTCTGCTTCACACGCTCCTTTCCAATCACAACCTATGTGGAGCTCCTGGGATGCCACACAGACTGCTGATACTGGAGTTTCAAGGAACGGTTATGCCCCACTGGTCTGTGCTGTTTGGGCTCTGAATAAAGGAGTTTACTCTACAACCGTGGTGAGCAGGGGAGAGGAGCATTCTCAGTGCCTAGGATGTGGGCCAGACTGCCGATTACAGGGAGAAGGGAGAAACTTTTATTTTTAGGCGGAATAATCATCTACAATTGAAACCCACCAGGGAGGAAAATCAGTGACTCTGCACATCTGGCATCGAAAAGGTCGGGCTCCAGACTCACATGGGTGAAGTAGGTTTTGGCCAGGTCAGCCCTCAAGGACAAAAAGGCATGCAGAGGAAGGAGAACCAAAGGAGAGGATGAGAGGGCAGAGGGCTGTCTGGAGGTTGTGACTGCTCTAAGGAAAAGGCCACCGGATCAAATCAAGGTCACAGGGAGACCCTGGTCAACAAGGAGAGCCAAGCATTTGCAGGCAATCAAATAATTATAATCTATTGTGATTGGTGTATTTCTCATGAAAGCAATCTGTTGAATTCACAATAAAACTCTTAATTCGTTAACATAGGAATGATTTATAATATTATATAGTTTCAGATACAAAGCTCTCATCTTCTTTGTACATCACCATACTATTAATTCTTTTACTCATCCACAAGGCCTCCTTCCCTTTTCCATCTTATATTTTCTTATAATCTAAGACTTGGCTTTTGCTTTGTTTTCTTTGTTTATTAGTTTTCTCCTACATAAGAATGAAACTATATGGCGTTTGTCTTTCTGTGTCTTATTTTACTTAGCATAATGCTCTTTAGTTTCATCCATGTTATTGCAAATGTAGGATTAAACTTTTTTTTAAATAGCTGAATTTGAATCTTTTAAACAATTTGTTATTTATTGCATATGCTTTTTTGCTTACTGATTGTTTTAGAGGATAAATAAAAATGCTGTTTGCCTATGGATATATCAAAGAATCATTCAGTTTGATGTTTGCGAAGTGCTTGGAATCTATGTTGTTCAAATAGCCATTGTTTATTTGATTAAAGTCAAAGATGAGACATCTTTATATCGAATAGTCTGCGTGATTTCTCTGAATTTAACACCACATTAAAGAAATCTCAAGACATCAAAATGATAGGATTCCGGCAAAGTCAAAGGTGTTGTAATAAAACTGGAGATGACTTGAACTCTCTTAAAATAATCTCTGATTTCTATGCTGTGTGGTTAGGTCTTGCCTTGAGAAACTTTGAAGAAAGTTTTTTCACTGCCTGAGGATCCTGCTCTGATTCTTGGGAGGATTCTTAACTATCTGGAACCCACCAAGACTGTTCTAAGAGCATCTGGGGCATGGAGAGCCAGGGAGGCTGCAGAGTTGGAGGCACATGGACACCATCTCCTGTGCCATTGATTAAGCCTTACCAACAGCTCTCAGAGAACAAAACAAAACAAAAAAAACCATGGGAACATTTGTCATCAAGCCAGACACTACGTGAGCTGTGGGACGAGTTAATCACTTTTTGAGCTGGTCCTTGGAAGGCTGCTGTGTGGAGTTCTTATCATTGATGTTTGATAGACACCAAAATCCTATCATTTTGATGTCTCTTGTGGAGGTCACCCCTGACCCCAGGTTGCTAGCTTTTCAAGTTCTGCTCATTGATCAGGGAATTTCTTGATTTGTGATGAGATGATATCTCAAAAGATGGTTTCTGTGATGGAATGGAAAGAATTTATAAAAAGGAAGGCATAGAACATAGGCAGACTCACACAGTTGGAGAATACAAGTTTGTTCATATATTTATTTTTAATGGAACCACCAATGAGATACACAGTTACAAAGTTGTTCATGATTAGCTTTCAGTCATATAATGTTCTAAGCCCCACCAACATACACTGGTGACATGAAATGTACATGTCACCAGTGTACATTTCCCACCACCAGTGTTCTCAGTTCCCCTTCTACCACCCCCCACCCCCTAGCCTGTCTCTACAGCAGGCACTTTTCTTATCTCTCTCTCCTTTAGGGAATTATGGTTTGCAGCACAGGTATGAAAGGTTATCAAGTATATCCCTTTCCCACTTTCAGCACTCAGTCACCATTTCCAAGTATCATTGTCATAGTGGTTCCTTCACTATCCTAACTGACCCACCACGCCCCTCCCCTTCCCCAACTTGTGGCAAGCTTCCAACCATGGACCAGTCCTCCTGGACCCTGTTTGTACTATCCTTGGGTATTAGATTCAAACTATATTATTTATATACCACAAATGAGTGCAGTCATTCTATGCCCCTCTCCTTCTGACTCATTTCACTCAGTGTGATACTCTCCATGTCTATCCATTTAGAAGCAAATTTCATGACTTCATTTTTTCCTGTTGGCTGCATACTGTTCCATTGGGTAGATATTCCAGAGTTTTAAATTTATTTTTATTTATTTTTTATCCAATTGTCTGTTCTTGGGCACTCTGGTTGCTCCAGATTCTGGCTATTATGAATAGAGCTACAGTGACTATAGAAGAGAATACAAGTGTACAGTCTGGCACTTGTAAATAAACTCAAAAGCTTTACTTTTGTTGTTGTTGTTGTTGTTGTTGAGGGTAGTTTATTTTACATGAAAAGTAACTTTCCCACTTCCTATTAATGACAGTTTTTCTAGCTCTAATAACTAAACGTTCATAGTTATTTAATTGGGTTTTGGGGAGGGCCTCCTAAGCAGGGCTCAGGAAGCCAGGGGCCCCGCCAGCAATTCTCTGCCAACTGGGCTGGTGGGTCCGTGTATGGGTCAGAGGACGTGATGCTCAGGATATGCTATACTGGTACTTACTTGGACCACTCCAGCAACACTTGGGGGCTACATCTGGTGATGCTCAAGGACCGCAGTGTATAATGAAATGCTGACTCTGGAAATTTATATTTCATTTCTGTTTTATTGGCAATACATTCCCCCCCTTCTTCCATTTCTGTCTCATATTGTATTGCTTCCAGTAATGGCTGAATCCTTGTCTTCATCTGTTCAAGCTGCTATCATGGAGGACTGTAGAGCTGGGTGGCATAAACCAGTGCTTTCAACTGCTGGTTTGTGGACTGACACTGGTCTGAAGGCATAAAAAGATTGAAAACCTTCCACTTAACTAACAGTAATTTAGTGTTCACATTCTGGAGGCAAGAGGCCTGAGATCGGGCTATCAGTGGATTCATTGTCTGGTGAAGACCCCTTTCTAGCCGATAGATGGCTGCTTTTTTTTTTTCTATTTTGTGACACATATATATTTTAAAATTTTATTGAATCCCCGTGAGATATTTACAAGCTTTCATGCTTGAGTTACACTCACACAATGATCAAACACCCATCCCTCCACCAGTGCACATTCCCCACCACCAATATCCCCGGTATACAACCCCCCCTTTCCCACCCTCCCCCTGCCTCCATGCCAGACAATATACCCCATACTCTCTCTCTGCTTTTGGGCATTATGGCTTGCAACACAGACACTGAGAGGTCATCATGTTTGGTCCATTATCTATTTTGGGCACGCATCTCCCATCCCTACTGATTCCTCCAGCCATCATGCTCTTAGTGATCCCTTCTCTATTCCATCTGGATGGGTGCTTTCTTTCTGTGCATACACATGGTGAAGGGTCAAGTGAGCTGTGGGGAACAATGTCTCCTTTATAATGGTACCGATCTTGTCATAAACGAGGTTTCATTCTCATGATCATCTGGCCTTAATTTCTTCATAAAGTCTTCAAATACCTTCCCAGTTCATAGAGTTTCAACATAGGAATTTGGAGGGGCATACTTTAGTTTATTATTTAGAAATAGGCGTGATTTTAATCTTCCATCTACGTTTGTAATCATGACGACAAAGTTTGCTGTGTTGAAGTTTGGGGCTTTTTGGAAATTGTGTCTGTTCATCCACAGAGCCTGGGTGGTGTCAAGACATGGGTTTGAGGTCCAGTACTTCAGGTGGCTGTGTGATCTTGGGGTGGGGGATTCTTTGACGTTTAGAATCCCTATTTCTAACAGGAGATGTTAATACCTAAACAGACACTCATAGCAGGTATACAGAGTAAGCCATCTATACACAAAACTCACAGGTAGTCATCACCACTATCTGGTAAGCTATTCTAGATAGATGTTATCTAGAATAATAGTTTTAAACTACCAGTCCATGGACGGGGTCTACTCTTCAGGTGTAAAAATATCGAAGAGTCCTGTTATCTATTAAATATTTATGTGTGCTGGAATTAAAAAAATGATTTTAGGGGGCATATGTTGCATTTAGGTAAGGCAATTTTTAAAAATGTGACATCTTATTCATTATCATTTTGACCTGTATCATAAGGCAAGTAGTCATCTTCCTAGATCCCCTTCGAAGGCAGATGGGTTATAAATTATAAATATTCAATGCCTAGAGAATTGGATCCCGAGAAGGCATTCAGGTATGTAATGAACTGTGTTCTGTGCACATAAGATGGCATCCCATTTTGCATCGGTGTGAATCCTAATTACAAAAACATTGAATTCTTGACCTCCAAGTGTCTGCGTGGTAATGCTAGGTGTGACTGTGAGTCTGCGCCCACAGGTCTTCCCTGCCTCCAGTCATCCCCCACAAGTATTAGAGCAGGTAATGGTGGGGGGTGGCTAGAATTCTGGTGGGGTCCAGAGTTCAGGTAGGGGAGTGCCCTCGGATTGGGGCAAGCCCCTCAGGTGGGCTCTGGTGTTCTGACCTAGCTAGAGACCCATTTCCTAGTGTGGAGACAGAGTTGCGAGTGCATCAAGTGTCCTGGTCCTTCCAGAGCTCGATGTCTTCACTCAGCAGAAGTCCAGGTTAACCCTATCCCACGTACTGATCAGAACACTAGGATTGTTCCCTGATGCAGGCAGAATCAGCCTATTCTCTGGCCTGGCTGTGTCGATAGGAGCTCAAGTAGGTTTTCTCTGAATCCCTCTGTCTTGCTTAGGCAGCGGCAGGGGTGTGTCTGGCTATACTGACAAAAGAAACGGGAATAGTAGGATCTGTGAGTGCGTTTAAGGCTGTGTGAGTGTTTCGAGTGTATGAGTGAACACGTGTGCGAGCATGTATGTGAGTGCATGTGTATGAGTGTGTCCGTGTGTGGGCCCTGAGTTGTTGCTTTGTAGGCAGAGGACTGACTTGGGCACTTCTTGACATGCTGGGTTTGGCCAGCAGGGGTCAGCTGCTGGGAGCAGAGGGAGCTGGCCCCGCAGGTACGGCAGGTTGTGGTCCCTGCAGCTCTGGTTCTGGGGGTGATAGACACTGGGCTGCAGACAGGGGACATCAATCCTGTGCCTCTTTTGCAGCTATTTATAGTGCTTGCCTTGCACATCTGAGGCAGTCGGCTGGAGCCGGGTGTGCAGGAACAGCAAACAGAGGTCTCGCTCTTGTAAGGTGGTGACTTGGGGTGGGGACAGATGGCAAGTGGGCCAACAACTCAATGTGGCCTGTGTCGTCTGTCCATCAGTCCTGTGGGGTCAGGAGAAGCGAGTGGTCGGGGCAGGAGGACCTGCGCTGGCAGAGACTGGCGGAGCTGCGGCAGAGATGCTGGAAGACTTTGGCACCTCCACTGGCAGGGCTCAAAGTGCTCCGATTCTCCACACACAGAGGAGTTGGGGCCGAGGGCTGGGGCTTGAGCCGCACAGGCGTTGTGACCAGGGTGCTGTTCACAGAGATGGGACGCCCGAAGGGCCAGGCAGGGAGAGAGTTGGCGGGATGCTGCACTGAGAATTTAAAATTGTAGGCAGCAGCCCCGGCGTGAGGGGAAGGGAACCAGCCGATGAAAAGTGGGACCTTGGGCACATTCCATTCTGGAGTGGCCGGCACCCACCCCAGCTGTTCTGGATGTTCTGACCTCTCTCTCTCTCTCTCTCTTTCTCTCTCTCCCTCTCCCTCTTTCTCTCTCTCCCTCCCTCCCTCCCTCCTTCTCTCCCTCCCTCCCTCTCTCCCTTTCTCTCTCCCTCCCTCCATCCCTCTCTCCCTCTTTCTCTCTCTCTCCCTCTCCCTCTTTCTCTCCCTCTCCCTCTTTCTCTCCCTCCCTCCCTCCCTTCCTCTCTCTCTCCCTCTTTCTCTCTCTCCAGCTCATGTTTCCTAAATTAAACTATTGACTTCACACATGCAATCTGCACATTTCATAGTATATAAATGATGCCTTAATAAACAAAAAACCCAAAGGGGACCTTGTCAGCATCTCTGCAAAGGCAAAGCTGAGGGACTCAGAGTGCAAGGAGATGAGGCATCATGGGTTAGATCCTGATTTGTAGAGGTGTGTGGAGAGCTGGGGTAAATTGAGGCAGCCATGCAGAGAAGAAGATCCGAAGGCTGGCCCGCTGTCTGATGTGTCTGCGGGTGGGAGTGGGGTGGATGGGTGGGTTGGGGGGGATGGTCAGCAGGGATGGAAGGCTGTTCTTCATCTTCTGTAGTCTTTTCTCTGAAGAGGAAGTGGTCCTTACTTACCTTGGCTGCAGAGGTATCTCTGGGTCGCCAGGCCCATCACATCCAAAACTTGTCTGCAAAGAGTGAAAGAACATTCTGAGATCAGCATCCTTTGTGTTTTTTTTTTCTTTTGTTTTTATTGTTTGTTTGAGGCCGACTTTGTGGTGCTCAGGGCTTACTCGTGGCTCTGTGCTCAGTGCTCAGGGATCAGTCCTGGCTGGATTAGGTCATGTGCCAAGTAAGCCGTTTACTTGCTCTACTGTCAGTCCACCCCCCGCCTTTTTTGTTTTAAAGCTGGATTTTGGGAACTAGCCTAGGTAGATGGGAAAGACAGAGGGAGGGTTGAGAAGGAAGGAGGCAAAAGAGTGAGCTCTGAGGGGTTCAGGAGCACTGCAGAGGGGTGGGTCAGATAATATAGAAATATTTCCCCACCTCCTAAACCCCTGTAAACTTTGGGGAGCTATTAATAGAGCAGATCTTTTGCCTTGGAAGAAAGCAGAGTAGGCAATGAAAACTCCAGAAAGTGAGCAGTGTGTGAAAATCATGGATTTAAAAGACAGCGCTTTATTCCAGGGAGCAATAAATGCGGACATGCCCGGAGAAACCTCTCCGTGTTGTGGCACATGGCTGCCCTTGTGCCCATTTCACTTAGGGGGATGCCAAAGGTGCCGTGTGGGCAAAGCTCCTTGGCCTTATCTATGTCATGGCCCGTGAATATTTACTGAGAGTCCACCTGCTCCATCTTGAGAGGCTCACCTGAGTGGGTTGAACTGTCACCACCTCCCCAGTCGCCTTTAAGGAAGTGCAGGTCCCTGCGGGGCGTGTTTTGAATGAGAAACATCTGTTTTCAGAGGCTGACCCTGGGGAGTGAATCCTGCTCGCAGTGCTACAAGGTATGACTGCTTCAGAGCAGCTGTCTCGGAGACAGGGGTCTTGTTCCCTGGGGTCTGTGCCTTTGGGCCCAAGTCTAGTGGCTGCCTCTTGGACACTGGTGACAAGTGCAAGGCTGACAGCCCAGGAGCCTGAAGGAGGGAGGAAGGAAGGACCTGTTTGTTACCCAGCAACAGGTTTTGTCCCTGTTTGTCTCAGGACTTCACCCGTGGCTTAGGTTTGTCACCAGAAGTACTTGAGTAGCCCTTTGCCTGTCAATAAGTTATAGTCTTGGTTCTGACAGTCAGAGAGGCGAAAGAACCTTCCAGATACCATGCATCTACCCGTCCATCCATCCATCCGTTCCTCTGTGCACCCAACAAATGCCACTGAGTACATGCTTGCGACAGCAAGAGTTACTGCAGGGAAAATGGCAGTTACCTCGACGTCTGCCCACCTGGGGCTCCTGTTTTGCAGCAGCTCAGCATTTAGGTCTCTTCCCCCTCCCCTTTGCATTATTCCTTCCATTTCAAGTTCTGGATGAAAAAGTGTGATCACCGAATATGGGAAGGAATGCTATTTTTGGGTCTCTGGCACATACCAAAATGAGCTCCCCATCTTCTCTCCAGACCCACTCCCTTTCCTGAGCTGTCCTCAACTTTTCAGCAGGCCACTGTATGGAAATTGCAGCTTGACCAGTGTCAGCCATTGCTGGTATTGTAAAGATCCGAGCACTTAGAGAGTGTCAAGTGAAAAAATGCCATAAATATGTAAAATGTTATTAAGTTCCCCCACGTACTTGTGTGTGTGTGTGTGTGTGTGTATGTGTGTGTGTGTGTGTATATGTGTGTGGGAAAGTCTTAAGAATTTCAAAATATTTGCCCTGTATATTTTCAAGAGAGGGAATGATCAAAGAGGTACATTTAAAATTACTCTTTTACTTTCGTGCCTTCCAAGCCCACTCATATCTTCCTTTCTGCCTTTTCAGCCACTCTGAGTGGAGCTAACAATAAATGAGGGCCAGATCTCTCCCTCGGTCTGCAGGGCTGCGGCTCTCACAGACGCCAGACTAGGGAAGAATGCATCCTTGAGATGCTTCTTCCTTTACACTCGGGGTTTCATTTGGGTGGGTGAGGGATGCCATGTTCATTAGTCAGGCAGCAAGATAAGCCTATTTGTCAGCGGGAAGAATAAGGCTTCTGGAACAGGCTCCTCATCCCTGCCACGCCGTGAGCATTAATGGGCACCAGCTGGGCTTCCCCGAGCACAGCAGCGGCGTGGCGGGCTGCAGAGAGCCTCCGCGCAGGACTGAGCACACACTTCAGTGACTGTTCCCCGGGCAACAGCGTCGCGCAGCCAGCTGGCTCTGCCCCCAAGCCCATCAAAGCGCACACCCGCCAGGAGCCGGGGCTGCAGCCTCAACTGTCTGCGGGCTCTGATGGCTCTGATGGTGGAGCGTTCGCAATCGAGTTTCAAGGTTAAACACGAGGGAATGAATGAGATGACAGCTAGACAGGGACCACAGTTTGGGGGTATATGCTCGATATGCACCATGCACTGGGCAGGGTGGGGTGCGGAGTAGGCGGGGGCGGGGAGAAGGGAGAGAAACAGCTTGGCTAGTCGAAGCCCCCAGAGGACTGTATTTTGTATTTGCTCCAAACAAAAGGTAAAAGAGAGAGGAGAGACAGAGAGCGGGGGGCAGAGAGAGACAGAGAGAGATAGAGAGGGGGGGGGAGAGAGAGAGAGAGAGAGAGAGAAAGGGAGAGAGACACACAGAGAGACATACAAAGAGAGAGGAGAGAAAGACAGAGAGGAGAGAGAGAGAGGAGAGAGAGACAGAGAGAGAGACAGAGAGAGGAGAGAGAGAGAGAGAGAGAGAGAGAGAGAGAGAGAGAGAGAGAGAATAATGGATTCCTTTATGCTGGCCAGGGTAGAAATGTGTTTGCTTCAGAGCTGCCTTCACCGCAAGGTGGTTGCTGCTGCTCCACAAGAACTGTGATGATCAGGGACCCCTGCACCAGCTTTGGCTGACCAGAGTGTGTCTGGGTCTTGTCCTGGACTCTCCTGAGACTTGGAAATTGGACTTGCTGGGATTTTTCCCGCCCTCCTCCTTCATCTGATTCTGTGTTTGTCAGATCTTCGCGGTTATTTTTAGTTTATTTGTTTATTTATTTATTATTTTGTCCACAGTGTGGAATATAAAGTTCTCATTTTCAAGCGGTTCACCTACTCCTAAAGCATTCTGGTGTTTGAACATGGCCTTTCTCCCTGGCACTGCCACATATCGATCAGTCCGTGATCCTTTAGTATCTAATAAAGAGGCTCCTCACTGCCCCATAAAGTCATTGATTTTAATCTCCTATTTCTATTTGAACTATTTGTCATTTCTATTTCTTCTTTGGCCCATCTATAAAAATTTGAACTAAAGACAATTATTTTAGGGAAAAAATATGGAAAATTCAGGGAATTTGTTTTGGAATCAGGCTTAAGTATAGAATTTTAATTTTTTTAATTTAATTTTTTTTTTAATTTTTTTTTTTTTTTTTTTGCTTTTTGGGTCAGACCCGGCGATGCACAGGGGTTACTCCTGGCTCTTCACTCAGGAATTACCCCTGGCGGTGCTCAGGGGACCATATGGGATGCTGGGAATCGAACCTGGGTCGGTAGCATGCAAGGCAAACGCCCTACCCGCTAGGCTATCGCTCCAGCCCCAAGTATAGAATTTTAATTTGAAGTAGTTGAACAGGTAATTAGGAATTATTCAACATCAAGTGTTATAACTTGATTAGTTTAAATTGGTTTTGAATTGACCAGCCGAAAGAGAGCCACAGTGAGCCTGTGGAAGGGGTTGCTGTTTGTTAAGTTCTCTGGACACACAGCAGGTCCTCATAAAACCCTGTTTTATAATAGCAATTTTTTTTGTAGTAACAGATTTAATTATTGCCCCTTTCCTCATGTTTTAATCTTGTCTCTTGAACTGCTTCCTAGCATTTTTTTTTTTTAACAATTTGCTTTTTCGTCCTTTTTCATAAAAATGAGGACTGGAGAGATAGTGTCGATGTAAAGGTGCTCACCTAGTGTGTAGCTGACCTGGTTTAAATCCCGCGCACCCACGTATGGTACCCTGAGCACCACTGAGTGTGGCTCTGAAAGGAAAAAAAAAAAGTTGCAGCTCTCCCAGTGACGGTAGCACTGTCGTCCCGTTGTTCATCGATTTGCTTGAGCGGGCCACCAGTAACATCTCCATTGTGAGACTGGTTGTTACTGTTTCTGGCATATTGAATACACCATGGATAGCTATCCAGGCTCTGCCGTGCGGGCTGGATGCTCTCGGTAGCTTGCCAGGCTCTCCGAGAGGGATGGGGGAATTGAACCTGGGTCGACCGCGTGCACGGCAAATGCCCTACCCGCTGTGCTACCGCTCCAGCCCTCCCAGTGACTAGTCTCAGATTTGTTTTGCCTTTCCCAGTGAAGATTTATTTATCTCTCTTCATCTTCAGAACCAAAGTGGTGTGGCTGGTGGTGTCCACAAACATCCATCCCTGGATTCAGGGACAGGCCCATTTTTAACTCAGGACACTTAGGAGCCAAGTAGAGAATTCCTAGTTCCTGTGTTTTCAAGTTGTGGGGATCATTTGGGTTAATTGGTGTGAGCCCCTCATCCCTGCAGGCAGAGCAGTTAGTGCAGAGTCTCACCTGGGGTGGGGGGAAGAGGATACCTTCAGAGGAGAGGGGGACACTTTCCCCATCTCATGACCACACGCCTTGAGTAGGTGAGACCCCCACAGCTGTGCACTGCCACGGTGCAGGAGGACGGTGGGCAGAAGGCAGGAGAGGGGACTGAGGGAAGGGGTAGCGCAGCCCTGTAGGTAGGTCTCAGCCATGACTTGGTGGGTCATAGTGGCGGGGAAGCCAGCAGAGCGTCCGTCTGTGGGAGCCCTGGCCCCAGGGTGCCCTTAAGGTGGCAGCAGCGGCCAGGCTGGGCTGGGGAGTTGTGGGCAGTGCAAGTGCATAGTAGACGATGATTCTGGTGGCTCCTACAGGGCTGCCCTTGGCTTAGCCAGCAGAACAGGCGCGTAGATGGACCAGGAGAAGCGCCTCTCACTAGGCTTTTGGGCCCACTTCCATCTATTTGGAAACCAGATCCTTCAGTCAGCAAATCACCAGACCTCCCAAGAATGAAGGTCTGAAGGCGTATGTATTTTCTGTGTTGTTTTTAAATCGTTGGCCAGTCATTTCCTATGCAGTGCCAGAGTGGTTTCTCACTGGGGACATGTACCGTTTTGCTTCTGCTGAGGCTGGCTGGTCACTGTGTCCTCTTTTAATGAGAGCCCGAGTGAGTCACTGTCCAGAAGGCAGAGATGTGGTGTGAAGCCAGTGTGGGGGTCCAGAAATGAGGGACAGGGTGCCGCTGACCAGCAGTGCAGGGCCTGCACAGATGCCACAGCATGATGTCCGGTGTGAGGGTAAGCAGCCCTCTTGGAGGCCCCACTTCTGGAGGCTTAGGGGGTGTTGGTACAGGCATGGAGTTCCGGTTCGCAGGAGTCTAGTCCTGGACTTAGCCGAGTGTATGATGCGTCGCTGGATTTGAGAGCTGCACAGACTCTGGTGGCGAGAGGCCTGCCTAATTGCAGGGGAGAGAGTTGGGCAGATGCCCCTAGAGAAGCTTCCAGTGGGCAGCCTGAGCCCAGCAGGCTGCAAATGAGGGCTGCAGAGGAAGGAGCTTGCTGGATTCCCAGGTGTGGAGTGTACGTGCCTGCTGCTCCTGCTTGCTGGACAGACAGAGCCTCACAGTCCATCTTCTGGGTGGTGGGTGGGCCCACATAAGGCCCAATGACACCTTCCTGTTAGCAGTCGCCCACAGTGCTGTCCAGTGTGACTCAGGCTGGGAAGTTGTGCCCGCAGTGGCCCGTGTGTGGTGCAGGTGGTGGCGCACAGTCACATCCCTGACACCAACAGGCGTCTGGCCCTCATCTCCTTTCACATCTCCATGGCCCTGGATGCTCCTTGGCCTGCTTCTTGGCATGTGGCATGTGGCCTGGGAGACAGACTGGTGGCGTCTGGACAGGGGTGGGGTTTGACGTCCAACTGGGGGTGCCAGAGCCACTGGGTTTTGTTGCCGAATATACTGAGAGCGCAGTGGGCCGCTGCTCTGAGACTCCTGTAAGCGTGTTTTCCCGGTTCTGTCCCTGGCGGGCACCAGCTGTTCCGTGAGAGTTCACGACGTCTCCTTCCAAAACCAGGACAAGGGAGCACAAGCTGTGTCGCCGGGCGCCTCCCGCGTCAGTCAGAGCCAGCTCGGGCCGTCCCTTTCTCACTGACCTACTTTCATTCTGACACCTTCTGTGGGATCTCTCAACAGAGCATCCGCACTGGGGAAAGGAAGACAGAGCGGAGTCTTATCCGGGTGACCCCGCACACACATTCTGTCTTCTGCGGTACCAGCGAGGCCCTTCCTTATGCCGCATTTGTCAAGTAAAAAGACAAGGAGCCACAACAGTGCCAGCTGGGGCTGTTGTTAGGATCTTCCTAGTGTCAGTTAACATTCTTACACCACTCAGGGTGGCTCATAGTCAGCACATGGTCAAAAGTTTGCTTGTGTTCTAGCCTCTCCTGACTTCTTAGAAGTTTAAGGCTGTTCATCTTCAATGCAGGGTCGGGTCGAGACATTTCATTGAGGTGGGTCTGATTCCACATCACCCATAAGTTGTTCCTATAAAATACCATCCCTGAGTTCCAGTTTTAGTTTCAATACATTGAAGAAAGAACTAAGAGTCACTTAGGAAGCCAGTTGAGTATCACTGTCACTGTCATTCCGTTGCTCATCAATTTGTTCAAGCGGGCACCAGTAATGTCTCCACTGTAAGACTTGTTGTTACTGTTTTTGGCATATCCAGTACACCACGGGTAGCTTGCCAGGCTCTGCTGTGCAGGCGCGATACTCTCGGTAGCTTGCCAGGCTCTCCAAGAGGGGCGGAGGAATCAAACACGGATTGGCCGCATGAGAGGCAAACAGCCGACCACTGTGCTATCATCTCAGCCCCAGTTGAGTATAGAATTCTCTATACTTTTTGGTGATCTCCCTCCACAATTTATAAGCTCTCATATGTTCTATATTCCAGTTTCTCCACTCTCCCGTGGCATGTCCACATGCTTCATAGATCAGGCTCTGTTGCCAACATTTTTATCTCTTTTTGGGTGGCATTTTGGGCACTTTCTTTACATCTTTATTCAAAATGTTTGATTCTCATCCATTACTTCTAATCTGCTTTTAAATTGCCAACTTTTTTGCCAAGATTTTTATATCAACAATCATCTGTCACTGTCACTGTCATCCCATTGCTCATCAATTTGTTCGAGTGGGCACCAGTAACATCTCTCATTGGGAGACTTACTGTTACTGTTTTTGGCGTATCCAATATGCACGGGTAGCTTGCCAGGCTCAGCCGCGTGGGCTCGATACTCTCGGTAGCTTGCCAGGCTCTCCGAGAGGGGCAGAGGAATCAAACTTGGGTCGGCCGCATGAAAGGCGAAAGCCCAACCGCTGTGCTATTGCTCCAGCCCTATCAACAATCATATTTTTTATATTTATATCTTATTTGATTCTTTTATCCCTGATAAAATTGGATAGCCTTTGGTTGCTCATTCATAATTTTGATTCAGACATTTCTTTCTTTCTTTTTTTTTTTTTTTTTTGTTTTTTGGGTCACCCCCGGCAGGCAGTGCACAGGGGTTACTCCTGGCTCTGCACTCAGGAATTACTCCTGGTGGTGCTCAGGGGACCATATGGGATGCTGGGAATTGAACCTAGGTCGGCTGCGTGCAAGGCAAATGCTTTACCCACTGTGCTATCGCTCCAGCCCCAGTCATTTATTTCTTTCGAAAATTTTCTACATTCCAACATTTAAAGTCAATGGAAACATACTCTGTGATTTACTTTTCTGGCCAGTTCTCATCCAAAGTCACTATTGTCATTGTGAATTTTATCCTTTTGTTTTATGGGGCTTCTTCTAATCTCTTGAAATCCAGAAGGTCTGGTCTGAGGGTGCATTACACCAGAGAGATTTGTATTATCTGAAAAAATGCATACTTCCTTAATAAGTTAAGTTTTTAGTTTAGGGTTTCTTGGCAAGTAGAAATTCAAACTCAGATTTTTCTACAGAACTGTGCAGGCTCCAGATTGTCAGGACAACTTTTTTTTTTTTTTGCCCAGCGCTATAACTGAGACGAACGAACTTTCTTGACATGTGCGTGTGCCATGGGGAGAGTACTTTCTTCCAGCTCATTCCCCCACCTAGGAGAATATGGCCACACAGGGTTTTACCAAGGTCTCAGTTCCAGTTTCTACCTCTCGTGGATCTGAAGCTTTATTTCCCGTTTTGTGTGTACTTCTTAGATTGTCAGAAACAGAAGGATATCATAGCCTCCTAATCTTGTTTAACAGTAGCTCAAGAGAAGAACAGGGAAGCGAAGAGGGGAAGAGAGGAAAGGGAAAGAGAGAGAGGAGAATGAATAAATATAAATTTTATAGGAAGTCTGACCCCCCCAATGTAAAATTGACTATATTGTTAGTGTCAGAAGTCCCACAACCTATTATGTTGATAGAGGGAACAGTGTAGTACTGCCCTCCTGTTGTTCATCGATTTGCTCGAGCAGGCACCAGTAACGTCTCACAACAAATTGTGAGACTTGTTGTTCCTGTTTTTGGCATATCGAATCCGTCACGGGTAGCTTGCCAGGCTCTGCCATGCAGGTGAGATACTCTCGGTAGCTTGCCGGGCTTTCCAGGAGGGGTGGAGGAATCAAACCCAGGTCAGTCTGCATGCAAGGCAAATGCCCTACCTGCTGTGCTATTGCTCCAGCCCTGACAGAGGGAAGGAAATGTTAATAAATACCAATACTGGAAGAGAAAAATAATCTTGACTTCTGTTTCCAAAAGCAAACTTATACCAAATGTCCCATTCCCTCCCTGTCTCTCTTCAGTGCCGTAAAGACAGCACCATTTAAACCACCGTTTCCTCTGGGTCTCAGCAAAAGCAGCTAGACGGGCCAGGCAGTAAACATTTCAGGTTTTGTGGACCACATGGTCTTCTCGGCACCCTTACTTCCTTTTACACTTCCTTTCAATGCAGACCCTTTCTTAGCTTGTGGCCACACACAGGGAAGTGGTGGACAACAGGCCAGATTTTGCTAGTGACCACCACATGGGCAGGGTGGATTTGACATGGCCACAAGCTCCCATCCCTGCTCCTGGTGCCTGGCGCTGGTGACCCTTTGAAATTGATACTGTGAACAGAAATGCAGGGTCTATGCTCTGAAGCCGGGGGCCACATCGTTCTGCCTCTGTAAGAGCAGCACATCAGAACTCAGCTGTGGTGGGCTGCCCACCTGATGAAGTCTGTCATCATCCCCCATTATTCTCCCAGAGCCTCTGCATGGCCATTGTGTCACCTAGTGATGTGTGGCTGTGGACATGTTAGAGCTAGTATTCTTGCATCTCTCAAGGCTTCGATGGTGATTCTGGCTCCCATTCCTGCTGACGTGGTCATGCTCCCTTTTGTTCTGGTCACTCCTGTTAAACCAGGTCTGGTCAGTTCTGCTGTCCATAGACTGGGTATATTGTAGGGATCTTTCCCGTGATACATCTGTCCTTTGCCACCTTATGTTCAGGAACTGGGCAGAAACTACAGGTCAGACACACTAGCCCTGCTGGACGCCCGTAAATGATACAACTATCTGCTAACACTGGAATGTTAATACTCAGTTTCTGTCTTGGAGTCAGACCTCACAAGCCAGAATCCAGATACCTTCCCTTTCCCCAAGCCTAGTCACCCCGGAACCCTAGAAAGTCCTGATTCTTAGAGGGAAGGTTCTGAGGAAATTTCCAGAATATTCTTTTGATGGCGTTTGGCATCATAGGCAGCAGGACTGTGAGATTCAAACAGCAGAGACCCCAGGATCATGCTCAGTGCCTGTGGGACATGAAGGATTTGAATTTGTGACTATGCGCTTGCAAGGTTTCAGGGTTGCAAGGCAGGCGCTTTAAGGCTACTCCTCCAGTCCCTTTGCAGTCTATTCTCACGGCAGTGTTAACAGCACCTTCCCCAAGTGAACCCGGGTTCTGATGAAATCAGGGTGCCTGGCGTGTGAAGGGTCTCAAGTCAGGATCTGGGTGGGAGGTGATGACAGTTGATTGTGGTGACGCACAGCAGGTGTCCCTTGCAGCAGACATTCATCATGTTGGCCACATAGGGTAAGGGTGCTTGAGACTCCTGCTGAGATCCTCCTTGCTAAGGCCCGTGAGCCAGCAGGATGAAATGTTCAGATTGCCACTTTGCTCCTGTGTCCACCGTGTCTCCGGAGACTGAGGCCAGGCCCAAGGTTCCACCTTTTTCATCCTTTTTCTTTTTTGCTTCATCCTTCTTACAAGGTGAGGAGTCTGCCTGCCACCAGCCTTAGGGTTCTTGGGGCGCAAGGCTCTCCTATAGCACTGGGGGATGAGGCCACAGGCAGGAAACTGCCCTGCAAGATGCCTCTCTCCTTTGTTCCTTGACTGCACTCATCTCCGCTCCCTGCGCACCAGGCAGTGTAATTTATACAAGATGCTGCCATCCCAGAGTATCTCAAAGGCCGGCATAGAAAGATGTTTGTAGGCACAGCTCTTTCAGTTTACCCTTGTGTTATACCTGCACCACGTGATTGCTTAGTGGAACCAGATTCTACTCAAGTCTCCTGCTTAGCCTGTGCCAGAGGTAGAGATGACTGAAATGGCTAAAAATAGCCCTGGATTCTGAATGTCTCACTGTGGTGCAGTGCCCTGCAGAAGCTTCCTCCCCTCCAGCTAGGGATCAGATTATGTCCCCAGCCAGGGCACTGTTAGCCCTTTAGCTGAGCTGACTGGAGCTGCTATTCAGGCTTACAAAGGCTCTAATCTCCTTTGAATTCCTCTAAGCCATGGACTCGGTAATCCCTTACAGAAGCAGCACACTCCAGGGGTACAGTTGGCAGCCTTGAGTGTGCCTCTTCCATTCATTTGCCCCGATTATCTTTTTATCTCATTAAGTGCCTTAGCTCTGGTGTTATGTGTGGAAATAAAAAAAATAGCGGTGTCAAATTGGCCTTAAAGACAAAACTTGGTCTTTTCTTTTTCAGAGCAGTGGACCAAGTCAAGAGATCTCATTTTATTTCTACTTTTGTGCTAATGAGTCACAGGGGCTCACTTACTGGGCCTCAGTTTCCTCAACAGCAGAGTGAAGGGGCGGGCTTCCCTCCTGCTTAGAGGTCCAGAGCTGGCTGGCTCTGCCCTGTGAGGTGGCTCAGGTTTGTGCCACAGGTTTGGTTTCAAATAGTGGGGTGAGGGGGCTGCCCTCTGGGGCTCCCGCCATTATAATATTAATTCAGCACAGGCAGTTACATTACAGGACCTAACTTCAGTATCGCCTTAAAAACAGAGATAAAAGAAGAATGCTTCATTGGTTATTACAGCATTTTCCTTCTAAAGATCGGGTTTTCCTTCTTAAAAGCACCTTCATTTCTTTGATAGCTGCTGGATGTGCGTTGAATGCTCTGTTGAGATTCATACAGATATGGAAATCCTCAGAGTTTCAGAACCAATTTGCATGTCTCTATGGGTATACCTCCAGCGTTTCTTATTTAGTACTGTTTACCTTCAATTTCATCTGCTTCTGAGGATTTGGAGAGTTTCTGATAATGCCTACCGTATTCCTTGGACTCCACGCGCACTCTTTCCAGCATATTTTGCAGCTTTGTGCCATTGGGGGCTTGGTGGTATTGGCAGGTGCACATAGCTAAATCCCTGATGTGCCTCAGGGAGATTTCTTGTGTTTACATTTTCACTTATGGGCATTTATGGCACCCAGTTCCAAGCAGAATTTTAGATTGTTAGGTAAGGAGGCTTTTATAATTTTTCAGAAAGAAAAGTTTCTCTTTTGCTAAAATTCCCATAAACTTGGGAGGGGGGCACACCCAGTGGTGCTCAGGAATTGCTCTTGGATCTCTGTCCAGGGATCACCCAGGTGTGGTTCAGAGGACTCTCTGTGGTTCGAGGGATGGAGCCCGGGTCATGTACGTGCCAGGCAAGTGCTCTGCCCGTTGTACTAATTCTTCAGCTCCAGTTGTTTTTCTGTTCACACTTCCAATGTTAGAAAAATGTACTGGTTTCCTGCTGCATTACACAGGTTTCAAAAGGGGCTTCCTTTCTGAACTGGCTCACCAAGGTTGGCCTTTTCATGGTGGTAGTGATTCGTTGCTCATTCCAACCCGATCTACCCCGTGGAACTCAACTTTGATTTCTTCAGGCTCTGCCCCCAGTCATGTGTGGTGACTTTCTTGCTCATGTAAATCATCTAGAATGTGGTGAGCCGAGGAGTATTAGAACATCATATATCCATAGCATCTGTGTGTTTCCCTAGCAGTCAGCCAAGAAAATCCTGAAGATTGTGTTGGTCTCTTGAATCAACTCGTTGGGGCCATACCTCTCCAGGTAAATATGGGAGCTAGCTGTGTATCATGGAGATCATGTAATGGGAATTCAGGACTTACAGAATGTGAAAAGGAAAGGACATTTCCTTCGGGTGACAGACATGTGTGTGTATGTGTGTGTGTGTGTGTGTGTGTGTGTGTGTGTTTTAAAACACAGTTAAATAGATTTAGTTAAATAACTGTGATTTATGAAGGAGTAGATAGTTAAGTTTTAGGCATATAATATTCAACACCAATATCACCACACCAATATCCCCTTCCCTCCACCAGTTATCCCAGATTCCCTCCCACCCATCAGTTTGCCCCCTTGACAGGCAGGCATATAACAAATTTATTTCATATTACTTGGTCCAATAAAACTTAAGCGTATAACAAATAGAATTATCAGAAAATAAATCATCAAATGAATGATGGTTAATTGCTATATATTTTTTTCTATTTTCTTTTTAATTGAAGCAGAGTGAGATACAGACTTACAAAGTTGTTCATGATTGGGTATCAGTCATAAAAGTTCCAACACCTGTCTCTTTACCAGAGTACATTTCCCACCACCAGTGTCCCCAAGTTTCCTTTTTTTCTTCTCTCTCTCTCTCTCTCTCTCTCTCTCTCTCTCTCTCTCTCTCTCATTCTCTGGGTCTTATGGTTTGCAGTACAGATACTGAAAGTTTATCACATATATCCCTTTACCTTACTTTCAACATTCAGTTCCTATCCAAAATGATCATTTTCATCTATTATTGTCATGCTGGTTCCTTCTCTATCTTAACTGCCTTCACTGCCACAACCCCTCCCCACCACACACACACTTTTGTGGCAAACTTCCAACCATTGACCAGAACTTCTGGTCCCTGGTTTTCCCTAGCCTTGATATTAGTCTCATTATATATATATATATACATATATATATACATACATATATATATCACTGTACATATATATATATATATATATAGAGAGAGAGAGAGAGAGAGAGCACTGTAGCACTGTCATTTCATTGTTCATCGATTTGCTCGAGCGGGCACCAGTAACATTTCCATTGTGAGACTTGTTGTTTTTGGCATATCGAATACGCCATGGTTAGCTTGCCAGGTATATATGTCTATATATTTTAATATTCCACAAATGAATGTAGTCATTCTATAACTTTCCCTCTCCTTCTAAGGCATTTAACTCAGCATGATACTCTCCATATCCATACATTTATCTCCTGTGGATTTAAGAACATTATTACTTCTTGTGTGAAACACACTCAGATGATAATAAATGTTCAAGGTCCCTGACTCATGTTCATCTTATAACCGGAACCGAGATCATTCATTCTAAAGTATGTTGATTTTTTTGTTGTTTATTTTTTTGGTTTTATTTTGCACTGCAAATGTAGTGTGGTGCAGTGCAGTGCACAGTGGGTAGGGCATTTGCCTTGCATGCAGCCGACCTGGGTTCGATTCCTCCGTCACTCTCGGAGAGCCTGGCAAGCTACCGAGAGTATCCCACCTGCACAGTAGAACCTGGCAAGCTCCCTGTGGTGAATTCAATATGCCAAAAACAGTAACAAGTCTTACAATGGAGACATTACTGGTGCCTGCTCGAGCAATTAGATGAACAATAGGACGACAGAGTGACAGTGCTATTTTGCACTGGGTGAATTAGAACTTTACTCTCTGCTGTATTGTGCCTTCTTTCAGAACTCCCGACCTCCACCCCATTGCTTGCAGTTCACCTTCCACACACCTCATCTGTCTTCAAGACTCTAGTCTGGTCCTTGTTGGGCATCAAAATTTATTTATATGGTGTTAGTTCATTTGCTTTATCCCAAATTGAATGTGGAATACTCTGTCTTCCCAGGCCTTTGTGCCCTTAATCGTTCTTCAGGAACACCACTGCATATATTTTTGTACATGCCCAACTGTACACTGGGGGTGTATAAAAAAGTACCTCTTTGGGGCATGTCTATAATTCTTTCCACATCAGAATGATGTGGGGAGGCATCTCTTTTTACTTTAGTACTATACCTGGATATCTCTCTTCATGTCCTTGTAGATCTTGGCTTTGTATTATTTGATCATATATGTTTTATATCCTTGTGATGTCTATATCTGACTCAACTCTGTATTTCATATCCAAATGCAAGCAAGCACACAGATGATTGTAGTTAGCTGCTCAGTGATATATATATATATATGTATATATATATACATATATATATATAATGGAATTACCATGAGTCACAGTTATAAGTTTGTTCATGATTGAGTTTCAGTCATGCAATGTTTCAGTACCACCCTTCACTAGTGTATGTTTCCTGCCACCCGTGTCCACAACATCCCTCCTGACCAGCCTGCCTATGTGGAAGGCACTTTCTCTCACTCTCTCTCTCTTTCTCTTTCACTCCTTTTAGACACTGTGTAATATCACTGTCATCCCGTTGCTCATCGATTTGCTCAAGCAGGCACCAGTAACGTCTCCATTGTGAGACTTGTGGTTACTATTTTTGGCATATCGAATATGCCACAGGTAGCTTGCCAGGCTCTGCCGTGTGGGTGAGATACTCTTGGTAGCTTGCCAGAGGAATTGAACCGAGGTTGGCCACATGCAAGGCAAATGCCCTACCCGCTGTGCTATCACATTGTAAAGATAAGACATTTAAACATCAGAGACAAAGCAAACTGCCTAAACTTCAGAGCTGGTCTGTTCCCCTGCTGTCTCCTGCTTCTGGCTCCTAGGGGTCTGGCAATGGCCCTGTCCTCTTTCTCCCTCTTCTCTTCTGCTTCCCAAGTCTCCCTCTGCAGGAGCTCTGGCCATTCACAAAACTCAACTGTTGCTACCATCTCTCTCTCTCTCTCTCTCCACACCTCTGTCCACAAACATAACTGCAGGCAGGACTTTGCACCTCAGCTCCAATTCCATATATTACTTCAGGGTCTTGGAGAGTCAGTGCTGTCATGGTCAGGGTCTGCTCCATGCTGCACTCTGAGTCTGACTTTTCTCTGAGTAGTACCTTTAGTTTTCATCTCAATCTGCAGCTTCCAGTGCCTCCCAACACCCAGGATGTCACTAACGTCTCTGAGTTTCCACACGGTCACACCTGTGCCATTTCCCCCCTTCTGCTTCAGATGCCTCCTCTCTTTTCTTGGTACATTCTCGGTGGGTTTTTCCACGTCTTCCTCTCTAAGCATCCATTCTCCACATCTGTCCTCTGAATTTTCTGATCTTCTCAGATGGAACACTGTCCTACTCCACCTTAGCCTAATGGTTCTCAGAGAGCTTTCCAATAAATCCCAAACCCTCATCAACCTGGATGCATGTATCTGGATATGCCTCACCTCTGAGGGTGCTCTGATTGCAGCCAACAAAACTGCTCCACTGAGGAAATGTGTGTAATATAATATATATATATATTTCACACACATATGTATATATATGTATGTATATATATAATGTAATCCAAGTGGGGCTGGAGCGATAGCACAGCGGTAGGGTGTTTGCCTTGCATGCAGACTGACCTGGGTTTGATTCCTCTGTCCCTCTCGGAGAGCCTGGCAAGCTACTGAGAGTATCCCGCCTGCATGGGAGAGCCTGGCAAGCTACCTGTGGCGTATTCGATATGCCCAAAACAGTAACAACAAGTCTCACAATGGAGACGTTACTGGTGCTCACTTGAGCAAATCGATGAGCAACAGGATGACAGTGATGACATAAATCTTACAAATGAGCGCAATCAATCTTGTTTGTCCCTCTCTCTTGACTTATTTCTCAGTATGATACTCTCAGTATGATACTCTGTATGTCTGTTCCTGTATGAGCAAATTTCATAACTTAATCTTTCCTAACAGCTGCATAGTATTCTATTGTGTAGATGTACCACAGTTTTTTTTTTTATTATTTTAATTCATTATCTGTTCTTGGCACATGGGTTGCTTCCAGATTCTGGCTATTGTGAATATAGAAGTGTGAGTTCCTTTTTTTCCTGCATCTGTGCCAGCACTGATTGTTCTTGTTCTTTTGGATGTGTGCCAGTCTTTGTGGTGTGAGAGGATATCGCATTGTAGTTTTGAATTGCATCTCCCTGGTGATTATTGATGTAGAACATTTTTTCATGTGCCTTTTGGTCATTTGTATTTCTTCTCCCCATTTTTTGATGGGGTTGGATGTTATTTTCTTGTAAAGTTCTGCTAGTAACTTATATATCTTTAATATTAACCCCTTATCAGATGGATGTTAAGTAAATCATTTTTCTCATTCCATAGGCTGTCTTTCTGTCCTGGTAATTGTTTCTTTTGAGGTGCAGAAGCTTAGTTTAATGTAGTCCCATTTGCTTATATTTCTTCCATTTGACTCGGTCAGTGGTGTTTCAGCCTTGAAGTTGCCTTTAGCTTCAGTGTCATGGAGAGTTCTATCTAAATTTTCCTCTATGTACCTTATGGATTCAGGTCTGACTTTTGTGTAAGGCATTAGAAAGAGATCTGACATTTTTTCTTTTTGTTTGCTTTGTTTTTTGCATATAACTTACCAGTTTTCCCAAACCACACATTTATACACACACACACTGAACCCCTGTTTTCATTTACTCCTTAAAAGCAAATATTTTCTTACTGAGCTTTAGTCTTGTTGATATATAAAGATGCTACAGAGCTATGTTGAAGTCTCTGACTACTATTTTGTTATCGATGTTTTTCTTCAAGCTTATTAGTAATTGTTTTAAGTATTTTGCTAGTCCCCCTTTAAGTATATGTATGTTTAGAAGTGTGAGTTCTTCCTGGTGTACAGATCCTTTGATCATTAAGAAATGACCTTCACTATCTTTTATAACCTTTTAAGCCCGAAGTCGATATCATCTGATACTAGTATAGTCAGCCTAGAATTTTTGAAGGTTTTTTTTTTCTTGAAACCTTTGACTCTAAGTCTCTGTTTGCTCTGACTATTCAAATGTGTTTCTTGCAGGCAACAGAATGTTAGGTTTAATTTTCTAATCTATTCTGCTACTCTGTTTCTCTTAATTGGCACATTTAGCTCATTGGAGTCTAGAGATATTATTGTCATGGAGTTCTGTGCCATCTTTCTTCAAGAATTTGGCATGTTCGTGGGACACATCTTGTCTTAAAGTAGCCCCATTAGTTCTTCTTATAAAGATGGTTTTGAGTCTATGAAGTTTCTGAGTTGTTTCTCTGTGAAGTTGTGAATTGTTCCCTTAAATCCGAATGGGAGTTTTGATGGGATTTGTATTCTTAGTGAGGCATTCCTTGTTGAGTTTTTTCATGATATCCCACCATTGTCTTCTGGTCTAGAGTGTTTCATTTGATAAATCTGCAGAAGTTCCTAAGGACCCTCCTTTGTTTCTAATTTCCTTTTTTAATCTCGATCTTACTGCTTTCAGTATTCTGCCTCTACCTACGGCCTTCATCATTCTGGTCAGGATGTGTCTTAGAATGTTTTTATTTGGATTTCTTTTAGCTGGTACTCTTCGGGCCTTCTGGGTCTGGGTGCATGCCCTCTTCACTCTTGGAACTTCCCAGCAATGATGTCTTTAACTGTTGCTTTTTTTTTTTTTTTTTGCTTTTTGGGTCACACCTGGCGATGCACAGGGGTCACTCCTGGCTCTGCACTCAGAAATTACCCCTGGCCGTGCTCAGGGGACCATATGGGATGCTGGGATTTGAACCCGGGTCGGCCGCGTGCAAGGCAAACGCCCTACCCGCTGTGCTATCGCTCCAGCCCCTGACTGTTGCTTCTTCATCAGGGTTGTCATTCTGGCCCTCTGGACCCCAATGACTCTTTTTTTTTTTTTTGCTTTTTGAGTCACACCCAGCAATGCACAGGGGTTACTCCTGGCTCTGCACTCAGGAATTACCCCTGGCAGTGCTCAGGGGACTGGGATGGGATGCTGGGAATCGAACCCGGGTCGGCCACGTGTAAGGCAAACGCCCTACCCACTGTGCTATCACTCCAGCCCCGGGACCCCAGTGACTCTTATGTTGTTCCTCTTAAATTCATTCCAAAGTTCTCTTATCAGCTGTTTCTTTATTTTGAGGCTTTCTTGCTGTTGTCTTGAGGTTTTCTGCACCTCATCTTGCTCACTAATTTGTCCTCAGCTGCTGCTCCTATGCTGTTAAGGGCTTCTAGTGACTTTTTCATTTCACCCACCAAGTTTCTCAATTCTGTCATTTCAAAGTTTGTAATTTTCTCCTTTCTGCTAGCATATCCTCTTGTGTTTTACTGGCGGTCTGCTCTCCTGTTTCTTTGAGCTCTGTATATATCCTCAACTGTTCCTCTCTAAATTCTTTATCAGAGAGGTTTTATAGCTTGCTATTACTGGTTGAGTCTTCTGGGCCACCATCTTCACTCACTAAGCCTGGTAGTGTTCTGCATTGTTTTCCCATTGTGATGTTTGTAGTTGGAGCTGACTCTTGTGGTTTTTATGTGGTAAGGGACTATAGCCAGGATGTTTTTGCATGATCATGGCGAGTTATGAAGAAATGCACGACTTTGGAGAATAGTGTAGCAGTGGCACTCTTCATGGGCAGGAATAACTTTAATCTGGGGGGAGGGAAAGATGGAGACCCTGAATCCCAGTTGGCCCCCCAGTGCCAGTTGCTGACATGTGGCTTGCCTCAGTGTTTTGTACTGGGGTTGAGTAGGGCAAGCAGGGTGGCTAGCTCCTTCGCCTTCCTTTTCCATTTTGTGGGCAGGGATGTTCTTGACCTGGGAGGGCGGGATGGTGATCCTGAGTACCAAGCCAGCCCTGATGCCAGCTGCTGCTGCTGGGCTCACTTCAGTATCCTGGACCAGGGCTTAATGATTTTATAAGTCAGAGTATTAACAAATAATAAACACCCATAAAATTTAGACACGTGTTTGAGATATATTTTCTTTTAGCTACTAGCAGACTGTCTGGGTGTGAGGGAATTGATAATGGGGTTATCTGGACTCAGTTTCATGCTGCAAGTTGTGTTCATCCTCCCTTGGATTAGTGGCAATTTAGGCTGCTCTTACAGCAATGGAATAAGTACGTGCAGTTCAACCTGTTCATGAAACTGCAGCTTCAAGCTTCTGCCAGCTGCACATCTGCTAATACTCCATTGGCAAAGCATGCATTTGTAAGAGCCTGTAAGCGCCACGAGCAGGGGAGTGCATCACCTCAGATGGGAAGGGCTACCATCAAATGGCAGGTGTGGCGACAGGCAGGAATAAGAAAGTAGAAACAGTAGTGCTCCTGTTTTATTTTGGTCAGATTATTTGTTGAAAATAGGATACTATTTTTTTTTTTAAAGCAAATAAGAAAGTACAAGTAAAACTTGCTCTTTCACGCAGCACAACTGCAGCACTGCCGCCTGGTGATTCAGCGCTCGGTGTTTCCTGAGCTGGCTCCCTCTTCCCTAATTGGCGTGTTCCTTGCATTGGTGTTGGGCCATGGAAGTGACCAGAGACTCAGGTGGCTCACCGTAACCAGGCTGCGTCCAAGACTTCGTTTGATAAATGACTCTCAGACTTGTGTTCACTGTGGGGTATGCGTTTGCCCAAGTGTGGTGGTTTCCAACTCCTGGTCTGAGGCTACCTTCTACCACAACTGGATATGGAATCGTGACTTTTAATTTCCCTATGTTTCTGGTTTTTATTTTTATTTATTTTAATTTATTTTTAAGTTGAATCACTATTAATTACAGTGTTACAAAGTTACGCATGATTAAGTTTCAGGAATACAATGTTCCAACCCCAATTCCTGTATCAGTATTTACTTTCCTCCATCAATGCAGTGTCCCCAGTTTCCCTCCTGACCCTTGGCCTGCCAGTATGGCAGGAATTTTTTTTTTTTTTTTTTATCTCACCTCATTCCCTTCCTTTCTTAGACACTGTGGTTTACATACTGAGAGGGCCTCCGCTTCCTTTTCATTCTTATTTTCTGTTGAGCTTGTATGTGTGTATGCAAGTATTAAGCAAGCAGTACTCTGTTGGAGACCCATCTGTTTTGTTTCTAGAATTATCATCTCCCATTCATAACTCTTGGCCAACTGGCTTTCCTTGTCTGGCACCTTGGCCTTGTTGGTCATTACAATAATTGCTACCCTCTGATTTCTGGCAATTAAACACTATCTCCAGGGTGGTATTGCTTTGGGGCCAGGTTTAGCTTCCGAGTCAAGAGAGCAGTCACAGAGCTTATGATCAGCAAGCCATGCTTTGTGACAGCCTCTCTGAGAGTGGGATTGTCAGGTCATCTGGTGGGTGAATGTTCCATTACCAAAGGATTTCCTAAAGTGCCTCATTCTGCACTCTTTCCAGCAAGCTGAGATCCAGGCGCTCTTTATCTTTGCCCATACTTGGTATTATTGATCTATTTATTTATTTACTTTGATTTTGGAGCACCTGGCAGTGCTCACTCAGGGTTTAGTCCTGGCTCTGTTCTCAGGGATCACTTCTGATTTGCTTGGGTGACTAAATGTGATGTGGGGAATCAAACGTGGGTCGGCTGCATCCAAGGCAAGTGCCCTAACTTCTATACTATTGATGTGGTCCTTATTGATTTTTTTTTTAAAGTTAAAGTTTAGTCATTCACTTTAGTCAGTTTTGTATCTCTTTTGCCTTTATTTTGCATTTGATGGGGCAGGGGACAGGAGGCGATATGTTGAACCATGTCTGGCAGTGCTCAGGGACTATTTCTGATTTTGTGTTCAGGAGTGAATGATCCTGGAGGTGCATGACCCTCCAGAGTGCTCAGGGGTCATATGTATTGCAGATTGCTGTGCACAACTATGGCTGCTATATGCGAGGCATGTATTTTAACCTCTATAGTCTCTCTCTCTCTCTCTCTCTCTCTTTCTTTTTCTCTCTCTCTCCTCTTTCTGTCTGGTCTTGAGTGTTGGTAAATCCTATATTCTTTGGGGAAATGCTTGAATCAATCTTCTGTCCATTGAAAAATGGCTTATTTGTCATATTGATTGTAAGAATTCTTTGTGTACTTTTGATGAAGCATTTTGATATATATTATTAACATTTTTTCTGCAGTCCTGCTTCATTTTTAACAAATTCCTCCAAGAGCGGACATTTTATTTTTATTTTGAAGTAATCCAGTGTCTTTTGGTTCTTAAGTTCTTATTCTTAATCTTAATATTCTATGTGTTTTCAGTCTTTTCCTTTATGGTTATGGTTATTGTATGGTTACTGTTTTTTGTTGTTGTTGCTTTTTTTTTTAAAGTATTGAATCAGAGTGATAGTATAGGAGGTAGGGTTTTCACCTTGCTTGCAGCTGACCTACGTTCGCTCCCCAGCATCGCTTATGGTCCCTCACATCCACCACACCACCAGGCATAATTCCTGAGTACAGAGCCAGGAGTAAGCCCTGAACACTGCTGGGCATTGCTCTCCCAAATTAAGAAGAATAAAGAAAACTGAACTAAATCCTATACTAAGTCCACCCCACATGATGAGTTCCTTTTTCTTGCTTTTCTAGTTTCTAACAAACTTTTCTACTATAAGAAAGAAAGAAATCTTTGCTTATCCCAATCTTGCAAGGTTATTCTCCTGTGTATTCTAGGAAAAGATTACATCACTCCATCTTTTACATTTTGATCTTCATATGTTTTGGAATCAGTTTTTGAGCATGTGGTGAATTTGGATGTGAGTTTTTTTTTAATGTGATATACTGTTGAGCCAGTGTCATTTATTTTAAAAAAGTCAACCTTTATCCATCTATTGCAATGAATTTATTTTTAGAAATTAAGTGGCTACCATTGTAAGGTCTGTATCTGACCTTTTTCTTCCCTCTGAACTATTTATTGATCTGTGTAGCAATATAAGACTGATATCTTATTTGTCAAGCATCTGGTTATTTTATTGTTCTACATGATTTATGATTATCTGGGCAGTTTACATTTCCACATAAAGTTTAGGACGTAAGCAGCAGATCATCAATTTCTGCTTGGGAAAAAAGTGTCTGTCTGAGCTTTGATTGAGGTTCTTGTTTCTTGTATAACAGTGAAGCTTGTAATCCATGAACATAGTATATCCATTTATTTAGGACTTTACTTTCTCCCAGCAGTGTTATTTTGTTTTGCCTTTTACATATCTGGTGCATCTTTGGTTTAAGATATAGGATGTTTGAATTTTTGGAAGTGGTATTGTTATTTTTTTCAAATTTCATTCTTTTTAAGTTTTTTGAATACCTTTAAATTTTCAGTTGATTTTTATATATCACCCATGTATTCATAATTCTATAAATATAGTTTCATTTTTAATAGTATCATGCAGATTCTTTTTAATGCTATAAATATAATCATCAGCAAATATGGTTTTGTTTCTTTGCTTATACTTAAATTTCATGTTTTTCTTACTAGACTGAAGTGACTGGTACTGCTGGTATAGTGTTAGCTAGAAGTGGTAACACATAACATTTTTGTCTTGTTCTTTGCTTTGGGGGAAGCAATCAATATTTCTCCTTCAACTTTTGAGGTTATCCTAAGAGTTTTGTTTGTTCTCTTTCTTACTTCTATTTTTCTCCTTTTATTTCCTGGTATATTTCTCAGAACAAGTTTTTATTTTTTTATCTGCTAAAAGTATTATAAGAAATAGGCTTTAAATTACATAAAATTATTTTTTGTGATGATCTCATATTCAGTTTAAGAGCTGAATTATATTGCCTGATTTTCAAATAGCAAAGAACCTTATATGCTCAAAATAAACTTAACTTTTTTTTATACATAGATTCACTTCTGTTTTGTTTGAGATTTTTACATCTACATTCGTGAAACAAACGGCCTATAATTATTCACCCCCCTTTAATATACTTTTCAGATTTGTTGTCAGGAAATGATTCCCATTTTTTTGCTTGAGGAGTTTTATGTGAGTGTTGTTATTTTTCTGTAAATGCTTAGGAAATTTCAAAGGAGTAGTCTTCTAAGTCAGGTATTCTCTTTTCAGTTTAGAGTCCTTGAAGTTTTTAATGTTAGAATCAATTTAGTAGATAAATAAAAATAAAACTAGTAGTTTTTTTAAAAAAATATTCTTCTAGTATCAATTTTTATTTCTTTACTAAGAAGTCACTTGTGGAGGCCACACCTGGCACTGCTTGGGGCCTACCAGGGTCAGTCTTGGAAGTCTGGGGTGGGGAACATGTAGTGCCAGGAGCTGGGCCCAGGCCCTTGCATGTGCAAGGCAAGCAGGTCCTCTACCAGATGACTCACATACCTGGCCCCTCAGTTCTATTAATTATAAATTTTTCTAGTAATGTTCCATTTTATCTGAATTTGAAATATTTTAAATATAAATCACAATGGACTGGAGTGATAGCATAGCGGGCAGGGCGTTTGCCTTGCACGCAGCTGACCCGGGTTCAATTCCTCTGTCTCTCTCGGAGAGCCTGGCAAGCTACCGAGAGTATCCTGCCCCCACAGCAGAGCCTGGCAAGCTCCCCGTGGCATATTCAATATGCCAAAAACAGTAACAACAAGTCTCACAATGGAGATGTTTACCGGTGCCCGCTCAAGCAAATCAATGAACAACAGGATGACAGTGATACAGTGATGCTATACAGTGATAAATCACAATATCTTCATATGATATTTTTAATGGTTATATGATCTGAAGTGATAATCCTCTTTTTATTCTCGATATTGATTACCTATGTTATCTGTTTTTGGAAAAGACAGTCAACTCACTTTTCCTCTTCTTTGTTTCTTTTCTTTGAATTTTATTTTATTTTTATAAAGTTGTTCACAATATTTGATTACATTTAGTATTCAAATACCAATCCCACCACCATTATACCTTCCCACCACCATATTTCAAATATTTCCATCCCGAACCCCAAACCCTGCCCCCAAAGCAGAACTGAAATAATTCATTTTGTATTGCTTCTTATGAATAGTCCACTAAAAATGATCCAAAAAAGGTTACTTAGAGGAAAGTGTGTGAAGATTGTTGTATTTCACCTGGGAGCCATTAAGCTGTTCTATAAGAGATTAGTAACATGTTGTTAGAGGTTGAGCCTTGTGTGCTTATATGTATCTGTATAAGTATACTTCCCCCTAAGATTGGTTGCCTTCTGCTTTAAACCCCATCAAATGTGGGATGCTACTCTTGGTAGATCAGTGGTGTAAAGTATGAGATGTTGTGCATTGTAGGAATAGACTCACTCTTGGGGGAGGTTTGTCTGAGCATGTGGAGAGGGGCCATGGGTATGGCTGTGGTTGAGTTATGAAGGTTTTCAGCTGTTGGGGCTGGCTTCATTGGGGTGGGGAGGGGACCTCTCTGCCATCCCCCTCCGGGTTGCCCTGGATGAAACAGCCTGGCATGGGGTCTGGAGGCATTTCTATGGCATTTTCACTTTCCATTTCTAAATTCATTTCTCTCCTCATTTATTCTCACTTCTTCCCTAATGCTTCACCCTCAGCATCCTTTTAGGGAGTGAAATAAAGCTGCTTTCCTACTTACCTGCTAGTGCCTTAGGATTCTCTATTCCCGTGTTTTGCATCACTTGGCACTGTGCATCGACTTCCCAGCTTCTACACTCTTCTTGTTCTTTTCACTGTCCTTGTGGGCTTATGTCATAACAAAGAAAATAGAGCCCCAAAGCTCTTACTATATATTAGGAGGATTTTTAATGGAGTGAAAGTTGAGGTGAGTGGCTCTTCACTTAGTTGTTTTCCTGAATGTTCCCTCTTTGCTTTTTCTGTCAAGTTATTGGACTCTGGTGTGGCCAGTTAACAGTATAAGATGAACAGAGAATCTTAGAAATTTTGATATCCAACTTACGAATTTATGCCATGTATGTGTCTGCTTTGAAGAGAGGAAGCATGTTGGTAATTGGATAATATTACTTCATAGTGCCCTCTTTGTTTTGTTGAAAGGTAAGAGGAAGTGATTGAGGAGTGGTCAAACACACAGTTACAAGAAAAGAATTCTTTCCCTGACACCTGAACAAAATTTTCCAAAGAAGCAGTTTATTTCATGAGTAATCTGCTACTAGTCATTTCCTTCCTGCATTAGATATTTTACTATTCCCTACCTTCCATCATTTATGTGTTACACTCATTTTATAATCAACTGCAATTTAGCTCTCATGTTATTAATTCCATATTTTCAGATAGGAAATTTTCTTTTTTACTTCATTATTTAGCAAGATTAATCTGTGCCTCTATTGGGTGAATGTTTCAGGCTTTTATTTTCCTTTCCAACTCAAAAATGCAAACTTCCTCTCTTATTATTTGCTTATTTTTAAGAGTGCATTGCCAATTTCATAGCTTTATAAGAAGACTGTAAGTTAATTTTTTTCATGTCAACAGAAGCCTTTTGCCCATTATATTTTCATAGTTAAACATGGAAAGTTTAGCATTTATGTATACATATACACACATACATAACATAAATTATTCTTTTTTAAAAGCCATAGCTCTGTTTTTCTTTTAGAACTAACTAGTTATATGAAATGAGAAACAGTTTAGATTCAGAAAATTTTGACTGAAATTTTGATTCTTCTACTTGTTATTTGATAATAATGGGAAGTAATGGTAATAATTATAATATCAGCACAGCAAGGCATTGAACTATTTATGTTCACTGCTGTATATCTTTGTTGATCAGTTTGGTATTTAGAGGAAGGATCATTGTACCTAATAAGAAATAGTATGTTTTGAAGTGTAATGTATGGCTTCCTCTCCTGCTTTTTTTCTTGGCAGGAAATGCTACTTATAAGGTGTTATTTTTCCTTCTAACAATCCTTTTCTTTATTTGCATCAATAGATGATTTAATGTTGAAACCCGGTCATCATTTTGTCGCTGTTTATTAAAGGCAGGCTTTAAAGGGGGGAAGATATACACATGTATAGTTTAGAACTAAACGGAAAGCAAATTTAGAAAGGTTTGTGTAGTGAATCTTTCAATTTTTCTAATTGAAAAATTATTTTTGTGATGAAATTTTTATCACATAACATCTTGATGGGGAGGGCACTTGTCTTAGGAAAATAATTTCTACAGCAGCAAAGAAAAAGAGGCTGGCGTGTTCCAGAATACAGGTGGCCCCATTCTGTCTTGTGTGAGTTTCATTCCTTTATCCGCAAAGTGGCTTTTCGTGGTGCCATAAGAATACGCAGAATTATGAGTGTCAGGACGGAGAGTGGGGTACCAAGCAGGTGCCAGGGGAGGGTGTGAGGATACCTGTGTTAGTAGCAGATGCTATGCCACATGGTGCAGTGGAAGACATTAATAGGCCTGCGCTGCTAGCTGCCCCATGTACCAGTTTACAGAACATATTAATACAGGGGGCTCAGCCATAGTCCCCCGACTCCCCCACATTTCTCACTTCCAGTGCACTGGGGTCTACTGACACTGAGGGCACTGTTTCCAAATGGAGTAGTGCACATAAAGCTTGGTACATATGTCAGTTGCCCTCAAAACTCAGGAGGAAAAAACCCATTCAGTACCCATCTTAGACACGAGTGGCATTTGTGGTGTTATATCTTTAGTCCCCCCCACCCACCCACTACCTATTTTCTCCTAATTTTGAGGAACTGTTGAAAGAGATCAAAAGGAAATAGATTTTGAGGAAATCAAATTTTCTTCTGCAGCAGGAAGATGGTTTTAAACAAGCAAGTAGCTAGTGGGTCTAAGTGGCTGCTGTGTGAGTCGGATCTATTTTGCTTGCTGGTTCTGGGCTTTGCCTCTTTTTGCTCTCTCTTATTCTCTCTCTCTCTCTCTCTCTCTCTCTCTGCAGTTTAAATATTTTAAGTAGCAGATGTCCCATGCCTCTGCATGTGTGTGAATGTGGGTGCACTGTCTGTCGAATGCGGCGTGTCCCCCACCCTGTTGACACTCTCCTCTGTTGCTTAGCTTCAGACAGCAAAGTCCTGACATGTGCAGCTGTGTGGAGGATGCCGAAGGAATTGGAACCAGGCAGCCATGAGTCCCCGGACGATTCCTCAAGCACCGCACACACCCTGGAGCTACTCTGTCACCTTGACAACACAGCCCACGGCAACATGGCTTGGTAGGGTTCTGCGTATTTCATCTGTCCAGCACAGGGCTGCCGGTTCAATGATGCCCATTGTGCACGTACTTCCTGCAGAGCCCTGTGTCCTGAGAGCTCTCCTTTCCTAAAGAGGGGGTGCCGATGGCTCCCTTGCGTTCTCATTTCAGTCGCAGTTGTTTGCTAGCTTCAACACATGTGTGGAAGCCCCACCATACTCACACTGCAAGATACTGGTTGCTTTCTGCCTAAAGGCAGTGTTGCTCATTTATCTTGGCAGGATTTTAGAACCAGGTACTGGGTGGGGCTTCAGTTCCACATTCCTTTTTCACGTTGAAAAATTTACCTTTACTCGGCTGTCTTATAAGTTACGTGTCACCTTGGGTGCAGTCACACTGTCTCTCTCATAGGCTAAATATGGATGCACTGTGTGCCTGTAGTCCATACCTCCAAGTCCCTCCCCACGTCCTCGACCTTGGGTTTGTTTCTGCCCGTGTTAGGGAGATGACAGCACCATTCTTTAGGCCTCTCACTGCCCCTTTGCTGTGATGGAAGATTTGCTTCATTCACCAAGGGAACCCAGGGGTGGCCTTCCACAGATGATTCACTGCCCATCACTGTAGTGGCTGAAGCCTGGGCAAGCCAATAAAGCTGTGCCTTCCAGAACCACTTTGGGAGCGCAGCATTGTTACGGGTGCTTACAATAATAACAGTGATTATTGTCTCACTTAATACAGTAGCACTTCCGAGTGTCAGAGCAGGAGCCACGGAGTCAATACTGACTTAGTCATCTCTATCAATTAAATAAATTTAATCCAACAGATCTTTATTAAGCACCTGCTGCACACACCTGCCAGACTCCAGGGATGCTCCGGTGACGGTTCAGGGGACCCAGCCTCATAGGTCGCAGTCTCTTGGGGGAGACTCGATGTAAACATCTAACCAGACACAGGGTAGGCATGCCCGACACCGAAATTATTATGAAGTGTGTGCCGTGGGCCCCCGAGGAGGGAGTAATTAATTTTTACTAGAGGAATGGAAGAGGGATGAGAGAGGTGCTTAGCAGATGGCATTTGGAGATGTGCCTGAGCGGCGAATCCCAGCACCCAGCACCAGCTGCAGTGACGGGGGTCGACACTGGGGGTCAGCAGGGCGTGCAGGATTCCAGAGGCTCTTTGTGGGCTGGGATCTCATGGGTTTATTCCAGGATTGTGAGGCTTCCCAATCAGCAGTTAGTTCTTTTAGGCATAGCCCGACTGGTAAAGTCAGATTAAGTTCTATAAAAAAGGAGAAAGAGATGCCCATAGAGAGGAGTTAGCCTTGTCTCTTACCTGCCTGAGCAGAGTAAGTGGTGGGAACGGCCTTCTGCAAATCAGCAGCAGTGCACTGTTGGCCATTCATTGGTGCCAATAGTAACCGCATTTCTCTGGAAAAATGAGTGTGTGTGTTTGTGTATGAATGTGAAATATATTTGTGTGTGTGCATGCATGTGCATGCATGTATGTATGCTTAGGTGCATGTGTGCAATCCATGCATAGGTGCATGTGTGTGCCTATATTAACACACCTTTGCATGTGTTTTTCACAAGATTTACCATCATCAAGAATGGAGGTATGATTGTGCAGGCCTGCAGTCACTTTGGAGAGGGCAGTGTGTTCAGCTAGTAGCAAGTACAGAGCCCAGTCGAGCTCAGAAAAAGACACGCCCTGTTTGGGTAAACCTCCTCAACTCCCTCTCGATTCACTTATATCCCCTAATGTACCATCCAGAGAGGCAGGCTTTCCTGTTCATGTGCACTGCAATGAAACAAATTGGAGTGAAACCCGGAGTCCAGATCACACATCAGGAGAGGAAGTCATATTAGAAATAGTTGTTGAAGAAGAAGCTGTTGCTCTTCAGTCAAAGTGAACTGTCAGGTTGGAGGAATAGCACAGCAGGAGGGCGTTTGCCTTTCACAAGGCCAGCCCGGGTTCGATTCCCAGCATCCCATATGGTCCCCTGAGCACCACCAGGGGTAATTCCTGAGTGCAGAGTCAGGAGCAACCCCTGTGCATCGTGTGTGACCCAAAAAGAAAAAAAAAGTGAACTGTCTTTCTGAAATTCAGCTTGGAATTTTTAATTGTGAGTTTGCTGCTCTGGATTTACAGTGTTTTGGGGAGTCATTTGTTCCCTATTACCTGGTTGTCCATGTTTCTGCACTTTTTACTTGGAGTACTGTAAACCCTCAGGTTAAAAAGGTAGGGGTGATCCACAGAGACCCTGTCTCTCAAGAAAACTTACGTAACTGCAGTGCAATGTCATTACAAGGCCATTGGATTTGATACAACCCACTGACATTATTCACATTTCACCCAATTCCTGTGTACTTGTGTGTACATTAAGTTCTGTGCCAGGTGGTTCCAAGTACAGTTTGTGCACTCATCACTGTAATGAAGATGCTTATCCATGATCTACTGTGCTTTCTCATAGCCACAGTCATCACTTCTCTGCCCCATTCTTAATCCCTGGCAGCTCTGAGTCTGCATTCTGCCCCATGAACTCATCACCTCAGGCATGTTCTATAAATGAAATGACTCCAGAACTTTTGATGGTGGTTTTTACCACTTGTCACACTCCCTGGATGGTTGTCCTAGTTACCAGGTTTTTTGATTGGTGGTCCTTTATAGCTAAGAAGTATTTCATGGCAGAGGAATACCATGTTTTCCAGGTGTAACCATTTACCTATTGAAGGACTTCTAGGTTTCCCCCAGTTTGTGGCTATTTTGGATGAAGTTGCTCTCTTTATGGGATTTTCCACAAAAATAATTTTTAAATTCCTTCTGGCTAACTGCCACAATATGCAGTTTCAGTATCTCCTAGTATTACCTTTTGTAGAAATCACTGCACTGTTGTTTAGAGCAGCTGTCTGCTTTATATTTCTACCAATGGTGCATGAGGAACAGTTTCTGCATCCTCCCTACTTTTAGGGCTATGGAGGGTGTTCTTCTGTGATACCAATTTTATTATTAGTCAGGGAATTTGTTTTTTATACTTTATTAAAACACCATGGTTTGCAAGGTTGTTTAGAATACAGTTACAGGCTTTTGATATTTCAACACCACTTAAAAAAATTCAAGTCCTGTAAATATGTAGAGGTGAAGGATATAGTTTGGGATCAAACAAAAGTTAATTGGTAACATATTTTGTTTGTTTGACTGCCTTTCACTTTGTGGGGAGAGGTGGTAGGCTTCCCCCCAAACTGTTTCTGAGTGCAGTTTCAGCAGACTGGCTCCAGACATTTTCCTGAGCAATGACCCCACTATAGGGCATGTTCAGAAATGCTGCATGATTACCAATCTGACGGATTTGTTACTGCTCCCTAGAGACTGAGGTCTGGGACTTCATCCTCAGGGACACTCAGTGATAGTCCTGAATGCCGCATGCAGAGACCCTCACTTTCATCTGCAGATTTGAGCAGTGTGTTCATGAGTCAGCCACGTCTCCATTGTCTCTGGCTTCATTTGGAAATAGTAAGGACAAAGAAAACGGAAAATGTTTGTTGTGCTGCTGTGTTTGACTTCAGTGTTGTTAGGTGTCACCTGCTGATAGATGCTGAGAAGCTCAGGCCTGAGGGTCACCCGGCCCAATCTTGTATACTTTTCTGCCCAGATAAGGCTATACAGTCATTGGAAAGTTGCCATTTCTCTAAATTAAGTCTATTAAGTCTGTTAATTGGGCTGGAGCGATAGGGCAGTGGGTAGGACGCTCGCATTGCATGCAGCCAACCGGAGTTCAATTCCTCCGCATGGCAGAGCCTGGCAAGCTACCCGTGGTGTATTTGATATTCCAAAAACAGTAACAGCAAGTCTCATAATGAAGACGTTACTGGTGCCCACTCGAGCAAATCGATGAGCAACAGGATGGCAATGACAGTGACAGTGATGTCTGTTAATGTTTCATGGTTGTTTTAGTGGCTCCATAGAGGGATCTCTGAAAGGAAATGTGGTAGTCACCAGGTATATTAGGATGCTTAATAAAAAAATAACACAGGAAAGGCTTCCTCAGTTCTTCATTGGCTCGTTTTTCTTAAGTCCACACTGAAGGGCCCCATTGCCTGAAGTACTGTGATGTTTCCATTAAAAAGCCCCAGGTTTGGGGCTCACCTCTTTTGAGACTCCCTCTTGGCTATTCTCTAAAAGAAACACTGCTTTACCTCACCTGGGCCTGCCAATTTTATCTTTCAAGAGAGAAGTATCATTGCCTGACACTCCTGTCTGTGTTTATGCTTCGGTTTCTTTCTCTGCAGACTAAGGTGCCCTAGGTAGAGGCTTTGTCCCAAGGCCAGTGCCCAAGCAGGAAGGAGCTTCCTGTCAGTACTGTTTGTGCTGTCAGCACCAAGGTCAGCGTCTGACACGCAGTAGGCGGCCCTTGTCATAACCTGCTGTTTATTTAGCACCAAGGACAGCACCCAGCACGCAGGGCTGTGGTGATTCCTGCTATTATAGTCTGGTTATTCAGCACCAAGGACAGCGTCCAGCTCATACTAGAGCTGTAGTTCACAGGCGATTGTATCCAGGATAAGCATAATGCGCCCTACCTCTGAGTCAGACTCACTTTGGGGGGGGGGGGGTTCATGTTCAACACCCCCCTCTGTTCCTCACAATGGTCCCAAAAAGGAACTGTTGTTCTCTCACAAGGTATTGAGAGGAAGACAATACGTTTAGACTGAGTCACTCTTCAGTGAAGTAGCTGGGATTTATAGCCAAATAGTCTGACCCCAGGACCCCACTAATGGATCCAGATTGGCCTCCATCCAGAATAAGCAAAAATGAGACTTCTGTGGTCATCATGTTGTAGTTTAGAAGACTTATCAGTTTGTGGATCACCAATCATGTGATTTGGAAGTTGTTTCAGTTGCTTAAAATACAGATCCAGCTTTATCGGAGTAGTTTTGTGAACATTTGCACATCTTCTAGTTAGCTAGTCCTTTTTAAATGATGAGTATAATAAATATATTGTGGTTTATAGTGGAGTTATTCATTTTCCAAGTAATGAAGATACCTTTATAAAAATAATGTATTAGTAGTTTCAGCTGTGCATCATTGAAAATCAACAGGTGCATATAATGTACTAAATCCACCACTAAATTTCCAATTTCATCCTTCACCATGTAGCTTTACCCTTAGTCTTGATTTACTTCACCCATTCCTTTAGGCTAGATTGTCTTAGAGTCCAGAATCTTTTGTTTATATGTTTATTTAGCTAATACATTTGCTTCCTATATGTTCCACATTTGTGTGAACTCATAGAGTATTTATATTTCTCCATTGGCTTATTTCACTCAATATATATCTTCTAGGTCCATTCATGGTCTTCCAAATATCAGGATTTTATTTCTGTCTAAAAAATAGGTGAATAGTATTCTATCATGTGCATATTTTTATAGTCATGTTGTTTGTTTCCTGCTCTACAGCTACTTTATTTTCTAACTTATTTTCCCTCTCTCCCTCTTGGTTGGCTCCTCTAGTCATTGTGTGCTTACTTGGGGAAGGAATAGTAGACTTGGGGTCAGTGGGCTCAGCTCTGCCTTCACATATATGATTGATTCATGCTATACCTGGGTCTGTCCTGTCTTTTGGGTCTCTTTTCCTTGGGTGTGAAATGGAGAACTTTATGGGACTCTGATGTCATTTCCAATTCTCAGTTCATCAGATGGAGCAGCATCTCTTTCATACTTAATGGTGTTATGTGCCTTTTAAAAAAGGGAATCAAATAATAACTCATGGTCCTCTTTTCACTCTGACTATCAGACTAAGGTGAGTCCTGCTGGTTGCCAAGGCAAGGCTCTCACTTGCCTGAGATACAGCCTTGGTGACACACTCTGATGATGTCCTCCCGGGATGATGTAGTTCAGCTGATGACTGTCTGCCTGGGGTGGACCTAATGTTGAGAATGCTTTTGTAAATGGTGCGCTGCTCTTTTTAAACTACTGACAGTGTTTCCCATCCCTCCAAATATCACTTATACATGTTAGATGCCTTAAATTGTTTCTGGAACAAGTTGTGCTCTAGATAAGAAAAAATAATGAAATTTTACTCTATTCATGTTGAGGTCAAACCTGAGGTAGTAGTCATTTCTACTGCCCCATGGGTAGTTGATGGCATCACTTTCCAAAGGTACATAATCTCTTTATTTATTTTTATTTATTATTATTTTGTTTGCTTTTTGGGTCACACCCGGCATTGCACAGGGGTTATTCCTGGCTCATACACTCAGTAATTACTTCTGGCAATGCTTGGGGGACTATATGGGATGCTGGGAATTGAACCCGGGTCGGCCGTGTGCAAGGCAAACGCCCTACCCACTATGCTATCACTCCAGCCCCTCATAATCTCTTAAAAAACCCATTTTCTCTTGAGTGTCTTGTGCTTTTTCTATGCAAATAATTTGGTTTCTCTTTGAGTAAGTGGTTGGACTAATTGTTAAACATGTGTCATTGGTACATACAGTATGACTGACAATGAATGTGGAGCAGTGGGCTGTAGTCCTGTCCATGCATGTCTTATCCACACCAGTGTACTTTGGGACCTGACAAAGAAAGATTCCAGAACCTTCCACGGAGCAGCTCCCTCTTGATTGGGTGAGGCCTGGTTAGCTACGACAGGATGAGTTTATGGATCTCCATCACCGTGTGTGTGTGTGTGTGTGTGTGTGTGTGTGTGTGTGTGTTGTACTTGATTTTCTGAGGCACAATTGTGAACGGTATTTAATTTTTTTTAAAATTTTATAGAGCAATTCATAAGATTTCATTTCATTTATTATTCAAATACCAAACCCACCACCATTACACCTTCTCATCACCCAGATTCGGGTGTTTCCATCCTAAACTCCAATCCCTGCCCCAAAGCAGAACTGAAATAATATAATATTTTCTTCTAAGGTTGGTTGCCTCCTACTTTGAATCCCATTAAATGTGGTGCGGTACTCTTGGAGTATGAGTAGGGTGTGTCCTATGAAGTGTCCAGGAAAAGGTTCACTCATGGGTGAGGCTTAGCCCAAGTATGTGGAGGGCTGCCATGAGCATGGTGGTGGTTGAGTTCTGGGGGTTTTTGGCTGAGAGAGGGTCTCACCCGCCCTCCTCTGGGGCGTCCCGAGTGAAACAGCCTGGCCAGGGTTCGGTGGCTTGGTTGTGGTTATGTCATGTTATGCTCCCTTCTGGGAGAGAAGGACATGCAATCTGGATGATAACCAATGACTGATTATCTGGCACCAGCCAGGGATGGCTTATGGGCATGACTGCTGAGTTGCCGGAGACAGGGGGATACAGGCAGGGGATCTCCATTCCCAATATCGTTGAACCCAGAGTTCTCAGTCACAAAGTCCTGTGCACCTGGATTTTCTCCACCATTTTTTTAAATTAATTTACTCTTTTATTGAATCACCATGTGGAAAGTTACAAAGCTTTCAGGTTTAAGTCTCAGTTATACAATGCTCGAACACCCATCTCCATCATTTTTTGATGGTGAAGAGGCTCTCTAACTCCTAAGGAGCAATGTGCCTTAGCTGTAGATGAATGCTCCCTACCAGCTAATGGATGCAAAGGTAAAATAATAGAAATTTGTGTATATTCTTGGTATGCTCCATTCCTAAGTGGTCTGTCCAACTCAGCCTACTGTATGGATGATGAAAGTCTCCCTTACAGGATAATTCACTAAAACCAGCAATCCTGATCTCCTAAGTATGGAAGTGGAACTGATCACAGTGTACTTGCAGCCTTTGTCACACAGCTGTTGTGGAGGAATTCAAGATGGGTGTATTAGCATGACTGAGATCGCTTCACTCTTTGCCCTCAGCACAGTGTGGAAGAGGCCAGGATGAGTTGGATGTTTCCCTCGTGTCATCGCAAATGCCCATTGCACTTGCACATATGACCGCAGGCCTGTGTGCTTCCTGAGTCAAGTTCTGCGAGGTTTAGAATGCCCAAGAAAGTAGGTGTGTGTGTGTTAAGATTATTATTAGAAAAAAGCAAGTGCGTAGAGAGTGGTGCTGAGATTGGCATGGGAGCAAAAGAAGGGCAACATGTGTGTGTCCTCCAGGAATTTAAGGTATTTTAACCAGGAGAGATCTGCTCTTATCGCTTTTTTTTTGCTCTTCTTTTTAGTTCAATATGATAGAAGTGAAAATTGGCTAAGATGAATGTTATAGAGTAAATTCAAGGTTATCCTTAACATTATGCAAAAGGGATTAAGTAAGAAAACATGTTTGAAATTTTCAGAGATCCTGATTGATTTCTCTTGTTAATGACAACAGAGAGCTCTCAGTGATTGTGCAATATCATTGAGTGTTTATCTGATTTTATAAGATTTGTGTTAGTCCTTCTTGATTTTGCCCAACTTAGATGTCCTTAGGTATAAGGAATTTAAAACAGTGACCCAAAGTTACTTTCCTAGTCTCCGTCTAACTATAAAAATTGTCTATTAACTCTTAATAGAAATCTGGAATGCTGCCCAGAATTGTTATTTTGTATAGGAAGAGAACACTATGAGATCATATAGAAACAACATAGAAATGTTTTTCCCTTTTCAAATTGGTTGAAAAGTTTCCATTGTAAAATGGACCGTGGTTGTCACAGTCTCCCTTGCTCCATATGAACTTATATGTTATAAAAACAAACCATTTAAAAAAGGGATAATGACAAGAGAAATATTCATTATATTCCAGGAAGATTCAAATACAAAAATCTGAACATGCAGGACAGAAAATATAGATAATAGAAGTTCATATCCTTTCTAATATTTTAATTCAAGTTTTATTAAATATTAGGGTTTTAGGTGGGTTTCTGTCAATCCTCTTACAAACCAGTGGTGTTTCCATAGGAGCTGGAGACACCAGTGTATCCAACAGAATAGTTTTGAAGACTGTATTTTTAGAAGGTCTGTTTGTTATATTTAATCATAAAGAAAAAATACATAAGTTTTAAGTCTTAAAGTTCAGTTGAAACTTGATATCTAAATCATTCTGAAAGTTTAAACGTAAAGGCATCTGATTCTGTGTGTAGTTTTTAAATTATAAATAATTTTTCTTCCACTATTACTTATTGATTTTTGGGGGGCACACCCCATAGTACTCCTCACTTTCTCCTGGCTTTCTGCTCAGGGATCACTCCTGGCAGTGCTCAGTGGGCCAGATGTACTGCCAGCGATCAAACCTAGGTCAGTTGAAGCAAGGAAAGAAGTACTATCTTCCTGGCCTTCTTCTAATATTTATTTATTTAAAAAAATTCTGATTTGTTCTTTTATTTTCGACATTAAATATTTATTCAAGGGTGTGTCAGGGTCTTACACAAAAACTACTTCCTTTTCTGAGATGATAGAAAACTAGACAGCCAATTAACAGGCCACAGTTGCCCTAAGTGCTTCCTCCAATGGAGAGGTCAACTTGCACGCCACTTTCTTCTCTGCAATTTGAGTTGTCAGCCTCCACTGTTGCCTTCTGGCCAAAAGCCTCATTTGTAGGGCCCAACTGGGTCTGGTTCTTACATTTAATTGTTATTTCTTTGGCCCAGAAGAGAATGCAGGGAATTCCATGGATGGAGACATTAACTGGGCTGTGATGGCTGAATGCTCTCAAAGGTACTTTTTTTTTTTAAATGTCCTTGTCTGATTTGCTCAGATTGTAGTTGAGCACCTGTGTGATTTGGTTTTGCTGTGAAATTCTGGACTGTTTTCATAGTCCCATTATTGTGTTGATCACTATCACAAACAGTGACCGCTTCTTGGTTTGAAGATGCTCGACAGAGAAAACTTTGGGGTCAGAGTGACAGTACAGCAGGTAGGGTGCTTTTTTGCATACTGCCAACCCAGGTCCGATCCCTGACATTCCCTGTGGTTCCTGAGTCCCGCCAGCAGTGACGATGCTGAGAGCATCACTGGGTTTGACTATGCTGCTTGTAAACAGGAGCTGGGTTCATAGGTGGAATTTTCCAAACTCCATACTCAGGGCGCTCACTCCACCTCCAGTCCGCACACGTGCATGCTCCTTCTTCTACTGTTTAAACAGTGAGATTGGGAATGAGGAAAGCCCAAGTTGCTCTTTGGAATTGGGCTGAAGTGCTCTAGTCCCAAATACGATTTAAAGTTTGAACTTGACAGAAAGCTTGACGTCCTGCACTTTCCTCTGCGTGGAGTGTGTGGTTCAGCTGTGTGTTGGGCTCACTGCCTTCTGCAGGCCTTAGGACTAGTCCTGTGGAGACAGAACATCCCTTCAGGGCCTGTGTGGGAAGCCTGGTGTGGAGACAGACACCTGTGAGCTGGGGGTTAGGATGGGCTTTTAGTTCCGGCACAAGCTTATCATTGGAGTTGTTTCAAGCCCTGAGTCTGCCCCTTGACTTTCTTGCTCTGGGCAGGAAGAGGGACATTGGTGGCTTTAGTGCACAGACATACAAGGGGAAGAGGCAGTACTGTTGTGTTTCTTGTTCTCCATGTCAACTCCCGGGAGAAGCCTGTAGACACACACAGTTTCCACTCAAGGATGCTTTGAGGTGGGGAATTGTAAGCGCCGCCTGCTGCTGCTTCTCTTCCACACACTCAGTGTGTGGACCTCCTTTTCCCTTTCTGGTTTCTTAGAGCTAGAGTACTTATGTCTTTTCGGCCAGGCACCCATAGCGCGGAGTAACTGCTTCAGGCTGTTAAATGCCAGCAAGCCTGCACACAAAGAGAAAAATAAGAAAAAGACCTTTCCCTCGTGTCCAGCCTGCATTTGTCCTTTGTTTTTTGTCAGACTGAAAATGGAGTTATTTGGCTGATGGAGTTGTAATTTTGTCCAGGTGAGAGATGTCAGAACAAGCAGACTTTTAATAACCAAGTCACCTCATGCCACAAGTTATAAACTCATCTGTCAAGGCTGTCAGACAGTGCTGCGTGGATCACAGCCATCGAGAAGTTCCCCTTCTCAGAGTGACCAAATCTGTGCTTTAACTTAGTGCTGTAACTCTTCAGTTCACTTTCTGAAATCTGTGTGGTACCTGCAAAAAGATATCCTCTGTTCTATAATGTGTTCTTTTGTTTGTTTGTCTGTTTGGGGGCCACATCTGGCAGTACTTAGGGCTTACCCCAGTGCCTGTGCTTAAGGATGATTCCTGGTAGAGCTCAGAGACCACACCCATCCATTCACATGCAAGGCAAGCACCCTCCCCACTCTACTGTCTCTTGACGCCATGTAATATGTTTTTAAGCACAAAGAAATAAGTCAGATTGCCAAATCTATTTTAAGAGAGAAATACATGAGCTACAGAAATGATTTATTGCGTTTTTTTGAAGATTTTTTTTTTAAAACTTGACCAATAACCAGTGACTTAATTACCATCTTCTAAGTGAGTTTGTTTTTCTTAGGTTTATGTTTCCAATAGAGAATACACTTGCTATATTGCAGATTGTGATGAAACAAGTGACATTAACACTTCCTCTATGCTTGAGTCCATTCTCTAGAAGCCAGTGGCTGTTGCCCTATGAGTTGTGTTCTGCTGCTTTTCCATCCTTTTGGGATGCTACTGTCCTAGTGAGGGATTTTTTGGCACTCTTACTTTCCACTATAATTGGTTTCACAGACGAGGCAAGTATGTAGATTGTGGTAATTTGAATTAATGCTTTAGTGAGAATGTTTCAGTGCCTTTTACGTGTCCTCACTCCAGGTGCCAGAATCCAGGGCATGAATCATTCATTCTGGAATCACTCATCTCAAGAAGAGATGTATTTTGTTTGGCCAGCACAACACCTGCGAAATTAGAACTGTCATCTTGCTTTTATGGTCCTTGTTAATGACCTCAAGGAAGCTTAGGTTTTTATTTTTATTTGGTTTTATTTCAGAAACCACTCTTTTTTTGGTCTTTTTTTTTCTTTTTCTTTTTTTCTGTGTGGTTATGAAGGGATATAGCACACTAACTTTAGGTACCTGCCACTTTGTTCCTGACTAGTTAATATAATTTTATGTCCTCTCGAATTCATGGGCAGAGTGTGGTAAAGCTGAAAAATAGATACTTTTTATGAACAAAGAAATAAACTTCTTAGTTTAGAATAGCAAGTACAGGAAGAATTCTCAGTTATTTTCTTAGGTTTATAGCAATAGTTTCATGGTGATGATCCATGATAAAATAGAATTTCTTTTTTTACTGCGCTTTGCATACTCTGGTTATTCCAAGGTATATTACAAACACTAATGACTATATGGATTGCTACCTATAAACTAACAACGCTTCTTTGGCACACAGTGAAATGTAGATGGAGAAGTTCTCCTCTCCGAAGCTTTTCTCTGAGAGGAGGCCCCCTGACCCATGTAGCACCTTGTGTTTCATCGATGCCCGGCTCCCATAAGAGCCTCAGAGATGGGTTTTTCTAGAAAGAATCAATGATTTTGTCTAAGTCCCATTTTCACACTACCCTAGAGAAGAACAAAGAGACTTGATTTGCTTAGCGCTGCATCTTCTTGGGGTTTAGGCTCACCTGAGATACAGGACCAAAGGGAGTGTCTGAAAGGAGTAAGCTGATAGCTGGGACTCTGGCGGTGTGGTCAACCAAGAGGCAGGAAGGTGTGCTTGGGGCTTGGTGCTGCATTGAGTGTTGCGGGACACTAGTGGTGACCCTGCTAGACTGTCCAGCACACCAGAACTTATTGTCTCCTGCTTCCAGGTCAAGAAGGTGTCCGTGTGCTTCCTGGTGTACTGCAGATTTTCCAGTCCTACATCTTGTCTGCTGGAAGATTTATTGGCTTTGTGTGTAGGTTGTGCTTGTGTGGTTTTAAAAAATTTTTTTCTTAGGATATTTTTGGTTTTGTTTTGTTTTTGCAGGGGTGAGGGCCACACCTGGCTGTGCTCAGTGCTTACTCCTGGCTCTATGCTCTAGAATCACTTCTGGAGGAGTTGGGGGAGGGGGTGGGGCATATTTGGTGCTAGGGACAGAAGCTAGGTCACCCACATGCAAGGCAAGTGTTATCGCTCCAGCCCCTTTCCCCTTCCTTTGTGAACTAGTCTAGACTGTCCTGTCAGGTGGGGTGGGAAGACTCACAGCCTGCTCACCAGTGTGCTGGGTGTTAGGCCTCGGTGCTCATTTCAGACGATTCTGGTTGCTCTGCAGGTCAGGAGACTGGGCCTGCAGTGGAGATAGTATGTTGTCAGGGTTGAGTTTTGTACCTTATCCGTTTTGAAGACCTGCAGACTTTCCTTTAACCCTCTACCAAAACCTCAACCTAATTTAGACTCATCTCAAGGGAAACCCATGAAGTTCTTGTCTATTCCAGGATGATTGGTTGCTTTCTGCATAGTCTCATCTTTCATGAGGCTGATCAACAGTTTCTCACATAATCAGTGTTCCTTTACTGAAATGCCTGTTTGTTTTTTTTCCCCACCTCTTGTAGCTCAGGAATCTCTGGGTTATCCAAGTAAGTATGATAGCATTAACTCTTGCAGCATATAAAAGACAGTGCCCACCCCTTTTGTTTGAACTCACATAATTCAGAGATTACAAATTTCCTGCAGAAATGAAGGGCAAATACTCAGCGGTGTTTCTGAATTCATCTCCTGTAGTTATGCAGAGTGTACTCGCCAAATGGAGCATTTCTTCTGTGAAGAAAATTTATCACTATGCATCTGCCTTTTTCATTCAGGCTCAGCTTTTATATATGGGGCACTGTATTCCAAGTAAAGGTCCTGGCTCCAGCTCACCTGCTCACCTGATACTCTGTGTGTGTGTGTGTGTGTGTGTGTGTGTGTATGTGTGTGTGTGTGTGGAGAGAGAGAGAGAGAGAGAGAGAGAGAGAGAGAAAGAGAAAGATTTACATTAGCTAACAAATAGATTTGTATATCTGTATATTTGTATATCCTTTGTTAGCTTTTATTAATGCTTGAATAAGCCCCTCCCCTAGTTCTTACCTTAGTCTTTGACTCTCACTATCAGGCCCAGTGTCTTTTTCAGAACTCTGACTGTTGTGACCAGAGCATGGCTCACCTTGGGAGTTGGAGGAGGGGCCTGACATGGCCCACCTGTAGGACCAGGTGCTTTCTGGGAGGTGTCAGCATGTAGGCTGTTTTCAGAGAGGCACCGAACTGTGTGGATTGAGAACCAGAGAGAACTGGAGGGGGAGAAGCAGATTGTGAGCACAGTTTCCCATTTGGAGGATTAATCTTAGGAACAATATGGAGAACAAAGCCTCCACTGCCGACTCTCTCAGACTGTGGGTACTGAGCCAGTCATTGATGTGTGTGTGTGTGTGTGTGTGTGTGTGTGTGTAACTCCTGTAGCTCTACAATGTTCTCAGGCCTCTGGGGGGAATTATGGGATTTTCTGGCTAACTTCTGGGTGGAAAAGCACAGGAAGAAAACTGGGTTGCTGGAGCTGGAGTGATAGCACAGCGGGTAGGGCGGTTGCCTTGCACACAACCGACCCGGTTCAATTCCCAGCATCGCATATGGTCTCCCGAGCACTGCCGGGACTAATTCCTGAGTGCATGAGCCAGGAGTAACCCCTGTGCATCGCCAGATGTGATCCAATAACCAACCAAACAAAAAAGAAATAAAACTGAGTTGCTGCAGGAGGTTATAACTAATTCAGAATTCCAAGCTACTGACAGGAAGTAGAGGGCAGAGAAGTTTGAAGAAATCTTGAGGTTCTTTAAAGCAGGTAAGGAGTTGGGTGTTTTACCTTCTGGAGATCTTTTTCTCTTAAAATTAACTTCTGGGGCAATTTTTTGAGTGTCTGTAAAAGTGATTATTTTAATATTCTAATCCGATTTCAAAGTTGGTCTTGTAGGTTTGTCATACCAGTTTGAGAAGCACAGAACTCACGGTGATGATGCAATCTTTTTTTTTAAATTGAATCACCGTGATAACAGTTACAAAGCTTTCAGGTTTAAGTCTCAGTCATACAATGATCAAACACCCATCCCTTCACCAGTGCACATGTTCCACCACCAAGAACCCCAGTATACCCCCCTCCCACCCCCTACCCTGCCTGTGTGGCAGATGATTTCCACTTTACTCTCTCCTTACTTTGACTACATTCAATTTTTGACAGAAAAACCCCTATTATTATTTGGAATTTTCCCCCAACAATCAGACCTGCCAAAAAGGCATCATTAGATCATTTGTTTTCTATTGCTGATAATGAAGAGCTTATGATGTTGCATGGCCGAGACAGCAGCCACATGGCTTTGGAATTCTGGTATTTTAGTAATTAAGTCCAGAAGTATTTCTGCCAGCAGCCGCTGCATTCTGAGATTGGTTTGTGTGCCTCTGAGATCATGGTTGTTCAGGAGCAGAGGAGCCATTCATGGGTGGCCGCTTGGGGTTTCCTCTTGGCGGGGAGCAGAGCTGGTCCCCCCCGTCCCATCGCAAGATTTCCCAAGCGCCCCATCACTGCATGCTCTTACCTCTCTGTCCAGTTGGCTCCGAATGGTGGTGGTCGCCATGCTGTCACAAAGGGGAAAAGGCCAAGGACAAAAACCTTTCCCCTCCCGGGATGGCATGGGGCCATAGCTTAGTTCACAATCCAGGAACATTTCTGCGAGCAGCCACTGTGTTCCGAGATTGGCTTGTGTGCCTCTGGGATCATGGCCGCTCAGGGGTGGAGGAGCCATTTCTGAGTGTTTGTGTGTGTGTGTGTGTGTGTTTGTGGTGTGTGTGTGTGTGTGTGTGTGTGTGTGTGTGTGTGTGTATGTATCAGGAAAGGTTTGGAGAAATAGTCCTGGTCTCCACATACTGGAGCCATGTTTCTAGAAGTGCATGGCCGCCAGGATTCCATCTGGAGAAGGCTGGGAGACTGCACCTGCCCCATGTGGGGCACTCTGGTGTTAGCGGCTTGGTCTGGGATCTGGAGCATTCTCCGGCATTGTGGTGCCCGCCAGCCAGGATTCTTCACTGCTGAGTGCGGCAACATCAATGATACAGTCTGAGGCTCACTGAGCACCTACCATGTGTAGTCACTGTCCTGAGAGCGGTTTGTTTGACCCGCACAGACCTAGAATGTTGGCATCTTCCCCAGTGACCACAGGCATAAAGCAAAGCACAAAGCCATTAAGACCCCAGGAACCGAATGCAGAGCCAGGATCTGGCTCTGGCCTGTGCAGTAGGTGTCATGTCACCACTCTTGCCAGCATGCTGCAGGTGCTAGGGCTGGAGCAGTTGTTTAGCGGGTGCTTGCCTTGCACATGGCAAACTCAGGTTCAATCTCTGGCATCATATATATATATATATACATATATATATGTATATATATATATATACATATATATATTTGGGTCACATCCAGCGATACACAGGGGTTACTCCTGGCTCTGCACTCAGGAATTACCCCTGGTGGTGCTCAAGGGACCATATGGGATGCTGGGAATTGAACCCCGGTCGGCTGCATACAAGGCAAATGCCCTACCCTCTGTGCTATCACCCCAGCCCCTCTGGCATCCCATATGGTTCCCCGAGCACTGCCAGGAGTGACTCCTGAGCCCAAAGTAACCCCCATGCCCTAAGCATTGCAGAGTGTGCCTGCTCCCCACCCCCCCCACACAAACACCAAAAAAAGGTACCTTAGATGCTAGTGGGCGCAGTTGTTTTATTGTGTGTTCATGTCAGGGAAAAAAGACAGATTCTTAACACCGAGAGTTAGACCTTTCCTTGGGTGAAGTATCTGCCCATCTGGAAAGCTTTTCCTCACATCCATCCTCCTTGTGAGTGTGCTCAGTGTTGGGGATCACATCTCAGACCCACGTCTCTGGCGGTTTACATGCGTCTGTGTAAAAGGCTGTCACAGCCCCTCAGACACTGAGGAAATCACAGCGCAGTGTTGTTTTTCTCAAGTGTCTCGCCACAGAGAATGTCAGGATAATTAGCTGCGTTTAAGACTTATATTGCCAGATCATGTGCCTTTAGTCATGTTGCCTAATGGAGATATTGAAGCGGGGGAGTGTCTTCAAAAGGACAGTTTGAGTTCTCCGGTGTAAAGACCAGAGATTCTCTTGGTGTGAGTCTCTGCTGTCACCTACAGCTGGTTCGCTACCCCGAAGCTCACTTACTTCCCCGGCATGTTCCCTTTGGACAGTAAAGGCAACGACAGGACTCACTCACAGGCTGTTGTGTCACCAGGAGGAGGATGCAGTTTCTCCCCAACGCCAAAGCTTGCACATATCAGTGAGGTTCCCTGCACCAGGTCTGCCTTCTGCACCTGTTGTCCGGAAGTGACACCCAGCCCTGCACTGTGGTACGACCCTGCATGGTGGCATTGCCCCGCACGGTAGCACAGTGCTGTGTAGTGTCACAGCCCAGCGTGAAGGCATCAGCACTGCTGGGTGGCACCATTCTTTCCCACCACGTGCCGTGCCCTGCACAAGGGTGTTGGGGATATTGTTCCCACAGGCCGTTTCTGTATTGTTGTCTGGCCACTGCAGAGAGACCCCTGTTTTGTTTTAAGTTCACTTGGTCCTCGGAACTCTCCGGAGGCCACAGCGTAGCCCTCGCCTCTCCCTGGCTCAGGCAGGTGTGCAGGCAACAGGACTAGAGTCTGGGGTTTGATCCTGCCCACCAGCTGTGTACCACTAACAATCCACCAGAGTCTGGCTCTGCTCTCAGGACTTATTCTCTTCGGTGCTCAGGGGACCATAGAAGTGCTGGACACTGACGCTGAGTCACCATCTTCAAGGCAAGTACCCTGCCCTCTGTACCATTGCTCTGGCCCACCAAAGCCCTTTAAAAAAAAAATGAAAAGTTTTAAATTTTCAATTGAGTCACCATGAGATACATAGTTACAAAGCGGTTCATGATCAGATTTCAGTCATACAATGATTCAACACTCTTCTGTGTATATTTCTCACCACCAATATCCCCCATATCCCTCCTGCCACCTGCCCCCCTCCCCCACCAGCCTGCCTCTATGGCAGGTACTTTTCTTCTCTCTCTCTCTATCTCTTTCTCTCGCCTTTTGGGCATTATGGTTTGCAATAGAGATACTGAGAGGCCACCATATTCTGTTGTTTTCCCACTTTCAGCACACATCTCCCACCTGGAACCATCCCTTCCAACCATCATTGTCCTAACAGTCCCTTCTGTGTTCCAACTGTCCTCTCCCCTAGCCCTTGAAGCAGGCTTCCAATCATGGACCATTCATCCTGACCCTTGTTTCTACTGTCCTGGGTGTTAGTGTCTTACTATGTTGTTTTGTTTTTTTTCTTTTTCTTTTTAAATATCCCACAAATGAGTGCAGTCATTCTATGTCTGTCCTTCTTCTGACTTATTTAATTTAATGTGATACTCTCCACTTCCATCCATTTATAAGTGAATTTTGTGACTTCATTTTTTTCTAATAGCTATATGGTATTCCATTATGTCCCAGTAATATCCAGTGTGTTGGGCTGGATGCATTTTGCAAACACCCCTTTTTCATGATGTAATCCCTTACTGGGAATTTCTTGCTCGATGCAAAGTCTTTGGGAAAAGTCCAGTTTTCAGGTGGAGTTTAGGATATGTGGCCCAGGTGACAGCTGAGAAAGGATTTTCTTTTCCATTGTGGGCTTTTATATCTAGACAAAGCACTGACCAAATAATGTCAGCAAGGAATTCTGATGCCAAGGGTAGTATTATATAATAGAATAACAATATTGCCTAAAGAAAAGGATAGTTATTTTTCTCATTTAGTATTGTTAAAAGCTTACTATTTGTTTTGGTTTAATTGAATCCCAGTGAGATACACAGTTACAAAGTTGTTTATGATTGGGTTTCAGTCATACAATGTTCCAACACCTATTCCTTCACCAGTACATTTCCCACTACCAGTGTCCTCCTCCTCCTCCTCCTCCTCCTCCTCCTCCTCCTCCTCCTCCTCCTCCTCCTTTTCCTCCTCCTCTTCTTCCTTCTCTCCATCCTCCTCCTGTTCCTCCTCCTCCTTCTTTTTTCTTCTTCCTCTTCTTTCTTTTATTTTTTCTTCCTTTTCTTCCTCATTTCTTCTTCCCCTACTTCCTCTTCCTCCTCCTCCTTTTTCTTCCTCCTCTTCTTTCTTTTATTTCTTCTTTCTTTTCTTCCTCATTTCTTCTTCCCCTACTTCCTCATCCTCCTCTTCCTCCTTCTCTCACTTTCCCTTTGGGCCTTAGGAAAAGGCTTAATATTTTTACATTTTATAATAAATATACCAGCTTTTAAATTTCCTAATCAGTTGGAATCTGTTTACAGCCTTATGTGGAGCTTTAGTGACAGGAACACCAAGGGATTTGCATAATATCAGGTACTTTGAAAATTCAAAGGGATCCCTGGTTTGAACCTGAAGAACCTCCTTGACCAACCTCTTCAAGTGCCTCCAAGGATTATGAAAAGGTTTATGAGCTTTTCATGACCTCTTAGGAGCTGTGAGCTCCCACATTGAAATTCTGTGTTCTGGTCTTGAAGGTCTTGATACGTGGCTCTGACTGGTGGGGTGATGAGTGCTGCTGTGCCCCCACAAGTGGCCTTGCCTGCAGGGACCCTTCTGTCCACTCTGCACTTCACTGCCAGCTCTTGAGGAGAAAGGTAGAAGGAAAACAAAGAACTCCGATGGTGCCAGTTGCACATGCTTCGAACAAATGAGTTCGAGTGAGATTGGTTTTTTAGTTTCACAGTGTAAATTTTTGACATGGTAGATATTTCAGTCAGTTACTCTCAGCAGTATAGGCTAAATTCATTGGTAAAATGGCTCAGTAAAATGTGTCGCTCTAAACAAATGAAGCACTTCATCTTGTTACTGCTTTATATTATTCTCACAATAAAGGGCCAGCACTCTCCTTCCCACCCTTGTGCGTACCCCTTGATTCTTGGGGCTCACGGTGCAGCCTCTGCCCATGTGTGTATGCCATAACCCCTGCCCATGTATGTATGTTATAATCCCTGGCTTGGGACTCTTAGACTCCAGCTGGCAATTTTGCATCAATTCTTATTGGATCACTCCACTTGGAGTTTGTCTTGTCTGCGACTGCATTGGTGGTACTACAAAAGAATAATTCCAGAAACTCAAAGTGTCACACGAAAGCTCCGTGTTATTTTATTTTAGTTTGGTTTGGGAGTATGTCATTTGGTGGTGCTCTAGGTCACGCCTGGCAGAGCCCTGGGGATCCTGTGGAGCTGTGATCAAACCCCTGCCTCCTATATGCAAAGCATTCACTCAGCCTATTATGCTGTCTGGCCTCCAAAGTTATATCTTCGTGATCTTTTTTTTCTTTAACGTTGGCCCACAGCATTTCTGATTTTGTTTAAAGTTTTTGTTGGCTAAATGATATATTTTATTTAATGTTACTGTGAATTCAGTAGGCTGGGTATAATCCTAAAGGAGGTAGAGATTTCTCTGGCGACTGTCACTCTTCACCATGCAGGACCTGCTCTGGAAAAGCCAGAGATATTACAGGGTCATAAGTGAGGAAGCAGTTCCCCGAAGAAATAGAAGCAGCCAAAATTCATTTGATATGACATACAATTTCCCTGCATATGGGGGCAATGTAAATCAGAGGAATAGAGATAAACCGTTGAGGTGGGGAGGTCGGGTGGGGAGGGGAGGAGCAGTGCTCACCAGAATATCCAAGACCCCAAGGCAGAGTTAAAGATGATGTTGACATTCACCTACAGAACCGAGTTTGCCAAAAGGGAGGGGTGGGGACTTTGAGATATGACTGGAGGGGTGCTGTTTTGGGGTGTAGTGTTGAAACAATACCTAAAACTCTGTCATTAACAGTTTCATAAATCACAGCGCTCAAATAAAAATTGGGGTTTGGGAATGCTGATGTCATTGAGAACGTGGAGACAAGGAGCTTTGGGGAACAACAGTTGGTAAAGGTGTCTAACCTTTCAAGCAGCAAGGATAGTTACAAGAACTTTCTCTGAGTTATCCCCAGAAGGGCACCTATAGGATACTCATTCGTGTCATTGTGGAACAATATTCAACAGTCAGAAACAACGGAAATGTTAGACAGTAGGGAAGTTATTTGATTTACAAGTTATGGAAATCCACAAATAGAATTCTGTGTAGCTGTTAGAAAGACTTGTATCTGACATGGCAAATTACCCAGTCTTCATTCTAATTTTAAAAACAAACAAACAAAGCATGTTGCAGAATAATTATGGCCACGTTTCTATAAGTAATTGGCGATACGCATACAGTTGAGCATGTGTATAGAAAAGACTTGAAAAGCTGCATGTCACCTATTAGGAGGAGTTGTTTCCTGTGGTAGGAATAATGAGACTTTTGCTCTTGTTAAATTAAAAAATTTCCAGGGAGCACTTATGACTTTAAGTTAGAAGGTAAAAATCACATAGCTTAAAAAGAAGGTTTCACGAAGGCTTCTTCACGTATTTTACTCTCAGGCGAGCTTTGTCAGCACCCACGCAGGCCGCTTTGTTACTCACAAAGCATGTGAGCTGAGAGTGCGTGTGCTTCTCAGGCTCAGTTTAGAGGGAATGAACCTAGTGCCGGCGGGGTGCGTGCAATAACCAAAAGGAGGAGACAGCCATCAGCAGAGCTGCAGACTCATTTGTCCCGAAAGCAGATCATGAGGCAAGAAAGACCCTGCCACTGAGGATTCTTTCACCGGAACAGCAGCTCTGCCAACCAGGAAGAACTGTAGGCTGGACCAGGGTGTGTGAATGGTTGTCAAGATGGGAAGCAGATCAGTGCCTCCTTGGAAAACACACACACACACACACACACACACACACACATATATATATATATATATATATATATATATATACACACACACACACATAAACACACACACACACACACATATATATATATATATATATATATATATATACATATACCAGTCTTAGAGGGCCAATATAGTATTTCCTAAATTTCTTTTTCACCTGTTACAGAAAGACATCATTGGGCGTCATCACCCCTGTGCACACATGCCTAAATGCGTGTGCACATAACTGAAATGAAAGTTTGACAAAATATCAAACACCTGCCCACATGCTGTGTTCTGTACCATCGTCCCCTGCTCCCCCACCAAAGACACGATGTCATTTCCCAGTCCATCAGTGCATTGCCACCCTTCATTTGGAAGACCCTGGTGTGCTGGAACTAATGGAATAACTCAGGCCGTCTTCAGGTTAGGCAAGTCCATGTTTCAGATGAAGGGAAGAGGGACTGAGAGGTTATGATCTTGCTGGTGGATCATTGCTAAGGACCCAATGCTGAGGTCTTGTGATGGGACAGTTCAGTGCTCTGACCTTGGGGAGCTGACATTTAACTCAGGAGATGCCAAGAGGAACAGGCGAGGACTGCGTGCAGCAGACGGAGTAATGCGAGCATCACTGTGGGAGGAATGGCCCGGAGAGCAGTGCACGAGTTTCTTTTTGCATCTTCTTTCTCATCCGCTGTGGCAGCCTGTGTCAGTGTGTCATGTGGCTGCGTCCATGGGACTGGTCAGATTCTCACAGTGCCCAGTGGTTCAGACAGAAGCTATTAGGTAGGCGGGCATACAGATCCCTCTTCTGTGTCCTAGGTGAGTGGCTGCATCTGCACAGAGCATGTGTGTGACAGGCTTCTCTGTAGACTAGGCATACATGAAGCATGCCTATGTCCTGCTAAAAGTGGAAGTTGAGTTAAAACTTCATAGGTGGTAATTACTTGACACAAGACACTATAAAATTTATTTGAATGAGGGGGAATGGCAACAAAAGGCCAGATAATGAGCCTAAACATAGACCACAGTGGACCACGTTCTATAGTGGTCAAGCAAAGTTAGCAAGAGTATGAAGGTGATACACTGTTCTAGACAACAGCTAGAGCCGATAGACCAATATGGGACTGGGTTGACAAGAAGGCAATGTATTAAAAAGATATTAGAAGTAAATTTTGGAGGACTGGAGAGGTAGTGTAAGGCACTTGCCTTGCACATGGCAAACCTTGGTTAGATCCCCAGCATGACTGCTCGTTCCTCAAGTAGCAGCAGGACTGATCCCGGAGTGCAGAGCCAGGAATCATCCCTGAGCACTGCCAAGTGTGTTCCGACATCCTACTCCTAATATGCACTATCGCACTGTTGTCCCATTGATTTGGTCAAGCGGGCACCAGTAACGTCTCCATTGTGAGACTTGTTATTGTTTTTGGCATATTTATCGAGTACGCCACGGGTAGCTTGCCGTGCTCTCCTAGAGAGATAGAGGAATCGAACCGGGGTTGGCCACGTGCAAGACAATGCCCTACCCACTGTGGTATCTTTCCAGTCCACCCCTAATAGATTTTGGCAAATTTTAATGGTTTTGATGTAAAGTTTGAAATTCTCAGATCATCCCAAAGTTTTTGTCCCTGGAGAATTCTCACCCCTTGATGGCAAAGCCATTAGTTGGGGGAGTGGGGTGTATGTGTGTGTGTGTAGGGTGTCGGTGTGTTTTTGGTGCATGTGGAGTTCAAGTGAAAAGAGTCATGCAGGTGAAGATGCTTTCAGGGGTCTATGTGGGAGTGGGAGCCAAGTTGGAGCATTCACTTCTGACTTTGTCCACCCCGAGACCACCAGGCAATTGATAGAGCAAGGTGGGAGTGGCTGGGCAGAGAGAGGAGTGCAGAGAAGCACCTCAGAGCACCCCACCGGGGCTTCCTTGAGTCTGCCTTCGCCAGTCCTCACGAGACTGATAAACAAGCAAACCCTCTTTCTGAGGAGATCTTTTCCAGACGGAGTGTGCGAGCCCTCTTAAATGGGTTCTCTAAGAAGCACCCGTCTTTCCTAAGTGTACTTGATAAATAGAATCTTCTTCCAATTTGATTTTCTATGCATTATAAAATGCACTGGACATATCAAGAGGAAGCATAATTAATTTTTCCTTCACACTTTCTTTCGGCTCGAGTGTATTGATTGTCTCTCCAGAGCCTGTCAGACCTGTGCCTCATGCTTTAGAAAAGGCGTAGCTCGCCAGGATGCCGCACACATTTCATGACCAGCACGCAGCGTGTGTCGGAGCAGTGCAGGCTGCTGCTGACACAGGCCAGGCCCTCCAGACCCCGGGGATCGGGCTGCTCACCTGAGGAAGTGATGTTCTCGCCGAGTCCCCATGGAGGCGAGCAGAGAAGGAATAAGACATGATGCCCGGCTGGTTGAAGCTCTACACTTTGTCCTAATTTTCTCTTATTTAAGTGACCCAGCTTCTGCCTTGTTCCTGGCAAGAGGAATCATCGTCCTCGACCAGTCTTGGGGCATGGCCCTGACAGGAGACCGATGTGCTCGTGTCGGGTTCTTGCACAGTTCTCTCCAGTCATTCTCCTCTTTGCCTCCGTATTTATCCCTGGCAAGAAATACGGCCCCTCGGAGCCCTGATTGTTTAGGGAATGGCCTGTTACTACTCTAAACACCCATAGCACCCAAGGCTCTTCTTCTTGACATCCAGGTAACTGATTTTGGTTTCACAGACCATTTCCAAGAGAAGAGGATACTCTCCCCATGCTGCTGTGCAGCAACCGAGTTCTAAGGTTCGATCTGTGCTGACCTGTAGGGTCTCGGAGCCTGCAGCCAGCCAAAGACCCAGGGCCAGAGTCTCAGACAGACCCTCCTTTCTTCTACCATCATGTAGTCTTTGCCGGAGTCATTACAGCCGTATAATACTCATTGTCACGTTCAGAATGGAAGTGACAAGAGACGTTGTGCCCCAAGAAATAGGGCATTTCTTAAAACCTTTGCCTGCTAGGATTTGAAATAAGCAAGTTGCTATCACCTCCTGTATTCTTGGAACTTATATTTTTTGGGGGGAGGGAGCTTTGCTATATGTTTTTCTTTTTAGATATAAAAAGTTACTTCTACAGTCATTTGAAATTCTTTTGATTGTTTCCTCTGATAATATTACTGAGAAGCAGAAGCTTTCTCTCAGAGAAATATATCCCTTGGCCCTACAAAGGGAGATGAAAATCTGTTGGATGAAGGGAAAGGAGAGGAATAGCTTCCTGGGGGAAATCTCTCCCTCCACTTCACTTCCTTCCTTCCACTCCTGGTACAAAACCAGACCAAGGTGACCCATTTTCTGTAAGCCGGGGGAGGAAGGTATAATTGCTCGTGGTTGTGTCTAGAGGAAGAATGTTCTTTGAAGCAAACTGCTTTCTCAGAACATCCTGTTGCTGTTTGATTTGGTTTCTAGAGGCGAGCTTGTCCTTCAGGTTGTGTTCTCAACTAGTTTGGAATTGACATTCATGCAAATGTGCGTGTGCATTCGTGTGTGTATGTGAGTGTGTGTGTGTGTGTGTGTGTATCTTGCAAAGCATGAAGAAATGAGGGGAGTCAGAAAAATTCAATTTGTATAAAGATAGCTGGCAGTGACCTACAATCCTCCTGTTAATGTCGTAGATGTTTTAGAATGCAGTGGACCACTTTGCACACCTGCACACGTGTGTGTGTGTGTGTGTGTGTACTAAAATGCATACTTGAGTTTAACTTTGTAGGTAATTCTAGAAAATATGGGGACTGTGCAAGTCCTGATCTCCAGGGACTGGCCTTTCTACATTGCCTCCTATATTCTCTCTCTAGCCCTTTAAATGTCTTTCTTTCTTTCTTTCTTTCTTTCTTTCTTTCTTTCTTTCTTTCTTTCTTTCTTTCTTTCTTTCTTTCTTTCTTTCTTTCTTTCTTTCTTTCTGAGGTGGATGGCATATTTGCAGTGAATTGTGTATGTGTTTTATGATATTAATAACATTGGTTTTGCATGCATATAATTCCAACCACATCCTTCACTGGTATATCCACCTTCCTCTCCCAAGGACCCCAACTCTCCTTTTTCTCAGCCCCCCTTTCCCCAACTCAATTATTGTGGATGAGTTCTCCCATTATGTTGAAAATTGACTCATTTTTTTCTGTGCCATTTCTACACTTACCTGAAAATCTTCACTCCTTTGTTAGACTCCGTGAGCTAATCCTCACTTAGTATCCCTTAGAAACTGCCAGTTTAAGTAAAATGATGTATAACCAAAAAAAAAAAAAAACCCATATTAGCTTTTAAAAAAGTTTCTCTAAGGTGTGCTGGATATTTCTGTTTCCCCATATTAGCACTAGAATAAAATCGTTTGAACATGAGGGTGTAATTTGACGGTTTCCTGTATTGAATGCTATATACTCCAAATACTGCTGGTCAGTGTGGAGAATGAAAAAAATTTTCAGTTAACTAGATGTGCCTTGCAAAAAACCTTTACTCTGACTGGGGGAATGGCAGCCAGTATGCATGGCACCAAAGAAATATGCATGTATTGTTAAAAATGCTCCGTGACAAGGATGCAGATGGTCTGAGAGCTGCAACTTCACTTCCTAGTTAGGTAAGCAGTCGTTGGGAGGAGTACACTGACTGATTCTCGTCCTGTGATTTGTCGAGACTCAGAGATCTCTGGCTATCCGGAGATTCTGTTAAGGATTCCATGCATCTGTAATGACTTCAGTCTGTAGTCTCGCTAACACTGTGTCTGTTAGTGACTGCCTCTGCTGTCTTTCACAAGCTGAGCCAAACCCCTCATTCCAGTTTTTGTATGCATTGTGGGGTGGCACCGGCTTCCGTTATGAGTGAGTGCTGGTGACAAGCTTAGAAATCAGTAGAAATCCCTTGCTCCTGATGTGTTTGTAGTTATGAACAGTTTCCCCCCCCCCCCCCCCCCCATCCACGGTTCCTATATCAGGGCCCTAATCTCTGATGCGTTGGTATTTGGGTGATGAGGTTGTGGCAGTGGAACCTTATGATGGGCTTAGTGCCAGCTAGAAAGGGATTTGAGGGGAGAGCTTCTCTCTGCTCTCTGCCAGGTGAGGAGGCAGCCTGGAGGTGGCGTCTGCCCGAGGCAGGCCTGAGCAGATGGCACCCTGCTCTCGGTCCTCACCCTCCAGAACTGTGAGGATTGCATGTCTGTGGTTTAAGCCTCTGGTCCATGTTACGGCAACTTGAGCAGACTAAGGTAGACGGGAAGCGTGGATGTGAATTTTTCGACTTTCTTTTGCATTTCCCCTGGGGGTTCATCATCTGAACTCCATGTGCCTTTTTACCTGGGAGAAATGGGTCACCAAGAGAGGTTTGGTCCCCATGCTCTGAGGAAGCTCTTCAAAACTAGAACGGGCCTTTTTTTGGGGGGGGGGGGCAGAAGGGGCACGAAGAGAGGGGGATACTGTAGGTTTTATTCCTAAATATCTGCATTTCAGTCTTCATTGTTATTATCAGAAGACACAGAAAGTTCTTTTGTCGAGTGAACGGTGTGTGGTTTCTACACTGTAAATGAGACAGGCCTGTAGTGTGGGATTATATTAATGTTGTGATTAAAAGCAATCACAGCTCTGTTGATAGGCCTGAAAAGAAGGTGCGAGGGTGGAGGCCCGGGGATGCCCCCAATCACTCGGTATTGTGTTCTGCTCCGGAGAGAGGGACGCGCAGCTCTCCACTCGGCTCCTGGTGCTTCCGCAGGCCAGACTGTGTGAAAAGAAATTCTCCGCTACAGGCACATTAAGAATTTCATCAGGGAACACTGAAACCCACATTCCTGTCTGTAAAAAACTATCACACGCCGACCAAATGGGTGTGTGCAATCGAGGGCTCTCCAGGCGGCTCTGTCTCACTGCCCATGTTCGGTGCTCTGGAACTGCTGTGTATGGGCCGGATCGGGACGGCTGTTGGCCAAGGACAGGCAAGAGAAGAACGAGGACTAAGCTGGTTGCTGATTAGTTACCGTTTATTCAGTCTTCCATCTTTCTCCTCTCCCGCACTCCCAGCTCTGTCCTCTCTCTGGATCTACTGCCACCCTTCTTTTTCTCTCTTGCCTTTGCCCCTAGGCTACACACAGCCAGGTAGCAAAATCAACCTAAGAAAGCTCTTCCTGAGGGCCAGCAGGTAAAATACCTCGTAAGGATTTTTCTCCTTTCCTTAGTCCAAGAACTTATTCACATCTTAATACTAGTTATTTTTGTATGGACATAGCAAGAGATACATTGAGGGTTGCAAGGCAGCTCTCCCGGCAACATCTTGCCAGAGACTCAAACTACAGCACTCAGGCCAAATTAATCATTCCTCATCCAAGCAGGGTCCAAATCTAGTTATCACTGTTTGGATCATGACAGCATTTGTCCATGACCAAGCTCTTAACTTATGGTTAAGCATTAGGCACTTTGGCCAGGCCCATCTCGATGCCAGGGTAGCACACAGCTCACCGCTTGCCCTGGGTCCATCGCATCCCTCATAAGGACCCTGCTTTAGGGGTGCTAGGAAGTAAGGGCAGCTGAGGCTTAGGTCGAGAGAACAGATACCTGGGAGAATAATATCATGTAGAGTAAAATGACTCCCAGGTTACAAAAGCATAGCATTTGCTAAGTCTTCCTGTGCCCATACAAAAAGGACATGACTCTGAGTAAACTATGCAAAGGACTCAAGGAGAAGAGAAAAACAATATTTACAAGGCAACAGAACACTAAGAAAGAAGCTACAAATAAGCACAGAGGAATGGGAGCACTGTGACGGGAGTAACCCAATAAACCTAAACTACCTGAGGCTATGTTATCCTACACCTGTCCAAGCTGCAAAATTGTTGATGTCCTCATGGTGTTCCCATAGAGATGCTATGAGTGAGGATCTTTTGTTAGTTACTCAAGTATGCGTGTCAGTGTGGGCTGCAGGTGACAGGAAACCATGACTGGAATTGGCTGAGGCCCGAGAAAGTGGCCTTATAGCACAGGCAGAGCTGATGCTGGGCGGCCACAGCAGGGCCGAGGTACCTCTTCCTGGTCAGCACTCGGCTCTGCCCTCTGCTCTCCACCATTGCTGGCACTGTCCCTGGGCACGTGACGAGAGAGTGACCGGGGACATGGGCACCCTGTCCCAAATCCACAGACTCAGTTCTCTGCACGGAGAGAGAACTAGAGAGGGAGGCAGGGAGGGTAAGAAAGAGACTGAGAAACGGATGGAGACAGAGATGGGGAGAGGCGTGTGTGTGCACGCCCCGAGGCCTGCCAAGGACCCACTGTGGGCCTGCCCACCTTCCTGACCTCAGCTTACTCTCAGCACCCCTCTGAACCTCAGCCTCCGCCTCCTAACTCCAGGTGAAGTGGGGGCAGGGGAAGCAAGATGGACTTTGAGTCCACAGCAGAGAGAAGGGTGGTGGCCGTGTCATGGAATGCTGTTAATGGAGAGTGACTGGTGGGCCAGAGAAGGGGTAGCGCTACATGCTTCTGAATGCCATGTGAGTGCTGTCAGCCACAAGCCTGGGGCTCTCAAAAGCTGGTATTTATTATTATCATCATCATCATCATCATCATCATCATCATCATCATCATCATCATCATTATCATTATTAGCTTTGGGGACCATACACGGTGAGGTCAGGGGTTACCCCTGGCTCTGCACTCAGGAATTACTCTTGGTGGTGCTTGGGGGACTATATGGGACTCTGGGGATCAAAGCTGGGTTGGCCACATGCAGGGCAAACGCCCTACCCTTGGTACTGTTGCTCTGGCCCTCCAAAGCTGGTGTTACTAATGCCGGACTTTCTCCTTTTCCCAGTGTCACGTGGGAACCGACGGGAGATGGAAAGAAAGTCATCTCCTTGGCGGACAACCACATTCTGCTGTGGGATTTGCAGGAGAGCTCCAGCCAGGCCGTGGTAAGTGGGAAGGATGTCCCGGTCACAGCTGTTCCTGTCTGACCAAGATCTTCTGCTGATTTCAGACTATACCTCTTGATTCACATACATAAAGACATTCTGACACTAAATGTAAAATCATGAAATGCACTAAATCATCTGAAAACTGAGACTAACTCAGGTGACAGCGTCTCCGGAGTCACACCTTGTGTGACGCACCTTGTACAAAGAAATTACTTGGGACCTGGAAGTTGCCGGTACTCTACCCATTGTTGTGATTTGTCCAGAAGTCACTATGGGATCACCAAAAAAATATATATATATTTTTATTTCTAGTCTATTTCATTTTTAATGAAAGAATTTTAAAAGTGTATCTGTGTGAAATCACCTTTGTTGGTGAGAACATTGATAAAATACTAATCCCTGGGAATCAGTTGCCTCTTTTAAAGTCCATGCCAGGGTCACCATGATGCAGTGACCTGATTGCTTGTCTTCCAGTCAACAGTTATTCACCGTCACTACATTCTGGCCCCCAGCTCAGCGGTCAGGAAGGGGGTCTCCAGGCTTTTAGGGCACAGTCCCCATGAGCTGGGTCTCTCAGGACCGGCCATTGGTTCATTCTCAGACTTGCTTAATTTTTACACACACTTTCTTTGGAACCAGTTTTGCTTTCACCTGTTCATTCTTTTAACACTTTTGTTTTCTATAGAGTGAATATTTTTTGGATTGGTATACATTTTCCCATATTTTATTCCTTGAAATTTTCTTTAGTAAAATGTGTTTTTCACATGTGTTCACATTTGATTTCATTTGTCCATGTCAAAACAACTTTTTAAAAAAAATTTTATTGAATTACCGTGAGATAGTTACAAGCTTTCATGTTTGGGTTACAATCACACAATGATCAAACACCTATCCCTCCACCAGTGCACATGCCCCACCACCAATATCCCCAGTATACCCTCCTCTCTCACCCTCCCCCTGCTTCCATAGCAGACAGTATTCCCCATATTCTCGCTCTCCTTTGGGCATTATGGCTTGCAACACAGACACTGAGAGGTCATCATGTTTGGTCCATTATCTACTTTCGGCATGCATCTCCCATCCTGACTGATTCCTCCAGCCATCATTTTCTTAGTGATCCCTTCTCTATTCCATCTGCCTCCTCTCCTCCACTCAGGAAGCAGTCTTCCAGCTATGGGGCACTCCTCCTGGCCCTTGTATCTACTGTCCTTGGGTGTCAGCCTCATGTGAAGTTATTCTATACTCCACAAATGAATGTAGTCCTTCTCTGTCTGTCCCTCTCTTTTTGACTCATTTCTTAGCATGATACTCTCCATGTCTATCCATTTATAAGCAAAGTCAAAGCAACTTTATAGAGAAAAATTAGGAAATTTGAAATGATTCTTATTACAACATCACATCCTAAGGTGTGTGCATGGGGGGTTGTCGTGTGTTAGGTATGGGGCTGGGGAGTGCCAGTTACCCTGCATGAGTTGAAAAGGAATTGAGAACAAACCCTGTTGGGCAGATTTCTTCAGTGATGGTCTCGTCTTATATTTATTTGTTCCTATCATGCTTACTTAGCTCTTTTCCTTCAAGGTAACATACAATATTAATAAATCCCCTGAATGGAAGATATGGCATGAATAGTGATTTATCATTATCAATCTGTGGCACAGAAGCCAGACTACTCGAAATATGAAGTGCTTTGTTAAAGTTTTCGGGCTCCTTGGTGAGAAGGGAGTCTCCCGGCTCTCCACGAGACAGAGAGAGTTGCCTGTTTTCCTAGCATGCCAACCCCACTTAAGGAGAGGAGGAATCCGTTTTCATAATTCTAAAAAAATTAGGTGCATCTCTGTCATGCACTAGAGTGCAGATCGGCCCAAAATTGTAAATAAAATCGGGAAGCTAAAGTTCCCTCCCCCACCCCCAGAATCATTTCCCTCTGGGTCCCCTGCAGGTTCAGGGGCGATGTTTTCATAATCCCTGTCTCCTGGGCGGCATCCACGGGGCATCTGGGTCGGAGTCGAAGGCAGTCCCCCTCCCGTCCCCATCCTCCCGCTTACTTCAGTAGCTGCTCCTGCCAGCCTTGAGCAGAGAGCGAAGGAGGCTTTCTGATGCAGTGCCAAGGCCTCGCCGCGGGCGTGAGAGACCCTTGGGTGGAGCACTGACCTCCCGGCTCGCCACGACGCCGAGTGGAGGCACCCAAACACTGCCCCGCACGCATAGCAGGGAAGGCCCAGAAGCACAGGGCCCTCCCGGGCTGTGCATTCGGATCCCATGGGCTCCCGTTTGCCCCAACTTGGCAGTCGCGTCCTCTAATCAAGCTGTGCACATGTCTTCAGACCCTAAGTCATCACAAAATGATTTTATGGTAGGGTGATTAATCTGTAACTTATTTTCTGCAGAGACCAATTTAGTTTCTCTCCCCTCCCCCCCTTTTTTTATCTTCTGTCAGCAGTTCTGTCAATATCACTTTGTGACCCTCCGCCGTAGTATTTAATACCGAAACCTTCCTATCGATTCCAGCCATCTTCACACCCAGCGCCTCAATTTTTTTTTTTTTTATTGTTTGAGGATATTGCCTTCTGCGGTGAATCTAATCTTATGCTCACTGCATCATTACCTTTTGCAATTAAATTGGAGGTTCTTTGCCATTTATAATCATTAGCAGACCTCAAGGGAGGCGTGGAATGGGGGGGGTGTTGCGTGGGGTCCAGACCCCAGTGAAGGCAGAGGGGTGCCTCCCTCTTTCGATCTGGACTCATTCATCTCTGGTCCTCGCGGCTGCACTGGCTGTGGAAATAAATCTCGCTTCCATCAAGGGGCGGGCGGCAGCGGAGCGGTGGGAAGGAAGGTTGTCGTGGGAATCAGCCGCCTGCTTCCTTCTGTGTGCGCATCAGCGTGGGAGCTCCTGCGAGATGAATCCTGGGTGTCAGGGCCTGCAGGCATTTGCATACAGGAACACCTCTTGGAAGGAAGAGAATCTGCGTCAAGGACATAGTATTGTGTTAGAAATGTTCTACTCAGAGCTCTAAGATATAGCCGGGGAAGATCAGATGCATGTAAGCAGGCAAGGGGTAGTCACCGCAGGCAGGTAGGTGCAGCCAAGGTGATAACTGCGGGCCAGGAGACAGGAAGCACGTGCTCGCCGTTGGGGGTTACAAGGCCCAGGGAGGGCTGAGCTCCCTGCAGGGCTGGCAGGATCTGTGGGCTCGGGAGCCCTTTGCCCTCGCTTCTCCTGGCCAGGTCACTCGTCACTCCCCACTCAGGGGCCCTGTGATCCACCTCACGCTCCTCTTCCTTATTCTCCAGAAGTGACACGGGACAGAGTCAGAGGCTTGCTTGGGAATCGGGCTCTTGTGTTAAAGTGTCGGACTTCCTGCACAGAACCTGATGGTGCTGACCCAGTGTTCCAGCAGCATAGCCACGGCAGGCAGCTCAGAGGAGCACCGTTTCCTTGTCTGGGGTCCACAGTGCTCATTGCTGTATCATAGATGGGAAGTCTGTGACCTCCGCGGTGACAGGGCTCAGGATGCAGACCTGACTCCCCATGTCCCTTGCACTGGGTGCTCTGGAGAGATGGACACGATGGAGTGGTCACGGTGGCCCCTGTCCCTCAGCACTCCTCTCCTGAGGGCTCTAGGAATGGGTTCTGATCCTGTCTCCTGTTTTTTCAGTGCCTCCATCATCTCCCTAGCAGGGCCCTGTGCAGAGCAGTGGTTGCTTGTTTCCCTTTGAATAGACTTTGTATTTTAGAAGATTCTTTGCAGGAGAATTAAGCAGGTGCAGGAGAAGGTGCCCTAATATATTCACACCCTTCCCCACTATCAACACCTCCCCACCAGAGGGGGCATTTGCCATTGAGAGGGGGCAGAGGTGGGGGGAGAGAGAACCAGAGCAGAAGAGTGAGAGAATGAGAGCAAGAGAGTGAGAGTGAGAGAATGAGGGGACACAAGAATGAGCAGGAGTGAGAGAGCATGAGAGAAGAGAACGTGGAGAGTGAGGGTGCTGGCAAGAGAGAGACCAGGAGAGCAAATGGACGTGAGAGAAAGAGCAAGCACAAGAGAATGAGATGTCTCTCTCAAGAGAATGAGAGAAAGTGTTAGAGTAATAGAAAGTAAGCTAGAGCAAGCTAGAGAGTTGAAACTGGGCGAGGGAGTGAAAGAATGAGAGAGGAAAGCAAGAGGGTGAGAGAAAGGAAGTGAGAGCGAGAGAAAGTGTGTGAGAGTAAGAGAAAACAACCCAGAGTGAGCGGAAGTAATGAAGCAAGAAAGGATGAGAGCAAGGCAAGAAAGAGAATAGGAGAGCAAGCATGAGTGAATGAGATTGAGGAAGAACGAGAGAAAGTAAGAGCGCAAGAGCAAGCCAGAATGAGGAGTGAGAGCAAGAGTCAGTGGGAGAGAGGGAGTGAGAGTAAGACAAAGAGTGACAGCAAGCAAGAGTGTAAGGGAGAGAGTGAGGGAGAACGACAGTGAGAGAGAGAGAGAGAAAGAACAAGAGGTCAAGAGTGAGAGAGAGAACAAATGAGAGCAAGCAAGAAGAGTTAGAGGGAGCAAGAAGAGAGTGAGAACCTGTGTGAGAACGGGAATGCAACGGAGCAAGGCAGTGGGAGGGAGAGGGGGAGACTAAGAGAAGAGAGAGAAGAGAACCAGAGAAAAAGGAGAACGAGAAAGTGAGGCAGAGAGAGTCAAAGAGCAGAAGAGAGTGAGTAGGAGGGAGCAAGAGTGAGTGAGCTACATCTTTGCACCCATCAAATAGCTTTTTCCCCCTTCAGAGATTCAAGATCTACGTCTATTAGATCTCCTCTACCGGATTGCTATACCATCTACTCGGTATTATAGAAACATCTATTATATTCTAGTTTCTTTCCATCAGAAAAAATTTTGTCTCCCCTCATGACCTTCCAGTTTTAAGTTTTACAGAGCAAGATTAAGCCACATTTATAGAGGAGTCCGTGCGTGTGTGTGTGTGTGTGTGTGTGTGTGTGTGTGTGTGTGTGTGTGCGCGTGCGCGCGCACGCACAGAGGGCCTGGATTTTGGAGCATCAAAGGGGGAAACCATTTTTAGCTCTATTCTTCTCAAAAATAAAGTTCCTTTGAAATAAATAGAAAACAAACAAACACACAAACAAAAAGCTGGCCTCCCATTTCCTTGCCGGTGCTGGCCCCAAGTGCCCTGTGTGGTGTCCTGCGTGCAGAAAGACCGGGTTTCCATGAGGCTCTTCCCACGGGCTCCCTCCCACCAGTCAGCGGTATGGGGGCTGCAGGTCACAGGGAGCCCAGGAGGCTGGCCCCCTCCTCTGACCCTGGCCATTATGGGAGGCAGGAGGCAGACACTTGGCAACCTCTCCGCCAGGGCTTCTGACCCCACCCCGCCTCCATCCCTGCTCTGGAAACAGCTTCAGTGGCAAGACCCGTCCCGGGGAGCCCAGGCCACTCTGGATCCTGCTTCTCTTCCTGCCCATTGTGTCCTGAGAGCGGTGGGGGGGGGGCGCGGGGGCTCCTGCGGTGGGTCAGAGTCCTGAGTGCTGTGAGGGCTCCTTAGGAGGCTCGCTGGAGTCCTCCTCTCTCCACAGCTCGCATCTGTGTTCTCTCCATCTCGCAAGTGAGTTTGAGGCAGCGTGGAACCCGGCACGGAAGACTCCTAAGTGCTGTAAGGCCTCTCTAGGAAGCACAGCCAGGACTCTCCCTCAGAGGTTGTTGGTGAGAATTAGTGCTGGGATTCCCAGATTGGGAGAGGCAAGCCTTGTTTCTAAAGTTATAGAGACGTTCCTCCCCGCGCCCCCTCCCCCCGCAACACACACACACCATTGGTGTCCTATCAGATGGGGTGCTTTGGGTTGCAGGATGCAATAAATGACCTCAAGAATCACTGTATCACTGTCATCCTGTTCATCGATTTACTCGAGCGGGTGCCAGTAACATCTCCATTCTTCCCAGCCCTGAGATTTTAGCAGCCTCTCCTTACTCGTTTTTCCCGAGTAAGGAGATTGGTGGCTCTTTTTTAGGGTCCGGGGAATGAGACCTGTTATTGTGACTGTATTTGGCATGTTGAATATGCCACAGGAGCTTGCCAGGCTCTTCAGTGAACCTAAAGAATGAAGAGACTTGATTACCTGATGTAACAAGCACTGAAACAAGGAGACTCCAGGGTTGGAGACCTTGTTTCACTGAAACAGTCCTTGAGTCACTGTTTCAGCAGTATCACTGAAGGCCCAGCTACTGTGCATGTTTCTGCTCTATACCATATCCACCTTACTGCTGTCTTGCCTCATGACTGCAGAGTGACTGCAGTACTTCCCGCTATCACATCCAGATTCCCACACCATCAACAAAGAATAAACAGATTTTTCTTCCCTGAACATTCCTCCTTCACTTCGTCTGACACAACCACTGTCCCTACTCAGCCAGTCATTGAAAAGGAGGATGTGTTCAATATACTTAGCCTCAAGCAGTGTGTCTCTCCCACAGGTGGGAGAGGGGCTGTGTCGAGTTGGTCAGACAAAAGCGGAGTTGGAGTGGTGCTCATCGCTCCTGCATATAAAGGCACTGCTCCCAGAGTTTGGGGGTCGGGTAAGCAGGCTGGCACTCACCTTTTTTTCCCCCCTTTTTGGGTCACACCCAGTGATGCACAGGGGTTACTCCTGCCTTATGCACTCGGGAATTACCCCGGCAGTGCTCAGGGGACCATATGGGATGCTGGGAATCGAACCCGGGTCGGCCGCATGCGAGTCACACACCCTACCCGCTGTGCTATTGCTCCAGCCCCCTGGCACTCACCTTGAAGGGATGCTTTGTGTCTCTTGTGCTCTGAAGCCACAGCCCTGTGAAGACTTCTCCCTTTCCTCCTTCCAAGGTGAGAAGGTGGCACTTCCTCAGCTTGGCAGACCCCATTAGCCTTGGTGGCAATCAGCATGTGTTTTAAGTCTATTGTGAGCTCCATGCTGTGTTCTTCGGTGGTATTCCTGCCACCACACCTGGTCACCCCTGTCACCCCTAGGGGACTTGGTCGCTGGCAGTGAAGCTTTTGTCTTCGGAAATCCGAGACTCTTCTGCCTGTGTGAACTGCTAATGATGGTGCCACTCACAGCATTTTGTCATTAGAAGGTGCATTCTTTGTTCCCATCCTGGCACCGGTAACCTCGTTTCAGAGGTTTGTGGGGTGCCTTTAATCATTCCTTCTGGACCGGGAAGCCCTGAATATTTCTCTTTCATGCTAAAAAACAGATTACCGTGTGCGTTGCACCCTCTGGAGTTCTTGCTGAGTTCTGTCTCCATGTCACCAGGAAACCAAAAAAGTGTGATTGATTAACCTTACAGCTTACACTGTGCGGGCTCCCTCAAAAATTGATGGTGAAATCTGTCCGCCTTTCATTAAAATTCGCCTCGCCTGTTTCCATACCTAGCGAGCATCTGCACAGTCTCCGTGTGCTTCCGGGTCTCAGGCACGAGAATGAGTGAAGTGGGGTCACAGCAGGAGTGGGGCCCTGTTTCTGCACTGCTCTCCGTGTGACCCAGAGCGAGTCTCTTGCCTTCTCTGGGCCTGAGTGTCTCGTCTGAAGTGGGGGGCCTGGGCGTGGCTGTTTCTCAGCTGGTGGATTCCCCCTGGGCTCGTGTCCATTCTTTGGAAGCAGCTACTGCTTGGCTTGGCCGAGCTAACTGCTCCAGGGGTTCCCCGTGGAGATGGAAGAAGATGCAGGGGCAGAGAACGGGGGTGACAGTCGCTCTGTGGAGCACTTGGCCTGCATCCGGTGCTCACTCGTGCTCACAGCTCTTCCTCGCTGCCGAGGAAGAGGAGGGAGTTTCCCCCATAACAGGCTCTTGGCCGGCTTGTCTGATGCCCTGTACCAAGCACCATCTAATAACTGACCTGATGCGGTCATCTTTCCAAGGAGTTGGATGATGAGCGAATTGGCTTCATGAAAATTCGAGCACTCGATGCCGATTAGTTCTAAAATACTAAACTTTTAAACATCCTTGCTTGTAATATACTTTTAGTTTGCTTTTAGATATTATACTTTTAGTGATCATCAGTGACTGTTCACTTGAGAGCTGGGTTCTCAGGAAACTGAAGTTTCACCCATGAAAAGTTTGGGAGTAGGGTGGCTCATTGATTTTTTTCCTGCAGGGATCCTACAAAAACATTTCTAGCCCCCCTATGTTGAGCATTTTTATCTTCAAGTTTAGTTCCCAGACCACGAGATGCTTCCAACCCTTCTTCCCTCCAGGGACTCCAGATAGTGGCTTGGAGCGATGGTCCTCTGCCCTGGTCACCCCGATTTCAACACCACCTTCCCTCTGGCCAGCTGTTCAGATCCTTTGCGTGGACCCTGGCACACCTTTACTGCGTGCCAGCTGAAGTAGACTGGCACCCTTGGCCCTAGGCTGGATCCTTCTGCTTGGGAGAAAAGGCAAAAAAAACTGAGTTGCAAAGCCTGATGCAGGAGAGCAAGAGCAAGCTTGCTGCTCGCCTTGTCCACCATCCATGTCCATCCACGCATGTCCACCAATTTTCACGCCCTCATCTCCCCCACAGTCCTCCCAGCCCCCGGGGGTGCTCTGTGGCCTCACTGAGGATCCCGGCTGGCCAGTCCCTGCAGGCACTTGCCCCGCTGAACCGTCATTCTAAGCACCACTTGGAATTGCCCCTCCCCTGAGGGGACTCTGGGGTGGAAATTGTTCCTGGCCTTGAGACACTCCCGGATTCTGGAGCTCACTGGCCTCTCTGCAGAGCTGCCTTTGGTCTGGTTTCTGCTTGGAGATCCCAGGCTGCTCTGTGGGTGCTGGGGTCTGGGGTCGGGTGTCAAGGTCCCGGCTCCTGGGCGGCCTTCTCTCTGCCCCCGGGTGACTCCTCTGGGTGCTCCCTCGCCCAGACTCCTTGTCTCCCATTCTCTTTCACTGTGCTGCCACATGCTGCTACCTGGCATTTGCCCTGGGCATGGTGCTGCTGCCCGCCCTGCCCCCTTGCCTGTCAGAACTGCCAACAAACTCCTGGGCCAGTGCTCAGGAATGCAGCCCAGTCTGACTCCTTTGTTCCAGAGTTCAGCCAATCAAGGTTCTCTCGGGGGCCGGAGTAATAGTGTAGTACGTCGGACACTTGCCCTGTATGTGGCTGACCCAGTCCAATCTCCAGCATCCCATATGGTCCCCGAATCTGCCAGAAGCCCACCCCGAGATACAAAGCCGGGAGTAAGGGCTGAGTACCGCCAGGTGTGGACCAAAAACAAAGCAGGAAAAAAAGGGGGGGGGGCTCTGCTGTTCTCCAAATCTGTCGATGCGTCTCTGCCCTGCCCTTTGGGGTGTCATTGTCGGCACCCCGCGGGCCCACTGCAGACGACAGCTGCACCGGGGCCTCCCTGTCCCCCAGCAGCTTGACTGTGACCCCTTAGTGCCCTCAGCCCAGGGCCTGTTCTTTTCTTCTCACTTTGTTTCAGTGATTCATTTCTCAAGGCTATTCCCAGTCACTGGCGTACCTCGCTCGGCTCCCCCACTGGCAGGAGCACCATGAATAATTCTTGCACGGCCCAGAAATAACTCTTTCACCTCACCGGGGGAGAGGGTGGATAAGGTGGACTCAAGCTATAGGCTGTCAGGGCAGCCCTCTCACTGGGACTTGGTGAAACAGAAGCTCCAACTTTTCTTAAGGAGATGGGCTTTGACGTCCCCTTGTGGGGTTATGGGGGAGCAAAGGGGGGATACTTAGGGAGTGTAGGCCCAGAGGATCTGGGGAAGCACCTAGAGGGACGCCCCGGGAACCTGGGAGGGTGCATAACTCGGGCCCAGCCTGGAGGTTTTGCTTGAGAAGACTGACCCTGGCCGACCCCCCAGAGCCAGTGGCCCGCCTCACCCGCACACCCTCGTTCTTCTCGTCTGAGGACTCCCCGCGAGAGGGGCCGCGTGTGGGAGGGAGCGCCTCGGTCTGCCAGACTGCAGGCAGAACGCACTGAATCCGAAGGCAGGGAAATTGATTCTTTGGGATAAAGATTTCCTGGGACAACTTGAGACGTGAAATTGCAGAGCTGCCGGCTGGCCCTGGCTGAGGGGAGGCGCGTGGCGGGGGAGCTCTCAGTCTGCTCTCACTGGAGCTCAAGCAGGGCTGCCCTGGAGATTGGTTTTGTGAATCTCTCGGTCTCCCTGAGGAGGAGACGGGCTGGTTTTTTTTTTTGTCCCCCCCTCAAGTCTCTGGTGGGATTGCTTGGCCTGCCTGGGCTGCCCGCTCCTCAGAGCCGTTCAGGGCCCACCTGGTGTCAGGGATGCCCACGCTGCATCTCTGCTCTGTGCCTCCCGGCCCGTGGGGAGACGAAGATGAGGGGTGCAGCCAGCTGGCGGGCCCGCCCGGGAGGGTAACCTCCGAGCCTCCTCGACACAGTGGCCCCTCGTCCTCCTTCAGGCCTGTCCCTTGAGCTGCACGGCTCGTGGAGAAGCCCGAGAGCGAGGCGGGTGCAGAGGGCCCGGGCTGTGGGGGTGGAGGCCGGGGGAGTTGCATGCACCGCAGTTAGGGCTGCGGCCCCCTTTCTTCCTGTTGACCAGACGACGTTCCCAACTTACTTGACTTGCTGTCCCCTTTTTTGGGGCGGGGGGTGGGGGGGTGGGAAGGGAAATTGCTTAACAAGCAGAAAGGATTTCCAGCAGCCCCCCACCTCCGCCTCAGGGGGTGGTGGTATCGCCCACTTGGGGAAATGCTGCCCTAGAGGTGCTCAAACCCCAGCTCAGTCACCATGGAAGCAGAGCGAGGCTCCTGAGTGCAGGCAGCAGGGTGGGTGAGGATGGGGTGTGAGGGGCCAGACCACCAGACTCGCACCTGGGAGCCCCACCTCTGCCTCCGCAGCACAGAGGGTTCGGCTCCCAGAGACAGTCCCAGCTGCTCAGGGCAGGGAGGATTCCTCATCATTGTCTTTTGAGGCCTCATTGACTGCCAGGCAAAGGATTTTGAGCTCATCCGCACAGGGTGGGGGGTAGGGTTGGAGGGTTGGGGGAAGGGTGCTGTTTCCACAGGCCTTCCCCGGCCCAGGCACCCTTGCCTTCTGCTGTGAGGACTCGGCCTGTGGATTGCGCCTGCTTGTCTGCGGGGGAGGCCAGATGTTTGAGTTACTTCCTATTGTCGCCTCAAGTTTCAGCAGATTATCTCTGCCGCATGCTGGCAAGTCCTGTTTAATAAAGGGTCTATTAATATGCGTTCTATTTTTTGCCGCACTTAGTTTGTTCTAATAAGGTTCGAACATTTCTTGCCTTTTAAGGGAAGAAAACAAAGACAGAGCTGCCTAATTATTTTCAATAATGATCTCCAGTAATATGCTGTGAGGACAGGATAGCCTCCTTCCCCAAGTTTCATGAAGAGAGTGTGAGTTTGTTTTCCCTTTTCTTTTCTCTCCGTCCTCGAAAAATGTGGTCATCGTCCCAGCTGGCTAGCTCGGCATCCCTGGAAGGGAAGGGACAGCTGAAGTTCACCTCGGGACGCTGGAGCCCACATCACAACTGCACCCAGGTGGCCACGGCCAACGACACCGCCGTCCGAGGCTGGGACACGCGCAGCATGAGGTGAGTGACGCCGGGCGCCCCTGGCCCGGAGACCCCCCTCTCCTCGCCCCTGCCCACCTTCCGGGTACAGCCTAGACTTGCGGTGTTCACCCGCTGTCGTAGGACACTGCGACCCTCGTCTTGTCTCTCCCTCCCATCCTGAGCTGGCGGTGCATGGAACCCGACTTCCTCACTTCCTTCGCCCGCGTTTCCTGTCTGGTGTGGACAGCCCTTCAGTGGCCTCTGTTGAGGCTGAAAGTTAAGCCCGAGTGTCTGTAACACCTCAAAAATTTGATGGGGACGGCCGAGGCTTGGCCTCCCTGATTAGCCCCCGGTGACAGCTGTAGTCTCTCCCCGGTTAAGTCCCTGGCCTTGTCTGTGACCATTTCTGTGCCTCCCAGATACGTGCCTATCGGGTAATCATAGTTTGTCATTTAAGTCATTATACGCAACAGCCAGCAGTTCTAATGGAACAAATAAGAGCGATTTTTCCGTTCCAGGTGTGGTTTTGATAGGCAAAGGAGTGATGGTGTGCACATCTGTTGCCATGGCAACGGGAGCCCGTGCAAGCTTTTTTAAGATACAGTTTATCCCCTCAGCACACCATAATTTATCACTAAGCTGCAAAGATGGATGCGAAATAACTTGGGTTGCCTTCAAGGGTGGGGGCACAACTTTAAATCGAGTTCTCTGGTCCCTCTAAAAACTCAGGGGATGATAAATAATCAATTGGTACTTCCTCAGCGTGCTTGTGTCTGTACAAAGGATCTGTTCAGTTTCATAATCAGAATCTGGGCCTAGAGATATGGTACAGGGTTAAGGGACTTGCCTTGCTTGGGGTTCACCCCAGTTCAATCCCGGCACCACACGGGCCCATCACTGGGTGCAGCCTCGCAGAGGCCACTGGTCCTCCTATGCACCGCTTTGGACCCCCCTCCACCCACAGTCAAAACTGAACACCAGAATCTGAAATCCTCTTTTCATTGTTCTTTAGAGATTGTGCAGAATTTCACTATATAAAGGCAGAAGAAACTCAGCTAATGACTATAGACCCAAACTAAAGACAGAAGACAGGATTTGGTGAGACACCTAATGTCTCTTGGGGTGGCGAGAAGCAGAGGGGAACCCTAGCTTCTGCTCACTGACCCTTGCAGATAGCCTTGACTTTCACGCAACGGGTGTGTCTCAAAAGCTTCTTCCTGAGCGGATTGGGCTCTGATGTTAAAGCTAGTGTTTTGAAAGCATGCAGCAAACCCTCAGTGAATACTCATTCCATATTCTGTCACCCGCTTCCAGAAGACTAGGCCACATTTGGGTGTTTTTTTTTTTTTCATCCACATTCAGTTGTGCTTAGAACTTACTCTTGACTCTGCTTAGAGATCACTCCTGGTCATGCTTGGGGGACCATCCAGGGTGCTGGGTATGGGAGCCAGGGTGGCCGCGTATAAGGCACAAGTCTGCTCACTGTACTGTCTCCCTAGACCTGTATTTTTTCATACATTTGCTTATATCAGTTTTGAAGATGTCTCTGGTTTGGGGTACCATTTCCTTTTTTTTTTTTTAAATTAGGATGTTTGAAAAATAAAAGATGGGAGACCTAGATCAGGATTGTCAAGTGGTTATGGGCTGGACAGTCCAGCAGGCAGGCAGCCGTGGGAGCTGGAAGCATTCGAGCGCAGCTTCCTCAGAGAAGACATCAGGGATGGCGCAGGCTGAGAGATAATGACACGGAGCAGCACCGGCTCTTCGTGATCCCATGGATGTCGTGAAGAGTCAAGAAATGAGATTTCATGTGAGAGATGAAGTTGATCCCTGGGGAGGAAACGGCGTGGACACTGCAGACAGGGATGCCCGACTGAGGGCAGCACAGGCCTACAGGCATGCCAGAGCAGGTCTTGACTCAGTTGTGGGGTTTGTGACATCAGAAGGAACTGCTGGAACAGATGAAATATTTTGATTTTCCACCCTGTGAGAGCAACCCGGAGCAGGGAAAGTCAGGGTGTGTGTGTATATGTGTGTGTGTGTGTGTGTGTGTGTATGTGTGTGTGTGTGTGTGTGTAAGCATGCACACACATGTGCCTGGCATGAGCATATGGGCAGTTGCCTATGAATGCACATGTGTGCACATACATGTACCATTTATAGCCGTGTGGCTGATTCCAAACTAGCCCCCCTGCACTTCCTGGTGGCCTGCGCCCACGTGTCCTATTTTGAGGGGAGTGTTTTGCCCCGGACTGTGGCAGAGGCAATGATGAGACCAACATGAGCCCCGCTCTCACAGATCCTGTTTCTTTCCAGGTCTCTAGGGGTCCCCAGCTTGTTCTTCCTTCTTCTCTGTCTCCCACCAAGGGCTCTGGCCGCCGCTTTTCGGCCTCAGCTCTGTTCTCTTTGCTTTGCCCACCGTACCTTTCAAGCATGTGTCCACCCCGTCATTCTTGTCTGTGCCCGTCACGATTCCCTCTGTCGCTCATTCTCGAGGTGCCAACTCATTTCTGACAGCCCACGTCAGGTCTGCCCCCACAGCTTGTGGGAAGGTTGCAGACGGGCCTCGGAGGAAACTTTCACCCCCGTGGCAGCTGTGGGGCCCTAGCAAGCCGTGCCCGTCTGGATCCCGGCTCACACCCTGTGCCTTCTCTTGCCTCCCCCCCCGCCCCCAGCCAGATATACTGCATTGAGAATGCCCACGGGCAGCTGGTGCGGGACCTCGACTTCAACCCCAATAAGCAGTACTACCTCGCCAGCTGCGGCGACGACTGCAAGGTGAAGTTCTGGGACACGCGGAACGTCACGGAGCCCGTGAAGTCCTTAGAGGAGCACTCACACTGGTAGGGACGTCTTCCTCTGGCTGCTGGAGGGCGGAGGCGGCGGCGGCGGCGGGGTCTATTTTGGTCATCCCCGTTTAGAAAGGCACAGATGAGCAGCGGCTGTGAATTATCCCATCAACCCCCGATTTCTTCTTTTCCTAAAGAAGCTCTCATCCCCAGTCGGAGTGTTTGTGATTTGTAATGCTTAGGAAGAGAAGGAGAAACATTTGTTTCCATTTCCTTTTTGGAACAGTGCTGGTACGGTGTGCAAAAATGCATGTGCGCAGATGTTCACCCGGCCCTCTCTGCAGTGGAGGGAAGCTGGAGGCAGGCCAGGTGCCCGTGAGCAGGGGATTGGCGGAGTCAGTCAGCGACATCCACCACGCGCTGGGGATTGTGCCGCTGTCAGAGTGAGGAGTCGCTGTGTGTACGGGGATGTGAAGGCGCCAGGATCATTCATTCTTCCCTAGCCAGTGTTTGGAAATTCACCATATGCTGGTAGTGTCTGCTGAAGAAGTGAAGGAGAGGAGTCTTAGAGCCGCGTGAGGAGGACCAGCAGGTCTCTCTCTAGATAAAGTTGGCGTGTGCTTGTGTGTACGCGCAAGCAGCGAGGCGGGTCTGACAGACTGCTGGAGGGAGTTGCCGCTTGGGTCAGGAAGGCACATGGTAGCAGGTTATTCTCTGCGGCCAGCGGCTCTCCGGGCTCCAAATCACTCTGTGTTTTCTGCAGCCAGAAAATTCTAGAACCTGGACGCTGGTGTACTGTTTAGACAGACTCGGAAACACCTGTCCTCCTTGGTCCTGGCAGGTGGTCCCGCTGCCCCGAGGGAGGTGGGGGGTGGGGGCAGTGACTGCCTTGCGACGTGGACCATCCCGCTCACCTGGGTCCCGTGACTCTAACCCCGCCCCCTTGCTGCCGGCTGGACCCCATGGTTTCAGCTCTAGGGGTTTAGCTTAATTGAGCAGGTTATCTCTAATTGACACTTTGCTGCTGGCGAGTTTTGTTTTTAGAATTGGAGAGAGCCCATGTGGAATTTTGAGTGGTACAGTTGATCTGTTTGGGGGGGATTTTTGAGCCGCCTGGCGCTTGTCTGCGACCAGCCCGTGGCTCGGCTGTGCAGCGGAGGGATGGAGCGTGTGCGGGGCCCGTGTCTCAGAGGCCCCTCTCTCCCCGCAGGGTGTGGAACGTCCGCTACAACCACTCCCATGACCAGCTGGTGCTCACGGGCAGCAGTGACAGCAGGGTCATCCTCTCCAACATGGTCTCCATCTCCTCCGAGCCCTTTGGCCACCTGGTGGACGACGACGACCTGAGCGACCAAGAGGACAGGCGTCCGGAGGAGAAGTAAGGACGCGGCCCGGCGCCCTCTCACGAGTCTTCTCTGGGCTGACGGGGCTCAGGGAGAGGGGACCCACCCGGGTAGGAGCTAGGCTGGTGCCCGGCTGAGGGCCCGGGAGTTTAGCCAAGGCAGACGCTGGACTTGGGTTAGGGGCGCTGACCCCTTCTTGATAGTTTCTGAAACACCCGCCTTGCTGGTGTCTTGGCATGTTTTCTTCCCCTTGAATGCGGCACATAAGGCATTAAAGATGTCATTCACCTCGAACCCTTTAGCAATAATGAGTACTGCCATTCACGGACCCTTCTCCCGACCCCCAGGCCTCCCCTATCAGGGGACTGAGCCAGGTGACTCAGTCAGTGGTCGCCCTTTTGGCTCTGGGCACTCACTGCTCACTGGCGGGCAGGCTGGCCCCTGCTGTCCCCGACCCAGGCCCGGGCTTGCCAGCTGCTGCACCCGAAGACGCGGCTCGACACGCAACGAGCCTCCGGCGCGGCTTGCCAGGGACCCCCGCTTGGCCGCGTGTTTTCCAAAGCCTTGCTCCCCTGCTCTAGTTTCCGACGCTAATTGCATCCGCTCGGGCGCTCTCTTCTCATCGCCAAGCTCCTGCCCCAGAGACGCGTGGGCTCCAGCTGCGCGCTGAGCGTGACTGAGGTTTCTCTCTGGCGCCCAGAAGCAGGGGGTGCCCGGGACGGCTCTCGGCAGTGTGGGTGCTAATGGAGGTGCCTCGAGTCCCCCCCTCCCCCCAGCTTCGTCTCGGCGTGTGTCAGCCGCCGCCTCTGCTGGGAGTGAGCCTGAATCAGCCGCGTCTCTGGATTCCAGGGGAAAGCAGCTTCCGGAGGGGAAACAGCCGGGGCCGTGACATCATTAGGTTCCCCCCCCAAGCCCCCCTTCCGCTTTTGAGATCTTTACACCCTCCATTTCTGAATTCTCCCTCTGCCCACCTGAATTTAGTCTGAAGTGACTTGATGAGGAGACATTTACTGCTGGATTTGGAGCCTTTTTTTTTTTTTTTTTTTTTGCTTTTTGGGTCACACTCGGCAATGCTCAGGGGTTATTCCTGGCTCTGCACTCAGGAATTACTCCTGGCAGTGCTCAAGGATGCTGGGAATATAGGATGTAGGATGCTGGGAATCGAACCCAGGTTGGCCGAGTGCAAGGCAACAACGCCCTCCCCGCTGTGCTATTGCTCCAGCCCTTTTTTTTTTTTTAACACAGAACACTTCACGAATTTGCATGCCATCCTTGCCCAGGGGCCATGCTAATCTCTGTATCGTTCCAATTTTAGTATATGTGCTGCCGGAGCGAGCACTGGATTTGGAGCCTTTTCCATACAGGCCGTCTCTTGGTGTGTCCACCTCCTTGAGATGATTGTTTTTCTGTTGGAACACGGGCAAACACAGTTACAGGGCCTGTGTTCAGGGTCTAAGGCTGATGGCCCGGGCCTCCTTCGGTGCCAGTCTGCTCAGGGCCAAGTGAGCGTCCATGCCCATCTCTGTCAGGGCAGGGCTGGCGCTCCCCGCTGCCTCTGGGTGATTGCAGGCCACCCTGTCCTGTGTGGAGGCCCCAGAGATGCATATTAGGAAGGACAGAGCGGGTGCCTGTGGCTGCCTGGCCAGTCGGGAGGCAGGACCCCGAGACGCGGCGTCCTCACGGCTCCCTGCAGGCCTGTGCACATGGTTTTCCCCCTCACGCTGGTAAGCTTAGGAGAATGGGTCCCCCAGGGGAATTTTTGTGTGATATTTGTGGCCAGGCACAGGCGACCCCTGGCAGGTCTGCTCTGGAACCCCACCTGGGTTTAGAGTTGATGGGAGCCCGGTGTTCAGTGCCGACGGGACACTCCGTGTAGGGGTGGGAAGTCCCTCCTGCAGAGAACCCAGGAACCCCGAGGGGCAGCGTGTCCCTGGAACAGAACCTTCCATGGAATGGGGAGAAATGTGCAGGTTCCGAAGGGGCCCCACTCTCGGGTGGATGGTGGGTGTCAGCCGAGCCAGGAGAGAGAGGCTGAGCGCGTGGTCCCCGGCGGTTGATGGTGAAGGTCAAGTGTGAGTTGTTTAAAAACAGCCTGAGCGATGGTGCTGCGAGTACAGGCCGGCCGGTGGGCCTTCCCCGCGGCCACGGGAGGACACCCCCGCTCCACGCGCCGCCCTCATCCCGCAGCCCAGGAGAGCGGACCTCCCTGCTGCTGGCCACGCCGGCGCCTCCCCGCCACTCACGCGCCTCTCTGCTTTGCAGGAGCCAGGAGCCCCCGCAGGACAGCGTCATCGCCACCTACGAGGAGCACGAAGACAGCGTCTACGCTGTGGACTGGTCCTCGGCTGACCCCTGGCTGTTCGCCTCCCTGAGTTACGATGGGAGGCTGGTCATCAACAGGGTGCCCCGGGCACTCAAGTACCACATCCTGCTCTGACAGGTGCCCTGGGATGGTGTTGGCAGGAGACTTGTCTGCCAGGCGGATACCTCCCTGGGAGGCCGGGCGCTGCCTTCTGATGGAGTGCTTTGGCACCGGCGGGTCTCCTGCCAACCGCACTGCTGACCCCTCAGGCAGGTCCCGCTCTCTGCAGACCGAGCCAGGCGGGGATGCCCACTTCATGGGGGTGGGGCCTGCCCAAATGGCCCCTCTCTCCCCTTTGAAGGATGTGAGTGGTTTCACTTAAACAGGAGCAGCAACAGGCCTTTCTGGTCCCGTGATGTTAACTGGGCTTTCAAGTTTGAAATGAAATAAAATGGACAAGGTGGCACTGCACAGACTCCTGATCTTGCTTTTAGGAAATGTGCCCTCACTGTGGCCTGTGGGGCTTGTAGGACCTTCTGTGTCCCGGACCTGACTGACAGTCCGTGCTTGGGGTGACCGGGCTGTAAGTCTGGGAGCCCTGAGTGTGTTTGTGACTGAGACATTCCTGTCAACACTGGGGCCCCCTGGGTACCGCCCTATGCAGATTCCACTCAGGTTCTGGTGGTGGCATAGCGCCATGGTTCCTTGTCATCCGAAAGTTACACTTGTGACTTATTAACCTCCCACCTGCAGGTGACCCTAAATCACCAACCATGCTGCCCCTTGTGTGTGGGTGTTGGGTGTGTGAGGTGGTATGTGAGGTGTATCTTGCATGAAACGTGCCTTGTGTGTACTGCCAAATGTGAGATATGTGAGGTGTGAGGTATGTGGTGTGTGTGTGAAGTGTGTTTGTGTTGTGTGCAAGGTGTGTTGTGGGTTCCGCACGGTGTGATCAGCCGTCTATCTGAAGCCTTCGGTGTGATGAGAGGAGGACCGGAGGATCTTGTTTTCTCCACGAGTTTCAGGGTGTGTGGTGTGTGAGGTTTGTGGGTGCATGAGGTGTATGTTGCACGAAATGTGTTTTGCGTGTAATGTCAAATGTGAGATACATGAGGTGTGAGGTATGTGCTGTGTGACGTGTTTGTGTTGTGTGCGAGGTATGTGAAATGTGCTCCATGGAGCGGCCCATATGGATTCAGGAGCACGTGGTTCTCGTGCAGAAGTGGGGTGCCAAGTTCTCAGCGTAAGAAGCCGCACAGGGTGTCAGTCCAGAGAAGACTAGAAGCTAAGTCCACCCTAAAATCAGGTGCTAGGAGCGTCTTGTGTGAGGGGGTTCCAGAGGCCAAGTGGAGTGGGGTGCTCAGGAGGCACCTACAAGGGTTCTCGACCTTTTCCCACTCGCCTTTTTGCCTAAGAAATGCAGCAGAGCGAGCCCTTCCAGAAACACCTCAGACTGATTACACAGTTGATTTTTAATTAACTTTCGGTCATTGCATGTTCAGAAACCTTTCACCATTGCCCCAGTTTTTATGATCTCCCACATTCAGTTCATGACTCCCCAGTTTAAGAAGCTCCGCTTCAGAGGGTGCCTGTGGGGGCAAGGCTGGCTCACTGGGGGAGTCTTGGGGAGAACTAATGGGAGCAGCTGAATGGGGAGGGGAGTGTGGTGGATCCTGAGGAAGGGGAACAGAGCAAATGGACCAACAGGGCTGGGCACAGTCCATGGCCTCCCTCTGGTCATGCTTGGAAGGCCAGGGACCCACTGGAAGCCAGTTTAGGAAGGAGAAGCCAGCGTCAGGGGTGATTGTCACATGGGCTGGGGTGATCTTGATGCCCTGAGGAGGGAACACTGCAGCATGGGCTCAGGTGAAGTCAGCAGACCCCAAGGCCCCTCATCTTTCACACATAGTCAGTCACTGTAGATGGTGAGCCATGTGTCACTTGCAGCACACTATAGTTGTGTTAGTCCAAAGGACACACTTGCAATCAGATGACCAGATTTTAATCTTCGGACATCAAGTCTCCTGATGCAAGGATCAGCTGAGAGTGCACAGGCCAGATGGTGCCTCATCTCCCTCCGTACAGATCTCTGGGGTCTCCCCTTCTTGCATGTGTCACCGTGAAGCAGCTGAGTGACCTTTTGTGTCCTTGAGCAGAAGGCAGGATGACAATTATGCGAAGGGAATGTGGCAGTGTTGCCTCTGCAGGTTTCTGAGCAAAGCTTCTGGGCATCCTTGAGCTGGTCAGAGGGACGAGGCCTCAGCAGGACCTTGGAGAGCGCTGCTTCATGCGGTACACAAGTCTCCATGCTCATCCGGCAGGGCTGCAGTGTCCGGGAGGGGACGGGGCTGAGGAGAAGGCATCAGGCATCCTGCCAGCTCAATGTGGAACGTGATAAATGTTAAGCTCTGTGCTCACAGGGGCCTCTGGCCTGCGCCTGGCCCCTAGTCAGGGCGGGAAGCAGGAAGCATGTTATTAATCAGCCCTTGTTGTTCACCTGGTGCCACTGCAGCAGCAGCTGGAGGGGCCTCTTTGGGATGTCTCACCCCCCACCCCCGCACCATCCCTTTTGATGAGTGCTGCTCAGATGCCCAGAGCCGTGTGCCCCTCTCCTCTGCTCCCTGTTAGGGGCAGGAGATAAGGGGTCCCCTTTCCTGCACCCCAAGGTTGCCACACGAGGACTGTCATGGGCAGACTGGTGCAGGCACGGAAGGGGCCACAGTCTGCTGCCCCTTTGAGAGACCTGCAGCTGCCTTGGTGTGGGAGGGGGCTAGGGACTGGCTTTAAAACACCTGATGAGGTGGGGGGGGTGGAGCCTTTGTACAGGGGTAGTGGTCTTGCCTTGCACCGGGCCGACTAATTCCCAGCACTGGATATGGTCCCCTGAACCCACCAGGAGTGATCCCTGAGCATAGCTGGGTGTGGTCCAAAAAAAAAGAAAGAGCAAGAAAGAAAAACTGGACAGGTTGTGATAGGGTGCAACTGAGTGACAGGGCAGCCCCAGCAAGGACAGCATTCCAAAGAAGCAACTTCCAAATAAGGTTTGGGCAGGAAAGGGGTTACCTGCTGTGCTGGGCCTGAGTACCTGCCTCTCTCTCCTCGCCACCGCCTGAGCGCCAGACAGGCTGGACGGGAGATGCTGTGAAGACTGCAGAAAAGAAGAGGAGTAAAGAGACCCCAAAGGAGAGAAAGAGAAAAAGAACAAAATGAGGAAGAGCATGAAAAGAGAAAGCAGGCAGAGCTGACCCAAGACATGAACTGCAAGACGGCGAGGAACAAGGCGGTGGCGAGCAGAAAGGAGAGGGCAGTATAGTCTGTCCTGCAGTCCAGGGAGTGGGGTGTGTCCCGGACCTGAGCACTGGGGGCTCGGCTCTGCGGGGCTGGGGCTGCATCTTGCCTGTGAATGGCCGTCCTAGGGTCGCCTGCTTTGCTTTCCCGTCCTGAGGCTCCAGCCCACCCGGATCCACCCCCTGTGGTGTGCCCAGCTGCAGGGAAGTTCCCGCAGACCCTGTCTCTGCCCTCCCCTCCTAGGCTTCCCCCGCAAACACATTCCCGTCAGGCCAGAAGCTCCCCGGAGCTCAGATCTGCTCCTTCAGCACAGGAAACTGCTGGGGGAGGGGAAGACTGGCACATTCTTCATGGCCTCGCACATAGAAAGTTCCAGGATGAATGGCTCTCAGTCCACTGCCTCTGCAGCCAGCCATCCCCTTTGGTCAGTCTTTCCTGAGAGCCCCAGTGGCCCTCTCTGTCAGGTATGCCTGAGGCTTTCAGCAGAGACACTGGGTATCTCTCTGCAGGCCTGGCTCACCCTCCATGTTGGCCTCGTGCCCTCTCGACCCACCGTCCTCTCTTGGTCGTCTGCAGGTGACCTGCATCCGCACTCTGCACCTTCTTCCTCTTGCCTCCGGAAAGACCACCACAGCAGAGGTCCAGCCATGGTCTGGCACAGAAGCCGCCAGCCCCATGTCTGTGCTTCAGTCTCCCACCCTCACCGAGACAGGAGCACCCCCTCCCAGCTCCACTCACACCCAGTGCAAGAACATCACCTCTGGGAATGGCCCGATAGGGCAGAATTTCTATGTTCTCAGATAAGGGCCTCCCGATTACACGGTTAGGTGGGAACTCAGAGGTGCAGACAGATCCACATGCCCCAGAATCCTCTCACACTCAAAGGCTGGAACTTGTTCCCTGGAATCTGGTCCAAAATGGAGGCCCCACAAACCTTACTTAGGGGACCTCTTTCTCTGCACAACTGTCCATCTGATCTAGCGCCTAAAATGGACACTGAGACTCCATCTGAGACAGGTGTACCTGTTTGTGTCATGTTGCCTTCCCAAACCCACAAACCTGAGTTCTGAAGCATGCATTATTTAAGTAGTTTTTTTTAAAAAAAATTTTTAAAGTTATTTATTTTATTGAATCACCATGTGGAAAGTTACAAAGTTCTCAGGCTTATGTCTCAGTTATACAATACTCAAACACCCATCCCTTCACCAGTGCCCATATTCCACCACCAAAAACCCCAGTATACCTCCCGCCCCCTCCCCCCTCCCACCTCTGCCTGCATAACTGATAAATTTCATTTCATTTTCTCTTTACCTTGATTACATTCCATATTTCAACACAAAACTCACTATTGTTGTTGGAGTTTCCCCCCCAAAAAGACAGCCCTACTGCCAAGGAAGTATTTGATAATCAGTTTTCCATTGCTGAAAATGAAAAGATATGAAGTCCCGCTGTTCCAAGTACATAAATCTTTTTTTTTCTCCTTCCCGCACCACCAAGTTCGTGCCTGCTTAATAGTCCTCATAATATGGCGGACTCCATGCCTCTTCTCCCCAAAAAAGGAAAAAAAATGAGAAAGAAGGATATTTCCCCTCCTTGGCTGGCGTGGGGCTATGGCTTAGTTCACAGTCTAGAGACATGGCTGCAAGCAGTTTCTGGGACCAAAAGTAGGCTAGTTGGCTTCCGGATCCTGGTCAATCAGCAGCAAAGTGGCCGCACAAAAGTGTGGCCACCCAGGTCAAATCTCAGTGGAGCGTGCGCCCGTATCGGCCCCAGCCTGAGACTACCCAAGCGTCCCGCTGTTCCAGTACATAATTTTTTTTCTTTTTTTTTTTTACTCCTTCCCATGCCACCAAGTTTGTACCTGCTTAATAGACCTCATAATATGGCGGATGCCACGCCACTTCTCCCCAAAAAGGGAAAAAAATGCGAAAGAAGGATATTTCCTTCCTCTCTTCGGCCAGCGTAGGGCTATAGCTTAGTTCACAGTCTAGAGACATGACTGCTACTTCGATTACCTTCAATATTTCAACAAAAAACTCACTATTGTTGTTTGGAGTTTTTCCCCAAAGTCAGACCTCCTAAAAAGGAACCATTTCACATTGTTGACAATTAAGAGATATTAGGTCTCGCGGCTGCAAGAGCAGCTGCGTGGTTTTGGATTTCTGTATAAAGTCCAGGGAAAATTCTGCCAGAAATTGCATCACTGCAAGCTTTTACGTCCCTTTTGTGGTGCTCATAAGATGGAAAAGTCTGGAGAGAGAAACCCTAACCCCCTGGCACCGCAAGGGCCAGTGGTTCAGTTCACAGTCTAGAGGCATTTCTGCGAGCTGCTGGTGTCCAAAGTAGTTTAGTTGGCCTCTGGGATCATGCATGTGCAGCAGCGGAAAGGCCTAGCTAGTTTTTTGTAGGAAGCAAAAACACTCATCACTATTATTGTTGTTGTTATTCACTGTCACTGTCACTGTCATCCCATTGCTCATCGATTTGCTCAAGCGGGCACCAGTAATGTCTCCATGGTGAGACTTGTTGTTACTGTTTTTGGCATGTCGAATACGCCATGGGTAGCTTGCCAGGCTCTCCGAGAGGTACGGAGGAATAGAACCTGGGTTGGCCACATGCAAGGCAAACGCCCTACCCACTCTGCTGTTGCTCTTATTTTATCGAATCACTGTGAGATACCATTACAAAGCTTTTGGGCTTTCAGTTATACAATGTTCCAGCATCCATCCTTCCACCAGGGTACATTTCCCACCACCAATATCCCCTGTAACCCTCCTGCCATCCATCTCCCACCCCCTAGCCTACCTCTATGGCAGGCACTTCTCTCTCTCTCTCTCTCTCTCTCTCTCTCTCTCTCTCTCTCTCCTTTAGGCCATTATGGTTTACAATACAGATTTAGGCCACTATGTTTTACAATACTGAGAGGCCATCATGTTTGGTCCTTTACCCACTCTCAGCACACATCTCCCATCCAGTGTGATCCCTCCAACCACCATTGTCATAATGGTCCTTCTCTATCCCAACTGCTCCCTCCCTGAGCCCTTGAGGCAGGCTTTCAATCCTTCTGGCCCTTGTTTCTACTATCCTTGAGTGTTTGTCTCATACTGTGTTTTTTTTTTTAATATCCCAAAAATAAGTACAGTCATTCTATGTCTGTCCTCCTTCTGACTGATTTCACTCAGCATGATAAACTTCATGTCCATCCATTTATAAGTGAATTTCACGACTTAATTTTTCCTAACAGCTGTATAGTATGACATAGTGTAGGTATACCATAGTTTCTTTAACCAGTTGTCTATTCTTGGGCATTCGGGTTGTTTCCAGATTCTGGCTATTGTGAATTGTGCTGCAATGTACATACAAGGGCAGATGTCATTTCTGCTGTGTGTTTTTGCACTCTGAGTGGATATTTTCCGAAGTGGTATTGCTGGGTCATATGGAAGCTCAATTTCTAGTTTTTTTGAGGAATGCTCATATTGTTTTCCAAAAAAAGGCTGGATCAGTTGGCATTACCATCAACAATGAATGAAATTCCTTTTCTCCCAGCATCCATGCTGGCGCTGGTTCTTGTTCTTTTTGATATGTGACAGTTTCTGTAGTATAAGTTGATATCTCATTGTTGTTTTGATTTGCATCTCCCTAATGATTAGTGATGCAGAGCATTTTGGCCTTTTGTACTTCTTTGAGGAGTTTCTGCTTATTCTCTCCATTTTTTAATGGGGTTGGAGGATTTTTTTCTTATAAAGCTCTACCAGTACCTTATATATCTTGGATATTAACCCCTCATCTGATGGGTTGAGTAAATAATTTTTCCCATTCCAAGGCATGTCTCTGTATCTTGATCACCATCTCTTTTGAGGTGCAGAAGCTTCTGAGTTTACTGTAGTTCCATTTGTTTATCTTTATTTCCACTTGCTTGGTCAGTGGTATTTCATCTTTAAAGATGCCTTTAGCTTCAATGTTGTTGAGGGTTCGTTTACATTTTGCTCCATGTACCTAATGAATTCAGGTCTTTAATCCACTTTGATCTGACTTTTGTGCCTGGCATTAGAGTTTAATATACTGACATAAACCCTCAAATATATGATCGCTTTCTTTGACAAAGGAGCAAGAAATGTGAAGTGGAGCAAGAAAAGCCTCTTCAACGAGTGGTGCTGGTGAAACTGGACAGCGACGTGCAAAGAAACAGATACTCTGGAGTAGTGAAATGACTCTCTTCTAGAACATTCTTCCATAACTGCATGCCCCTGCCCCACCCAAATTGCTCATGTGCTATCTTTGTTGATTTGAGTTACCAAGGTTTCTTCCCCGTCTTCTAGACTGTTTGTCCTTGAAACCCAGGAGAGCTCAGCTTTCCCTTTTTCCTGAAGACTCTTCCACAGCTCACAGGGCTCCAGAATTCTGCTTTCAACCAGTTCCATGTCCTCTTATGCTTGTGTATCTACAATTATTTCTTGTTGAGTTTGTCATCACATCACATTGACACCCAATGTTTACTGAGCTCAAGAGTCTCATCTACCAGGACAGAGGGAGGACAACACACTTATTCAAGGTCATATAGGATAGGGCGAGTGAAGATTTGGTAGCTCAGTGCCTCAGTTCTGAGACTCAACATTTAATAGCTAAACCAAAAGGACCAAGTGATATCCCTTTGGATGCTTCAGTTACTTTCACTGTCAATTGGATGACTGCAAAACCTACTTCGCAGTGTTATTTAGAGGATAAAGGTAAATCATATGTAGAACACACTGAGTACCTGACGTGAAGTGCTATGTAGATATTAGTGAGCATCCCAATAGGAACATCTATATTCATTTAAATAAAGGATCAAAAATCATATAAGCAGGTAAAAGAAACTTTTGCTAGAATCAGGAATGTTACTGAATTCCTACTCACTTCTGAGTTCTCTGGTGGCTGGAGCAGAAGAGGAAAGAAGATGCATCAACATATAGATCGGTGACTCATACCTGCTCTAGGAATTTTAGCCTCAGAAGCAACAACTGTGAAGATGACTACTTGGAGCACAGGTGGGCAGACCATGAATGAGCGGCCTTGCAAAGAACAGCACCTTCCTGTTGGAGGGAACACAGAGCTGATTTAAGTTTATAATGAGCTCTACAGGCCGAGGGGGGCATTTTGTGTCTCAGATGCCGAGAATGGTACTCCTGAAGCTGTACCACAGAAAGATGATTTCATCTCTAGTTTCCAAAAGAACTCTCTTCCAAGACAGGGTATGCTATGTTGTAATTGAGGCACATAGAGTGCATGTGTATGGGTGTGGGTGTGACTGTGTGTGTTTTGTGTGTATGTGTGTGTGTGTGTTTTCACCTGGAACTCCGTTAATCATTCCCATTCTTGCAGACTAAGTTTAAATTCCTAGACAAGTTTCCCTGTTCCTTACTGCTCTCTTTCACATGACTTTCTTCCCATCAGATCACTTACACACTTGGCAAGCAAGTGTTAATTCTACAGCTCTTGCTTCCACCAGAATTAAATGTCATAAGGACTGAAACTTAAGTTTTACATTTATTGCTGCCCTTCAGCATATACTCAGGGACTGACATGTGGGTGCTCAGAAGTTGTACTGGATGGATGGATGGATGGATGATTGGTAGATGGGTGGATGGATGGACGAATGATAAATTAATATGGATAGATGGATGGGTAGGTGGGTGAGTGGATAGGTAAGCAGATAAATAGAAAGATGGATGGATAGGTGGGTGGATGGATGGATGATAGATGAATGGGTAGTAGGTGGGTAGATGAACAAATGATGAATGTATAATGAATGGATGGATGGGTGGGTGAGTAAATGGATGGATATAGGGTAGAGAAATAAATGCATGTATGGTGGATATATGGAGGTATGAGTGGGTGGATGGATGGATAAAAGGATGACTATAGATGAATCTTAGAAATTCTTTAGCCAAAGTAAAATAAAAACTGATATAAAATAAAGTGAAGTTTAATTAGAAATTTTCAAAGCCTAGATTTCTGTCTTCTGTTAATCTTATATAGGCCTGTCACTTGTGGTTAGAGTATTCTGAAATCCAAGGATTTCCCCCACTTAAATGCAATTCTATGATTTAGTGCAATTGGTGGGATGTGTGGGCATTTGTCCCAGTGTGTCAGCTCTGAAAATTCTACTAGCTGTCATTAATTCTGCTAATCTTCACTTCTAAAGGCTGAAATACTCCTTGTCTGAGACATTTCTTGAATTTGGTTCTCACTTTCTTTAGCTTTCATAACTTTTCTTTTAAGGGAAATATCAATAAATAAAGCTGTTAGCTTCTCTCAAGATCAACTACTTTATGGATAGATGGACAGATGATGGAAACAGGACCTTGGATATTACTTGAGTGTGAAATTTTGGGAAATGCAAGCTCTTAATTATCTTAAAGCACTGGAAGCCATTCACTGTGTTGTTTAGTGAATGCAGTGAAATTTGGACTTTAAAATCACACCAGGACATTGTGGAGGCTCAGAGCTCAGTACCCTCATCTTATGCAGTAAGAACATCCCATGCTTGGTGGTATCAGGAAGTGATGATGAGAACAGTGGCTGGTGAGCGTTGACGGATGCTCCATTTCTACATGGCTTACTGTGGCCAACGCAAGATCAAAGCACACAGGACACAGTCTCAAGTTCTGATTCCAAATATTACCTCAGATATAATGATATAACAGTACTTAGTGGGTGTTCAATCATTCATTCAACCAACTAGTCACAATGCCCGGTCTCCTATCCTCCTGCTCATCAGTATCCTCACCTCTCTGCCTTATTAATTTTGTGAGTACCCAGACCTTTATGCTTCCTAAACACGCACCAGGCTGCCTGTGTTTGTACTGGCCTTTCTTTAGAAGTCTTGTTCCTCACTCTTAAGCCTACTGCAGCTTCTCTGCTCTTTCCCTGGAGGACCATCATTGACACGCCACAGATCCAGCCCCGCTGGCATCCCTGGTGTCCTGCCTGAAAAGCAGGGAATCAACCTGTTTCTTCTAGAGAAGGGGAAGTTTGGGGCTTCCACCACCTCCTATACTAGGTCCAGACGGGCTCACTGCTCTTGCAATTGTCCTGGCCTGGCCTGGTTCCAGCTCACACTTTCCTGGGGGGTACCTCTATATGGCTGGTGCACAGGAGGACGAGGTCCGGTCCTGCTCCCACTCGGGCTCTGCGTTTCAGCCCCAATGCAACTTTTCTCATTTTCTTGGGCTGGTGTGCACTGTCTGGGGCTCCTTGCCAGATGAAGACATGGCTCACTGTCCAGGCATCAGCCTCACCACACTGCACAGCATGCTCGATACGCACCACGAGCACAGCATGCACTGCACTGCACTGCACGTGCGCACGGCGCGCGCAGCACGTTCTGCACCACTTGGCACGCTCCAACGCACCGCACGCACGCATGGCACGCTTAGCACGCTGGGAACGCACGCTGGACACGCATAGCACTGCAACTCACTCGGCACGCGTGGCATGCAGCTCCCTCATGCCCCAAACCCCGGCCGCGGAAGGTATGAGACCAGCACAGCCCAGGCCGGAGCTTGCTTTTGCATGGAGATACTTAGCAAGAATGAATGGAATTACCTTTTTCAAGGTCTGATAAGATTTGCTGAATCTCACTGCATTCCAGGTGGGCTCCATCCTGAGCCCCGGCTGCCCAGGACTAAGCCCGGTCCTCCCCTTCTGCTCCAGTCACCAGCAAGGACCACGGCACTCCGAAGTTGGTGCTGTGGGAGACCAGCTCCAATCTGGCTTCCCAGCATGGACATTTCCAGGCACCTGCTGTTTCCAGGAGGAAATTGGCAGGTTCACTGACGCTTGGCTCCTGTGCAGCTGCTAATAGAGCCTCCTTCCGTGAGTGTCCTGGTGAAGGGGCCACTAGTTATTGACCTCTTCACTCTCTTCTTTGGCTTGATTTGGGGACTTTGGAGCACACACAGCGGTGTTCAAGGTCATGCCTGGTAGTGCTCCGGGAACTACATTGGGGGCCTGGGATTGAAGCAGGGTTGGCTGCTTTGCAAGCTAAATGCCTTAACCGCAGTACGCTCTCTGTCTCTGTCTCTGTCTTTCTGTCTCTGTCTCTGTTTCTGTCTCTGTCTCGCTGTCTCTATCTCTGTCTCTGTCTCTCTGTCTCTGTCTCTGTCTCTGTCTCTCTCTCTCTCTCTCTCTCTCTCTCTCTCTCTCTCTCCACCCACCCCTCTCTCGCGTGGAACCTCTTCACTCTGTCCCAGGGACAAGCTCCAGATCATAGGTGACAGTGATGAGCTCTGGAAATGACAGTCTCCAGTTGGGATGATGAATGTGTCCCTGAAGATCCCAGCATCATGCTCCGGGCCAGGCCAGCTAGGGAAGACTGTCCAGGCATGCGGGGTGAGGGATGGGATGGGGTTGCGCCTGAGTAAATCCCAGAGAGCCGGGGAGCAAGGTCCATGTTGTGGGCGCTTGAGGCCTGGGCATGTGCAGTGACCAGAGAGAGGCACGGCATGGTCCTATGTGCGGGAACATAGTGGAGGATATCCCAGGATGTCCATGTGCCTATTTGAGGGTCAGGCACTCTGTGATGTTGTCTGTTCGGGCTAGGCAGGGATAGGGGTGCAGTGCAGAGCGTGGGGTACAAGACGCAGAGAGGGAAGAAGGAGGGGCACTGTGGAAATTCACTGGCAAGTGTGGGCATGAGCCCAGACAAAGGGGGAGCAGAGGTGCCCTGGATTTTCTGCTTAATTTCTTGAAGTGCCTGGTGGATGAGAATCAGCTGGAAGCAGGGCTTGGAGGAGGGCTGAGCCTTCCTCTGCAGCCTGTGGGAGAGCTGGGCATGAGGGACCCCCTCCCTAGGTGACAGACACAGCATTTGAGATGCCTGGGCAGCCGAAGAGGTGGGGGACATGTCCGGGATACCCTGTCCTCTGGGAGTGGAAGAGGCCTTCCTGGGGGTTTCAGCCTGCTGCGGGAATGTATTAGTAGAAATGCATCTTTTCCAGCTCTCAAGGCTGCACATGCAAGATGAAGGCAGCAGCAGAGTCTCCCTGGGGTGCCCCTCTCCCTGCTGATTTGGGGGTGGCTGTATTATCACTGTGTGTTCCCCGCCTCGCCTCCCAGAGGTCCAACCCTGAGCATCATCACTCAGCAGCTTAAGATTTATGGATCTGGGGACACATCTAGCCTGTCTGACCCAGCAGGATGCTTCTTTGGAGAATGCCGAGGCTGGGAGCCTGAGGAATAACAGCCCCGGATGTCTCCTCTTCCACACAGGGGCAGGTGGGGAACTGCACAACACCAGCACAGTCCGTCTGGGCTCAGGGGAACCAGGGCAGCTCACACAGCGTTCACAGTAGTCGCCTTCCCCTGCTGCCTCCCATGCAGGGATGCTGTCCCCCGCCATGGTGATGAAGATCGGGCTCCAACAAGAATTCTTGGTTCTCGCTCCCGACACTCACTGGCTGACTCCTGCTGGGACTTGGTGAGGGCTTTGCTCCCAATCTCAGGTGATACAGCTGGTCCCCCATGGTCAGAGCAGGCATCCACTTCCCAGCAGCTAGAACCACATCCTGAACCATCCTTGCTTCTGTCCCTTCAGCTTCCAGTAGACAGTGAGTGGCTGTGAGCTCAGTAGTCTCCTCCCTCCGCTGTGCATGTGGCATGGATCTGTTTGGACACTTCATACGTTGATGCCAGTACATTCCGCCTGTGGCTTACACTTGAATGTGTCTTAATTAACACTAATCTGGCTCCCGTGTCAGTGTGTCTAATTCAGAGATGTAAGCAGGACACCTCGGAGGCTTGACATCACATGCTTTCATTAGAAGCAAGAGTTCAAGGCCCATTCCCTGGGCCCGGGAGTTCTGCCAGAGAACTTGGGGACTCCGGCCAGTTGCAGCCTCCCCCTGTCTCTTGAGCATGGCTTACAGGGTTGTGTCTGCCACCCCAGGGCATCTGGAGAGGGTATCTAAAGAGGCCAGCCAGAGGTGAGCTTCTTAAATTAGGGGTGGTAACTTCAGATGAGAGTCACATAACTGATGTGGGGGTTGTAAAAAGTTAGCCAACAGTAAAAGGTTTCTGGACATGTAACAACCCCAAATGAATTCAAAATCAAATGCATCACCAATCCGAGGTGTTTCCCTCGGAGGTCACCTGTGTTGCTTTTCAAGGGTGAAAAGGGGAATGAGTGGAATTAGTTTAAGAAGCGCTGGGGGACTGGAGTGATAGCACAGTGGGTAGGGCGTTTACCTTGCACGCAGCTGACCTGGGTTCGATTCCCAGCATCCCATATGGTCTCGTGAGCACTGCCAGGGGTAGTTCTTGAATACAGAGCCAGGAGTAACCCCTGTGCATCGCCAGGTGTGACCCAAAAAGGAAAAAATAAGAAACGCTGGGCTACAGGATGTTCTGTGTAGGGTGAGCCTCCTGAATCTGCAGCATGCGACATTTTTATTTTTAAAGGGCAGGTTTGATTTGCATGTGGAGATTTGTGACCGATGATGTCTGGAACAAGACTCCTCAGTCCTCTGAACTTTTGTATATTTGTATATGTATATATTGGTAAATATTGTATATCTGTATATTTGGGGGCAGTAGTGCATATCAGGTGGCTGTGAGATTAAAAGGTAAAGGGTTACCTGTTAATTCCAGTTCCTAGTGCCTGGGACATACTAACTCAAGCTGGGTAGTGAAACGTAAAGCTATATTACTATGCTAAGAGTTGGTCCTGTGTATGGTTTTTTGGGGACAGGATTTGGGAAGGATTGGCATCTTTTAAAGCTGGCTCCATAAGGGAGCCTGCTGTGTCTGGGCTGGGCTGGGCTGGTCAGATAGAATCGGGGTCATTGTAGGCATCTTCCTTCTCTGGTCTCGTGTCAGGGTTAGATGGGACCATGTGGGGCAGGCACACAGCTCCTCACGTGGAAGGGCCTTAGTGTCCCAAACTTCGTCCCTGCTTGGGGCCGGGGTTTCATCAGAGAGAGGGAGCAGACAGCCCTCATGAGCGTCCCCAGATTTTGGAGCACCGTGTGCTCAGGAAGACACAGACAGATCCTGTGCCTCTTCACAGATACTGGCCTTGGTCAGAGAATGCCACCATGTTTGACTTTGGCAAAGGTTCATAGACTTTTTTATAAAGTACATTCAATAATCTTACAGTTTGTTTTATTTTATTTTGGGGCCCTACCCTTGGTGCTCAGGTCTTAAGGATCACTTCCAGTGGTGATCAGATTGAGTTAAGGTTGGCTATATTCAGGGCAAGAGCCTTCACTCTTTTTTTTTTTTAACTTTTTATTGAATCACCATGTGGAAAGTTACAAAGTTCTCAGGCTTATGTCTCAGTTATACAATATTCAAACACCCATCCCTTCACCAGTGCCCATATTCCACCACCAAAAACCCCAGTATACCCCTCGCCCCCACCCCTACACCCCCAACTGTATAACTGATGAATTTCACTTCATTTTCTCTTTACCTTGATTATGTTCCATATTTCAACACAAAACTCACTATTGTTGTTGGAGTTTCCACCCAAGAAAGACAGCCCTACTACCAAGGAAGCATTTGATAATTAGTTTTCCATGGCTGAGAATGAAGAGATATGTAGCCCCACTGCTCCAAGTACATAACTCTTTTTTTTCCTTTTTCCTTTTCCTTTTTTTTTTCCCCCCCTCATACCCCTTCCCGCGCCTCATAGTATGGTGTATGCCACGCCGCGTTTCTCCCTGAAAATGGGAAACAACCGGGAAAGAGGGATATTTCCTCTTCTCGGCCGGCGTGGGGCTTTTGCTTAGTTCACAGTCCAGAGAAGTGGCTGCTACTTTAATAACCTTCAATATTTCAACAAACACTCACTGTTATTATTTGGAGTTCCCCCCCCCAAGTCAGACCTGTTCAAAAGGAACCGTTTCACATTGCTGACAATTATAGATGTTAAGTCCGCGCGGTTTTGGATTTCTGTATAAAGTCCAGGGAAAATTCTGCCAGAAATTGCATAGCCCAGCTCACAGTCCCAGTGCATTGCTGTAAGAAGTCTCTGGAATCAAAGTCTTTAGGTGCAGAGGGTCCGCTTCACTCTCAGCAGCTCCGAATTTATCTGGGCCAAGGACGTGCCGGTTACACCCACTTCCCATGGTTCCCTAGGAGCCCCAAGTGTAAAAATCAAATACCTCTGGGTTAGGAGTCTTAGAAGATGGCACCTGCCATGTGGATGCTGCCTCCGCCGCCACCATTTTCCGTGCAGGAAGACAGGGTGGGGAGGAAAGATCCACCCCCTGGCAGCACAGAGTTGCAGCCCAGTCCCAGTGCATTGCTATTAGAAGCTGCGCTGGATGCCCGAATGTGTTAGGTCTCTGGAATCAAAGTCTTTAGGCACAGAGGGTCCCAAAAGCCTTCACTCTTATACTATTTTTCTCGTTGAATTTTACAAAATTTTAAAGTAATTGTGGGGTCACAAGAAGTTGAGCATAAAGTTGGGTGTCGTATAGTATGCACGTCCAGATTTCATCACTGTCAGCATCTCTGGTTAGTGAGGGTACAGGGTTATAATTTGTGAGCCAATACTGATAGTTTATTATTCACAAAGTCCATAATTTACATCAGGACTCATCAGTCCTGGCATTGTACATTTTGCATGTTTGGACACATGATGAGACAGTTGTCTTTTGTGTGCATTTAGTAATGTGCATCTAAGTGCAAGAGCTCATTTCATTTCAGCGCTGAATAAAAATTCCCCTGTGTGGATGTATGTCTCTTATAGAGGACTTCTCAGTTTTCAGCATACATGGGGCCTTGTATGGCTTTATACTCCTGGGTTCAATGGCCTTGTACCTGGTCTGAGCAGGAGGGATTCCACTCTGTACAGTGGGTGTAACTTCGAACCCATCTCTCCTGCACCCTTGCTTGTCTTTATCCCAGTGATACCCTGTCATGACCCCCCAGCCTGGATATCCAGGGCACAGTGTCTCCCTCTATAAGCTGGACCCTGAGTGTCCCAAGAGTGGGTCTGTGGGAGAGGGCCCTGAGGACACAGGAGCCTTCTGGAGCCACCAGTACTTGCTCTTCCCTGTTCATGTAGGACTGGAATAGGTGCCACATCACCCCCACTGAGCCCCCAACTCGGTACTCACCCAACCTGTACAGGAAAGATGACCCTGTCTGTGGCCCTCCCAGGAAAGGTCACTGTGTGGGCCCTGCTGGGGACCTAGTGGGAAGGGACTTGCTGTGGGGGAACTGGAGGAAGGTGTGGCTTGGCACAGAGCGCGACATCACTGCTGCTTCTCTGAGCTGTGATCCAGAGGTTTCTGGAGTTGCTGGCCACTCGCAGCTGCCTGGCCCAGAGGAGAGATTGAGGTACAGGGTGCCCAGCTGACAGCGGGGATCTCCGGTCCCAGGTGATGTCGAGGGGTTCAGAGAACTCATTGACTCCCAAGTCCCTCTCTGGGCTGTGGGCAGCCAGGGCCCGTGGGTCGGTGGTGCAGATGCCAGACCAACAGACATCTTGGGTGTACCCACCTTCCAGAAGCTTTGAGGTGTCCCTGTCTAAATTACAGCCCAGTCACGGGAGCAGAGGCAGTTAACTGGTGCCTGGCTCCATGGGCCTGAGGTTTTCTACAGTAAGAAGGGTGTCATAAATACTCGCTGCACTAGAGGACCTGGTTGACCCTCAGGGCTGCAGTATGAGCCACAGAGCTGGGGTGCAGGGACAGGTATGAAGAGGCCCTACGTAGGGACATGATGCCAGGTTTTTAGCAGTACTTGCCCTCTGCACCCTTCCCTGGGGCCCCACAGGCCGTGCCGCAGCTCCCAGAAGTCCATGCTGGACAGCTTCTTTCTGCTGTTTCCCTTTTCTTTTAAGCAGCAATAAGAAGCAAGATATTTATCATCCTCTCTCAGTAGCAAAGCCCAAACCCACAGTATGGAATTCATAAGAGTTTTTCCTGCTCAGCAGCTGGTTTATTTTAAACTGTCGAAGTTGATAGCCCAATCCACTTTTTGATGTAGCTATGATGGTTTTAGGAGATTTAGACATGATTTTTTATAGTGTGAAAAAGAAAAATAGAACTGAATATATGATAATGATGAATCCTTCAACTTCTGTGTCTAAAATTGCTTGTAGGCATGAGTTATTGCATAATAATTCATGCCCTGTTGTGTCTTACTGCTTAATAAGCGTGTGGAAACGGTTATGTCGGAATTGCCTTTTTATTGTCATTTGGTGCTGTTTAAATTGTGCTGGCGTGGCGGCTGACGGGGGTGCCAAGCCACTGACGGATGAAGCCATCCAGGCATCCACCAAAGGAGCTGGTCATCAGGGGCCCTGCTACCAGAGGCAGGAAGAGAATGGCTTCTCTCACCAATGGAAAAGCTGGGTGCAAGTATCACCTGCAGCTGCTCTCTCCTCAGAATCTGGGCTGTCCATGTGCTTTTGTCAGACTTGGTCCGACTGGACAGCCCCTGAGGAGAGGGATGCTCTTCCCCTTGGCTGGGGTTTCAGCTCATCCCCTCCATCACTCTGTACCGTCTAGACTCTTGAAACTCCTTAAGCAGGGGAGTCTTCTGGGGTCCTCACAGGTGGAGTGATTCCATCCATTGCTGCTCATGAGAGTTGCTTACCCCACTTTAGAACCAATGCCTTTCTCTCCCATCTTCTTTTCTGGAAATAACCCTCTTCTTCTGGATCATGGCTTGTGTGTCTGGATGGGGAATTGGGGTGTGTGAAGGCCGTAATACATGAAGGTCACTGAACTCACTTTGAAATTGGCCAGCAGCAAGCTCCCATCTGGCCTCAGGGCCTTGGCTGTCTCTTGGGCAAGATTATGTTGAAAGTCCCACCATTGGTGGTGGGAAATATACACTGGTGAAGGAATGGGTGTATGATTGAAACCTAATCATGCAAAACTTTGTAACTATGTACCTCATGGTGATTTAATGAAAGGAAGGAAGGAAGGAAGGGAGAAAGAAAGAAAGAAAGAAAGAAAGAAAGAAAGAAAGAAAGAAAGAAAGAAAGAAAGAAAGAAAGGAAGGAAGGAAGGAAGGAAGAAAGAAAGAAAGAAAGAAAGAAAGAAAGAAAGAAAGAAAGAAAGAAAGAAAGAAAGAAAGAAAGAAGGAAGGAAGGAAGGAAAGAAAGTCTGGTCCCAGGGAAAGAGCCTGTACTCATCAGAGATTCATGATGAATTTGGGACAGTTGCACTACTTTAAACTCTTTTTTCTGAGAAATGGACAGCAGAGGCATGTCGGGAGCAGCATAAGGCTGTTCGGGATGGGAGATGTGTGCTGAAAGTAGGTTAAGGACCAAACTAGATAGCCTCTCAATATCTGTGTTGCAAACCATAAATCCCATAAGTAGAGAGAGTAGAGGGGAAATTGTCTGCCATGGAGGCAGGGTAGGGAGGGGGGCGGTATACTGGAGACATTGGTGGTGGAGAATGTGCACTGGTAGAGGAATGAGTGTTCGATCATTGTATGACTGAAACTCAAACATGAAAGCTTTGTAACTGTATCTCACGATGGTTCAATAAAACAAACAAACAAACAAACAAAAACCAGGGTCCCGTCAGATTTGCTTTTTACCATTAGCATGTGCGTTTTTATATTTTATAAAGGGAAACTATAGTCACCTGTGGGGGAAATTTATTCTATTTAATTTTTAATCCAAATGAGATAACTGCAGGGTTCTAAGTGCTGAAGATGTTCCTGACAGTGCTCAGTGACAGTGCTCATGGCATAGACCTGCATGGGACCAGGCAGCTCTTTCTCTCTGTCTCTCCCCATCTCTCTGTCTCTCTTTCTCCCCTGCTCCCCTGCCTTCCTGTTCTGTGTGGTGCCAGACCCCAGTGGCCTGAGTGCTGCTCTGTCAGAGGAGCCCCTGCCTCCCCCAGCCTTGCTGCTGGCCTGTACCCTGGGGAATGTTTCAGCCTCAGGGCTCTGTCATCATCCATCCTTACCCCTGTTTAGCATTGTTTAGGCTCACCCACAGGGCATATGTGTTTTGTAGTCGGAGTCCCTGAGATGAATGTGGTCATGCTTTCTTAACTGGGAGACTATGGCAATCCCCCTCATGGTTCCTGCCACAACACCCTCATCTGTCCAAGGGTAACAGCACCCTCCTCTTGTGGAAGGAAGATAAATTATAGGGTGTCCATAGGTGCCCAGCCTAGTAGATGTGCAATACGTTGTTAATCCCTTCCCATCATCTTTAGAACTCAGGTATAAAGTTCCTGTTTGTTTGTTTGTTTTGCTTTTTGGGTCTCACCCAGTGATGCACAGAGGTTACTCCTGGCTCTGCACTCAGGAATTACCCCTGGCGGTGCTCAGGGAACCATATGGGATGCTGGGAATCGAACCCGGGTCGGCCGCGTGCAAGGCAAATGCTCTACCTGCTGTACTATCACTCCAGCCCCTAAAGTTCCTGTTTTAATGGTCCAGGTGGCTTTGCTAAGTGGACATTAGGCTTGCCATTTCCTTATTCTTGGGGTTCAGCTCTGAGCACCCCTGACTGTGGCCAGGCAGCAGATGTAGACCAACTGGCCAGCTGGAATAAGTCTCAGCTGCCACAATTCCCCGGGTCTACTAGGGACATAGGGACATAATCCCACAGCATAGGGAAAACCTCTGCACTGTGGCATAAGTGTCGGGGTATCACTTGGAACCCTGTCTGGCACCTCCATACAAATCGGAGTGAGTGACATTATCATCTTCCAGCAGTGGTTATGAGAACGTTTGCTGTCTGTTGGCCTAGAGGACCTGGCTACCCTCTGAGGACTCATGAGGGGTCCCCTCTGAAAGTCACAAGGAGGCATGATGTAAGGGTAGCAGGAAGTGTAGCTACTGTGCAGTGAATGGGCAAACGTTGCCTCCCCTGTGGACTGATGCATGGGATACAGGGAAGGAAGTCTGTTTCTCCAGACCTGGCACTTGGTCCAGCCCACCTGGCTCCCTTGGCCATTGCCCTGCCCTATAGCAAAGGGGAACAGAGCAGGAGGACTGAGCTCCAGGACTCAAATTTGACCTGATTCTTGCCACTTTTCAAGCCCCAGGACTTTGACAGAACCAGTGATCTGCTTTCAGTCTTCTCGGTCAGGAAGTGGTGCGGGGAAGTGACCTGGTGTTTGCTTGGGGCTGGAGGCTGTTAGTTAAGTGGTGGAGACCTGTGGTTTCCTGCTGGCAGGGGTGACCTGAGGGGAAGATCTGGGTTGATGTTTGGTGGGCGGGTCCTCTGGTGTGTGCATCCTGTGGGCCTTCAAAGTCTCTTTGCCTGCCGACACCCAGAAAAGTTAGACCAGGTGTGATGGTAGAATTTTTTTTTCACTAAATAGCTGGCACTGTGAGTGACAGGAAGACCCAGGAAACAAATGGAGCTGCCAGAGGATGGAAAGACCCATTGAAATTGGGGATCCTGGAGGAGGCCAGAGCACCCCTGCTCCCTGTTTTTCCCCGGTGCCTTATTTGGGGAATTGGCTACCCAAGGGCCATTTTGCATCACCCAGGAAGATTGTTGCTGAGAAAAGGTCATTCTCGGTCAGTGCTGTAGCAGGCCATGGACCCAGCTGCTCAAGGCAGCATGCAGGAAGGAGTTTGGGAGGCTTTAAGCTCAAGACACACAGAAACAGATGCTCCCCTATTAGCATAGTGGGAAAGTAGGAAAAGTTAGTCAACTAAACCCCCAGAGCAAAAAACACTGGACTTCATTTTTTAAATCTATTTTTTATTTTTTATTAATGAATCACCGTGAGGGTACAGTTATAGATTTATATGTTTTCGTGCTTGTGTTTTGGTCATAAAATGCTCGAGGGCTCATCCCTCCACCAGTGCCCATTCTCCACCACCGATGATCCCAGTATCCCTCCTACCCCCTCATCTCGTCCCCCCCACCCCACCCCGCCTCTGTGGCAGGGCATTCCCTTCTGTTCTCTCTCTCCTTTGGGGTATTGTGGTTTGCAGTAGGGGCATTGAGTGGTCATCGAAACACTGGACTTCTTTTTTGTTGTTGTTGTTGCTTTTTGGGTCACACCCAGCGATGCTCAGGGGTTACTCCTGGCTTTGCACTCAAGAATTACTCCTGGCGGTGCTTGGGGGACCATATGGGATTGCGGGGATCGAACCCGGGTCGGCTGCGTGCAAGGCAAACGCCCTACCCGCTGTGCTATCGCTCCGGGCCCCGAAACACTGGACTTCTTAAAGCGTGCCAAAAGAGCTGCAGATGAAATGCTCCTGCACAGCTCTAGACTGGGGCCCAGAGGGTTAACTCTGAATGGGAAAGGGCCTCATGTCCAAGGTCCTTAGGATAGTGTATCCATCTAAATGCAGAGCATCCTTGCTCACTTCTGCACAATACCCCACCCAGACTGAGGGGTGTTCCTTCTCTCATTTCAAGCTTCTGGAAATCTTGAAGACAAGGGCCCCATTGCTAGTATCTCACTTTGTCTTGGGCTGCTAAGAACTAAGTCCGGGAAGGCTGATGGATTTGCTAGAGTTCTTGGTTACTGGGCTGCTGGAGTCATGAAGATCCCTGCAATCTTAGAGATTTGAGTGTCTCCAGAGTTCTGGCCAGCTCCCAGTTTGATGACACTCCCAATCACTCTCACTTTATGTTTAGACCTAGCTGTGATCTTCTTCCAATTCCACAAACATTGTGGAATTTTTGGTCACCATCTTAAAAAAAAAAGTCTATGGTTTGTTCATGGACAGAGTCTCTTGCCCCTGTGCCTGGCTGTCTTCACTGGGGCCCCTCGGAATGGGGAAGGTTGAGGTTCCCTCCCCACCCTGAGCAAAGCCCCAGCAGCTGAAGACCTCTGGAACCCAGCCACAACCATGCTCAAGGTCCCTCTCCATATGTTTGGACGAGCCTCATGAATGAAGGAACCAGCAGAGGAACCCAGGTGTGCAGGACCCAGGGCTGAGATCTCCAAGCCTGCTCAGATTGGGACTGGGCCTCCTCCACCCAGACCCCCCATTTTCCAATAGGTTGGCAGCCACACCCACAAACTGTGCCCCGACCGTGTAATCCCATCAACTGCCAAGATCCAGAGACTATAAAACAATGCTCCTGAAAGTGTGCGACCTCTTATAGCCTAGTTCTCCCTCTCAGAGAACCTGCTAAGGTACTGAGAGCATCTTGCTCGCACGGCAGAGCCTGGCAAGCTTCCCGTGGCATATTTGGTATGCCAAATACAGTAACAATGATGGGTCTCATTCCCCTTGCTCTGAAAGAGCCTCCAATGCGGCATCGCTGGGAAGAATGAGTAAAGAGAAGCTGCTAAAATCTCAGGGCTAGGACGAATGGAGACGTTACTGGTGCCCACTCGAGAAAATTGATGATCAACGGGATGATAGTGATAGTGATGGTTTGCTCAGGTATCATACAATGAAAAACTAATGTACAAGTTAGATGAGATATTTGTTGGCATCTAGTTGTACTTTAAGAGGGTTTTTCCCCCTAACATGGCATATTACACCACGTTTTCTGAACAATTCTAGATTTTTAAAACTTGATCTATCACCGGGATTCAGGGCAGCATGGCATTTGAAGTGTCCTATAGGATCATGTCAGAGTAGTATCTAATCCCGCTCCTTCGTCAAACAAATACTGACTCTACGCCCTGTGCTAGGGATGTAAATCAAATAAAATGTCCAACCCTGAACATGCTAACAATTCAGTCTATTCATTTAAAGCAGTTGAGGAGGTGCAGGAAAAGGGTTCATATGCTGGGTACAGAACCTCAGGCAAGGCATGTGCATTCCATTAACCATGGCCCTCCTGGAGATCTTGCGAGAAGAAGTGGGAGAACAAACTCAGACCGTGCTCCTCCTCCTAGATACCTGAGCGCCTGCAGCTAAGCTTTAATGTAATATCAAGAAGTTTCTAGGGCCCCCTGGAGGAATAACGTTCCTGCAACAGCTGAGCAGACTCTGGTAGGAGTGATGGATCTCATGGACGTTATTACCTCTGAAGTTGGGCACACCCCAGGCCGTGGGAGCAGCAGAGACACAGAGGGGATGGACCCCACAGTTATCTGCAGCAAGGGCACTTCATCTTTGTAAAAGGCAGCTTCTCCTGCAGGGGGCATAAATTTTTGTGACTGTCATGCATCCTTGCTTAAAAACAGTGACCATGTGCTTCTTTTGAAATATTAAAGATGTTGGACATAATTAAACTGCAGAAAAATTGAGGTGAGTTCATTTTATTTTGTCTTTAGACCACACCCAGCTATGATCAGGGCTTATTCCTGACTCACTACTCAGGGATTACTCCAGGTAGAGCTCAGGGGGCACATAAGGGTGCCTGCCGGTGATTGAATCCTCGTTGGCTCTGTGCAAGGCAAGCACCCTGCCTAGTGTTCTGTCTCTCTGCCCCAACATCCTAGAGGTGAGTGACTTCTTTATTTAGTGCCAACTTTCACTTGTTGGGGCTGCCTTATTAAGAGAAGGGAATAAAAGTGCTTGCACTATGGGGATTGCTTTATAGAGTGATCACATTTGGGAGTTTGGCCCATTGTATCCCCTCCTAAACAGTGAGTCTCCAATGTGCTCTTTTTTTTTTTTTTTTTTTTTTTTTTTTTGCTTTTTGGGTCACACCCGGCGATGCACAGGGGTTACTCCTGGCTCTGCACTCAGGAATTACCCCTGGCCGTGCTCAGGGGACCATATGGGATGCTGGGATTTGAACCCGGGTCGGCCGCGTGCAAGGCAAACGCCCTACCCGCTGTGCTATCTCTCCAGCCCCTCCAATGTGCTCTTGATGGCACATCTGGGAAGAAGTGGTTGGTGGGAACAGCATTAGGGCACCTTCTAGGGACTACACAGTGGAACCAAACTCTTAGAGCTCTTAGAACCTTTTCTTCCTCCAACAGCCCCAGACCAGTGACCAATATAGCTGACAACAGCCTATAAAGAGAACTTGTTCCATATTCCATCAAAAAATTCGATCATTAGAGTCCCTTCTGAGAGGACTGGTAATAGTACAGAAGTTCTCAGTGGTGGCACTCTCTCTGGGTGAATCTATCCAGTTTCCACACCCCCAAAGGGACAGCATATGGGAAAAAGAAGGCTGAATTGGGAGATACACAGTGTTGGTAGTCAGATTCCCCACAGTCTCATTAACTGGCATGCTCATAAGTACCTATAGGTAGTGTTCCCTTTGCCCAGCCCTTGCAAGTCCCATGGGAGCCCCACGTCCCCTTGGAGTCACTGTTGGAATGGATTAGACCCCGCTTCTTTAGAGGCGTTCAGAGTCAGACTTGAGCCTGGGTTTCAGCCATTTACTTCTACTGTCACCAGGGCAAATGAATCTCTTCCTCTGAGTCTCAGTTTCTTCATTTGTCAGTTAGGGATAGTAAATTTATACCACTATTTACGTAATGATATTCTCTCACTTAATGTTATGATTTATGAAACAAGAATGGCCCCAGTGTAGACCCTCAAAAAAATGGTAGCTATTTTGCAAGCTATTACCCAGCCAGCAGTATTATTACTCTTCCTACTTTTACCATCACCATTACTCCTGTGCTTGGCATGGAAAGCCCATTGTGAAACGCAGAACCCCATGCAACAGGAGGGCCATTAATGGGTAGCGTCTAGGTATCCTGATGAAGGCCTGTAATTACTCAGAACTTGCCGTTAATCTCTTGTGCCTGTAACTCTTCCAGAACAGCCACCTGGAGCTTTTTATACTGTGCATCGTAAAAACAACTCTGATGGGATTCCTCTGAAGTAGTGTGTGTAACAGCCCCGCCTGTCATAGAAGCAGAATTCATTTCCAGATGGAATGACTGGGGCTCTCTTCCCCTATGTCTGCAATGATGGGAGAGTTTTGATTTGTATTTTGTGGTAACACACACGGGCATATAAATGTGCAGCAAATGACTGCCTCAGGCTTGTGTGCAGTATAGTTAGATACTCCTTTCCTTCCATACAAGTGGCTCTAGTTATCAAACTCGGACATCTCCTGAGTGGACCCCATGTACTCTTCTTTTTTGTTTCATCAATCTATGCCTGTATTTTAACTTGATTCTTATTAGCAGTGGGTTACTCATCAGTCATCTCAGACAACGCATATTTATTGTTTCTACTTGATTGTACTGACCACCCCTCACCCATGCTCAGGGTCTCCCCTTGGTGGAGCACTGCCCAGGGTCTAGTAAAGTGTTCATGCATAAAATGACTGCTCCATTGGGAGATTGAATACAGGGTAAGAATAAAGGGACAAAGCAAAACACCTAGTGCATCATAATAGTATCCAGAAGTACATCAGTCTGGTACCCATGTCTTCATAAACAGGGGTGGCCTGGGTTAGGGCTGGGTAAAGCTTAGGAGCATGCATTCACAATTAAGTGACAGAGATTCTCCCCTTTTGGTAGATGGAAGGTATACCATCTTGTGTTTGTGGGACTGGCAGGTCCAGGAATTGAATCCAGGTCTCCTGCATACAAAGCATGTGCTCAGTCCCCTGGGGTATGTTTCCTGTTCCAGAGATTCTCTCCCTGAAGGCTACAACTGGACCTTGACTCTGGTGTTTCCGTGGTCCAGTTTTGGCAAGAGTCCTGCTAAGTTGATTTAGCTAAAATCCTCTTCTTCCACATCTGAGTAACATTAATATCTGAACAGGTTCCTCCTTCCCCACCTGGATGTCTAACCTCTCCTGCTAGGCTGGTTTGCCCAGACTTTCCTTGAGATTTCTTTTTATTCATTTTTCATTTCATTTCTTTTGGGAAATAGAAAGGTCTGTTGGAAAGTAGAAAGAAAGAGAAGGAAACTCTCCACTGGGGAGGAACTTCGCATAGGACTAAGTTCTTCTCTTGTTCATTTTTCATCCACTGACTCCATCCACTCACTCTTTGACTGAAATTCCTCTTGCCTATGCTGCATTTGGAGTAGATCCTGTTCTACAATGATGTTTGTTGCTCTTATTTCTAATCAAACCCTGGTTTTGTTATTTTAACTCAGTGTGACATTATTGTCCAGCCCTGGTTTTTCTTGACTATTAGACGAGGGAGACAGACTGGTGACAAGCCATTTAATGCTAAGCAAGAGTCGCCAACGATGTTAAATAGTGGCAAAACACCAAGAGTTTAAAAGTGGTGGGAGATTTTGATTGGTAAAGAGGCAAAGGGTGATATTTGAGGGAACCTGGGGATAATACAGAGCTAGAAATGATGGAGGCAGGTGTGGGGACCAGAAATAGGGTTCTTAATGGGAGGAATCAACCTCCCCAACTTCCAATTCTACTACAAAGTGGTAGTCATTAAAACAGCTTGGTACTGGAACAAAGGCAGAGTAGCAGACCAATGGAACAGGGTTGAATACTCTGACACATCCCCCCAAATATATGATCATCTAATCTTTGATAAGGGAGCAAGAAATGTGAAGTGGAGCAAGGAAAGCATGTTTAACAAATTGTACTGGCAAAACTGGACAGCTACATGCAAAAAAAATGGGCTTAGACCTCCACCTATCACCATGTACAAAAGTCAGATCAAAATGGTTTAAAGACCTCAACATCAGACCACAAGGTACATTAACCATAAGGTACATTAAAGACAAGGTCGGAAAAACCCTCCACAACATTGAAGATACTGGTATCTTCAAAGCTGACATGCCACTGGCCAAGCAGGTGAAAACAAAGATAAATGAATGGGACTATCTCAAACTAAGAAGCTTCTGCACCTCAAGAGAAACAGTGACCAAAGTACAAAGACAATCTACAGAATGGGAAAGGATATTTACGCAGTACCCATCCAATAAAGGGTTGATATCAAGGATATACAATGCACTGGTTGAACTCCACAAGAAGAAAACTGCCAACCCGATCAAAAAATGGGGTGATCAGAAATTTTCCCAAAGAAGAAATCCGAATGGCTCGGAGGCACATGAGAAAATGTTCAACATCACTAATCAGGGAGATGCAGATCAAAACAACAATGAGATATCATCTCACACCACAGAGACTGGCCCACATCCCAAAAAACAAAAACAACTGGTGTTGGCATGGATGTGGGGAGAAAGGGACTCTTTTTCACTGCTGGTGGGAATGCCAACTCGTTCAGCCCTTTTGGAAAACAATATGGACGAGTCTCAAAAAATTAGAAATTGAGCTTCCATTTGACCCAGCAATACCATCTTGGGAATATATCCAGGAGAGGCAAAAAGGTATAGTAGAGATGGCATCTGCATTTCTATGTTCAATGCAGCACTGTTTACAATAGCCACAATATGGAAAAAACCAGAGTGCCCCAAGACAGATGACTGGTTAAAGAAACTCTGGTACATATACACAATGGAATACTATGTAGCTGTCAGAAAACACGAAGTCATGAAATTTGCATATAAATGGATCAACATGGAAAGTATCATGTTGAGTGAAATGAGTCAGAAAGAAAGAGACAGACATAGAAGGATTGCACTCATATGTGGAATATAATATAATTGAGAACTGCAAGTTTGCAGTGATGCAATTCCTGGCAGACATTTCTCTGGACTTAGTTACTAAAATACTAAAATACAGAAACCCAAAACCTGAGGCCACTAGTGCGGTCACTCGACCTCATACCTCTTCATTCTGAGCAATGGAAAACAAATTGTCAAATGCTTCCTTTTCAGCAGGTCTGACTTTAGGGGGGAGACTCTCCAAACAATAATAGTGAGTGTGGAGAGCCGCAACTGGGACCCTGCTTCGTAGATAACACCGGATAAGGAATCAGGATGTCTTGTCACACCACTAGCTGTAATTAGTCTATCAGCTGCAGACACTTGGGCGTAAGCAGGCAGCGAGGGGTATATAAGGAGGAAAGCTGCCTAGCTAGGTGTGGGATTCCTCCCCGGTCGTCCCTCGTTCCTCTTCTTTCCCGTTTTGCTTGAGAAGATCTCTGAATAAATCACTGCCAGAAGAATCTCCGGGTTGCGTGATTTCTTACAGTGAGTTTTTTGTTGAAATATTGAATGCAATCGAAGTGAAAGTAAAGTGAAATTTGTCAGTTACACAGGCAAGAGGGGGCTAGGAGTGGTGGGGAGGGCTAGAGGTGTGGGGGTGCTAGGGGTGTGGGGGGACGGGGTGGAGTTATACTGTGATTCTTGGTGGTGGAATATATGCACTGGTGAAGGGATGGGTGTCCGAGCATTGTATAACTGAGACTTAAACCTGAAAACTTTGTAACTTTCCACATGGTGACTCAATAAAAAAATTAAAAAAAAAAGAAATAGGGTTCTTCTGAGTAACACATAATCTGGGGAATGGAGAGTGTTAATAAGGTTCCAATACAAGGCAAGTGAGAAGCGATGTATTTTTGACACCCAAGAAAGAATGGGGGGTTCCTGAGTGTATATAAGCTCATCAATTCATTTGCCCAAAGTAACTGCATAGGGTGACTGCAACAGACAAACCTGGAGCCTCGAAGAACGATGGGTGTGAGGTGCCATTTGGAAAACTAGAGAGAAAAAATGATGTATCTGTTTACCAAGGAGATGGGATGGAGGGTGTGTGTGGGTAATATGGAGGACAGGCTGATAAAGTGGGAGTGTAAACTGAAGGCTGAATGTGAGGACTGGATAGTGGGTACGGGGGTTGCAGTTGCATGCATGGGCCTGAGGATGGAGGGTGGATATATGTACTGGAGAATGAGTGTGTGGGTTGCGTGGTCTGAAGAATATGTGTGAGAGATCAAGGGTAGATATGGGGATAGAGAGTATTGTGGGATGAGGGTGGGTGTGTTGGTTGAGGATGAGTGTGTGGACTGAAGGGTATGTGTGAGGAGAGTGAGGAAAACGGTGTGAGAAAGGTTTGTTTGTGAGATAAGAGAGCATGTGTAGGGTGAGAGTCAGTCTGTGGGATGGTACATCTGTATGCGGAGCAAAGGTGATGTGCAGGATGAAAGTGTCTGTAGAGGATGGGGATGTGGAATGAGGATGCGTGTGGGACAAGGGTATGTTTGTGGGATGAAGGATGGAGCATGGGCGTGCTTGATGGGAGAAAGATCAGTGACTGACTTTAAATTCCTGGTCTCACCAAATCTCATCTGCTTTTCCACCAAGACACGCTGCAACTATTTTTTGTAATTATGATAACGTACTACAATTCAATCTCTCAGAGAATTTCATCCGCGTAGCTCTCCTTCCAATCTGAGTAACACTGATAATTGATTTCAGGGAATATGGCTGACTCAAGAAGCAAGTTTGGTTCAATAATGTGTCAGTGTTATCCGTGTCCATCTGCTTTCTTATTTATTGAAATCAGGAACTCACGCAGGGCAGTTGACTTCTTCAGAGTATCTTCTCGACTAAGATCCCAGACCCTGCCAGAGTTTTCCAATCTCACCTTTATGCTCATAACCACAAAAACAACTTCTGTGTAATGTAAGTTATTCTTATTTACAAATCACTGCCTGTCCTCTTATTCTCGCTTCTACAGGGAGACAGAAAATTCTTATTTACTTCTCTTCCCTTCTGTGAATAAACTCTTTTTACCTTGTTATAAAAGAAGAATTCTAATTTACTGCCACAGAATAATTCAAAGAATAGAACCTAAATATGCGGAGCCAACTCTGGGGCTTAGACGGAAGTTCAGCTGACCTGGTGCCACAAATTAAACTGCAGTCAGTCCACTTAAACTGCCAACAACAATAAATTAAGTTATTGTGCTTAAAGGACATTTGGAATGGCATCGGGCAGGATCAGGGTCTATTAAGTGAAAAGCACTTAGCCCACCGCGCCAGTTTGGGTCTTATGTATGAGGCTGTCGCCTGCTTCCTTCAAATTTGTCATGTTAGAGCTTAACACTTTAGCATGTTGGTCATCAGAGAGGTGCCCCAAGGTGGGGACAGTTCATTTCTCTGTGGCTGTTTGACAGGGTATTGGATAAGGGTGAGAAAGTCAAGAGAATTGCCTTTTAAGAAATAACATTAAATTTTCCTAAAGTAAGACCTATGTAGGGTAGAGAAGGGCTGAACTGCAAGACACATCGGTGAAGGTTGATATTATTTTCCTTTTAATTTGAGGTCATTTTGTCTGGTACTTTCTATCCCCATGGGCCAGTAATAGATTAATTCCCCAAATGACACAAGGAATAGAAGAAAATCTTGCTGTGGGGTGACCCAAAGGTGAGTAAGCCTCAAATAAGCTGGAGGTTTTAATAAGCTGGATAATTATGCCATACTTACACAAATGCCTTAAAATGCATTGAAACGGTGCAGGAAATGCTCTTCTTTTTCACCCTTAGCAAATTCTAAAGTATAATGAGTTTATAGAGAAGGCTAAGGCCCCTTCCCATCTCCTTTACTTTCTTTGTCTTTTTCTCCTCTTGCCTTTCTTTTATTTCTGTTCCACCTATAGACATTTGAGACAGTATATAAATTAAGTCATGATACACAATAAGAGCAGAAAACAGAATGAGCACAGGGATTACCAGATTCCTAGCAATGAATATGATTTAGTATCAAAATTATTTTACATATTTTGAAAGCGAGGTGATTAGCGGGGTACTTGGGTCAGTCCCCTCTTGTGGCCTGTTACACACCCACCACTCTTCCCTCCATGCCGATACAATAAAGCTTTCCTGTCTAGCCGTTTGGGTGATAGGATTGTTGGGCTGCTCTGCATGCATGAGCTCATCTCTTCTCACTTTCCACTGCAGAAAATGGGGCCGTGGATCTTGCTCAGAGGCATTCTGAGGTTGTGGACCATGTCCCCACTCACTGGAGTTCCCTGATAGCATGAGCACAAACTCCTGGCCTATTTTGCTGAGCGCAGGGAGCTGCCTCGTTCCTCATCAGCAGCTGAGATCTGAGTATTAGCCTATTACCACATATGGTCTGGAAATGACGGTGGCTAGAAGTTGGCAATCTGACATACTCTTTCCGCTAGTATCTGTTGAGTCTGCATTATCTCTCTCAGGGCCTATTTCTTGGTTGCTTACTTTATCCTTAGTTCACAAATACTATAGAATTCCAGAGGCTTAACTTTGTGCATCTATAGGTACTTAGGATTTCCCTCAATCACTGTCAAGGTTCCAGTATCTTTGCCTTCCTGCAAAGACTGTTGAATCCCCCTTTCTTTCTGGTAACCACCATAGTTTTCCATTGAGTTGAGCTATTGGGTGGTTGCTGTTGTGTTCCACATATGAGTGGAGCCTTCTGGCAATTATTTTTTACATCCTTATTTCATGTAGCATAACCATTTCCAGTTCCATCAATTCCACTTCCAATTCCCCAAAACAGTACAATTTCATCTTTTTAATGCCAGAGTAGATTTTCATTGAATGATGACACCACACCATGGCTTCTTTATCCAGTCATCTATTAATGGGCATTTAGATGAGTTCTATGTTTTTCTGATTTTTAATAACACCAGGACACACTTAGGAGCCATGTATTGTCCACAGGATTAGAACAGTTGGAAACCACTGTTCTACTGCCTTAATTATAAGTTCAGGCCTGTAAACTGATAGGCAGGATGGGTGCTTGTCCACAGGTGTAAAAGAGCTTGAAGAGCTCTAATTTAGGGGAATAGTGACACATGCTTATTTATATCTCCCAGACACAGACTCTAGGCTTCAAATAAAAATTCAACATAGCAGAAAAATGAAAACACAAAAGCAGAGCAGATGCACTTATAAAACCGAACATATTCTCAGAAATAAAATTGATTTCTTAGAAAAATTCTTTTGCGATGGACTTTGAGCCACACTATTGACACATTTTCAGCCCTGGCCTCCCAAAAATTAGGAGTGTATTCCAGGTGGCTGATCCTCATACTAGTCCTCAGCAAAGGGCTGAGGTTCTGACACTGAATCACAGCATGATGGAGGGATGGCAGGCGACCCAGCAATGGGGCTGTAGCTGGACCAAATTCTGTCCTCCACCACTCAGAAGAGAGAATGGGGCACTTTTTGGAGGCAGGCAACATGAGCTCCATGCACAGGGGGTGTTTGTAAAGAGTCATTTTCCTATTGTTAAGTACCATTAATGGCACTCAGTGGTGAAAAGATAGCCAGTGGAGCCTGTCACGTTGGCCAACACATTGCTGAGTTCACCCTGAGATTGGATGGAGAAAGTATGAAAGAATTGGAATAGGCATAGGGGCCAAGAGGAGGGAGACCTAGCACTACAGAACCCCACACTGAAGATGCTCTTTTTGGCTAAAGTAACCTTATCTCCATGTGTCCACTTGGCTACGTGTCCATGGGCCTCTCTCCTTCCTAACCTCCAAGACACTGGCTTCTCACTGTATTTCTGACTTTGCCCATAACCCAGACCTCACTGTGTTTTATCTCATGCTGCTCTCCGATTTATAAACTTCTCCTGCTGTTCTGGATTGACCCACCTATAGAGATACTCCCAATTTTCTCCCATTCTGAGCTCTTCTGTGAACATTTGAATGCACAGGATTTCTTCCTTTTGGCCTTATTTAGTCAATAGATTGCTGCCTGTTTATGGAGTATATGGATACCTTAAAATGTGTCTTTTGTTGTTTGGGGGCCATATCCAGTGGTGATCAGGTTCTATTTTTGGCTCTGCATTCAGAGATCATTCCTGATGGTGTTCAGGGGATCACCTTACTGCATCTCCAGTTATGGTGCTGGGAATCAAACCCAGGTCAGTTGTGAGCAAGGCAAAAATCCCTGCCTGCTGTACACTCTCTCAGGCCCCAAATGGGTGTGTTTTTAATTGAGTAAGTTTTCACACATTGTTTTTAGTTTGCAACCCATATGACTTTGACAAATGTGTAGTATTCTAACTACATCAAGTCGCAAGATCACCAGCCTTCTACTTCTCCCACGTTACCTCTTGTGGTCGAATCCTCCTCTGGAAACCACTGATCCCATCTTTATCCTGTGCTTAGGCCTTTCCAGATATCTCAGAGTGGGATTGTGCAGTGTATCTGCCCCCTTATGCTTAGGATGATGCACGTGAAGTCTGCCCATGTCTGCGCATATATCAGCAGTCCACTCCTTTTTCTTGTTCAAAGCTCTCCACCAGGTAGGAGGGAAACAGCTTCTCCTTCCACTTGTGGTTGGATATTTGAGTGCTTTTCACATTTTGGTGAGTATGAATAAAGCTGTAAACATTTTATATACTTTGTGTGGTCATAAATTTTCATTCTCTTCAACCTGCAAGGAGGACTCTAGGCCATGTGGTAAGTGGATATTTATCTTTGCGAGAAACTGCTGAAAATCTTCCCAAGAAGGTCTTGCCATTTTAGGCCTGCAACGGCGTGTGAGAGTTCCAGCTGGCCTACTTCCTTTGCCAATGTCCATGTGTTTGTCATTTTAACTTTAGCCACTCTGATAGCTACACAGAAGTATCTAGTGGTGGTATTAGTTCATATTTCCCTAATGACCAATGATGTTGCATGTTTTTTTTTTCCATGTATCTTCTATCCATAAATCCTCTTTGGCAACATAGCTGTTTATTTTTTTTATCCATTAAAAATTACTGTGTTGTATGTTCTCTTGTTGAGTTTTGAGATTTCTTTACATATTCTAGGAGTAAGATCTTTTTTTGAATAATATATAAGACTTGCAAATATTTGTTCCCAGTCTGTGGTTTACCTTTAAAAAAATTCTCTAACCAGAGTCTTTCACAGAACAAAAGTTTTTATATTTTGCTGAAGTCTAATTTATATAGTTTTCTATTATTGATCGTGCTTTTGATCTTCTGCGTTAAACCTATTTGCCCAGCTCGAAGTCTAGAGGGTTTTCTCTTATTTTTCATTTGAACTCTCTACAAGTTTAAAGCAAGGGGATAGATGGTATCAAACAATGACAAACCCTTGGCTTTAGATCATGAAGTTCGTTACCAAGCAAAGAGGAGAATGGAGGAAGAATGAAGATAAGATTAGATGTGACATAAAAGCAGTGCTGGGGGGTCTTGGACATAGGCACTTTTAGTGGCAGAGGGGGTAGAGTAACTTTGCACACAAATACATTAAACTCTAACATTACTGTACCTATGTTTCCTAAATTATTATAAAAGAAGGTATTATAGATCTGCATTTTATTTTTTATTTTTTTTAAATACATGATTTTTTTTTATTATAACGACTTCTTCATTTTCTTTTTTGTGCTTTTTGGGTCACACCCAGCGATGATCAGGGGTTACTCTGGCTTTGCACTCAGGAATTACTCCTGGCGGTGCTTGGGGGACCATATGGGATGCCAGGGATCGAACCTGGGTCGGCTGAGTGCAAGGCAAACGCCTTACCCGCTGTGCTATCGCTCCAGCCCCTAGATCTGCATTTTAAAGGTTATTATTTTATGTACCATGTAAGGTACAATAAGGCTCATCTTTTTGCCAGGGAAAGTCAAGTGTTCTTTATTTTTTGGAAATATGATCCTTTGAATTGTCTTTGCAACATTGCCCAGAAGCATGATTATGTGTGTGTATGGTTTCAGGACTTGCTACACCTTTCTGTTGATCTATGTTTCTGTCCTTTCACACATGTCTGTCCTTTTATAGCTATTGCCCAGGCCAAACTCACATGTATTGGGAACTTCTCTTTTGCAGACTATTTGAGATCTTCCAGACAAACATTCATGGTGTTTGTTTGTTTGTTTTTTTTGTGTGTGTGTTAATTTTTTGCAAAACACAGACATATTTCTTTCTATTCCGAATGCCTTCTATTTGTGTAACTTGTCTTTCTGCATTGAAAGTTAGGTATACCGTTGTATTGTTAAAAGTAGGACTGGGGAATATTATGCTTGTGTTTCTGTTTTAGGGAATATGTCATTCATCCTTTGATCAATAATTGGAATAGGAACTTCTGACATTTTGTAGCTCTATATCAGGTTGAAGATGTTTCCTTTTATTCCATGTTTATAAGATATTTTTAAAATACACGAATGCATATTACACTTGGATGAATTCCTTTTATGACTCTGTATTATGATTGCAGTTTTTCTATGTATTGTTAATGTGGTGAATCACATATCCTTAGTTTTAGATATTAGTCAGTCTTATATTCTGAGACATTCACTTGGTTATAATTTTTAAGGGCTGGAGCGATAGCACAGTGGTAGGGCGTTCGCCTTTCACACGGCCAACCCGTGTTCGATTCCTCCACCCCTCTCGGAGAACCCAGCAAGCTACCAAGAGTATGGAACCCGCACAGCCGAGCCTGACAAGCTACCCGTGCATATTGGATATGCCAAAACCAGTAATAATAAGTCTCTCAATGAGAGATGTTACTGGTGCCCGCTTGAACAAATCAATGAGCAATGGGGTGACAGTGACAGTGACAATGATTTTTAAAACCTTTAAAAAATATTGTTTGGTTGGGCCAGAGCAATTGCATAGCTGGTACTTGCCTTGCATGAGACTGACCCATGTTTGATTGATGGCATTCCATCATAAGCACTGCCAGTAGTAATTCTTGAGTGCAGAGCCAGGAGTAAACCCTAAGCATCACTGGGTGTGGCTCAGAATCCCCCCTCCCAAAAATTTGGCTCTATTTGTTAATATTTAGAAGATAACTATCTATATCTGTGTTTTCGTGAGGAGAATTGATTTATTGCTTTATTTTATTGTAATATCTCTGCATGGTGTCCGATCAGAGTAATGCTGTCATGTACAATGAGTTGCAAAGCCTTGTTCTCTCTTCTTTTAGAGAAAGCCATTGCATAAGAAGTGGTATTATTCCAACCTTAAGTGCTTAGTCAAATTTGCCAATGCAATTCTCTGTCTGTGGGTTTCTTTGTCTGCAGATTGAATTTGTTCATGTGTTTCTGAGGTATGTCCTATTTTTCTCTACTTATTTTTTCTCTGTTTTTCAGATGAAATAATTTTTACTGGTCTATCTCCAAGTTTTCTGCTTCTTTTTTATTATCTTTGTTCTGCTGTCGAAGCCTCTTTGTCATTTTTAATTATACTCAGTATTTTATTTTTCCAGTGTAAAATTTCCATTTGTTTCTTTTGAAAATATAATTTCCTCTTTGCAAAGATCTCTGTTTTTTCCTTTGTTTTGACAATGTTCACCTTGATCTTGTACATCAGGGTTATGATTCAGCTTTAAGATTTTTACTAATAATTCAAACATCTGGGAGATTTCAAGGTTGGCATTTGTTGACTAACCCTTGAGATCTGGTAAGCTTTTCCTGGTTTTCATGTGTTGAATAATTTTGTATTATATCCTGGCTTTGTTGGCTATGTTATTCTGAGGTGTTTGATCTCTGTTTAAATCACTAGTTTGCAATTAAATTGAATTTTTCCTCTTTGAGGGCATATGTCCAGAGAAACTTTTCATTGTCCTGACCATGCAGTACTGGCGAAGGGGCCAGGGAGTTAGCTCAACATTCTATAGTATGAGAACAGATTTCCTTTGGGCCAGAGCAAGGGACATACACCCCAAGAAGAAACAATGCTTATGTTGAGAAGTGTATGTTTAAATCTTGGGCCTTTTATTACAAAATTAAGCTCACTAAATGTGTGTGTGTTTCTGTGTGTGTCTGTGTTTGTGTGTGTGTTGGGAGGGGTGTCAATGGGGGAAGGTGGGAGGGTTTGGGGATTGGGAATGTGGACTAGAAGTTATGTGGGCCACTTGGTGGAGGGTCTAGGGCACTTTGATGGTGAAGGTGTGTTAACTATGTGTACAAAAGCCATAAGCATTACTAATATGGTAAACATGCTACCTAAACCATGATCATAATGTTAAAAAAAAAATCACCTGGTGAACATTCAGTTTCAGCCACCAGTTCTGCTTTGGGGCTTTGGGCGGGGATTTCCTCCTCAGCTCAGCCGTACTACGATTCTACTTTGCTGTCATTCCCTGGCGATGTCTCGGCAGGCACAGCTGGGCAGTGAGCCTCCAACTCACACTGCTCAGACCCATAATTCTTTCCCCACTGCGCCTTCAGATTTCCCCAGTACTCTCTGGATCCCAGGGCACCTTTCCCGGTCCTTTGTCTAGAAAGTTCAGTTTTCACAGAGACAGGTTCATTCTTCTTCCCCCTCGTCTCTCCTCCTCCCTGCCCCCCGCCCCGTCCCCCAAGAACTGGATTGCATTGTCACTTTCCTGGGTGCCTACTGGGGCAAAGTGGAGAGGGAGATATTTTTGGAAACGTGATGGCCCATATCCCCATTCTCTAAGAGATGTTGTTTTTCTGGTCCTTTCTAGAGCTCGCTGAGCTGCCACTGCTGCCGCTTCATGACTAGAGCTGGCCTCAGAGCAGGCAGGGGATCCTCCCACACCTCTCTGGCTCTCAGTCTTCCGGCCACACCGTGGGGGTGCTCCCTGCGTTACTGCAGCCAGCTCACAGAGCAGTTGGAGACTCGGGTGGCTGCAAGGACAATGCTGAGAGATCGAGGAGGCAAAACCAATAAGCTCAGGGCAGTGCTGGTCATTTGTCAGGCTGTGACTTCCCTTCCCACCCTGCCGGCTGCTGCGTGCTTTTCAGCATGTGCAGATACCAGCTTCTGTGTTCCATTCAGAGCTTCCGCTTGGGCCCAGCAGGAAGGACAGGCTGCAGTAGGCCCGCTCCATTGCGGCCAGCACTGAGCCTGATTTGTTTGCTGTTTTTTTTTTTCCTTTTTTTTTTTTTTATTGCTTGGAGAAGTTGAAGGAAGAGATTCTGGATGGCAGGGAGATGCGAAGGAAATAAGTGGACTGCATTTCCTTTCCTTTCAATAATTAAAATATATGTTTCTGGCTTGGGGGTTTCTTTCTTTTGTCCTTTTCCTTTGATAATTTTCCCCAGAAAAACAAGTGGATGAAGTTGGTGGTTCCAAGAACAAGATGGTAGACTAGTTCTTCTGGGTTCAGAGCGACTTCCAATTCTGCTGTATCACTACATGTCTGAGCTTCTCTGCGGTCAGGTGGTCTGGTCAGAAGCAAGAACAGCAGCAGATGGGGCCAGAGTGATAGCACAGCGGGTAGGGCATTTGCCTTGCATGTGGCTGACCCGGGTTTGATTCCCCAGCATCCCCCATATGGCCCCCCGAGCGCCTCCAGGAGTAACTCCTGAGTGCAGAGCCAGGAATAACCCCTGAGCATCATGTGGTGTGACCCAAAAAACAAAACAATAAATAAATTAAAAAAATTAAAATAGAAAAAAACAGAAGTGAGAACAGCAAGTGTGAAAGCTTCCAGTAAGGTGTCTCTGTTTTGTGCTGATAGGACCCCAAGTCAAAGCAGCCATGATCCTTGTCACTACATGGAGGGATGTGATGTCACAAGATGGCTCTCTTCCCATGTGGGACTGTGACGCCTGTGGTGAATGGGGCTTCAGGGGTCAGACACTGAAATATCTTTTATAACATCCAGAGTTCATCACCCGAGCAAACATGTCTTTAATGGGCCATTAGACTCTCCCCCCTCGACTTGACCACTGAGTAAAACAGACTCCCGACTCATCACCTTCCATCTCTAACCCGAGTTTAACCCTGTACCAAGTGGGATCTATTAATTGGATCTACTTGTATTACCCTTTTCTTCCCGCAGCAATGTTGAAAGATAAATTGAAGCAGTCTTTGGAAGATTTTGAACTCTGGAGGGGAGAGTGTATGCAAAGACAAGGTATTATTATTATCATAATTTCGAGCACCACTCTGCCAAGCACACAGAGAAAAATTATTAATCATCCCTTAACTTTGACAGAACACAAGTCTCGTTGTTGCAATTGAGATCTGCTGGTAATTAAAAAGCTCGCTGCTGCCTACCAATTGCCACCTTCCCTTGTGATCATTGCTGTGCCCTTGAACAGCCTCACCCAGGGCACCGTGCCTCTGACAGCCGTCAGCAACCTGCCGAGGAGCGGAGAAGGGAAGCTGCCCAGGGAGAGCTCGCTCTAGCCACAGGACTTCCTGGCACGGTGTTCAGGAAACAGCCCACGTGGCCTATCTGTGTCACTTCTTAGATGTGGTTTAATTAAGCTAGGAGGGTAACCGTGGGAGGGGGAAACCATTCTGCCCACATTTTGATTTGTGTGATGCTTAAAATGTTTGGAAGCTCCTTTAAGAGACCAGGTGGTAAAAATGAAGGAAGCCTTTCACCTGAGTGATTAAATTAGATGCAGCTGAGACACAGCTTTATTACAGGCTTCCCTGAGCGGGACGCCTTCTAGCCTCCCACCACTGGGGAAGAGGAGATGAAGGCAGCGAGGGGTGGGTGTACTGGGTGGGGCAGGGGGGTGTCTTGGTCTCACAGACCCCAGATTCCCTAGAGAATTCAGTCACTGTGGTCCTTGCCTTTCTATACGTAGGGGGTTAGGACCTCAGGGGATAACACAAAGAACTCTGAGCTCTTTCCCCATTTTATCTTTCGAAAACTTAAAATTTGGATATTTTCCAGATTTACGTGAGGTTACAACAAACAATGTGAATATGATAGTGAAGGGAGACCCCAAATACTCAATACCGAGTTTCACTCAGTAATGACATCCTGCAAATCAGTACAGTTGTGATACATCTTGCCAGTATCACAACTGGGATATAGAAGATAGAAACCACCCATCTGTTCACATTTCCCCGCTTCTATGATGCTCATTTTCACTTGAGTGCATTCAGTTCTGTGCAGTTGTATCACGTGTTGGTGCACCTCCATAAGTCAAGACAGAACGGTTCTCACTGTCTCCAGCACCTAGAACACTGCCAGCTATGTAATGTGTCCATAAATCTTTGTTGGGTGAACTGCCTACTCCGCCACGGAAGACAGCTATAGGGCTTTTACGCCAAATCAGAAAAGTGATCAGGAAGCGCCTGTCAAAATAGATGAGACACTGGAGCAATCAAATCAGGCCCCAAGCTTTGAAAGCAGGATGAGTTAAGCAGGATAAAACCTGATGGTGGTTCGCTGTTGGATCATATCTGTGCATAGCCACATGTGCAATGCGAAAAGTTGCAGGCTCATCTGCTATTAAATTATTATACTAAAAATATCCAAAGAATTTCCCCTTTGTAGATATAATGATTAGATATAATAATCTAGTGTGATCCTTCCCCTGGATGGTCTCAGAACCCATGAGTTACCTCATCCTGAGTCTTTGTCTCAAAGGGTTGTCAGATGATAGACTGAGATGTTCCGCCCCTCTCAAAACCCTTTACACTATGAAGGAAAACAGCTAGACGTGTGCAAGCCTGTGGGTCAGGAGTTATCAGAAAAGGAGAGCTTCGCTTATTTCCCCCTGTTCCTTCCCTTTCTGTCTATTTTGCTTCTGTTTGGGGTAAGGTGGGGGACCTGGCGGTACTCAGGGCTTACTTCTGGCTCTGCAATCAGGAATCACTCCTGGTGGGCTCAGGGGAATGTGCTGGCGATTGAATCCAGGTCAACTGTGTGCAAAGCCAGTGCCATACCCACTGTATTATTACTCTGGCTCTGGCTTCTCCTTTCATTGTTTTTGTCATGGATATTGTTGTGATGATCTGGGGACACACATAATGCCTATCTGTGGTGCTCTGCACATTTAGCCATGGTGCTTGCCAGGTGTCACACAGGAGGCTGCTGTGTTTGCACACATGGCCATGGTGTTCACCAAGGGTTGCAGTTATTGCAATCCTGAGTTCTATTGCTTACACATGTGCCTGCCAGAGATGGACTCTTGAGCTGCGGTGCGCTCTCATCTTCTGCTTGTAGCAGTACTTGCCTGGGATTGTTGCAGCAGTTGCCAGGGACTGTACTTCCTGTGTGGTGCTCACATCTTTTAGTGATAGTTACTTTTAGCCCTTTTGGGGTTGTGCTCCCAAAATCTCGGCTGTGGTGCAAAAAAAATAATACGTGGTCTGGGAAACCACAGATCAGAGAGCTGCCAAGATTATGCTTAGCACAGTGAGCAATATCAGAATTGAACTCACAACTTTACCCTGGCAAGACAGATGTTGTAAGTCACTGAGCTATGTACATACAGGGCGCAGGAAAGGAGTTTTATTTCTTATTTTGTTGATTTTGGGTCTTTGAGCCACATCTGATGATGGTCAGGGTTTACTCCTGTCTCTGCACTCAGATATTATTCCTGGTGGTGCTCAGGGACCAGATGAGATTCTGGGGATCGAACCTGGCTTGGCCACATGCAAGGCAAATGCCTTATCCACTGCACTATAGCTCTAGCCTCCAGCAAAAGAGTTTTAAACCCACCTATTGATGTTTGAGGGGGAGGAGAATTTCCCATTGAGGCAGAGCCGTTCTTCAATGTGGGAAGGTGGATTGTGTGCATGTATGAGAGGGATAGTGGAGAAGCAGAGCAATACTCTGTGAAATGTGGGTTTTGGAATATATTTTGGTGAATCCTGATCAGTCTTGCCAGTGAGGGCAGCTCACACTTTAATTTTCATACCAGGCCAAATTAGCAGGGAGGGTCTGTGCTGGGTATTTGACCTTTGGCACCTATAACAAAGATCTCCAGAGTGTACATGTAGTGTCTTCCTTCTTACTTCCCCTGAGCAACCCACATTCACCTGTCGACAGTTCCAAAACTGCATTATTAAACCTCATTCTCAAATGTGACTGTAAACAGTTAAGAAAATCTAAAATGAGCAAATCAAATCAAAACAGCCTGGGAGGAAACAATTCAGGGGGAAAAAGAATTAAGAAAGATTCAATAATTTGTAGTTTCAGAACCATTTAAGAGTATAATGCCGTTATAAAGCATGAAGAGCTTGCCATAAGAAAGGCACAATTATACCTCAAAAAGGCTCCAGGAAATATGAAATGTAATTGCCGATATTAAAAAAATCAAAAGAGGATAAAGTTAGGGAAAATTTCAGAATGTAGAATGTAAGAGAAACAGAAAACATTAAAAAAAAAACAACTGTTGGAACCTAAAGATGATCAAAACAGAAGATACAGGCAGGAGGAGGAGTCCTAGGAGAGAAAACAGAAAATCCAGTAGAGAAAATTTTCAAAGAAATAATACTAGAAAAGTTCTCTAACTTGTAAGCAAAGACTTACATGCTCAAATTGAAAGAGGTTGTGAAATAGTAAAGCAATATGAAATTTTCAGAACACCAACTTGAAACTAGATGTAAATAAAATGTAGAGATGTCATGCATAGGATAGTGAACATAAATGTTATTGTATTATCCTCATCAAACTTACCTGGAGGTCACATCTAGCTCCTAATAGAAACAATAACTGTATGACACAGTAGCACTGTTGTCCCATTGTTCATCAATTTGCTTGAGTGGGCACCAGTAACGTCTCCATTGTGAGACTTGTTACTGTCTTTAGCATATTGAATATGCCCCGGGTAGCTTGCCAGGTTCTTGCTGTGTGGGTGGGACACTTTCGATAGCTTGCCGGGCTCTCCGAGAGGGATGGAGGAATCAAACCCGGGTCGGCCATGTGCAAGGCAAACGCCCTACCTGCTGTGCTATCCCTCCAGCCCATGTGACACAGTAGAGCTATTAATTGAAAGCACAGTGGCAATCATTTTAAAGATATTAGTGCCTCAATTCAACATGTTAGACACCTTAAATTTTCAAAATGATCTGTGGCAAATATATTTCTAAAACGTGCCTACACACATTACTGGAAAAAAATCAGAACAACAGGTTTAAAGAGAAGATACTAAAATATCACTTTAAAAATGATTTAGCTGCAAAGAAACTAAAATCAGACTGACATTATTAGATATTGAGAAACAAGAGGGCAATGGAATAATTCTATTCAAGTTCTGAGAAAAATGTTTTTTAAGCCTAAGATTCTACTTCGAGACATTTATCAATGGTTTTTAGACATGCAGTGGTTTATAAGGATCCCTAGACTCTCTCTTTTTTCTTGAACTTGTTTCATAGGAAATAGATATACAGAAAAGTGCAGAAAGTGAGCAGAGTACAAACATGGATCCAAAGAAAGAGTGGGTGTAAAAATTTGAGGGTGAAGTCCCTTCACACCCTATATGCTTTCCAGCCACCATCTGCATCGGGACTTGAACTACATTTGTTTGGTCTTGCCAGTTTGCAATTATGATGAAGTGCCTTTTCTAGGTGGTGGGATATCTAAGGCTGGTGTTGTAGTGGTCAGGCCACACACTCATGCCAACAGAAGCACCGTGCTCAGAGAGTCACAAGGACATATCTTGGTGAGATAATCACTTGTATCACTTGTCCTCCCGTTCATCTTTGATTTGCTCAAGCGGGCGCCAGCAACGTCTCCATTTGTCCCTGTCACGTGCTAGTGTAGCCCAATGGTATCTGCTCGCTCCAGGAACAGGAAGAGCCTCAAATCACTCATTCAGGGTTTTGACAAAAATGTCTGACCATCTTGTTGGTGGGTGGCCACGCAGTCTGTGGGATAATACTCAGCAGGAATGAGCTTGGGAAAGTGGAAAGTGTGAGTCCATGAAGTAAAAATAAAACCAAGGGATTCACCAAAGCAAGATCTAAGTTATAGCCCAACTATGGGCAGCTGGTCCACGTTAGACTCAGTTAGTGTTAACCCAATAGCAGCAGAGTTGCAGGAAGAACAGTGTAGATACTAAGCCCTGTGTGAAATGCAGAATGCTAAAATGCAGTTAGGATCATGGTGGAGACAGGTAATATTTCTCTCAAAGAAATGAAAGGCCATTAGAAATTCTAGGAGAAAAACACTGTGTAATAATGAATGGCCCAAATGTGGTTTAATAAGAACAAGGGAGGGATGGTGGTGGTGGTGATAGTGGGTTTTGCACACTAAGTGATACATAAAGAAAATTAATGCACTTTACCATAGGACCCTTCTCTAACTTTATTTCAGGTAGTACAACATCCATGTCCTCAATAGCACGAGAGTGTGGAAAGGCTGGCATAGAGCAGTTTCCACGGGGTCCTTTCACTGGTCTTTGGTCCAGGTGGGTCCCTGTGATCATTTCTGTTGAACTCATGAATGGAGACTCTGCATGCCACACTCAGGTCTGGTTATGACCACACCTCCCCTACCCCAATAACACCCCACCCCCCTCTGATATAGTCTAGATTCTTGCCTGCATTAGCTAACATGGGAGTGACTGAGGTTAGCTATGGAGGTCCCAGGATAAGGTGTTAGATCCTGAATACTAGTTCCTAAGTGGCTGCCCCAGGGACCTGCTTACCTATAACATGCAGATACACCTTTTTACCTATAAAAAGCAGCAGTTGCTATTTGTGTACATGTTGGGACTTTCTGTTAAGGTGATGAGCTGGATCAGTTGACTTTTCGCATTTTGGACAAAGCACGGGAGACTTGATTATGATAGAAGGCGAGTGGCACTGCCTGAAAGTGACGTGTGGCTGTCACTGTTAGAGCTGGAGGTGAGGGCAGAGAGCAAGATGCAAATTTCCTCAAGGTGAAGATTTCCTCATGGATGTGGAGGGAAGTTGAGGGGCCCCTTGTGGTTAGTGAGTGCACTGAGTGAACTGGCTGTTGCTGCTGTTGAGTATGATGCAAAGCATAGCTGAAGACATGGGTGTAGATGTGATGGGAGCTGGTACCAGATATGAGGAGCTATGTCTTTGTCTATCACAGAAGGATGTTCAACCCTACTGGACATTACCCAAAGATATGGAGGTGACTATAGAGGAGATCAGGACCAGTTCAAAGTGATGCCCTTTGAGGTGCAGAATTAGGGGTCGGGAAAGTGAGTTGGGGGCCTCCCTGGCCTTCATGCCCCTCCCTTTACTTTTCTCTTCCCCTTCTCCCTCCCTCTTTCCATCTCTATTTTTTTCTTAGCTTACTCCACATCTCTTTCTTTCTATAAAGAGCTCTTGAGCCTTTCTTATATTAAACCTTTAGTTATTACTTTCATTAAAATTTAAAATATTTAGGACTAGGGAGACAACTCAGATGGGCTGAGCCCATGCTTTGCCTGCAGGGGGCCTGGGTTCAATCTCTGCCACCACGTGGTCCCCTGAGCACTGCTGGGTGTGACCCACAACCAGAAAAAAGCCAATTAAGATATTTAAAGGTGCTAAGTAAGTAAACATTAGAAATTGGATTATTCAAAAGAACAAAGAGGATTTTTTTCTTTTGAGTACTAGAGGGACACTTAATTATTAATAATCGATAGCCAAGATATCCACCATTCTAACTGTTTATTAAAGCCAGTCCCCAGCCTGTGCTCTCAGGAGAGTGCTAGTGTGAGTTGTGTGAGCTGTCTATTGCCTGGGAAACACCGCCATCCTGGTGCTGTGGGCAGAGTCCCCAGGTCTGACTTTTCACACTCACCCCATGGTCTTTGCTCTCCTCTGGGCTCCAGGATACGTGATCTTTGGTAGTTTAAGTGCATCTATTTGTGCAGCATCAGAAAAACATATGCTAGGGGCCAGAGAGATAGTATAGCAGGTAGGATGCTTGCCTCCCACGCAGCTTACCTGGGTTTAATCTCTCACACTGCATGTGGTCCCCTGAGCTCCATCATGACTGAACCCTGGGCACTATTGGATGTATCCCCCAAACCAGCCAAGCAGACAAAACATAAATAGATGGGGTACAGAGTTGAGAGGGGATGGGACTGGTGAGCAGTGCTCCCTTGAGGGAAGGCCAAGTCAGAAAAAAATATTTACAGATTACGTAGGGGCTCAGGGTCTGACTTTGTGTTAGGGTGCTTGTTTGGCCTGTGTGAGGCCCTGGGTTTGAATACCGTCAAACAGATGAAACAAAACAATACAGACCACTCGGACAAATTTTTGAAATGAAGTCACTTCATCAGTCACTTGATAAAAGAAATGTGATGAAGGCCTGAGATACAGTACACAGTGGCGAAGGCAACCGACTCTGATTCAATTCCAGGCATCACAAGTGGTCCCTGGAACATAGCCAGGTGTTTAGAGCCAGGAGTAAGCCAAGAGGGCTGCCAGGAGTGGCCCCTAAACAAAACAGTCAAAAGAGATGTGATTCATTTCACTCAGACTTCCTGATCTTTGGGAATCCGTATTGCTGGCCCTCTTCGGATGGCAGTGAGTGGGATATTTGGGAATAAGGCAGGCAACCTCTGACTGGTGCCACAGCTAACTGCACCTGTAGGAACAGTGTCCCCATGTCCTCTTAACATCCTGCTGCAGATACTTTGTAAATCATGGTGCCTTCATAAAAAAATTGTTTTTAAAAATGAAAAAAAAGGTATAAATAGACACAGCTCCAAGGACACACACAGATGGCCGACAGGCACCCCCCCCCAACCCCTGCTCCCAAACACTCAATCTCATCTACTGGTAGGAAAATAGAAATCCATACCACAATGGCCTATCCCCTCGCATCTGAGAGAATGCCCTGGGTCCAAAAGATGAAGGGTGGTAAATATTGGTGAGGGTCTGGAAAGAAAGGAACTCTGGTGCACTGTGGGTGGGAATGTGGAGTGGGCCAACCTCTACGAGGATGGCAGGGAGTGTCCCTAATCACCCTAAGAGTGGACATTCCACGGGACCCCAGGGAAGTGCAGCACCGTGTGTAGGTGTTTATGGGAAGGATAGCAGAACTCTCATCTGAAATGCAGTCATGGTAGTATTGTGTACTCTGTCTTTTTTTTTTTTCCAGCCAAGGTAGCAGGGTTAGAGGATGCTGACTGATTTGGTGACCTGGAGGAAGTTGGTAAAGCCTGGGAGGTGAGGGTTACCAGGGGAGGAGGAGAGCCCTCAGGAGAGGCTGCTCTATGGTGGAGTGGAGGTGAGGACAGACGGACTCTCCCAGACCAGCCCCTGCAGGTCTCTCTGCAGGTGGAAACTCAAGGCGGGAGGCAGAGCTGGCACTGAGGGGCCTCCGGCTAAGGCTCACTTGGAGTCTTCAGTACTCTGGCCACCCTGAAAGTTGGGGCCTTGCCTGCTGGGCCCGCCTGCAGCAAGTGGGGGCAGAGGGTGCATTTGCAGAGAGTCTGGGGGTTTGAGCTTTCAGAAGCTTTGGGCTTTGAGTCAAATTCAATTTGATGAAGGAAAGTTTTTTTTTTTTCTTTTTTAAGGAAAGCCTCTTTTTTCTGGCTGAAAATGCAATGTGTGCTTGTGGTTTTAATTGAGAAAACTTAGGTTAGGAATGTGCATGGGGGAAATCTGCTGGAAACCTTTGGCCTGCATTGCTACAGGTGAAGTGGAAAATCATTATTGGCTGCAGCATGCATATTTAATAAAGCTCCCTCTCTTTCTCATTTAGCCTTCAACCAGGGGCCTTCCCCTGAGCACAGGAAAGTGCATGGAGGCTGCGTTTGAAGGTTACTTGGTCGTTGTTTTAATGGAAGAGAAGAACATGTATTTAGTCTTTAAAAATTTAAAAGGCAGAGACTAACTCTGGGAAAGGCCTGTTCTTGTTAGCCTGAGGAATCCGGACGGAGGCTGAGCCAGCCTGGGCTCAGCATTGGGAAAGCTTCTCTCCGTGTGTGCTCTGGGTTGCCTGGGGCCTCCATCCAGAAGACTTTGCCCCATGGCCCCTGGTACAGAGACGGGAGGACCCTCTGGCATCCCCACGTTAGCCTGTTCTGGGCTGTGGCCATTTGTGTGACCCACAGGCTCAGGCCAAGTGCCCTCCCGGCTCACGTCTGATTTCTCTGCCTTTTTCCTTCTTCCTCCCCTGGAGGGGGTGATGGGACTGTGTCATCTGCTCGAGTGACCCCTCTGAGTGTGCCTGGGCCTGCCCTTAGTGCTGATACTGAGTGACCACCAGTGTTTGTGGTACCTCTGGTTCATAACTGGCACGAACTAATTGCTTAGATGGTGCTGATTCTTCAAAAGAACCATGAGACCAACCTGTAACAGTCTTCAGCAAGTACAGATCTGAGATTGTCTAAGGCCCCTGTGTGGGGATGCGGCAGGAACTCATGGATACTCCCAAGGTGCACCCTACCATGTTTGAGTCACTGCAGACTTCCTGCTCCTACTCTGTGGTCACTCCACAGAATCCTGAGTCCTCTTAGGACACAGCTCTGCCAGCGTGATCTGCAGCAAGTGGAGAGAGAGACAGGAAAGAAGGAAGAGGGAGCATTATGGACAAGTAGCATGTAATTTCCTCTTCATTTATTCTTTATTTTTTCCTCTGGAAGCTCCTGGAATTGCTACAGGGATTCACACATGCAAGGCAAGTGCTCTATTGCTGAGCTTTGCTCCTGGCCCAATTTGTGGGTATTTCTTTTCATTTTTGGGAAGAGGGGTGAGGGTCACACCTGTTGATGCTCAGGGGTTACTCCTGGCGATGGATTCAGAAATTTTAGAAGTGCTCGGGGGATCATATGCGAAGCTGGGGATTGAACCCGGTAGGCTGCATGCAAGGCAAATCACGCAGGCCCCTGTAGTTATTTCTTAAAGAAAATGTAAAAGATGCATCGTTTTCCTCTACTGTCACTTCCTTCTACCTGCCTGATCCCAGGTCTGTCCATCTGTGTTGGCGGTACCAGGGGTGCACATGTGGGCTTCCCAGAGGCCAGCGGGAGGGCGAGGCAGGAGGGCGGAGCTGGCAGGGCCCACAACACGGGACAGACCTGCATTGCAAACAGGGATCAGACATTATGGGAGCTCCTAGGACGGGTTTGCCTCGCACCCTGGTGCCTTTGGGGCAGTGAGACTGTCTGGAGGTCTGGTCAGTTTGAGCTACACTGAGGGTCGTCTCTATTTTTTTTTTTCTTTTTGGGTCACAACCGGCTATGCACAGGGGTTACTCCTGGCTCATGCACTCAGGAATTACTTCTGGCGGTGCTCAGGGGACAGTGTGGGATGCTGGGAATCAAACCCGGGTTAGCCGCGTGCGAGGCAAATGCCCTACCCACTGTGCTATCTCCCCAGCCCCTGAAGGTCAGTCATCTCTAGGGAGACTCCTTCGCCTAGGAGGCCAAGGACTACGCAGCAGGTGACCACAGCCCCAGGGGAAGCCAGGTTTCTTACTGTCCCCTACTGGAACCCTCAGCCTGTGCACTCTCACTCTACTGCCCCATTTTTCTGGGGTGCAGAGGGATAAGGTGAGACCCTGCCCCTTGCCTTGCCTGGTGTTTGAGGAACTGACCTTGGGATGTGAGCGGGGCGCTGGGCACCAGCAGAAACCGGCCTGCAGCCTGGCAGGCCTCATCATCCATCTTTCGGTAAAGGGCATCACGGCCATCCGCATGCCGGGGACATTTTTCATGCTCCATCCCAGTCAGCCTTTGAGAGATGGGAGGCCCTGGCAATGAGGTGACAGGGCAGTGGCAGACTCGTGGGAGGTAAATCACCAGAACCGATGACATTTTTCCAGATGGAGAACGAGTGGAGGTTTGATCGGGGGAGGAAGCGGGCAGACCCGCAAGGTTTGGAAGCAGCTGGGATGTGGCTGACTCTACTTGTCCTTGCGTAGGGCAGAGGCCAAGGGCCAGGGGCCAGAGAGGCCACAGGCAAGGGTAAGAGTCCCGGCGAGGGCGGTGTGCCCAGAAGGGATCAGTGAGTGGGTTCCATCTCCCTGACGGAGTACTTAGCTGGTGGAAAACACAGGGACAGCATGTGCAAAGAAAACATGATGAGGCCCTGTGCCTGGGGTATGTGGAGTGAGAGGCCAGAGAGCAGAGGTCAGAGGCCAAGGCTGGGGCCATCTCACTATTGTCTTCATGATTATATGTTGACGACAGTGGTGGTGGTGAGGGAGAGGAAAACATTTATTTTATTCTCTTGTTAATTTCAGAAGTCTGTATTATAGACACGTGGATGTTTCATTTTCCGGTTGATTTTTTACAGGTGTTTAATTGGAGTGCTGTTGCATGATGTCACGAACTAAGTTTGGGCTTTGCCTCGTTGAAAAATCAGCTGTGTGGAGGCTACATCTCACCCACTCCCACCCCCCAAGCATAGTTTCCATTTTATCCTCCCCCACCCCGCTTTATTTAAACACTGTGGTTTACAAAGTTGCTCACTGTGATTTGTTACTGGCATTCAGTGTTCTAACACCAACCCTGTGACTTCTGTCCCCTTTCCTCCACCAGTGTCTCCATTTTCCTAACCACTCCTCTAACCTATCTCTGTAGCAGGTCCACAATAATTTATTTTATATTATTTATTACCACTAAATGGCTAGCAGAATGATCAAAAATGTTATTATTTTTAATTTCATTTTATTTTTATAAAGTTGTTCACAACAGTAATCATTACATTTAATATTCAAGCACCAATCCCACCACTATTGCACCTTCCCGACACCATATTTTGAATGTTTCCACCCCAAATCCCAAACCGTGCTCCCCAAAGCAGAACTGAGACCATTAATTTTGTGTTGCTTGGTATGAATAATCTGCTAAAAATGGTCCAATAAAGTTTCCTTAGAGAAAAGTGTGTGAGGATTGTTGTATTTCATCCTAGAGCAATTAAGCCCTTGTATAAGAGGTTACTAACATGTTTGTTAAGCCCAGTCAACTGTTATGTGCTACTCTTGGAACATCAGTGGTGTGGAGTATGAGAGGTTGCACTGTAGGAATTCTAAAATTTAGAATACGATTATACAGCGGATTCACTCATGGGTGAAGCCTTCCTTTCTCTCTGCTGGGAGCTTTGTTTCTGAGTCTCTGCATCTTGGCCATTGATGAGATTATATGGCGCCAGGGGCAGCTTGTGGGTGTGACTGCCAAGCTATTGGTAAACTTGGGAGATGGGGGGAAGGAAGCCCATTACCACTCTGAGCAGGCTTGGAGATTTCAGCCACATGTCCCACATACCTGGGTTTTTCTGCAGAGTCTCTCATGGGCAAGGCTTGTCTGAGCCTGTGGAAAGTGGCTGTGAGCATGGCAGTGATTAAATTCTGGAGGTTTTCAGCTGCCAGGGCTCTGTTGGGGAGTGGAGGGAAACTCAACTCCACCCCCCCTTCTTCAAGTTGCCCCAGTGAAGGAAGCCTGGCATGGAGGCCTGGATGTTCTCTGATCAAAAAATTTTAGTATAAGAAAATATATGAAAATTGTTGTATCTCACAGTGGAGACCTTTAGTCCTTGTCTCAGGGTTTACTAAGCTGTTGTTGCAAGTTAAGCCTTCTGTGTTAATGTGCTTATTAGTTGATGTTAGTTTGCTTATACATTACATTGCCATTCAATCTGGTGTGCTCCTACTATGATGTTAGTATTGAAGAGTTTGGAGATGTTACTCTAGAAAATCCAGAATATTTAACTGGGCAGGGCAGTGGCTTTAGGGTGTGGGTGCAACTGCCGTGCTTTGGTGGGGCGGGAGATCAGGCCTGCCTCCCTCCCAAGATCACCTCTCAGGCCTCAGCTGGGAATGGGTATCCAAGGGATTTTTGTGGCTAGTAGATCTCTTTCTTTCTGTTTTATATATTTTTTAAATGGAATCACCATGAGATATACAGTTATAAAGTTGTTCACGATTGAGTTTCAGTTATACAATGTTCCAATAGTTCCTAAAAGAAGAAATACAAATGACCGAAAGACAGATGAAAACGTGCTCTACATCACTAATCATCAGGGAGATACAAGTCAAAGCAACAATGCAATATATCATGCCATAGAGAACTGTGACCCATCAACCAGTGCTGGTGCAGATACAGAGAGAAAGGAACTCTCATTCACTGATGGAGGGAATGTCAGTTGGTCCAGCCTTTCTGAAAACAATATGGACATACCTCAAAAAAACTGGAAATTGAGCTTCCATATGACCCAGCAATATCACTCCTCGGAATATACCCGAGGAGCCCCAAGTCACAAAGAAGAAAAGCAACCTGCATTCCTACGTTTATTGCAGCATTATTCACAATGGTGAGAATCTGGAAACATCCAAGGTGCCTGAAAACAGGTAACTGGAGAAAGAAACCATGGTGCATCTGTATAACAAAACACTATGCAGCTGTTAAGAAAAAGAAGTCATGAACTTTGATTATACACGGATGGACATGGAGAGTATCATGCTGAGTAAAATCAATCATCAAGAGAGGGACAAACACAGAAAATGATTGCACTCATTTGTGGGATATAGTTGATCTCTTTTGAGATTTATTTATGAGTCTCGGAAACAAGGCTGGTAGATGAGCTTCCTTGGTGGTGGCAAAGAGATGTCACAGTTTCCATCCATCACTGTGCAGTGAACCTCTGATTCCTGGCCTTGCTACTCTGAGAAGTTATATATGTTACTTGGCTTAGTCCTCCCAGCTGCCCCGGGTTATCATTGTTCCCAATTTGGGGTAGAGACACAGAGATTCATCCAGATGCCCCCGGCTCCCACTCTGAGCTCACCAATATAAGCTGCCTGGGTGGGGAGAGCATTTCTGAGTTACCTCATCCTCCTCTGTCTATCTAAGGGACTTAGAACATGTGTTTGATGTCACCCCATCAGCTCCGGAATGGGAGTAAGACTCGGAAGGCTCAGGAGCACTTTGCAATGAGTGAAGAGGCCATTAAGTTCCTTACAGGAACTTTACAGAAATGCATTGAGTGCATTTTGCCGAAGGCCCCATGAGGGGCATACTATCCCTTTCCTTTTCACAGAGGAGGAAATGGAGACTGGTACAGGCAAATTAACTTGTTTCAGTCTAAGTCGTGCCCCTGGGCAGGGGCAGAGCTGGGCATGGAGATTGTGCAGCTCTGAATTTTACCCTCATGTATGCCCTCCAGAGTGGGTTGGTGTGATGGTCCCTTCGAATTATCATCAGGCTGCACAGCAAGGGTGATAAGGAGTCTCTGGGGAGAAGGTGCCATTCACTGGTGCCAAGGACCAGAGTGGAGGTGGGTCTCTCTTGTGCCATCCTCCAACTGTATGGGGGAGCCTGTGTTCTCACCTTCCAAAGTTTAGTTGGTTCTGGGTAGGGGTGACAGGGAGAAGGTGGGTGAGCTGGGCCACAGAAGGCCTGGAAGCCTGTTTTGCTCTGGGCTGCACCTGCATTCTGTCCTGCCAGATCAAAGCCCCGGGGAACCAGAGCACCGGGAGACAGAAGTCCCCATCTGGAGGATAACACGTGGATTCTCAGGGATAGGCCTTTAAGATCCCTCAAAATGGAAGAAAACAACATTGGAGCAGCTTGGTGAAGTAGCTCGGGAACATCATGGGAAATAGATGCATCCTATTCAGCGAGCCTGGCCAAATCTCCCCACCTGGCTCTTTGGAACAGTAATCTAACTTAAAAAATATTATTATTATTATTATTAATTTTATTGATTCACTGTGAGATATAGTTACAAGCTTTCATGCCTGAGTTACAATCACACAATGATCAAACTCCCATCCCTCCACCAGTGCACATTCCCTACCACCAATATCCCCAGCATACCCCCCACCTTTCCCACCCTCCCACTGCCTCCATGGCAGACAATATTCCCCATACTCTCTCTCTACTTTGGAGCATTATGGTTTGTAATGCAGATACTGAGAGGTCATCATGTTTGGTCCTTTATCTACTTTCAGCACACATCTCCCATCTCGACCAATTCCTCCAACCATCATTTTCTTAGTGAGCTTTTCTCTATTCCAGCTGTCCTCTCCCCACCCACTCGTGAGGCAGGCTTCCAACTATGGAGCAATCTTCCTGACCCTGTCCTTGGGTGTTGGTCTTGTGTTATGTTATTTTATACTCCACAAATGAGTACAGTCCTTCTATATCTGTCCCTCTCTTTCTGATTCATTTCACTTAGCATGATACTCTCCATGTCTAGCCACTTATAAGCAAATTTCATGACTTCATCTCTCCTAACAGCTACCTAGTATTCCACTGTGTAGATGTACCATAGTTTCTTTAACCAATCGTCTGTTCTTGGGCACTTGGGTTGTTTCCAGATTTTTGGCTATTGTGAACAGTGCTGCGATGAACAGATGTCATTTCTAAAGGAACAGAAATCTAATTTAGGCACTAAGCTTTGGAGTGGATGTAAGGGCTGACCAGAATGGCAGGGATGTTCACTAACAGGAGGGCAGCAAGCAGATGAATGGCTACCAGGACAGGAGGAGAGCGGTGGGGCCTGTGTGAGGGGAAGTGAGTTGTCACAGTGGATCTCTGTGTGGCCCTCTGGGCTGCGGAGGTGAGCAAGGGCTCAAAGGCATCTCCAGAGAGAGTAAAGGGACATTCGAGGAATGGAAAAGACCTATTCCAGGGACCGTCCCTCTGAACTCCACAGGATCCAGGGGAAGAGGAGATTAGACCCTCCAATGATGGTTGGTTTATTGTGAAAATGTCTAAGCACAAGGGAGCTTGTCCTTTCTCTCCATCCCACCTGGCTCAGGTCCTGGATGTGCCAGGAACCCGGTTCCTCTTGAGGCAGCACATTTTGAGCTGGCATCAGGGGTTGGGAAAATCAGGCGAAGAGGCTTCTGGCAGGTGTTACTCTGAGACCCGATGGTCTGGTAGCTGGGTCAGTGACTCAGCCTCGTTCTGGGCTCAGGCTGCTGACAGGGAGCAGGAGGACAGAACTGGACCTCTCCTGCACTTCTGTGTTTCCTGCGCCTTTTCCCAACTGCCCCTCCCACGCGTCATCTGATTTCACCCCGCAGCTTTCAGCACAGGAAGAACGCCGTGGCCCTCCGTGCTTCCTCCCATAATGGCTCCACTCTTTCTGATGCCAGATAAAAATCCTAGCTCCTCTGTGCCATAGATTTTATTTAATCTAATGCTCTAATTATTTCTGAGCACAACCACTTTTCTCTGACCTCTATTTTTTTCCCCTCCTTTCCCTGACACCCTTTGCAAATCACACAAAAAATAAAATCCTCCCTGTTTTCGACCACTGCATCTGCCTCCTTTCAGAAACAGTTTTGAATAGGTCGACCGCCCGTCTGCTGGCTTTGCCCACCATTGCCCTGCCTTCCTCTCTGACCCCCAACATCTTGTAGCTGCCAGCCCTGCCTCCTGCACCTGGGTGACGTCACTGTATCACTGTCATCCCATTGTTCATCGATTGCTCGAGTGGGCATCAGTAACGTCTTCATTCGTCCCTGTCACGTGCTAGTAGTAGCCCAATGGCATCTGCTTGCTCCAGAAATACAAAGAGCATGTTAGCGTTACTGTTACTGTTTTTGGCATATCAAATACGTTACAGGTAGCTTGCCAGGCTCTGCCATGCGGGTGATATTAGATGGGAATTTGCCGGGGAGCCTGCAGGAAGTATCAAGACCTGTGCTGGCACAGGGGGCAGGACAGAGGGGTGCTCAAAGAAGAGAGAACAGGACAGTTTTCCCTCAAAAAATTTTCCTTCTCAAGTCAGCTTTTCTTTTGTGCAAAGCACACTACAGGAGGTGACTTTGAGCACTACCAGGTGACAAAGCTGCTGGGACTTAAATGTATCACCCTATTCACTTACTGACCTCAATGTTCTACAAGGTAGGCATTTCACGGACATTTTTATGACCGTGGACAGAAGCTTGGAGAGTCAGTTGCCTGGGGTCACATGCTCAGCAGATATGGGTTCGTTCACCTTTTAATCTGTGTGCCTGACTTTGAGCCCTTATTCTTTTCATTATAAAGGACCTTCTTTACGATTCAATTCTAATAAAACTTTATGTAAGGTCTTGCTTTATGTGTTTATTTATTTTTTTGTTCATTTTTTAATTTTATTTTTATAAAGTTGCTCACAATATTTGATTACATTTGATACTCAGACACAAACTTCACCACCATTATACCTTTTCACCACCATATTTCCATTTCGAACCCCAAACCTTGCCCCCAAAGCAGAACTGAGATAACTTATTTTTCATTGCTTGTTATGAATAAGTCGCTAAAAATGAGACAAAAAGGCTTCTTAGCGGAAAGTGTGTGAAGATTGTTGTGTTTCACCCAGGAGCCATTACGCCCTTCTAAAGAGATTAGTAACATATTGTTAAAGGTCAAGTCTTGTGTGCTTATATAAATATGTTTCCCCCTAAGATTGGTTGCCTTCTACTTTAAACCCAATCAAATAGCAGTGGTGTGCTACTCTAGGTATATTGGTGGTGTAAAGTACGAGATGTCCAGGAGTAGATTCACTCCTGGGTGAGGCTTGGCCGAGGGTGTGGAGAGCAGTTGTGAACATGTTGCAGTTGAGTTCTGGAGGTTTTTGGCTGCTGAGGCTGGGTCCATTGGGGCGGGGAGGGGCCTCACCCATGATGGAAAGAGATTGGTTACCTCAGGATGAAAGGGCTGGTTACCTTGCCTCTTAAGCTCTACATTAATGGTATGATTACTTCTCTGTTTCTCCTTAGGGCTGTAGCAAAGTCAACCCGCCTGCCCTCCCACCCCCCACACAAACATCACTTGTATCACTTGTCATCCCATAGATCTTTGATTTGCTCAAGCGGGCGCCAGAAACATCTCCATTCGTCCCTGTCACATGCTAGTGTAGCCCAATGGCATCTGCTTGCTCTAGGAACATGAAGAGCCTCAAACTGTTTGTTCAGGATTTTGATGAAGAAGTCTGACTATCTTGTAGGTGGGCGGCCATGAGATCGTTTTGATATCCAGTGGAATCCAGTCGGTAAAAGCTCTAGTCCAGTGGTTGTCTCTAAATCGCATTATGTGTCTGGCCTATCTGATTTTCGATGCCTTGGCAAACGAGACAAAGTCCCTGATTCTTGATCGTCAATGGAGGTTGGAACTTCGGATTCCTTCTCTCACTTGAGTGAAACATGATACTCCAAGCATAGCTCTTTTGATTCCTCTTTGGGATACCCGAATAGTGTTCTCATCCTGTTTTCGTAGGGCCCAGGTCTCTGATGCATATATTAGTGCAGGAAGAACGGTTGAGTCGAAAAGATGTGCCCAGAGCTGGAGGCTCTTCATCCTCTTAACAACTTCTTTGATGCTCTTGAAGGCGTTCCACGCTGCTCTCTTCCTCCTGTGCCAAGTTGTTCCTTATGTTGAGTTCTCGACCCAGGTACACATAGCTGCTGCATTCAGAGATGTTCATTCCGTTGAGAGCAAATGGAACATCAGGGATTAGTTTGTTTCTCATGCACATTGTCTTGGTAAGATTCAGCTGCAGTCAAACCTTTCCACACTCGTGGTTGAAGTTGGCCAGCATTTGTGCCACTTGGCTAATGTTTGCTAGAACGATGTCATCAGCGATGCAGAGGTGGTGTAGTTGCCTACTATCTCTCTTCACTCCATTCCTTCCGATTCCAGTCGTCGCATGATGTTCTCGAGGGTGGCACTGAAGAGTTTCGGTGAAATGGTATCACCCTGCCAAACCCCTCTCTTTACGTCAATTATCACTTCCTTGTAGAATGTGTTTGAATGCCCTGTTTGGCTAGGGCTTCAATGACCATTTCAGTCTCAACAGAATTGAAGGCCTTCTTTAAATAGATGAACATTAGCCAGAGCGGCGTCTTGAACTCTTGTGAAACTTCAGTGAGCTTGGTCACTGTGTGGATATGGCCAATCATGCTGAATCCTTTTCATAACCTGGCTTGCTCGCATGGTTGTCCTTCATCTAGTGTTCTGCCAATTCTATTCAGGATGACTCGAGTGAACAACCTGTAGATGATGGACAGCAGGCAGATTGGGCGATAGTTGCCGATGTCATGGATGTCTCCCTTCTTGTACAACAGAACGGTCCTGATGGTTTTCCATTGGGATGGAACTTTGCATTTGGACAGGTAGCATGTGAAGAGACTAGCCAGTATATTGACGAGTACTGGCAGCAGATTCTTCAGGTGTTCAGGTCTGACCTTGTCTAGACCAGGTACTATATGCATCTTTACTGACCCAGCCACCATCACACTCTACCAAGCCATTACCATGCTCTAGGCCACTTTCCGGACACTTGGTCTGAACCTCACACATGAATGAAGCCCCACACAACCAGGAAAAGCAAAACTTTGTGACCTTGGTCTTCAGGCTCAACGGGCCCTGGAAACAGAGATCCTCTGCCTGCTTCCACTAATCTCTGGCACCCAAGGGATCATACCCAGATGACCGCACCCTATCAGGGTCAGATAAATACCTAATCAGCTGACTTCCACTACCTGGACACCGCCATGCTCCAGGCTGCTTTCCAGACACATCATAAGATACTTAATACACATTTTCCACAATTACTGCACCATATTTGATGAGGTTTAAATATGGTGTAAACCATGGGAACACCTGTAAGGGCGATTAGAGGCTGCCCTAAAAGACTCCATCACTCTCAGAGAGAGCCTGCCAAGGTACCTAGAGTATCCTGCCTGCCTGGCAGAGCCTGAGAAGCTACCTGTGGTGCATTTGATATATCAAAAACAGTAACAACAATGGGCCTCATTCCCCTGACACTGAAAGAGTCCCCAATACAGCAGTATTAAGAAAGATGAGCAAGGAGAGACTGATACAATCTCAGGGACAAACTAGACTGCCAAAACAAAGAAGGACTAAAATGATTATTGTACTTTCAATGCACATACACTAGCATCGGAACATTCCATCGAGGACCTGATAGTGCAAGCGCAGAAGATCAAGTATGACATCATTGGTCTGATCAAGACGAGAAGGCATCGATCACATCACGCCATTTTCAACATTGGAGAAGAACTGTTCCTCAGAACATGCAACAATAGAGGCAGAGGGGGTGTTGGTGTCCTTGTCAACATGAACTTGACCATGAACATTGATTCATTTGAATGCCTAACAACCCAAATTGGATGAGTATGCTTGAATAGATGTGGCTCACTGCTGGCAGTTTCTATCTTCATTGTCTACACACAAACATCCAACATCTTCATGAAGAAGAAATTGAGAAATTCTACATGGAGCTGGAGAAGTTCTATAAAGAAGACCACACCTTCTGTAAGATCTTTGTCGGTGATTTCAATGCCAAGATAGGACCAAGAAGGTTGCCTGAAGAACCCCACATCAGGACTCATGGCCTAGAATGGAATGAACAGGGTGAAAGACTGTCTGAATTCATCATGTCGACCAAGACCATCCATGGTAACTCACAGTTCCAGAAGGCCGAATCTAAACATTGGACATGGGAGTCTCCCGGTGGACAGTTCCACAATGAAATTGACCACATCATATTCAATTGATGGTTTTGCCTGACCAATGTTGCTGTTGTCCCAAAATTTCAAACGGGATCAGACCACTGTTTCCTTTGTGCAAAATTCTACTTCACAGAACAGGGAGAAAGGACTGCAAAGTTTAAGTTTAAGAAGAGAACTCTTAGAATGACCACCAACTGGGAGCTCTTTTGCACTATTGCGGCAACATGGGAAGATGTTGTCATTGACAACATTGACTAGGAATACGTTTGACTGGTTCAGCATCTCCATGACTGCGCGGAATGCCGAGAATGGGAAAGCTACAAACAGACACCTGTCTTCGGAAACTCTCGAGCTTATTCGCCAATGTGGTTTGGCATGAGCCTCAGGCAACCACAAGCTAACTTCTGAGCTTGCAAAGCTGTGCAGAGAAGCGATAAAGGAAGACCTCAAAGAGAAGAGCAGCAGTGTTGGCCAATGTGGCAGAAGACAGGAAAAGTATTTGCAATGCTTGCCTGTCCTTCACCAAATACAAGACCAAGATGACTGCCCTCCAACACACACACATACACAGAATAATAGGCCACCAGCCAGCAGGTCAGGAAGCCCAGGAAGGAGACTCCAGTGGCTTGAATATTCCACATGTGCACATGTGTGTTCATCTGTGTGTATGCTTGTGTATGTGTTATATTTGGTAAGTTATGTATGAGCTTGCTTGGATATATATGTGCTGCTTGATATATGTGCATCCCCTTGGTGTGTATGTGGATGTATGTATGCCTGGGTATGTGTGTACTGCTGGATATGTGTGTACTTCTGGGTATGTGTGCATGTGTATGCATACCTACATTTGTTGTTGGGTGTACATGTGTGTAAATACACACATATGTGTGTGCATTGCTTTGTGCATGTGTATACATATGTGTACACGTGCACATATGTGGTAGTGTAAAGAGGAAGCTGTGTGTAGTGGATGTGTGTATTGCATGTGCAGTGTGAGTGTGTGTGTTGCGTGGCTGTGAGCATATGTGAATGTGAGGAAGGGGAAAGGCTCAGACTTAGAGGAAAACATGAGCTCTCGGAGAGATAATTGCTCTAAAATGTCAGTGCTCTCTCTGTGATCTGGTGGCCTTCCTCTAAAAGGACCAATTTGCCACCTTTTCTTTTGTTCCTTCTCAGGGTGACAGCCAAACAAATGGAGATGTATGAATGAGGCTGGGGGCGGGGTGGAGGGGCTGCTTGGGAGGGAGCAGCCTGCGGCAGGCGAGGGGCTCTCCTCTCTCGCCCACCCTGGTCAGCCTGCTGCAGAGGCGGTTCCCTTCCCACCACTGTGCGCTGATGTGCCAAAGGTAAACCCTGTGCCAGAGGGTGAGCCCTCGCAATGGGGCACGTGGACTCTCTGGCTCTCTGGCCTGCAGTGCTCCTCAGGGCACCAGTGGTGGAGGGATCAGCCCCCTCAGTTGAGAGAGGCAGTCCCACCTCTTTCTCTTCCCAGTTTCCCGTCCACTTTGGGAAACTGCTCTTCTGGCTGTGCTGGATAGTCCCTGTGGGGTGTGTGGCAGTGCTTTGCATATGTGTGCTGTGCATGCCCATGTCTGTGTGTCCACGGGCTGTGTATGATCTCGTGTGGGAACAACATGTGTGTGCTATGCACATGTGTACTCTGTGCACGGGTATATGTGTGTGGTATGAAGCATGTCTGGGCATGTGCTGATGCTGATGGGAAAAGAACAAGCCAGGATGTGCCCTATGTGTGTGGGCCAGACCCTGGGGCACTGCAGAGATCTCTAGGAGAGGTAGTGAGGGTAGGCTGCATTGTTAATGTGATGAGTTTTGTAGGACCGTCCTTTAGCCAGTCTGTTGATCCAAAGGCAGCCCCAGAATTGGCCAGGAATCAGCCAACTGGGGAAGAGCCTCTTGGCTGGAGTGGTGAGCCATAGGGGAAGGCAGTGTCTCTGAGGGGTTTCCTTCATCAGGTGAACCAGCTTCCTTCTGTGGAATGACTGAGACCAGCATTGCACACGCCTTGCCAAGCTCTGCAGCCTCTTCCCTGTGCCTGGACAGGCTCTCCCTTGCTTGGTGGCAGGGCTGTGGGAGGTGTAAGGAGCTTTGAGAACAAATGGATCTCGAGTGCCTGATTTCTTTGACTATTTCTCACCACATTTCCCTCTTCAAACTTGTGCCCGTCCCATGGCCCCTGGTCCTACTGGCGGGTCCACTAGCTTCATGCCCTGCCTTGGGCCCCTGTTTATGCAACATTCAGCTGTGGTCCCTTGGAATGTGGGGAGCACAAAGCGAGGTGGAGGATGGATCAGAGAGGCCGTGACATCAATCAAGTGCTTCCCAAGAGCCCCTTGTAAAGCTGGGAGGACAGGCAGGGAGCAGCTAGTCAAGAAACCCCCACTCCAGGGAAGGAAACCTGCTAAGCTGCTTCTAACCTCCCTCTCCTCAGCCCTGTGGGGACCAGGATGGGCCCCAGCACCCACCCAAGGCCCAGGGGTGAGGGGCTGGGAAGTGGCGAGGATGTAGGCACATTGGAAAGGAAAGGAGGGGTTGGAGAGTAGATCATTTGCCGAGAACCATGCCATCCTTAGCCGTCTTCCCCTCTTCCCATTATCGAGACAGATGTGCACCTGCCCCTGGGGCCTTTCCATGCCAGGGGGACGCGGCTTTTCCCATGTGCTGTGCACTAGATCGCTCATTTAAGTCAAGGTTTAGCCCGCGTGGCCAGCTGCAGAAAGCCTGCCTCGCAGTTGAAGATTCAAGGCTTAATTTTTTTCCCTTCAAAAAGGCGGGTACCGTGGGGGCAGAATGGCTGACACCTCTGAGCACTGGACTAATTCGGGTCAATGAAGAGTGGCTGTGTGTGAATGAAGTTCCTCAGGACTGCTTGCAGAGAGCCCAGAATTTAAAGGGACAGAGCATGTGTTTTCGCCACTTTAATAAATCCCCATGATGCTCTTCCCAACCAGGGCACCATCTGGATGGCTCACAAAAGGGGGAAAATAGGCTCACTGGGTTGCTTTGGCAAAACAGACACGGGCAGCCCCTGTCCTGCTAAGCACAGCCCCACCTCTGCTGCCTCCTCCTTTTTGTGGGCTCTTTGGACTTAACCAGACCAGGGTCCTGCATGCTGCCCTGTGCCCTGGTTCCTTTGGGGGACCAGGTCCTTGCTAGCGCCCCTTAGCACTTTCTCTGCTGCCCATTAGTTGGTTTGGGAGGTGGCGTTTCCTCCCTGATGGAAACAGAAAATTGATATCAAGTCTGATGAGAAAAGGAGGGGGTGGCATTTCCATTAAGCTTTCCCTGTTGGTGAGTTTCCCCCTCGAAGTCTCTTGGCTGAGTAGAGAATGTTTGCGAATGGGACCCTTTGTGTGCCGGAACCCTGCCTCCAAGCGCCAGCGGGTCCCTGCAGCTCTCTGGCTGACCTTTCACAAAGATTCCCTTTATTTCAATCATTGATTCTTTAATGGCATCTAATGATGATGTAAGGGAGCTGCCGGCTTGGAGTTTCAGCGCTATTGATTGCTTGTTAAAGAGCCACATGGGACCAGAACATTCCTGCCGGTGTTCCCAGGTGCTCTGGCCTTGGGTCCTGGGTCCCTGCCCCAGCCCTTCACCCCTTAGGAGCTCCCCTTTTATGCAGCTCTGACAACCCCTCCGGGACTCCTGCCCTCCTCCTTCTACCATCCAGCAGGGTAGGCTCATCCTTTGCCTCGGTGTCATTCCATATTCCTGTCCTCCAGCTCAGCCCTCCCCTGGGCCCCGTCTCCCCATCCCGCCCCTCACCTGAGAGCCGAGGGCATCTCCGTCTCCTTGTTTGTGACCCCTCCTCGTCCTGAATCCCTGCTCTCTGTGTACCTGTAACACATTCTCACCCCTCTTTGTCTAAATCCTACCTGAACTCTCAAGACACATCTCAAATATCATTTCAAATGTCAAATAACAGAGTGATCTTTACAAAATAGAAATCAGATCATGTCATTCTTGTGTTTAAGAGCTGTAAGGGCCCTGGCTGCCCTTTGAGCACCGCCCGAGTTATGCCCCAGGTCCTGGTATGCAGCCGCCGTGCTGTGGATCTTGGGCCAGGCCTAGTTCTCCCTCCTGGGCCCCAGCACTTGCTGTCCCTTGGCTGCTACCGTGCTCGCTTGCGTCCGGAGTTCACCCGGTCTCTGCTCAACATCCCAAAAATCTCCCAGAGAGCTTCCCAGAGCCCTACCCCCAGTGAATACCCTGCTGCAGGCCCAGCCCTATGAATGCATCCTGTGAACAGAGAGGCAGAGCATCGAGAACCCGGGGCAGTGGAGGCAATGCAGGTGGCCCAGGCAGTCATATCTGTAAAGGGAAGAGGGATTGGAGGTTAGATGGAGATGCTATATGGGAAAATCCCGCTCTCTGCTTGCTTTGAGGCTGCACGGGGCCCTCCAGCCTAGGACATGGGGTATCCAGTGGTTAGTTGGACCAGTCTTGGCAAGGAAACTGGCCAGGTCCAGCTGGAGGGGAAATGTTGAAAATAACCCAGGAGCAGAGGGGTCTGCCACTTTCAGGAGCCCGTTGACCGGGCCAAGCCTGCCCTGGACCCCAGGTTTAACGGGGTGCATGGGCTCAGTCCCCTCTTGGAACACATTTTGTGGTGTCAGCTGCTCTGTTGGTAAGCTGTTGGGACGGCAATGGAAACACCAGTGCAGCGCCTGTGACTCTCTGATCCCCCAACTTGGTTTTCTTCTTTGCATGTTTCGTCTTCTGGACTGAGGTGGTTGTGCTTATCTTCTTGTCTGATGCCAGCCCCCACCCAGGACCCCCACTGAAATGCAAGCTGGTGGTGGCCCCGTTCCCAGCTGCATCAGCCCACCCTGTGCCAGTATGGGGGACCTGCAGCTGGGTGCTGTGCAGTGCCCGTGCGCTGACTGAGCAGAGGCCTCAGTCACTTTGTTCTGATCCCATATTTTCTTGCAGTGATACAATGGATTCATTGACATATAGCTACAATGATTTGCTAAGCCGTTTTGGATAGTCCAGAAATCACTGTATCACTGCCGTCCCGTTGCTCATCCATTTGCTCAAGCAGGCACCAGTAATGTCTCCATTGTGAGACTTGTTGTTACTGTTTTTGGCATATCGAATATGCCACGGGGAGCTTCCCAGGCTCTGCTGTGCGGGCGGGATACTCTCAGTGGTTTGCCGGGCTCTCCGACAGGGATGGATGAATTGAACCCAGGTCGGCCGTGTGCAAGGCAAACACCCTACCCTCTGTGCTATCACTCCAGCCTGGAAAATAATGAAAAAAGAAAAAACCAACAACAACAAAAATTTTTTTTTGGTGGTGGGAAGAGGTGCCAAAAATCAGCCAAAGGCTGTATCTCAATTTTTGGTTCAGAAAATTCAGTTTCCACATTTTTCAGTCTCTGTGCGAGGGAGGGTGAGAAGGAGGGTCCTGACTTATGAGGTAGGTTCCTGTGAGAATTTGGCTCCTGAATCAGTCTGCTCCCACCATGCTTATAGGCAGCCCTTTGCCTCTCTGGTGACCACAGCCTTAGCGCTATGATGCCCCATTTCCTGTGTCACTTGACTGTCCCTGCCTCTGACTGCCTCCCTTGTCACTGTTTCCTGTGGGGTGACTGGAGGCTCTAATCCTGGGAACTAGAACTGAACTCCTAGATCAGAACCTGGGAACTAGATCTGAACCCCTCCAGGCCTGTTGTTTCTCCCCTGGGAGTCAGTAATTGTGGACCCATGGGTGTGGGATTCGCACCAGAGAAGGGAGGGCAGCGGTTCTGATCTGCCAAGCTGGTGGTGGATTAGGGCAGTGAGATTCAGGGGTCCCTCCTCCTGCAAGCTCTCCATGAGTTCATCCTCTGTACCAGCAGCCCCCTCTCCCCCCCGCCCCTCACCTTCCCAGAAGCCCCTCTCATGGATTCTTCTTCTGGTTCTGTGTGAGGTTGCCTGGGGAATAATTTCAGGGATAGAGTGATGTCTGGTATCTAGATGGTCTCCATGGGATTAAAAAAAGCAGATGGTTGGGAATTTAGGAGAGACGAGACAGCGTGGCAGAACAGAATAGAGTGCTATTTCTTCCTGGGAAATGCTTCCTGTCAGGTAAACACCAGCAAATCAAAAACCAATTCTGCAGAGGGATGATTTTGCCTTCCAAAAGATGAAATTACAAAAGCTAAGAAACAATGTGCACCGTTGAGAAAGCCCAAATAAAATTGTGCTGCAAAATGTGTGTGTTTTATGTGTGTTCTGAACCCGGGTGAGTGTAACATGAAGTGGTAATTACGGGCACAGTGGCAGATGTCAGGCCCAAAAGTGTCCATTTTGCTCGCTATGTTGGGCGTCTGTTAGGCAGCTCCATGCAGAACTGCAGCTGTCAAGTACCCCTCTGTGGGCGTTTGCGAGGCCCGCATCTCCTGGCTTGTCCTGAGGAAAGGCATCTGAGCGAGTCTCGAGTTTCACAGCCTGAAGGCTTGTGCCCAGGTAGGGGACTGAAAGGAGACGCAGCCTGGGCATTTTGTTCCTTTGTCTGACTGGACACGGCTGAGCTGAGCTGAGGCCGGGTACCCTCAACTGTCCTCCAGCCTGAGAGCTCCGGGCAGACTAGTGCAAGAGGCCAGACCTGAGCAGCTGCCGGGCCACATTTAGTACCATCAGCAAAGAGTCAAACTCTGTTTCAAATAAATTTCACCCAGGGCAGTAGGACAGGGATGTGGGCTCTTATTTCCTCTCCTTGGCTGATAACAATAGACAATTGATTTCCTGTCCAAAGCTGGGCACTCCAGCAAAATTAAAAGAGTCATATCTCTAGGAAAATAATATTGTAATCTCACTCAACCCCATCTCTAGCGTGAATCAAACAGTTTGTGTTTTCTGGTCTTCTAGAAACCTGCTGGTGATTTCATTTCCTCTCTGTTTGCTTGCTCTCTGAATCCTTGTTGGGATCCTAACACCCTTGTGTGTGACTTGCACGAGCTCCCTTCATGTTCTGTACAAACAGCTTCTCTCTGACCTGTACAACTTTTTTGATCTATACATCTTCCCTCTCTGACCTACAGACTCCTCCCACCCCATCTTACAACCTTCCTCTCTGACCTGCACAGATACCCCCACCTTGACCTGTACTATCTCCCTGTGTAACAGGCTAACAGGCTCAATCCACTTTTATAACCCCTACTGCCTCTCCTGATGAGCACAAACTCCTTATTGAGAGAAGATAGTAATCACATTGAGTGTGGCTGCTTTTACAGATGTGGCAGCTTCAATAGCTTTACTCTTATTTCCCAGCCTGGCTGGGATTTTTTAAATTACTTTTGTTTTGGGGGCCACACCTGACAGTGCTTCAGTGCTCTCAGGGATCACTCCTGGTGGTGCTTCAGGAAGCTTATGGGGCTTGGGGGCTTGACCCTGGTTGGCTACGTGAAAGGTAGACACCCAGTCACAAGCAGACAGATCTTTAGATGTGATGGCAGAGGCAGGCGGAGATTTTGATTATTCATTCATTTATTTTTTTGCTCTTTGGGTCACACCCAGTGATGCTCAGGAATTCCTGGCTCTGCACTCAGGAATTACTCCTGGTAGTGCCTGGGGGACCATATGGGGTGCTGGGGATAGAACCCGGGTCAGCCACGTGCAAGGCAAACGCCCTACCACCTGTGCTATGGCTCTGGCCCCGATCTTGATCTTTTGTCTAAGTCCTTTGACACAGGGACACATATCTATCCTCCCTGCTTCCTTTCTCAGACTGTACCTTATTTCTCTGTGACTGAGGTATGGACACTGTCTGTCTAGTCCCACACTCTCCTGGTCCTTGTCAAGTGACAGGAAGAAATGAACTGTGACTCCAGCCTTGATAATACCTAGCAGGGTCCTGGCAGGAGGAAAGGGATGTGTTTGGACAAGGTAAAGGGTTTGAGTCAGGAGCAGAGTGCCTGTAGCGAAACAGACCAGCAAGGTAAGACTGGTGACCTTAGAGGAAGTTCCTGCCTGCCGTATGCATGATCAAGACCCTCTTGGCGAGCCCCTGATTCCTGCTCTCTAAACTCAACAGACCAGACTCGGATTTGGGCTCACCTTTGGCCAATGACCAGCTTGTGGAGCTTTCAGTTTCTTTGTTGTGAAACAGGCGACAGCCTTCGGGGGCATCTTCAGAAGAATTGTGATTAGTGATGCATCTGGTATTTCCCAGTGTCAACCTGTCAATGGCAAAACAAGCCACTTGGGACATGGCACTGCGGTACTGCAGTCAGGGGTGGGTGAAAAGAAGAGAGGTGTTGAAGGGTGGGGTTACAGAGTCACCAGCAACGACCTTTCCCCGTTTCTCAGTTCTGCCCAAGGACAGATGTTGTATGTGCTGCTGTGCTGCTGCTGCTGGTGATTTTACAAAGACCTTCAAGTCTTCGCCAAGGACTTGCGTGACTGCCTGGCAGAGCCGGGTCTGACAGCGCCTGCACAGCGCTCCCTCAATTGTTTGGGTATCTGCTTGACTTTGGGGTCAGCCTCTCATTGGATAAATCATAGCGGCACTAGATCAATTGTCAAGGTTTGGCCAACTCATTGGAGAGCCTGGATTCATGTTGTGCCATTTCTTCTTCGCGTCGCAATTCTTCCTAAGGAATGTGGTGTCAGAATTTTAGTGCCTCATATTTCCTGCAAATGATAGCACTGAGCTCACAGTGTGCTGGAGACACAGCTTCACGTCGTGTGGTTTGATTTGCTCGGCTCCCAGCTCCGTGCGCCTTTGAAGCTGCAGCTGCATGCGGACGTGATGGCATTTTGGCTAATGGCTGTGAGCGGGGCATTTGTGTCTGCGCAGATAGCCATTCATTTCGGACAGAACACATGTTCCTTGTTTTTCACGTGGCTTCAGTGATCAGAATGAGAAAGCTCTGTTTCTTTAAAAGCACTTGGTTTGAAATGGTGTTTGTTTCCTTCTATTTGTTACTGATATCAGAGGGAGTATCACACATGTTTTGTGGTGATAGGGATCACAAAGGCAGTACTGGGGGGGTCACACATGGGGAGTTAGTCAGGGCTCTGGAGTCAGAGTGTAATCAAGGTAGGAGTTATGCTAATGAAACACGTCCTCATCCCCCACCCCGAAGTGAAGTACTTTTTATATGGAAAAGATGTCACATGTTGGAGACATTACATTTAGAGTTGGAGACATTATATTGCATCGGAAAATTCTGGTCTTCCCACTTAAGTATGTATCTGTTCTATTCCACCCCTGAGCTCTCTCCATAATTGCCAAGACTTTGATCAGGATGATTACCTCATTTTTCTTTACATTTACATTTTTCAATTCTGTCTCTCCCTATTTGTCTCCATTTTCGTCTCCTTCTCTCAGTTCTAGTAATGCTTTACTCCCCAAGATCATCCAACTACCAGTACTTTTGAGCATTTAATGCTTGATGTTTTGGAACTTGGTGTCTCCACTGACCCTTATAGGGGTGTGTGGTGTGAGCATGGCAGGGTCTCACTCCCTGTTTCCAGTTCATTAACTTTCCTAACATTATTTAACGGTTCTAAAGAAGCTGCTTCACACTAGGTCCTCCCTTAAGAGCTTGACGTATACTGACTTTACATGTCCATACACTGTACATTTACACATTCTGCTTACTTTATCTTACAATAAACCGACAAGTAGCTTCTATCACCCTAATTTTACTGACTTAAATTAAAGTAGAGGCAAGACCAGCCCGTCGGATAGCATTGGTTTGTCCTTTCTGCTTTGCAACAGGGAGCTTAGGCTTATTGGGTTGCTCCCTTCACAGTGCTCCCATTCCTCTGTGTTTATTTGTAACTTCTTTCTTTGTGCTCTGTTAACTTGTAAGTATTGTTTTTCTCTTCTTAAGTCCTTTACATAGTTAATTCAGAGCAATGTCATTTTTGTATGGACACAGGAGGGCAGTTAATGCTATGCTTTAGTAACTTGGGAGTCAGTTGATCAATTGACTCTGAATGATATTTACCTCCTGAACATCTGTTGTTCTCTCAACTTAAAACCTCAGTTGCCCTTACTTCCTAGCAACCCCAAAGCAGGGCCCCAATGAGGGACTGGATGGACCCAGGGCAAGTGGTGAGCTATGTGCTACCCTGGCATTGAAATGGGCCTGATGTGCCATAATGCTTAACAGTAAGTTAAGAGCTTGGTCATGAACAAATGCTGTCATGATCCAAAAAGCAATAACTAGATTTAGACCCTGCTAGGGTTAAGAGTGATTAATCAGGCCTGAGCACTATAGTCTTGAGTCTGTGATGAGATGGTTCTAGGAAGCTGCCCTACAAGCTCAATGTATCTCTTATTATGTTCATATAAAATAACTAATATTAGCCCTGTAGCACTGTCATCCTGTTGTTTATCGATTTGCTCGAGTGGGTACCAGTAACATCTTCATTGTGAGATTTGTTGCTACTGTTTTTGGCATATCAAATATGCCACGGGTAGCTTGCCAGGCTCTGACGTGAAGGTGGGATACTCTTGGTAGCTTGCCGGGCTCTCTGAGAGGGACAGAGGAATTGAACCTGGCTTGGTCACATGCAAGACAAGATGCTGTGCTATCACTCCAGCCCAACTAATATTAAGAAGTAGAATTAAGATTTTAATCAAGATTTTTTTTTAGAGATGGAATTATGTTTAATTGCATTTACTGAAATATATGCTCAAGCAGAATTCACATTTCAATTCTGACCAGCGGCAGTCATAGCAGACTCTATAGAATAAAGGCAAGTATCTCAAGAGCAGAAAATCTGGACTTTCATTCTTTTTAAATTTTATTTTATATTTTTGTTTTTTGGGTAACACCCGGCAATACTCAGGGGTTACTCCTGGCTCTGCATTCAGGAGTTATTCCCAGGGTGCTCAGGGGACCATGTGGGATGCTGGGAATGGAACCGGGTTGGCTGTGTGCAAGGCAAACGCCCTACCCGCTGTGCTATGGCTCCAGCCCCATGGACTTTCATTCTTTGTCCTATGCCTGGAGTAGTGCTTGACAAAAGTGGGTACTTGGAGTTATGTAATGGATTGATAAAATATTGGAGCATTTAATAAATGTTAATTAAGTTATTGGACTAAGGAGAAGAGGAACACCCCTAGGTGGTGTTTCCACCCTTGAGCCTGATGGGCGGTCAGGAAGGGCTTTTTTATGTTGATTTTGCTACTGCACTGCGTGTAGCCCAGAATTCTGGGGATGGAGAGCTGAGAGAGTTGGAGGGGAGGAGAGAGAGAGCAGGGCAGCAAGACGGAGCATGGAGAGATGAGTGTTAGGGCGCGGATCGAAATCTCCCTGTAACAACAAAGAGACTCCAGAGACTGCAACCAGCAAGCAGGGTTTATTGTAAGACTGGCTAGCCAGGGTCCAGCCACCTACGCAGACACGCAGTTCCAGCAGGTTGGGCAAGACCCGGAGCTTCTCCAAAGGAGATCTTATATAGGCCTTCCCTGGCCGTTACAGCAGAGCCCGCACATTTCATAGCCAATAGATTTGTAATATTGCAAACTTTCTTAACCAATCCATTTAAAAGGACATCACTCCTTAGCCTATGGTTTTAGAGGTTAGTATTTGCGCCAATATTCAGGAATGTCCTGGTTCTGGGGGCAGTCCTGGGTCCTGTGATATGGGTCTTGTGATATGGGTCTTGTTATCTGGTCTGACCACCACCCTTCTTGCGACCCAGGGTGCCTGTATCCAAATTCCTTGCTCAGGGACAGATAGACAAGTTATTCTACAATGCCGGCTCCTGTAAAAAGAGTCTTAAGAAAGCTAAATAGATTCCTGTGGTCTGTCCTCACAATGAGCAGGAGAGACAGGAGGAGACGGGAATGAAGGGCAGTGTGATACTAGAATGGGGGGCTCAGAGAGACTGGAACAGGTGCGTGGGGAGAATGGGATAAATGGCAACTGATCAATCAACCGGCTTGGCCCTCCTTTCCTCTTCCATCTGCCCCATGGCGCGAACCCTCCCGGCTGGGCGAGCGGATCGAGACCACCCAACCCAGGTGGTGAAGGGGAGAGTGGTCGGAGCCTCCACTGGCCGTCCCAGAGATTAAACACAGCCCCTTGCTTAGTGTCAGGCAGTTAAGATGTGGTGGAGACAGAAGTCCAGCCAGGTGGCCAGGTAGAGGTTTGAACTCTTAATCACTCCAGGATGCCCTCAGATTAGCTGCCGCACTCAATTATGTGCTAACTCCATTATGTTCAACTTATTTAGATGCTCTTTTGGGTCCATGTTCTGTTTAGCCTCCCTACTATGTTTTTGCTCACATACTTCCTTCACTTATTTGCAGTAGCTTAGTTTCAACATACACTATATTATGAGTTTTTTCTTTGAGTATTTTATTTCCTTGGGCCAGAGAGTTAGCTCAACTGGCTGAGTGCATGTTCTCATGCAGGGGGCCTGGAATTAATCCCCAACATCACATGGTTTCCACAAGCTCTACTGTAAGAAATACAAACCTGTGTGCACAGAAGGGGGTGATGTGTGTGTTGTTCGTGGGCTCTCGGGGCGGCTCTCTCTCTCTCTCTCTCTCTCTCTCTCTCTCTCTCTCTCTCTCTCTTGCCACTTGCAATGCGATCGGTGCTCTTGAGCTGCTGTGTAAGGACCGGAGCAGGATGGCTCCTCCTTGTGCTCTGCTTCTGTGTGTGCCGCTGTGTTCTCTTCTGTCTGTCTCTTTATCTCTGTCTCTGTCTCTGTCATCTCTCTCTGGTCTCTTCCAACCTCTCTCTGTCTGTCGTCTCTCCTCTGGTCCCTTCTGGTCTCTCTTCTTCTGATCTCTCTCTCCAGAGCCTTTCTGCTTCTCTCCCTGGAGCCCTTCTCGCTCTCACTTCTGACTCTGACTCTTACTTCTGACTCGCTTTGTGCTCTTTCCTTCCCCTGCTTCTGGCTTCGATGACTCCCTGATTCTCTTTTGCTTTGTGCTCTGTTCTGTCTTCTCCCTACTTCTCTTACAGTCTTAGTTTATATTGCAATCACATAGGGTGGTGACACAAAGGTGGGTTGAACATTAACACATCAACAAAGAGGGGTAAGACCATTTCTCCAGGAGATTAACAAAATCTCATCTAAGAAGATTACTCCAGATTACTAGGAATCCAATTAAGGGCGGGATCCCATCCAGGGTGTGTCACTTTATTCTTTCCTTAGCTAGTAATCCACTTAATAAGTTATAGTAAATTTATTTCTAGCAATGTCATTTTTTTATTTCTAGCAATGTCATTCTGTATGAGCACAGTAAGAGATATATCAAACTTAAAGTTTGGTTCTTCCTGAGGACATCTCACTATATATTCCAGACTAGTCCTCAGGCCAGGTTAGTCTTCCTAACCCCAGCAGGGTCCTAGTCTCGTTGTTACTTTTGGATCATAACAGCATTTGTCTATGACCATGTTCTCAACTTATAGTTGAGTATTTTGTGCTTTGGCCTGGCCCATTTCGATACCAGGGTAGCTCACAACTTGCCCTGGGGCCACTCAGTCCCTAGTTGGGACCCTGCTTTTGGGGTGCTAGGAACTAAGGGCAATTGAGTTGAGAAAGCAGATGCCCAAGGAGTAAATATTATTGGAGTCAATCAGCTCCCAAGTTACAAAGCATAATATTAGCTGTCTTCCTGTGTCCATACAGAAAGGACATTGCTTTAAGGTAAACTAAGTTCCCTGTGGCAAGGCTGAAAGGACAAACCCAATGTTATCCTACACTCTACTAGAAGTGACAGCTGAGCATAGTGTCACCAGGCGTGGTCCCTAAACAAAAACTGATTTTTCTCTTGCTGTTTTTGATTTTTCTAGATTACCTTCATAATAAATTCTACATAATAGAAATTTTATTGGGTTGCATTGAATCAATAAATTAGAGAGACAATGTATATTCTTATCAGCTCTTCTGATATACTGTCTTTATCCATTTGTTCAAATCTTAGGATACTCTCCTGGAGTATGACTTATAACTTGACATACTTTTTATAATTCTAGATATTCAATTCTTCTATCATGAATAGTGTTCTTGTTTTTAAACTTTTTATTGATCAATACAAGAAATGATTTATTTTTATGTTCATATTTATGGGATTTAAGAATTACTCAATTTTGGGGATCTTTTTCTAGGTAGCCAATGATGTATATATATATATGTATGGACTAGAGCAATAGCACAGCAGGTAGGGCATTTGCCTTGCACATGGCCGACCCTGGTTCGATTCCTCTGTTCCTCTTGGAGAGCCCAGCAAGCTACCAAGAGTATCCTGCCCACAAGGCAGAGCCTGGCAAGCTACCCATGGCGTATTGGATATGCCAAAAACAGTAACAGGTCTCACAATGGAGGCGTTACTGGTGCTTGCTCCAGCAAATCAATGAACAATGGGGTGACAGTGCTTTGTATATGTATGTATACACACATATACATATATATTTCGAGTTCACAATGTGGGTGCACAATGAATGCATTCAGTGGCTGGGAACTCCTCCGTGGCTTCCTCAGCAGAGGAACAAAGAGGCAGGGATCACGGTTAGATGGTAAAAATAGTTTACCTCATTTAATACAGAGCTTCTAGCATACTTAACAGGACATCTGAGAGGATTCGAGGTATAGGACTGCATGTAGTGATCACTTTCAGAAGTAAAGCATTTTGGCGGAGGCAATTCTTTTGGGGGGATTAACTCAAGGAGATGCTCTGTCTCCCAGGGACATCTGTATTGCTTTTCTCTTTCCCTTTAGTTGTACATATTACACAATTAACTTTACTTTTATTAATACTTGCAGTTATTTGGATAAACACAGTAAGAGATACAGATTCCAAAACTTAGTTCTCTGGGCAACAAGGGCAAAAGAGGCTTTTTTAACTGTAAATTCTAAACTAAGACCTAAGGATGTTTCAGCTTGTCCTTCCCCATGGCAGTCCTGTCTCTTAAGTTATAATGGCTTGCATCAAAACTGTGCTTTTTTGCTTTCTATACTGTCCCATTTCAATGCCGTGGTAGCTTTGCTGCTCATCCTGGGTCCATCTAAGGCCCCTGGTGGAGCCCCCTCCCCTTTTGGGGCTTTAGGAACTACATACATGACAAAGTCCAGAGTTACCAGAAAGTTTGACTTATAAGTAAACAACCCTGACTTGGGGAATTGTGATAATTAGAGGTAAAGAAAAAAGGAAATATTAAAGATAAACTCAGGAGATTAGGGGTGTTTGCAAGAGCATTGTAAGCTTCTCTGGGGGGAGGAAAAGGGACAATTCACTGACGAAGCCTAAAACACTTAGGGTTAATATTCGATGTATACACACATATAAGTGTTTTTCCTTTAAACACTTTTCTTGTGGGCTGAAGATATTGGCCCAGAGGACAGCATGGTCTTCCCCACAGGCACCGTGAGAATTCTAGCAATAATTTACTGTTGAATATTGCCTACTGGACTTTCTGTTCCAGGTGATATTTTTAACCATATTAAAAAAGAGTTTCTCTTTCTGAGCTTATTAAAAAGTTTCAGCAAATGCCTTTCCAGAACCTATTGACACGATCATAGTGCTTTTCTATGCTGATTTGTATTTATAATGAATAGATCTCTTAAATGGCCAAGAATGCCTGCTCTTGGATTAAACCTTAATTAATTTCTGTGTGTTTCTGATGCCTTTCACATACCACAATAGCATTTTATATCTAATGTTTGCATCTGTATTCATAAAGTATAACTTTCTTTAGTTACTCTTTTGATCCGTCCTTTCTCTTGCTCTGATTTTGAGGATTTGCTAACTTAGGGAAATGGATGAACAAGAAAAATGCCATCTTATGTGTTCACTGGAAACATTTATCTGTTATGGAAATATATGTTCCACAAAAGCCTAAAGCTTAGCCTGGAAAACAGCTGGAGTAGAACCTACTGATAAGTAATTCTTGAACAGCGATTTCAATTTCACACATAGTATTTTGTCTATTGCTTATTGATTCAATTATGGTGACTCATTTTCTTGCTAAAGAGAAAAACATATTGTTTAACCATCAGCATCCCAAATAAGACATATGTATTGATCTTTCCTATGTGAGTGGAAGAAATGGTTCTATTTATTTCCTTTTATCTCTCCTTCCATCTTATAGGTCTTTCCCTACTCACATTGTCTTTGAGCTGTTATTTTAGATTGCAATGTTTTTACCTTTGAGAATTACACATGACACATGCATCTAATTTATAACAGTTATGCATAGTTGCTTGATAAAATGGTTTTAAGACCATTTGCTAGCCTTTTATGCCTTGACTTTTCCATTTTTAAGCCATGATCTTTTCTTTTTTCTTTATTGATGGTCCAGAGCAAGTTGTGTGTGTATGTGGGGGGGCCCTGGTTTTGAAACTTTAGCTGGGTATATAAATTTGGAATCACAAACTCTCCTTTTAACTCTTGCATTTCTGCTTCATTGGTGTTTTCTATCATTGAATAAGTGGAAGGGAAATTCACGCAAGCTATTACATTCTTGTTAAAGAAAACCCATTCCTCCTCAACAGGAATTATGAAAAAACATTAGGATAAAAATCCCCAAACACCATATTTTGCCTTGAATATTAGAATCTTACCATCAGTTCTAGTGGGTTTGTGAAATACTGTTTCCAAATTAGTTTATTTCTATGTATTGTTTAGGTGATTTCAAAGGGTATTTTTCTGACATTCCTTCACATGTATCTTTGTACTCGCAGGATCTACTTTCTTCTCATATCTGATTCTTTATTCTTTTCTCCTGCATACTGGTCTAATTATGTACAACTCCCAATGTTTATTTTAATTTTCTGTACAGTTTTTTGAATGGTACTGGAGGTGTTTTAAATTATTCTGCAACAAAATTTATTGCCTTTATCTTCTTAACTGCCTATTCCTGTTGCTTATCAGTTACAATCTTAATTGATACTTCAATTACTTTATTTTAGAGTTCAAATTTTCTGTAAATAATAGATTTATTTCTTACTTCCTTATCAAAGATTAGATGATCACAAGCATGAAAATATGTAAATCTGTAACTGTACCCTCACAGTGATTCACTGATAAAAATAAAAATAAATAAAATAATAATAGATTTATTAAGATATAATGCATGTATAATAAATTTCATACTTTTGAAATGTACAAATGAACTGATTTTTACTATATTTCCAAACTGTATAACCATCACTACAAAATTTGGACATTATTATTACCCTAAAAAGAAACTGAATACAGATTACCAGCTACTTCCCATTTTTTTCTCCCTTCTTCCCTGGCAACAATGTTCTAATTTTTATTTCTTCAGTTTGCCTATTCAGTATTTCTTCTTTTCTTTTTTGTTGCTGATATTCCATTATATAGGTGAAATATATCTTATTTATCCATAATTAGTCATGAATATGCTCTTTCATTTTGGGGTTATTACAAATAATGCTTCTATGAGGATTTGCGCATTATGTACAAAATATGGATAAATGTTTGCAATTCTCTTGGGTTTAAACCAGAAGTAAAATTACTGGGTTTTATGATAATTCAATGTTTAACATTTTAAAGAAGTGTTAAAATATTTTCCAAGCTGACACATCATTTTATATTCCCGCCAGCAATAAGTGAGTGTACAGATTAACCACATACTCATTAATTCTTGATACTATCTGTCTTTATAAGTTCTGCCATCCTATTGTATGTGAAGTAGTACCTATCATGGTTTCTAGTTGCATTCCTTGAATGAGCGTTGATAATGAGTATCTTCTTTGCAGAAATGCCTATTTATTCTTTTGCCCTTATTTTGACTAAGTTACTTGTTTATTTTTGTTGAGTTGTGAGAGTGCTTCATAAGATTGGTAATATGAAGATATGATATAAGACATATCCTCTATATGTCTAAGCATATTTTCCTACAGTTCCAGTGTCTTTTCGTGTTCTTTGATGGTACAAGCATTTTTAATGAAGCTCAATTTGTCTTTTTGTTAATTTTGACTGTGACATCATTTTTGAAAAAACCCTACTCAGTACAGAGTCATAGGGACTTAACTACTCTACTTTCACTAGGAATATTATAGTTTTAGATCGTATATGTAGATCTTCCATGTGTTTTGGGTTATTATTTGTATACGTTGTTACTTGTATAACAACGTATATGAGTTATGATACTCGTATACATTGTTATACGTAAACTCTACTGAGTTTACGTAGAGTTCCAGGTGTACAGTGTTCCAACTCAAATCCCATGACCAGTGTCTGCATTTCTCCACTAATGAAGATGGTCCCGCCCCCTGCCCACCAGGTGCACCCTCACCCCCAATACACTTGTCCCCTTGACAGACGTATTTTAAATCATAATTATTTCAGCTTGGATCACATGTTTACAGCAGTGTTACCTTTAGTAAAAATACCTTGCCTCTATTACCACAGGTAAGTCCTAGGTCCCTAACCCTTGTCCCTATATCCCATTAGCCTTCCTCTTCTTGATCTCCTCATCTTCTCTTCTTCTCTGACATTTTCGTTTTCGCAGTCTAAGGTCAAGGATTTGTCTACCTTTGATACCTTCCACTCCCCTCTAATGTTATTTTATGCAACTCTGATTAGTGAGAACATCTGTCTTTGTCCTTCTGACTTATTTAATGTAACATGAGATTCTCCAGTCCTGTTTAAGGTGTAGTCACTCTCATGTTTGCATATTTCCTTCTGGCTGCATGTTATTCCATCATGTATATAAACCACAACTTCATAACCCTCTCATCTGTTGTTGGACAACTGGGTTGTTATCATATTCTGACTAATGTTCTAAGAGCTGCAATTAATATAGGTGCTCATGCATCTTTTTGAAAGAATGTTTTTGTGCCTTGAGGGTTGATACCAAAAAGTGGAATCCTTTGGTCACATGGTCATATGAATCTACAGAGAAACCAAGGCATTCAAGACTTGTGACTAAAAATTCCAGGTTTAATGGAGTCATAAATGGGTGACTCCCCGCCCCCCCCATCTCCTTGTATTTCCAGCAGCTTGGCAGTCACACTCATAAACTGCCTCTGGTGTCATATAATCTCATTAATGGTCATGATCCAGAGAATCAGCAATAAATCTTTCAGAGGAGAGCACAGAACGGTATGCCATAGAGATGCCTCCAGACCCCATACAAGACTGTCTTGTCCAGGGCAACCCGGAGTGGGGAGGTGAGCTCTCCGACCGCCCCAATGGAGCCCTGGCAGACAAAAACCTCCAGAACTCAATCACTGCCATGTTCACGGCTGCTCTCCACAGGCTCAGACGAGCCTCACCCATGAGTGAATCTGCTGTATAACCATATTTTAAATCTTAGAATTCCTGGAGCATCCCACATTTTACACCACTGATATACCAAGTATAGCACATCACATTTGATGGGATTTAAAGTAGAAGGCAATCAATCTTAGGAGAAAAAATATATATGTAAGCACACAAGGCTCAACCTTAACAACATGTTAGTAATCTCTTATTGAAGTGCTTAATGGCTCTTGGGTGAAATACAACAATCTTCATATACTTTCCTCTAAGGAAACATTTTTGGATAATTTTTAGCGGATTATTCATAACAAACAATGCAAAATAATTGCTTTGGGGTCAGGGTTTGGGGTTTAGGATAGAAACATTCAAAATATAGTGGTGGGGAGATGTAATGCAATATAATGTAGTGGAGAGATTGGTGTTCAAATATTAAATGTAATCAATTATGGTGAGCAACTTTATAAAAATAAAATAAAATTTAAAAAATTCTCCCTTTAGTTTTTCTATTGCAATGGTTAGGTTGGGAAATAATAACATTTACAATTTCAAATATAAATATACATTTATTATTTTTTAAGAACAAAATATTTTCTTTATTTTCTGATATTAGAATAGATGCTGCCCAAAAGTTACCTGGGTTTTCTATGTATATTCCAGGCAATACTTTATTTTCCCATGCCTCTGCAAAGTTTGCGGGCATTTGTGTTAGCAATACATTATGATTTGAGTTTTACTGTTTCAACCACTTTCAAGAATTGGTGAAGCTGAGGATTTACCCCCAACATATGACCTGGTCATGAAAATGGGATCAGAATGCATGTGTGATCTCTTTGAGGAGATGCATTAAGAGCCACAAAGCTCTCTATTTCTTTGGTCAGTCCATGTATCTCTGCTGCAATTTCAGTGTGGTGATAAAAGACATGCTTAGCCAAGCTCCAGTCAACTTTCATTTTGAAGGAGAAATGCGCCATTGTCACCTGTGTTTTCAGTATGATTTTTTGAATAAAAGATACTTAGAAAAATTAAGAGTAAAATCTGTACAAAAAATTGGTGTTACTTTACAACCTCAATTTTCTATCTACAGCTGCACAACACCAACTCACTTACTTATATTTTTTAAATTTTATTTTATTGAATCACCATATGGAAAGTTACAAAGTTCTCAGGCTTATGTCTCAGTTATACAATACTCAAACACCCATCCCTTCACCCGTGCCCATATTCCACCACCAAAGACCCCAGTATACCTCCCAACCCCCGCCCCCTACCCCCCATCCCCGCCTACTTAGTTGATAAATTTCACTTCATTTTCACTTTACCTTGATTACATTCCATATTTCAACACAACATTCACTATTGTTGGAGTTTTCCCCCAAGAAAGACAGCCCTACTGCCAAGAAAGCATTTGATAATTAGTTTTCCATTGCTGAGACTGGAGAGATATGAAGTCCCGCTGTTTCAAGTACATGGAATTTTTCCCCCCTCCTTCCCGCACCACCAAGTTCATGCCTGCTTAGTGAATAGTCCTCATCGATTGTTATCTGACAGAAACACCACACACACTAGATAGCCTATGACAGTTTAATTTTAATATGTTGGAGATCTTTATCAAGATTTTAATCTATTTTAACAACTACAAATTACAAAATGTATGACTGTATCATTTTATTGATACTTTATCATTGAAACCTTTAAATTTTGCTACAGAATATTTTTAGGTATGGACACATTTATATGCCTTGTAAACTGTCTTAATATTAAGTTTCATTCTTTTGTCCAATTCTTGAAATTTTTATTCTGTTATTCTCTCCATGTAACTAACACAAAATTATAACACAAAACACTCTGGCTTGATCCTTTAGGTCTTGACTTTTTCCCTCAAATTTTCCACCTTTCTCTTTGCTTTATGTTTAGCACTTCCCCTTGTCTCTCTCTTCTAGAAAGTTAATTCAGTTTTCACCTATATAATATTAATATTCTATTTTCAGCTCTTCTGTTGACTACTTCACTTAGGCATTTAAATTTTCATGTTTGTTCAATGCATAACATTAACAAAAGCCTTTTCTTATTAAATGAATGAAACATTAGTTTGAATTTATCTTATGAAATAACTATGTGTATGTATTTTAAGAAAGTTACCTTCTGTTTTCTGAATTATCATTTTTTCTCTCCCAGGAACATGTGTTTGTCATAGGTTTTGTTTTTCTTGCTCTTAATTTTCTTCAGATAGCTGAGGACCCTGAGGGCATTTTCTCTCTGTAAGTGGAGACTAGATCGATTCAAGTAGTATCTCTCCAGGGCATTTTTTTCTTTGGGGAATTGACCACACCAAAAGAGATGGGATAAAGACTTTTTTTTCCCAAATATTTTTTAATTGAATTACTGTGAGGCATACCCTTACAAAGCTGTTCGTGATTAGGTTTCAGTCATAGAGTATTCCAAGACCCATTGCTCCACCAGTGTACATTTACCAGCACCAGTGTCCCCAGGTTCCCTCCCATCACCAGCCTACCTCTCTCTCTCTCTTTCTCTCTTCTCTCTCTCTCTTTCGATCTCTTTCTTTCTCCTCTTGTGCATTGTGGTTTGCAGTACAGATTCTGTAAGAGTGTTGTGTTGTCCCTTTACTACTTTTAACATTCAGTTCTTGTCCAGTGATAATTTCCAACTATTATTGTCATACTGGTCTCTTCCCTTTCTTACCTATCCTCCACTTCATACATATTCTTGTGGTTGATTCCAACCATTGAACAGTCTTCCTAGCCCTTGTTTTCCCTGGCCTTGGATATTAGTCTTCTGCTATAATATTTTTATATGCTGCAAATAAATGTAGTCATTCTATATCTGCCCCTTTCCTTCTAACTCATTTCACTCAGCATGATACTTTCCTTGTCTATCCATTTAAAAGCAGTTTAAATGACTTCATTTTTTCTAACAGCTATGTAGTATTCCATTGCGTAGATGTTCCATAGTTTCTTTATCCGTTTATCTGTTCTCAGGTACTCAGGTTGTGTTCAGATTCTAGCTGTTGTGAATAGTGCTGCAATAAACATAGGAATGCAGATGATTTTTCTGCTGTGTGTTTTTGGTCCCCCAGGGTATATTCCCATAAGTGGTATTTCTGGGTTAAATGGGAGCTTAATTGATAGGTTTATTGAGGAATGTCCATAATGTTTTCCAAAAAGATTGAACCAGTCTACATTCCCATCAACAGCTTTTGGGAAGACTTTTGATTACCATTTCAATTTTCTTGTTGGTAATAGGTCTATTAGGTGTTCCAAGTCTTCTTGGTTCAGCCTTGGGAGGTTATAGGAATCCAGATATTTATGCTTCTTCTAGAGAATTTCTAGGCTCTCTTGTTTCAGGGCATACCAAAGCAATCTCAGATGATCTTTTGAATTTCTGTGGTTTCTGTTGTGATGCCTCCTTTTTATTTATGATTTGGTTTGTTAGGATTCTCTCTCTTTGTGAGTCTTGCTAGTGGTTTGTTGATCTTATTTATTTTTCCAAGGAAACAGCTCTTGGTTTCATTGATCTTTTGGATTGTTTTGGAGATTCCAGCTCATTGATTTCTGCTCTAAATTTTATTATTTTTTTCCTCCTGCCTTGCTTGGGCTCCTTTTGTCGATTATTTTCTAAGATCTTAAGCTGTGAAGTCAAGTGATTTATGTGGGCCCTTTTTCCTTCCTGCTGTACACATGCAGAGATATAAACTTTCCTCTTAACACTGATTTAGCTGTGTCCATAAATTCTGGTAGCTTCTGTCCTCATTCTCATTTGTTTCCAGGAATCTTTTGATTTTTTCCTGATTTCCTCTCCAACACATTGTTCAACAATGAGATATTTAATTTCTAGGTGTTGATTTCATTCTCTATATTTATATGTGGTTAACTACTATCTTCAGTGCATCATGATTTGAAAAGATAGTTGATACAATTTCTATCTTCTTGTTTTTATTAAGGTATGTTTTATGGCCCAGCATGTGGTCTATCTTGGAAAATGTTTCACGTGCATTGGAGAAGAATGTGTGTTTGACTTTTTGGTGATGAAAAGCCCTGTGTATATCTACTAGCCCTCTCTCTTTCATTTCTTCCTTCAGAGCCAGTATTTCTTTGATGAGTTTTAGTTTTGATGATCTATGAAGAGGTGACAAGGCTGTGTTGAAGTCTCCAACTACTATTGTGTTGCTACCAGCATCCTCCTTGAAATCTATTAGCAGTTGTTTTAAGTGTTTTGCTGGCTCCTCTTTGGAGGTGGGCTAAATCTTCTGGGACAATGGCTGTTGTGAAGATATGTGAATGGAAAGTCTTATAGAGCATTGTATTCTGTGGATTTGGAAAAATGTCTCTCCTTCAAATGACTCCCCCTTCCACACATCCATGCCATCTTGTGTCTGCTGTGAATGCTGGAGTTCTGCTCTCTGCTGTTTCTCTGTTATGTGCTACACCTTTTTAGGAGATCTTCATCATCCCCTATGCTGGTCTGACTTTTACACTGCATTTCTGACTTGGTGGGTGGAAAGGAGTGGTTTTAGGTTTACTATTATTACTTCAATTGACTGCCCAGACTACAACCCACTTGCTCCTGTAGCTGGCTACGCCAGTGATGGCCCTTCTGCCCCAGTGGGAAGAAGAGCTTTATTTCTCTTGGGTCATTTCTCTTGGTTACCAATCGCTTAATCTTCTGCAGCATCTAACAATGAAATCAATGCCTTCTACTTTCTGTCCTCATTCAAGTACTTGGCCAATGATGGCTCTAATTCCTTTTCTTGACTCTTTGAGGTTTGATGTATCACTTCACTTGTATCACTTGTTATCCCGTTGCTCATCAATTTGCTCAAACGGGCACCAGTAATGTCTCCGTTTGTCCCTGTTGCGTGCAGTGTAGCCCAATGGCATCTGCTTGCTTCAGGAATATGAAAAGCATCAAACCGTTTGTTCGGGGTCTTGATGAAGAAGTTTGATCATCTTGTAGGTGGGCGGCCATGCATTCTTTTGATGTCCTGTGGATTCCAGTCGGTAACAACTCTAGTCCAGTGTTCGTCTCCAAATCACATTATGTGTCTGGCCCATCTGATTTTCGACACCTGAGTAAAAGAGACAGCGTCCCTGATTCTTTTATTTTATTCTTTTATTGAATAACCATGTGGAAAGTTACAAAGCTTTCAGGTTTAAGTCTCAGTTATACAATGCTCGAACACCCATCCCTTCACCAGCGGACATATTCCACCACCAAGAATCACAGTATACCTCCCCCTTTCCCTTCCACCTCCCCAGCACCCCATCCTGCCTGTGTAACTGGTAAATTTCACTTTACTTTCCCTTTACCTTGATTACATTCAATATATCAACAGAAAACTCACTATTATTGTTTGGAGTTTCTCCCCCCTAAAGTCGACCTGCTGAAAAGGAAGCATTTGATAATTTGTTTTCCATTGCTGAGAATGAAGAGATGAGGTGGAGTGGCCACACTAGCGGCCGCACGGTTTTGGATTTCTGTATTTTAGTATTTTAGTAACAAAGTCCAGAGAAATGTCTGCCAGAAATTGCATCATTGTAAGCTTGTACCTCTCAGCTACTTTATATTCCACATATGAGTGCAATCATTCTATGTCTGTCTCTTTCTTTCTGACTCATTTCACTCAGCATGATGCTTTCCATGTTGATCCACTTATATGCAAATTTCATGACTTCATGTTTTCTGACAGCTACATAGTATTCCATTGTGTAGATATACCAGAGTTTCTTTAACCAGTCATCTGTTTTTGGGCACTCTGGTTTTTTCCAGATTCTGGCTATTGTAAACAGTGTGGCAATGAACATAGAAATGCAGATGTCATCTCTATATACCTTTTTGCCTCTCCGGGATATATTCCCAGGAGTGGTATTGTTGGGTTAAATGGAAGCTCAATTTCTAACTTTTTGAGAATCGTATATATTGTTTTCCAAAAGGGCTGAACCAGTCGGCATTCCCACCAGCAGTGAAGGAGAGTCCCTTTCTCCCCACATCCAAGCCAACACCGGTTGCTTTTGTTTTTTTTTGGATGTGGGCCAGTCTCTGTGGTGTGAGATGATATCTCATTGTTGTTTTGATCTGCATCTCCCTGATGATTAGTAATGTGGAACATTTTCTCATGTGCCTCTGAGCCATTCGGATTTCTTCTTTGGGAAAGTCTCTGTTCATTTCATCACCCCATTTTTTGATCGGGTTGGCAGTTTTCTTCTTGTGGAGTTCAACCAGTGCATTGTATATCCTTGATATAAATCCTTTATTAGATAGGTACTGTGTAAATATCCTTTCCCATTCTGTAGATTGTCTTTGTAATTTGGTCACTGTTTCTTTTGAGGTGCGGAAGCTTCTTAGTTTGAGATAGTCCCATTTATTTATCTCTGTTTTCACTTGCTTGGCCAGTGGCGTGTTAGCTTTGAAGATACCATTGGCTTCAATGTCGTGGAGTGTTTTGCTGATCTTGTCTTCGATGTACCTTAGGGATTCTGGTCTTATGTTGAGGTCTTTAATCCATTTTGATCTGACTTTTGTACATGGTGATAGGTGGAGGTCTAAGCCCATTTTTTTGCATGTAGCTGTCCAGTTTTGCTAGTACAATTTGTTAAACATGCTTTCCTTGCGCCACTTCACATTTCTTGCTCCCTTATCAAAGATTAGATGATCATATATTTGGGGGTGTGTGTCAGAGTATTCAACCCTTTCCATTGGTCTGCAGCTCTGCCTTTGTTCCAGTACCATGCTGTTTTAATGACTACCACTTTGTAGTAGAGTTGGAAGTTGGGGAGGTTGATTCCTCCCATTTTCTTTTTCCCAAGAATTGCTTTAGCTATTCGTGGGGGTTATTGTTCCATATGAATTTCAGGAGCGCTTACTCCATTTCTTTGAAGAATGTCAAGGGTATCCCTATAGGGATCACATTGAATTTGTACAATGCTTTGGGGAGAATTGCCATTTTGATAATGTTAATTCTTCCAATCCATGAGCAGGGGATGTCTTTCCATTTCCCCATGTCCTTTTTTATTTCCTGAAGTAGCGTTTTGTAGTTTTCATTATACAAGTCCTTTACCTCCTTTGTTAAGTTGATTCCGAGGTACTTGATTTTTTGATGCACAATTGTGAACGGGATTGCTTTTCTCATGTCACTTTCTTCTCTCTCATTATTTGCATATAGGAAAGCCATGGACTTTTGGGTATTGATTCTATAGCCTGCAACTTTACTATATGAGTCTATTTTTTCTAGGAATTTCTTGGTAGAGGATTTAGGGTTCTCTCGGTATAGTATCATATCATCTGCGAATAGTGAGAGCTTGATTTCTTCCTTTCCTACCTGAATGCCCTTAATATCTTTTTCTTGCCTAATTGCTATTGCAAGTACTTCCAGTACTATACTGAACAGAAGTGGAGAGAGTGGGCATCCTTGTCTCGTCCCTGTTCTCAGAGGGAAGGCTCTTAGTTTTTCCCCATTGAGGATGATGCTTGCCATAGGCTTGTGATAAATGGCTTTGACTCTATTGAGGAAGGTCCCTTCTATACCCATTTTGGTGAGCGTTTTCATCATAAACAGGTTCTGGATCTTGTCAAATGCTTTCTCTGCATCTATTGATATGATTAAATGATTTTAATCTTTTTTTGTTGATATTATGGATTATGTTGATTGATTTCCGGATGTTAAACCATCCTTGCATTCCCGGGATGTATCCCACTTGGTCGTGGTGTATGATCTTTTTGATGAGTTGTTGAATTCTATTTGGTAATATTTTGTTGAGAATCTTCGCATCTGTGTTCATCAGGAATATTGGCCTGTAGTTTTCTTTTTTTGTCGTGTCTTTGTTTGCTTTTGGTATTAGGGAGACATTAGCTCTCTCTCTTCTATTTCTTCCTTCAAAGCTTGTATTTCCTTGGTGAGTTTTAATCTTCTTGTTCTGTTCAGAAGTTATAGTGCAGTGTTGAAGTCTCCAACTACTATTGTGTTGCTCACAATGTCCTTCTTAAGGTCTGTTAGCAGCTGTTGTAGGTATTTAGCTGGTCTCACATTGGGTGTGTACACCTTTAGGAGTGTGATTTCTTCCTGCTGTACATATCCCTTGATTAATAAAAAATGGCCTTCACTATCCCTTCTAATCTTTTTCCACCTGAAGTCTATGTTGTCCTATACTAGTAAGGCCACCCCAGCTTTTTTGAGGGAGTTGTTTGCTTGCAGGATTGTTTTCCATCCTTTGACTTTGAGTCTGTGTTTGTTCTGGCTATTCAGATGTGTTTCTTGCAGGCAGCAGAATGTTGGGTTCAGTCTCTGAATCCATTTTGCCAGTCTTTGTCTCTTAACTGGTGAATTAAGACCATTGACATTGAGAGAGATTATTGTCATGGGGTTTTGTGCCATCTTTCTGTAAGGGTTTGTTGTGCTTGTAGGGGTTTTTCTTGTCTTACAGTAGCCCCTTTAGTCCTTCTTTTAGGTTTGGTTTAGAGTCTATGAAGTTCCTGAGTTGTTGTTTATCCGCAAAATAGTGTATCGTTCCTTCGAGTTTGAATCAGAGTTTGGCCGGATAAAGTATTCTTGGTGAAACATTCATTTCATTGAGCTTTTTCACTATATCCCACCACTGCCTTTGGGCTTAAAGTGTTTCCTCTGATAGGTCTGCTGTGAATCTAAGGGGTACTCCTTTGAATGTTATTTCCTTCTTTGACCTTGCTGCTTGCAGTATTGTGTCTCTATCCGTCATGTCCATCATCCTAACTATGATATGTCTTGGAGTTTTTCTGTTAGGGTCTCTTTTAACTGGCACCCTTTTGGCTCCCTGAATCTGGATGTCTGCATTCTCCAGCTCTGGGAACTTTTCAGCAATGATTATTTTGACTGTGGCTTTTTCATTGGGATTGGTTCCCTGGCCTTCTGGTACTCCAATGATTCTAATGTTGTTCCTCTTGAACTCATTCCCTAGGACTCTGATTCTCCCTAGAGCTATTTTGAGGTATCTCCCCATTGATTGTTGTTGCCTGTAGGTTGCCTGCAGCTCATCTTCAAGCTCACTGATTCTGTCTTCTGCTGTAGTCATTCTATTGTTGAGGGCACCCACTGAGTTTTTTAATTCATCTACCGAATCCTTTATTTGTGACATTTCCTTTTGTAGGTTTTTTTATTTCTGCTCTCATTTCTTCCCGTAATTTCTCGGCTGTCTGTTGTATCGTTTCTGTCAGGTCATCGTTTAACTTGTCAATCTTTCCATTGAGTTCATTGAACAGCTTCAGGATTTCACCTCTGAATTCTTTTTCAGAGAGCTCAAGTTTGTAGGAAACGGCTATTGAGGCATCTGGACTCCTTTCATTGTCCTCTCCTTGTGGTGGGGATTTGCGCTGTTTCTTCATATTGTTGTGGTGGTATGTAAGAGGGACCTTCTTGGAATTAGCTAGCAACCTATTTGCGAACTATTTTCTGGGACAGCTAAGATGATACTCGGGGAAATAGGTGATGAATACAGAGATGTACTGAATAATTGCTTGGTATTTTGAAAATATGTGTGGCTCAGGAGGAGGCCACGCCCACTTTGTTGAGTCCCCGCCTACTTTTGTTGAGGCCCTGCCCACTTTCACAATGTGGCAGGATGACTGCAGGAGGGAGCAAACCTGTGTGGCGGCGCTGGAGGGTGGCGAGGGGCTAGATGGGCAGTGCTCAGGCAGGTTGGGAGTCAGGGTCCAAAAGGAGTCGATGCGGGGGTGGGGTGGTGGGGGAGAGGTGCAGGTGCAGAGGAGATGGCGCTTGTTTCAGTCCACTAACCTGCAAGAGGGAGCGAACCAGCGTGGTGCGCTGGAGGGTGGAGGGACTGGATAAAATGTTATATTCTAAGCATAGCTCTTTCGATTCCTCTTTGGGAGACCCAAATTATTCTTATCCTGCTTTTGTAGGGCCCAGGTCTCTGAGGCATATGTTAGTGCAGGGAGAATGGTGGAGTCGAAAAAGATGTGCCCAGAGCTGGAGGTTCTTCTTCCTCTTAACATATTTGATGCTCTTGAAGGCGTTCCACACCTCTCTCTTCCTCCTGCACAGCTCAGGTGCTAGGGCATTCATCATGTTGAGTTCTTGACCCAGGTACACATAACTGCTGCATTCAGAGATGTTCATTCCATTGAAAGCAAATGGAACATCAGGAACTAGTTCGTTTCGCATAAACATTGTCTTCATGGGATTCAGCTGCAGTCTGACCTTTCCACACTCACGGTCGAAGTTGGCCAGCATTCGTGCTGCTTGGCTAATGTTTGGTCTGATGTACTTCAGTGAAATATCATGCCATTGGATTTGGAAGGGAACAAGAAAATTACAAATTTACCATTTTGAAGGAGTAAGGGTTATTGTGATGGGAGAGACACAGAGGCAGAGAGGCATTTAGAGAGCTAGGACTAGCTTGGATGCTTATGTAGCTAGGTCAATTACTCCACTAAATGAATCTTTCCCTCCAGCGGGAGGAGGGCAGAGGGCCTTGCAAAGAGGGGTGGATAGGATCCAGAGACTCAACCTTTGTCTTGGACTGGAATGACCTGTCACTCATGGTTAGTTTTCTTTCTTGTTCCTTTTTTTCTTTTTTCAATTGAATTACCATGAGCTACAGTTACACAGATTTCATGTTTGAGTTCCAGTCATATGATGTACACCCAGTGTACATTTTCCACCACTAATGTCCCCAGTGTCTTTTCCCCAACCCGTCCCACTCCTCCCCTGCCTCTGTGGCAGACAATTTCCCTCTTTCTTTCTACTTAGGGAATTATGGCTTGCAATACAGATGATGAGAGTCTGTCACGTTTGGTCCTTTATCTACTTTCAGCACACATATCCCATCCCAAGCGATTTCTCCACCATCATTGACTTAGTGATTCCTTTTCTATCCCAGCTGCCTTCTCCCCCAGCTCATAAGGCAGGATTATAATCATGGAGTAATCTTTTTGGCCTCTTTCTCTACTGTCTTTGGGTATTAGCCTTATATTATGTTATTTTATATTCCACAAACGAGTGCAGTCATTCTGTATCTGTCTCTCTCTTGTTCCTTTAATACTAAGAAGTATTACCTAACGCTACATCCTGAAGATTTTTTTCCCTTGGTGAGGGAATTATCAAGTTTAACTGATAAGATACATTACTGGATCCAACAAGTATGGGTCCTCACATTTTCCTCTGAAAATATGGGAGGTAAATTAGTTAATTATTGTTTTTGAATTGACATGCTATTCAGGATTTTGATTTATAACTTAATTGTACTGCTTTAGGGAACTTCCAATTTTTAACTAGATCCATTTGAATAAACTTAGTGTTCTCTCTCAGTATTAGCCAAAGGAAGATTAAAAAGTAAGCTGAAGAGTTTAGTAGCTTTGTAACAATAGCATAAAATGTGGAATAATGAACTGTAAATGTGTCTAATTACATAAATAATGCATTTGTGTAATTGTCAAGTAAGGGGGTGTGCTAATGAATCAATTATTTTTAATTGTAGGATGCTTGATTGTTTCAGAAATATAATTGATTGTAATCAAGAATCAATTAAATGTTGATAGTAATTATGTTTATCAAGCTTAAATACATGACATCATTACACTATAACTGCTTCAGGAAGAAGAAACTAGAATGAGGTTATTATAAGTGCAGGAGAAATAGCTCATATTTATGCCAACAGCTTGGCAGTAGTAGGACTGAACAGTAATGAGGTAGAAAAGAGAAACGCATCTTCAAGGCTTATCAGTTAAGGCTGATGAAGGCAAACTCCTCCAGCTGTGAGCTCATCACATCCTGAAGCTAAGCAGGTTTCTGCCCCTGGAGAGTGTTTGGATTAGAGACTTTTAAGATAAAAAACACAGGTGCAGTGTAGGTACGGGCATGGGCAGGCAGCACCCAGTGTAGTTTTGGTGGAAACTGTTAGACTCTTTATTTGGGCTCTTTTGAAATATGTGTGGCACCTGTGTTGGTCCTGCTGCTCTGCTCAAGTTAGCTTGGGTGCCTGACTCTGTTAAGCGCAAGTAGTTTGTCTAAATTTGATGTAAATGAATGCTACTAGGTGAAAAGATGGTTGAATTTAATGTCCATTAATTGTAAAAGGTTATACCTATAAGCTTCCCATTCCTGGCACTGTGTCTAATTCATATTTATATTCCTGGAGCTTGGTACATAGTAGGCATTTAACACATGCTAAATAAATGAAAGAAGTGTTCATGGCTTATTAGCTATTTATGGTAATGCTTTTAGGTGGCTGCTCCTGAGCTCAATCTGACAAATGTCGATAATCATAGTTTTCAGCTCATCTACCCATCCATCCATCCATCCATCCATCCATCCATCCATCCATCCATCCATCCAATCAGTTTATGAACATTTGTGTCAAGAAATGCCTCTGAGGTTTAGTGTTGAACATGATGTTTATCGTTTAATTGTAATGAGATGGTCCTCCCCCTTAAAGAGTTTATAGTAAATTAAGGGAAGCAACCAATTGAACAAGTCTTTGCAAGAATGTGACAAATGCTACTGAGACACAGGGTGTGGGCATGACTTGTCAAAGTTCGGATAGCACATTTGAAGTGGCACATAGAAACTAAACCTGGGTAGAAGGAGATTGAGTGTAGACCTTGACTACAGTAGTAGCTTCACTTCTGGAACTCTTTGTAATGAGGAGTTTTGGTGTCTATTGGTTGTCACTGGACTAAGGACTGATTTAGTGCAATTCATCTGAATCAGATATGCTTTAGGTATTAGCATTTTCTTGCATTATTTCTTTAATAATTTCCCTTGATCTGCATTTCTCCTCTTTTTTTCTGATGCTTCTGTTTTTTAAAAAATGTTGTAGCTCCTGGACAGACACTGTAATATTCTTTCCTGTTGTTCACTCTTTTGTTTTATTCTGCTTTTTAAACCATATTTATTATTGAATTTTATTGTTCTGTTTTTTAAATTTCCATAGTTTTTTTGTTAGTGCTAAATGCTAATTTTTAAAATGACAACCCCATCTTATTTTACCAACCCATTTTTTATCTTTTCATTGTAAGAAAAAGAAGTATAGCTTTTTTAAAAAGTTTTTTCTGTTTACTTTTTTAAAAATTTTAGGCTTGTGTGTGTTTTTTCTTTCATGTTACAAATTTCCCTGAAAATCTGCTGATACTTGCTTTTTTGCTTATGTTATGTGTAAAATATGAAGAGTTAAATGTCTCTCTGTGTGTATACATGTGTGTATGTGGGTAGGGGTGTGTGTGTATGTGTGTGTGTGTGTGTGTGATTGTGTATATGCATGTGTGTTGGAGAGTGAGGACTTTGTTCCAAGATGTCACATAGTGGAGCTAGTAATTTTGTCTTGGAGCCTCCCACCAACAGTATTGCCAGATGTGTTCCTCTTTGCCGAAGCCAATCCCCACCAAATGCACCCCACTCCCCAAAACACACACACACACACACATACAGGTTTGTTGGTTTTCTCACAGAAAATTCTTTAGTTTGTTGTGTTGTAAATCTTGCTTCTTCTTTTGCCTTTTTGGTTTTTGGATCATAGCTATGGGTTCTTAGACCTACTTCTGTCTCAGGTATGTGTTGACTCAGGAGAGGGGAGGTCTCAGACACAAGGTGTGTAAATGAAGGGCATGTGTTGGGGGTGTGAGCAATCTACAGGAGATGGCAGATCTCATCTGGTGGAAGTCTATTGTCTGGAAAGAAATGCGAGTCTGAGGAAGAAGGGAAGCCCATGAAGGGAAGCAAGTACTTCCTTGCTGTGGGGCCATGGGGCTGTGTGACTGTGTGTGTTACAAACAGTAATCCCAGGTGAGAGGGAGATGCGAGGAGGGTGGGAGGTGCAGAACCAGAGGCTGGGAGGTGCAGAACTTTGCTTCTGGACCAGAAGCAAGCACAGATCACAGTGGATTCTTGTAAACGAGAGTGCCATTCTCCCTTCCCATCCAATAGACCAATAACTCTGAAATCAATAGCATGTGAATAATGCATGAAAAGTCATCTTTTTTTCTCAGTTGTAGGAGAAGGAATAAACTATATAATGGGAGGCTACCTAGAGAAGAAAAATGTGTAAATAAAATATAAATAATAGATAGAAACCCCAAAGCTTCAGCATTGAGGTGTTGGTTCTAGAAGGATTGGAGCCCTAGTGCAGGGGTCACTGAGATACAACCCTGAGTGGGTGCTTAGATGGGGAGGTGGGGGACCTTGTGACCGAGTCAGAATCTTCAGGGTAACAGTTTCCAACCTATGTCTCCGCTGCACAGTTGGACAGGGGCTCACCTGTGGGATGGCATTTCTCTCAATGACCTTGAAGTTTCACATCCGTGCAGGACCCCAGGCCTTCTCTCAAGGGACACATCTGGTCAGGTCTTGGGTTGAATCTGTTGGCCTCCAAATGCCCTCCTCCCTCCTCTTGCCAGCCCTCCCCCCACCAGCTGGGCATTTCCAAGTAGAAGCTGATTCTTGTGGAAGGCACAGCGAGAAGGAAGAGCAGTACCTTCGGAGTGGTACTGAGCTAAGTGTGTCATTAGCTGCTTTACTATATATGTTCATTCATTTGGCTGAAGGCTCCAGAGAGCTTAAAAATAGAGTAACCTTTGCTTGGAGTTCTGATGCAGCTATCCATCAATTAAATGTCTGTCAGGCTCTGGAGGAAGGTCTGGCGAGTGCACACGCCTGACTCTTACCTGCCTCTGTTTCCCTTCCTGTCTCCACCACCAACTCACTGTCACCCTTGCCTCTTCTAATCTGCTTCTTCCTTTGCCTGAGTCCCTTCTTCCCCCAGGCTCAATTTTATGTTCTCTTTTCTTCGTCCCCCTCTTCTTGCCTTAAAATAGGACAACCGTGAAACTAGAGAAATCTCTTTTGTGCTCTTCTCCTGGCAGTGCTCAGGACTTATTCCCGGCTCTGTGCTCTGGGATCACTCCCGATGGGGCTCAGGGAACAAATGTGATGCCAGGGATAGACCCTGGGTTGGCCATGTATAAAGCAATCACTGATCTATCTCCAGCCTTGCACTCTTCTCTTCAAGTGCTGCACACCTCTTCTCTGTCTCTGCCTTTCCTGTCATCACACTGGTTGTGAACCTCTTCAGTGAGTTGGTTCTTCTAGAGCGGTCCTGGGGTGTTACCCCTTGACCCATCTTCTAGGTGTGCTGAAATCAAACCCAGCCAGGTTCAAGTAGGACGGAGTCATCTTGGAATCTCAAAAGAAACATATTTCTTTTCAGCTTATTGCTTTGCATAAATCCCCGGCCACTGCTGACTATCAGACGAGTTGACTTGGACAGCCTTGATGTATTCAGTGGAATTCACAGCAGGTGTTTCCATACGGAGCTTATCACTTCGGGGTGACCCTGAGGGAGATGTGGGCTGGCTTCTTGGAGGCCAGAGTGCCTGCACAGGTCCTTTAATTTCCACAAGTGGGTATTTGCACCTTTCTTCAGGCAGACCCCTAAAAGCAATGAAGGGCTCCAGTTTCCAAGAGCAAATAGGAATCCTGCACCCCAGCTTCGTTCAGAGGCCAGGGCTGTATTCTCCACTCAGCTTGAGCCACTTCATGCCAAAGGCTGATGTGGAAGTGCGGAAAGGTTGCTCAAGGTTCACACTGCCTGTTTACTGAGACCAGCTCTCAGGATGAAAAAAAAAGAGGTTCCCACTGTAATCTCACAAACTTTCATGGGGCCAGGGATGTGGTGCAAGCGGAAGAACGTTATAGGCATGAGACCTTTAGTTCATCCCATGGTACCAACTTATATTCTTTGGTGTGAACCCAGCAGTGCTGCTGTTGGGATCTCCAGTGTCACAAATTTGCAGTCTCTGCTACACCCCAATTAAGTATTATAAGCACTGCACCCAAATGTGTGAGTGCTATAAGCAAGTGTGTGAGCACAGCAGCTAAGTGTGTGAGTGCTTTAACCAAGTGTGTGAGCATCACAGTTAAGTGCGCGAGTACTTTAGCTTTTTGGGTCACACCTAGCGATTCACAGGGATTACTCCTGGCTCATGCACTCAGGAATTACTCCTGGCGGTGCCCAGGGGACCATATGGGATGCTGGGAGTAGACCCTGAGCATTGTTGGGTGTGGCCCAAAAGTTAAGGGAAAAAAGAAAGCAGGGAGGGCCGGGGAGAGAGCTCAAGAGGCAGAGAACATGCCGGCATGCATAAGGCCCTGAATTTGATCTCTGATTCTGCAAGGACCCTGAAGCACTGCAGGGTTCTGAACCATCCAACCTATGACAGAATGTGACCCCAACTTCTACTACCCCCAAATAGGCTGGGTCCCCCTGGGACTGTCCATGGCTGCCCTCTAAGAGACCTTACTTTCCCCATTTGTCTGGCTTTGATCTGGTTTTCCTTTTTGAAAATAGTGGAACTCTGTGTTTTTTCATTCTTATACGACTATAAAAGACTCCTACACAATGTGTAGGAGACACAACCTCTGAGGCAGAGTTCTTGTTTTCTAGAATGAGTGATCTGGATATCAAATGCATTCTCTCCCTTTGTCTTCATGTGTGGCCTATTTTTTCCTTTCTTGAAGATTTTAAGACATTTAAAAAATTTTATTTCCTTGTTGTCTTGTTTAAAGCCCCGATTCTGACAGGCACATCCTGTAGTCATTGCCATGGACATTCAGTTGGCTGTTCTTGAGCCAGAGTTTTTCTTGTATTGTGTCTTTGCTCATATCCTTGTTTCTACAGGTGGGAGGGCCTCCTAACAGTGCTCAGGGGGCTGGGTGGCTGTTCCTGGTGATTCTCAGTCAGCCAGGTTGGTGGCTCTATTTGCGGGCTGCAGTGATAAGAACCACCAAGTCCACTGTGGCGGTGCCCAGGGGCCTCCAAGGCCACACCCAATGATGCTCAGGGGCCATGAGGTCCAGAAATCAAATGGAAACAGCCATGTGCCTTACATGTGTCCTTCTTTTTGATGTTCCTACTGGTTTGGTATTGATCATCCTGTGTTGATTCCCTTTAATGTTTTTCCTGTTTTTTCTCCATATCTAATAGATTTCCATTATTCTCCAATTAGCCTATTGAATTTTTAATTTCTCTTCCCATAATTTTAATTTTAAAGGACTCTTTCTTTATCTTATTCTCATTTGTTTCTATTGGCTTTTTAATTTTTTGTTTTATTTATTTTTATTGATGGTATTTATTATTTTTTGTTTGTTTGTTTTTGGGCCACACCCGGCAACACTCAGGGCTTAACTCTTGGCCTACACTCCAGAATTACTTCTAGTGATGCTGTGGATTGAGCCAACTACAAGGCAAACATCCTACCCACTGTACTGTCGCTGTGGCCCCTCTATTAGCTTTTTTAAAAACAAGTTTTTTAGTACTTCCTGGCATGAGAGTATTCTTTAATACCACTTTCTTTCAAAAGACTATATATCTTTCATTATTTTCTTCCGCCTTCCCTCCACTTCCCTGTTTCTTGAAGCCTCTATTTTATGCCTGGATGTCTGTTCATGTTGAATAATGTAGGATGAAGGGGTGGGAAGCGCCGTGTGATTTGAAAAGACTTGTCTGTGGTTGAGTTTGGGGGCTGTGGGCTAGAGTACAGAGGCACTCTGGCCTCATCAGTAATTCCTAGCACAAAGCTCTGATTGCCTGCTGGGGTTCGAATCTGGTGCTGGCAGCTTTCAGCATGGGAGTGACAGAAAGTGAGTGGAGGCTTTGGGGATGGATGTGGGGGACCAACCTGGGGGATCCAGATTTTCCATGTGCAGTTCTAGTAAATCCCCCTGATATTATTCTAGCCCTATGCCATAGCTCACCATCCTTGGGGCTCCTGCATCTGGGCTGCGTGTGTGGAGTTTATCCAGGGAATAAGTCTCTGGCTTCCTGCTCCAGGAATGTCACTGGGGAGGAGCTACTGGTAGGGTGAGTTGGAAAACCTTCTGGGTTGACTCCCATGGTCCATGGATCTGACCCTGCTCCCCATACACAAACCTCCCAGCTCCCAGCCCTCTCCTGAGGAACCTGCTTCTGGAGCCTGGCCTTTCTCTTCTCACCTGGTTCTTCTCTGGTCCCCTGACAGGGCACTTGGCTGGAACAAATGTGCAGCCTTCACCCCCGCCCCCAGTTTCCATTTTACCCCAATATGCTAGTGGTCCTGCTTTGCTCACCACCTTTACCATATCTGCCTGGTCTTATGTGTTTACAACCTCCATTACTTTTCTGATTTCAAGGGGGGATGGGCACCCCATGGAAGCAATCCCTTCCAGTCACCATACTGCTTGGTGATGTTTCGTTTGTGTTGTCACATTCTGGGTCTTCTTTGGGAGTCTCCTCAGGACCCACCTTGAGCAGGCCATGGGTCTACGGTGACCTCACTGTTTGACTAATGGTCTGTGGTTACCAGGTCCACAAGATGCGGATGGAAAGTTGTCCTTCCCCATTTCTCATCCATAGCTACCCCATCTACAAGGGATCATTTTTTGTTTGTTTGTTTGTTTTTGCCTTTTTGGTTCACACACGGCGATGCATAGGGGTTACTCCTGGTCTGCACTCATGAATTACTCCTAGCGGTGCTCAAGGGACCATATGAGATGCTGGGAATTGAATCCGGATTGGCCGCGTGCAAGGCAAATGCCCTACCTGCTGTGCTATTGCTCCAGTCCCTACAAGGGATCATGTTTAATCTCCAAGAACTAAACCCTGCCGAATACTTGAAGTTGGCATGTGGGCCCATAAGGATAGGAACCACCTGATTTGTACTCTTGTCAGAGTAGAGCCTGGATTTTCAGCTTTGTGGCCTACTTGTGCCAGACCCAACTCCCACAGGGTTCAGATGACAAGACTCTGATGTGGAAGCAGAGGGAGGAGGGAATAATACTTGCATGGGGTGCACAGGTGACCCTCTACAGATTCTCTCTTTTGTTCTTCCTCCATGGCCTGAAAACAGCTGGTACCTGTGTGCAGTGTAGGGGGAAAAAAGTCTCCGGGGAGCCACTCACACGGGTCCTTCTGGTCTTGAAGCCCCTTCCATACATTAGTGCAAAGTGGGGTTTCTTCCTCTTTATGGAAGTGAGTGAGTGTATGTGGGATTGAACCAAACCTCTCCCAAGGGAGAGCGGTGAGGCCTGCCCACCTTGATCTCTCCATTACCTAGCTCAGGGGGCAACTGGAAATTAGTCAGAGGGGAGAGAAAGTGGGGCACATCAGACAGAGGTCAGGAAGGCAGGAAGCCCCCCATCATTGGGCTCAAGAAAGCACATTCTAGGGGCTGGAGCAATAGCACAGTGGGTAGGGCATCTGCCTTGCACACCGCCAACCCGGGTTCGATTCTCAGCATCTCATAAGGTCCCCGAGCACCACCAGGGGTAATTCCTGAGTGCAGAGTCAGGAATAATCCCTGTGCATCACTGAGTGTGACTCAAAAAGCAAAAAAAAAAAAAAAAGCACATTCTAAAGTGCAGAGGACCATCCCCCTACCCCGGGGGTCCTTGAGGGTTGCATGGCTGCTCAAGTAATCTCCGCAGTCTGTTACAGACTTTGCCATAGGAGCTAGATTCCTGATGGTGAAAAATGATGCTTATTCACCATGAAGGTGAAGAAAAAAAACAGCCCTTGAAAGAGAATGAGGTTTTGTCAGAGGATTTATTATTATTTTTTTAATGAACAGGATTATGTTTATACAATTGTGCATTTTGTGGGCACATTTTTTTCAGAAAAAGCAATGAGGACTTTTCAGAGTCAAATGAAATCCCTTAATTAGAAAGCATTTGAAAAAGCAAAATAAGAAATAATACCCACACTTGAAGCCTTTCTGCTGCCTCCTCAGAGGCCTAATCACATGGATACAGGTCGCTGTTTCCTCTATTGAAATAACCATGCTGTGCAGGAGCCGCAGGCCAGCCGTCTTGGAAAGAATTGGGCCATCAGAACGGTCCAGGTCAGCACGACGCTTCGTGTCACTGTGCCCACACTGGAACAAGGGCAACCATCTTCTGGGATGCCTGGTGCACTGATGCAGGTGGTCTCTGAATATACTCCGGGAGAAAATGTTGGTATTCATGACTCTGAGGCTTTAACAGCCTGGGGGAGGCAGAAACAGGGGCTGTAGATTGGCAGGGGGGTGGTAATTCTAGACATACTTGTCCCCCTGGGAGCCAGAAGACCCTGCAGGAGCAATGACTCACCAGGTCTGTGGTGAATCAATAAGATGGGGGCAGTTTTGCCCCTCAGTGATGTCTGCAGACATATTCCATCGTGGCTGGAGGTGGGGGCACTACTGATATCTAATGGTCAGGGCCAGGGATGCTGCCAAATACCCTATGATACGCAGGGCAGTGAAAAATCATGGGATGTAGCAAATAATCAGTGCAGCTTTGAGGAAATTCCTGTAAAAAGTCCTCACATTCTGACTGCATGACTTTTAGTGTCTTGACTACAAGTCTCTGGTGGACTCCAAAAGCACTTGCATATTTGTTTACACTTCCCTGGAAAACCTTGGGTGGTGCACAGTGTGTTTCCTCTGTCTATGCTGCTATGGCAGATACTGTCCAAATTAGACACAAAGGAAGCTGAGTCTGTGTGCATGACAATTGTCTGGTGGCTGCCACAGCAGAAGTGGCCTGGGTCAGGTGTGGCTGCTCAGTCTCATCCCTTTCAGCGATGACTGCCAAGCTCTTAGAACATCCCTCCATAGGGCCAGCACGCAGCGAGCAGCACTGCTCTTGTTTGAGAACACCACTGCTCTTGCCCGGGGAGTTGTCATGCTGTGGGTTTGGGTTCACGGGGAAGATGAGCTCACTCTGCACATCTCTGTAGCAGCTGGTCATTACACCTGTTACTCTCCTTTTATGCCTTGTTCTTATTTTAGAGTCTGTAACTATGGAAATCACCCAGGAAAGAGTCCAATGGAAACTCTTAGGAGGTTTATTTTTTTTTTTCACCCCATGCATGTAAATAGGTCTATTGAGTATCGGCTGTGTTGAGGATTGGCTGAAACATGAGGTTTTCCATATTGCTTGTTAGTGAAAGTTTGAAGAGTTGTCCGGGGACGCTTGCTGGATGGGAATGAGAGGAGGACCTCCAGGGTCCAGGGAAGTGTGGGCCTGTGGACTGTGGGGGATTGTAGCTGACAACAGCCTCTAAGGGCAGGGCTGTTCATGATGATTTGTTCTCAATCTGGTGGGGAGCCCAGCCAGATTGGGGGGGGGGATCTGTGCATGTGCTTCCTAGAGGCAGAGCAGAGTACAATGTAGGGTCTTGGGCTGGGTTTGCTCAAGGCCAGGAGTTCTCAATCACAGATGAAATCACTGACAATCCAGCAGAAACAGCAAGCGGAGTCTGGATCTAGACCAGAAACTTCTCAGAATCTCTCATTTTCTAGAGGTCAGTTATTCCAGAGCAGTTTCATGTGGAGTTAGATGTTCCAGTGACACCATTGATAAATCCCTTCAAGTGCATTTCAAACGTGACCACTCTGCACGACGCCATGCTATCCCCCTTGTCCACACCGTCACTCTCTCTAGTCTGGACACAGTCCTGGCTTACATATGGCCTCCAGATGGACTCATTTGTGCCCTTTTCCAATCTGCTCGCTGCAGAGAAGGATAAACTTCCAAATCATGTTTCTGATCATGCATTGTTCTATGAGAAAAGCTTCCCAATGACTTCTGTCAAACGTCCTATAGAACGAGAAACTCCAGTTGACAAAGCTGGTGCCATCTGTGCCACCTACCTGCTTCCTCTTCACATGTCCACTCCAGCCAGGGGATCATTTTCTGTGAACCTGACAGATTTGGGCCTTGTCCTAGATCTTGTCTGGTCCATGTCTTAGATCTTTCCTTCTGCTATTGTCTGTACTAGAAAGTTCTCTCCTATTTTTGCTTATCTTCTTCTTTATGTTATTTGAACTGCTACCAAATGTCATCCTTTTAGAGAGGCTTTCTATCTAGAATATCTAATTCTCTGAATTCTGAAGTTTTAAATTTTTTCTAAACCACTAAAAATTACATTATTTATTCTTTTTGCTTTTGGTTGCATAGTATCTTACTAAATCATAATCCTTAGGCTGGTGAAAACGTTTCAGGGACTGGAAATCAGAACAATTTTTAAACAGCTGAATTATCATTAGGGGTACAAGAAAAATAGATACTTAGAGAATAAACTTTTTAATTATTAATTTGAATAAAATATGTTTTTCATCAGTAAGTGTAATAACACAGAATTAACTAAATATCTTTCAAAAGGCTTAGGTGGGTAGGGTTCACAGCAAATGAATATAAGAAGTTCTACAGAAAGGATTGGGAGACCCATTTTATTTTTTACCCACTTTGCATTTTGTAGGATGCATAGAAATGATTTTCCTGGAGCAGTTAGTTGTTTTTCAGAAACTAATGAATAGATATCAACTGAAAATTTAGGTTAGGACTTTCAATCACTGTTGGCAGACATAAAAACAACTCTAAAAGGTGGCCCAAATAATTAATTCTGCAGTTTTATATTCCTAAAGAAATACTTACATAAGGTTATATTATTCAATTGTGCACTGCAGAGCTATATATAATTATATATATAGGTTCTCTCTATATATACAATGCATACACGGATAAGTCATTAAGTCTAATGATGAACTACAGAAAGCCAGTTACAGATTAATTTCAACAGCACAATCACATATATTTTTAACAATAGTATAAAAAACATATCTAGAGTGATAAATACCAGATTAAGGATACTAGTTGTTTCTGTGGAAGGGAGGGGAGGGGGATACTTAAAAAATATGGGACTTCAATTCTATTGGTATTTAAGTTAAAAAACAAAATAATAAAAGCACATATGGAAAATGTTGCTATCTTATAAAGCTTCACAGAAGATACTTGGATAATTTGTAAATTTCAGTCTCTTTTCCTTTCTGCCTGCGTTTAATATTTTATAGTCATGTGAATGACTTTTTAATGAGCTAAGTTAGTAGTATACAAGCAAAAACTGGTATTCTTTTTATTCAGATTATGTTCATAGTACTTTGTTTGATTCTCTTATCTCTACTTGACTCCCTGGCTAATCAGTTAGCTTCTAAATTCTTTGATTTCACATAGAAGCCGTATATTGATAGATACCACTCATTTTCAAGAATGTAAAGGTCCAATCAGGTCTAAATTAAAACTTTGAATTTTAATAAATTTAAAGGTTTTTCTCTTCTGAGCCTGTTTTATGGCCTGGAATCCACTGACAGGAGGGAATCTTTCTTCACACTGCCGCTTTTTCTTCTCCTTCCTGCTATTTCAGACTATGGGGAATTGGAAAGCAAAATGGCAAGAAATTGTTTTATGTGACTTATTCTACTGTTGCAGTACTCGATCAACAAATCTGGTCATTACTTGCGTCATCAAGGCTGTCAGTGAGAGGCAGATTAAGTTGCACTTCCAGGATCTACAAAAATAGATTTGACACCATTTGTGTGTGTGTGTGTGTGTGTGTGTGTACACACACTCAAATTGTCCCTATACTGCAAAGGTAATTACAGTCTTTATCAACACATTGCTGAATATTCTGACCAGTGCAATATGATAAGAAAATAAAACCTTAGGCATAAAGATAAGAGAGGAAGAAATTATGGATGCAGTGACATAATTGTCTACACAAAAGTTTTTGGTCTGGAACTGAACAATACTTGCTGTTCCTCCTGTATTGGTGGTTTCATTGGGGATTGAACAAAATCTGTCTTCAGCAGGTTGTTTCAAAACCCAGCTGTGCTGATGCTTAAGAGAGTTCCTATTATATTTCATTCCTAGGAACAGAACCAATTAGTCATAGTATAATTCTGTATTGCACTTTCTGTGGAATTTCCAAACTTTTTAACAGTAGCAATGATTTTAAATTATTATCAGAAGTATATGAGACTGTTATTTGTTATGTGCGGCTAATGAAGTCCCTATTGCATTATCTTTGTGTTCTGCAAATGATTTGGCAGAGAGTTCCTTATATGAATAGAGTTAGAAACAAACAAAAAATACATAAACAGATAAACAAAATCTCTCGTGGTCTTTGTGGTGAGTTCTGTTGTGACCCTCATACAATGCGTAGAGAACTTAAAAGTGTGACTTGACACTCACATCGGTTTTCATGAAGCATAAACGTGATAGATATGAAAACTTGGGGCATCCTCAGGGTTTTTCAAGCATTTGTCCAACCACCACATCTTCTAGGTTTCATGTTATTTCTTAAAACATTTATCTCAGAGTACCAAATGCTTTGTTTAGAAGAAACTGTATATTTACATAAATGTCTTCTTCTTTTTTTTTAAATTCTAATCAAACTGGTGATGTGTTTTTGGTGCATCTCTGGCTTTACACTTTTGGTTACACTTTTGGTTACCAAAAGTAACCCAGTTACCCAGCCCTAGGTTATATATAATATAGTTGTCTTTAAACAAATAGCACACAGTACTTATCATTGAATTCATTAATGTTTGGTTAATGAAATTAAAAAAGATATTCTTCTGGTTATTACAAGTTTTTGATTAAATTCCAGAGTTCCTGAAGAAAACAATCATAGAATTTTTCCAGTTTAATCATTGCTTTAGAGGAAGCGTGAGCATTTGGATTTCCTATTCTGTCATTTTTTTGTGGCAACCTGTTTTTTTTAATAACAAAATTCAATGTAGCAAATGTAACTTCGAAAATAAATAGATTTATTTTCTATACACAGTGGCATACCACACAGTATAAGAAAGCATGCCATTCACAGCAACATGGATAAAACTAGAAGACATTATGTTAAGTGGAGTAAGCCAGAAGAAGAAGAATAAACACAGGAAGATATAAATTATGTAGAATAATTGGATTAGGGAGTGCAATGTTTTAAAGAATGTGTGCCCACGTCAACATTGGCCCCAGAGTATAGGGCAGAGGAAAGAAAGAGTGGAGTAGAAGGGGAAGGAAGAAACAGATGAGAATCAATAGAGGTCAGGTCAGGGAATCAAGTACAAAGATGGTGTTAAGGAATGATAGAGCCAAGTATCCAAACCACAGAGGCAACAACAATGAAATCAAGATACCCAAATTTTAACAACCGAAGCAATATTACGGCAGGTAGGGTGTTTGCCTTGCATGCGTCCGACCGGGTTCGATTCCTCCATCCCTCTCAGAGAGCCCGACAAGCTACCGAGAGTATCCCGCCCGCATGGCAGATCTTGGCAAGCTACCCAAGGTGTATTCTATATGCCAAAACAGTAACAACAAGCCTCACAATGGAGATGTTACTGGTGCCCGCTCGAGCAAATCGATGAGCAAGGGGACAGTGACAGTGACAGAACATAGAAAAGTTCCTATCAAGAAGGCAGGCTGGAAGTGGGGGATACGAGAGGGAACTGGAGAATATTGGTGGAGGGAGGTTGACTCTGGTGGTTGGATCAGAGCTGCAATATGGGTTGTCTAAAACTCAGCTATGAATAACTTTATAAATAACAGTGCTTTAATAAATTTTTTAAAATAAAAATTATAGCGAGCAATTGAACATATATTTTAAAAAGTAAAAAAGAAAGAACTCTGATCCAAACCCTATGAACTATAAAAAGTGGGAAACTGAATTAAATGTAAAAAATTTAAATTTGTAGATATAAATTATATCTATATATAATGATATCTATATAACTATCTGTATAACTCTATCTATATGCCTATATCTATATAGAGTATAGAGTGAGTGAAGATATCTTTGGTTTGTGACCAAAAGCATGAGCCATAAAAGAAAAATGGATAGATTGAACTTTATGAACAATTAAAATTTTACTGTAGCAGTGAGAAAAGTGACAGATAGAAATAAAGTATTTGCAGGTGACATATTTATATGTGGGTATTTGTATGTGCAAAACATACATATCTAGGTGTGGAAAAAGGTTGGTTAGTAAGTGGAGAGATGAGTTAAAAAGCACATCATCAATTTGATTAGAATATAAACAAAAACCAATAGTAGACTTTTGTTTTTATAAATATACAGTTTCTTTGAAACAAGGCATTTTAAAAAATTCAAGTTTCCCACTGACCTGGGTCTTTTATTTGGGCCACATTATTATGTGAAAGCTGTAGTTGTATTGTTATTTTCTTTATCCTTACTCAGGGCACACCACCTCTCTCAGTAAAGCCTGCACTTACTGTAGCTAGAATCTGTTACATTTCTGAGCATCCTCTTTTGGTTGGATAATTGCAGATTTTTCTAAACATCTGTGTTCTATCTTTGAAAAGGCATATATGTCAGTTTTTATTTTAATATTGATGATGTCAAAAAGAGGAAAAGCCTCCAAATATATTCCCACTTTGTATCCCTATGAGTATGTCCTTTTTAAAAAGAAAAAAAATACTTGCTATAGGAATCAGAGATTGAAATTTCTTCATTTGTCTCTTCCCTTTCAGGGAAATTGGTTTGTCTTTTCCCCACATCCTCTTCCAGTGCCAATTTGAGACTCCATGCCTAGGAAGGGAAGAGAAGCCATCTGAGGCCAGAAGAGGTAATGGCATAGTTTTCAGTTGGAAACCAAGGAGGGAAACAGAGGTGGGCTTAGGGAACACCAGAACCCATTCTTCCTTGGCAGTGTCCCTCACTAGCAGCTGCAGGAAGTGAGGTGCAGAGCCGTCAGGCTGGTGCCTGGGATCCCAATAAGTAAAATTTCAGGTTTGCCTCCTTGGGGCTCGGTGAGATAAACTGCCAACTGTACACAAAGTCTAACACTGATTCGGTGCCATATGTAGTGGGGTCTGGAGAGATGCAGCTTTTCCTCGGAGGTGAGATACAGCATCTGATGACTCCCTGGCCACAGGAGAAGTATCATGCCTGGACTCAGCTGACCTACACAGCCCACTGAAGCCATTCAGCCGTGCTGAGAGGGTTTGCAGAAGTCAAGGATGGATGTGATAGCAGAGCTGTAGGTGTCTTCAAGCCTGAGTGTGAGGAGTGTGAACTTAAACACGGAGGTCCTGGATGCTGAGAAAGGCCCAGGGTCTAGGAGAAAATGCGGCTGTTGATGGCCTTCATATATCAGGCCAACCAAGTGCCTTTGCAGAGAGATGAGCCCTCGAGCCCCCAGGCCTGAGCTGGTTTCCAGGAGGAACCCTAAGCAGTGAACTTCTCCAGGCCTCTTTCTTGGAGATCCCATTCATCTCAAGAGAGAGAATGAGATTAATTCAGTGGGCGAGGCAGAGAAGTCACACATTCTTCCTCCACCAGCCCAGATCAACCTGGGGTTGGGCTGGATCAAACCGTGGACCAAACCCATCGGGGTGTGACCTTTCAGGATGTGACATTTGGGGAGGATACATCTGAGTTATATCTTGTGTCAGTTTTCTTCCCCCTATGCAAGTAGACAAGGAGAACATTCAAGTAAGGGAGAGTAATACAGAAGGTAAAGAAAACACTCTCTTCCCCAGATTTCTCTCACCACTTTCCTGATTATTTTTTCCCCTCTTTGTTAAAGGTACTGAGGGTGGAACCTGGGGTGTCTCACATGCTAAATGTGTGCTCACCTTATCTCATGGATGTTTAGCGCCATTTTGGAGCACGTACAGAGGGTGACAAGTAGTGGCTCGCTGCTGGATCAAAAGATTGCACTGTCGCATTGTCGTCCCATTGTTCATTGATTTGCTTGAGTGGGCACCAGTAACGTCTCCGTTGTGAGACTTGTTGTTACTGTTTTTGGCATATTGAATACGCCTTGGGTAGCTTGCCAGGCTCTGCTGTGCAGGTGGGAGACTCTCGGTAGCTTGCCAGACTCTCCGAGAGGGATGGAGGAATTGAACCCCGGTTCATTGTGTGCAAGGCTATCCGCTGTGCTATGCTCAACCTGGATCAAAAGATATGCAGATTTATTTATATTTAATCAAAGTAAAACATGCTCAAGGTTTAAATAATCAATTTCATATCCAAACAATAGAAAGCAAATCCCTCTGTCTATGGGTCCTGAGCCCTGTTACTCTGCCCCAGGGCAGGGCTGTTTTTAAATGTTTCTTTCTATATCTTACCTGTAATTTCCTGAAACCCTGGACATGAGTTTACTACATGGTACTTGATAAATCATTCTCAGTTGGTTAGATGTGTGAATGTTATTAATAGAAAGAAAATGAGCAGGAAACATACCCATGAGCAGAGTTTTCCTCCAGGAATCTGGGTCAGACAGTAATACTGGGGACAGTCAGGAATAAAAGCGAGGTGAGAGGGTTAGTCTCGCATCTTGCGCCCTGGACCTTGGTGCTCGCAGGCAGACTGCTCCTTTGGGGTGTCCTTGGAGACCTGCAACCCCAGTGAGATAAATGCATGCGGCCCACACACTTACATTTCATGGACCAGACTGTTGGAATCATAATGATCTTATGGCCGTGGTTAAAGAATTCTGGCTGTTCCGGGGCTTGTAAAGGAGATGTGAGCACTCAGCAGAGCGTGGTTACAGGATGGCGTGAGGTTCAAGCACAGTGTCAGGGGCACAGCGATTGAACAGGAAAAGATTTCTGACAGCCTGCCCTAGAGGAGACATTCGGGAGGGAGTATGAAAAAAAAAACCTACCAGTGTGAAACTGTTTAGCTTAGGAGAGCGTGGTTTTGCCTTATCTGCAGCTCTTTCATCCCTGGGGTGAGACAGTGCTTTTTGGAGAAGGGAAAGAGCAGTCTGGGCAAAGGAGAGATGGGGAGCCCAGATTTTTTACAACTATGTGCATGCTTGGTGGCTTAATGCACAGGGTTCCATTTAGTGTTGAATGGTGACCACCCATCTTGAAGGTACGTGTGTGTGTGTGTGTGTGTGTGTGTGTGTGTCTCCTTCCATGGGTCACAGCCAGCTCACACAGTTGCGATATTATTTGGAGGAAGCTGGAGATGCTGAGACTCTATAGTATGATCTCTTGAAAGAGCAGAGAACCTGCGACTAAGGCAGGAATGCTTCCAGAAAAAATGTCTCTACCCCGAAGGGATGGATGTGTTTCTCTTACCTCACAGCTGCTGTCCACTGGGAGGCTGGGAGGTGCTTGCTACTTCCTTGGCACAAAGAGCAAAACTCACCCACGCTGAGCTGCAGTGCTCTGCCGCTACTCCTGGAAAGACCTGTGTGAGCATGTGTGTGTGTGTGTGTGTGTGTGTGTGTGTGTGTGTGTGTGTGTGTGTGTGTGTGTGTGTGTGTGTGTGTGTATGTCTGTGTCTGTGTGTCTATGTGTCTGTGTCCTTGCACACATGAATTTCAGTCAAAGCAAATGCAGAGTTACATTGTGTTACCTCCAGAAGAGAGGGTTTCCTTGTCGTTTGGGGGACCAAGTAGAGATTTCTATTTTGTTTGTTTTGGGGCCAGTGGTGCTCAGGGTCTACTCCTGGATCTCAACTCAGAAATTACTTCTGGCAGAACTCAGGGGGTATCTGAAATAGAACCCGGGTCTATCACATGCAAGACAAACACCCCACCCGCTGTCTTTTAACTCTGGCCCATCAAATGGAGGTTTCTGTGTGTGCTGAGAGCACACAGAGGTTGCATGATGATCTGAGGTTACAGCCAGATGCTCCTTCTTTCCTGGACCTGGGGGTTCCCAGGAGCTCAGGAGCTCAGCATTGCTCTGGGGCAGGTCTGACCTTAGTCCCTGCTGAAGGGCAGATGGTGCACTGAGCTGAATCCTTGCTTTTGGAAATAAATGCATGGTACTTTTCGAAAAGCAAAAGCAGGGCATCCTCAGGAAAGGGTTTGCCCCAGGGAGTTGAGAAATCATGCTGGGGGCAGTTTGGCTGCTTTCCCCTTTCCCTTCTGGCCTGGTGGCTCCAAGCAAGGTGGGTTCTAGGAAGGCTCCAATCTGAGAGCACTGTTCCTCCCCCAGAGAGCCTATTCTACACGAAAGGAGGAGGCAGGGGGCCTGGAAGCATCGGGGGTGAGCATCTTGAAGGCCACAGCTGACAGCAGGACAGCCTGACCTGCCCCCTGCTTGGCACGGGCACAGGGCTCATTCCCTCCCTCTGTAAAACCTCTTTCTGGTGAAAAACAGCTGGTATTTATTCTTCAGGCTTGGGGAAATAGCCTTTGTTCCTCCTGGCCCTGGAAAAGTGGCCTTAATCCAAGTGATTACTTTGCCGCTCACTCAGATTTATTCTTTGGTGATAGCCTCTCCTCGAAGCTTGAATCTTAAGCTCAAATTACCCGGGGCCTGTCACAGAAGGGCCATCTGTCTTTCCATTCCCGTGCAGAGAATGACATTGGAGTCTCTTTGTCCTCTTAGAGGCTTTTGTGCGCGCAACATTGACCTCTGTGCTTCCTCTGCACCCGCCGTTAAGAGGAACCATAAAAAGCATGGGGGTTTTAAAAAGTAGTCTGGGCAGGAGGAAATCACACTCCCTCTGAGGGCTATCTTTCTCTTCAGGCCATTCGCAGCGTTTCCGGCTGGTGGAGCCGCCTATGCGCGCTGGGTCAGCCAGAGACGCACCTGGGTACCATTTGAATGAAGAGAGGAAGGCAGTCTCCCGTTGGCTCTGCACCTAGAATCCCTTGTCTTTCTCAGCAGAGCTGAAAAGGACAGGGATGCTCTATGTGGCTCAGGTCACTGAAGTGGTGATGGGAAGACTCCCACCCTCCCGAGACCCTCCAGTCCTGGTGGGCGTGGTCAGCTGTCAAGACAGAATTTGGGGAATGTCCATCTCTCCCTTTTTGCTTGGAAAGTGTGGCACTGCCACTCTGAAGCTAGTGTGTGGTACTCAAGTCTGGCTTATCCAAGCAGAGGGTCATTTCTTCCCTGGGTACCCCCCTCTTTGCCTTCATTGTCCTCAGTGGCAAACAGAGGACAGGCACTGCAGGGCAACCTTCAGAACCACCCTACCAGCTTAGTTTATTCTGAAACAGAGAGAATTTTCCCGGTCTTTGTATTTCTGCTCACCATGAGGTCGTTGCTGTTCTGCGCAATATAAAAAAAAATAAATAAAATTTCAAATTAACTGCAGTTTAACTGTGACTCAGTTTTTAATTGCTTGGAATTAGCACTTGATTTGCATAGTACTTGATTTGCCAATTATCTGTGACTTTGGGGTAATCTGTGCTAAAATGAGGGAGAACTCCTGATTATGCGCAGTGATGGAAAGACGGGGAATCGCGTATGATCGGTGATGAAGAAATCCTCCTATGCTGCCATGCCACTTGCAGTGTGTTATATCCTAAATATGCGTGAGCGGCACATTCCAGAGAGTCACTCTCCAGATGCAAATGGCATGACAGAAGCCTGATGCAGGTCAGGTAGGGCTGTCCTTGGTGAGTGGCTGCGGGACTAGACCTGAGTTCATTGGATTAGCTCAGCTCTTCTTCAGACCATGACTTGGGATGTCTTTTTAGATATAAAATTCAAGGATTCCTCACCTAGAATCCCGAGTTGGAACTTCAATATGGAATTTTAGTTTTATTGACATACAGTTGACAGACTGCATTGGTATATGTTTAAGATGTGCAACATAAAGACTTCCTTACAGTGTGAATTTCACAAAATATCTTAGTGTATATCACCTCTTATACACGCACATGCACACACACACATGCACACACACGCACATACACAAAGAAAAATTTAAATAAGTTCTTTGCCTTGTGATCACATTAGACTGTATATAATTTTACCAAGACTGCTTTCAGAAATCACTGTTTTTCTGCTTTCCTCCTCTTTTCTATAGGGGCCACTCATAGCAGAGCTCAAGGGACCTTAGATTACCCCTGGTCACAGATGTGTAGTGCAGCCTGATGGAGCTTCTCAAACTCAACTGTGTGTGAGTGTGTGTCTGTGTGTGTGTGTGTATGAGCGGGGTTGGGGGGAGCAGAGTCATGCTTGATGGTACTGGGGAGTTGACAGTGCTGGGTGTAGAACTCAGGGTCTTGTACATGCGAGACACATGCTCCATCACTTGAGTTATCCCCCTGGTTTTTCAGTTTTTTATTTCTTTGTAAATTATTTTGTTTTATTGAGGTATAGAATAGTTGACATATTACCTTATGTTAGTTTCAGAGATGTAGCACAGTGATTCTATGTATTTTGGTTTTAGTTTTAATTTTGTTTGTTTTGAGGTCACACCCAGTGGTACATTTCTCAGGACACCAAATGCAGTGGCAGGAATTGAACTGCAGTTGGGCATATACAAGGCAACCACTTTTTGTCCCACATCTGGCAGTGTTTAGTACTAGACTTCTGGATCTGTGCTCGAGGATCACTCCTTGTGGGACTTGGGGGACCACAAGTGGTGCTGGGTTTGAACCTGGGTCAGTTTTGTGCAAGGCAGTGCTTTACCTCTTGTATGATCTCTGGCCCTAAGGCAAACACTTTAATCTCTGTACTAGCTCTCTAGGACTGGAACGATAGCACAATGGGTAGGGTGTTTGCCTTGCATGCGGCCGATCTGGGTTTTATTCCTCTGTCCCTCTCAGAGAGCCCGGCAAGCTACTGAGAGTTTCCTGCCCACCCAGCAGTGCCTGACATGCTCCCCGTGGCATATTCGATATGCCAAAAATAGTAACAACAAGTCTCACAATGGAGATGTTACTGGTGTCACTTGAGCAAATTGGTGAACAACGGGACGATAGTGCTACAGTGCTACTAGCTCTCTAACCCTATAGGCACATATATTAATGAATCTATCCCACAATTATGCTGCTAGCATTCTATCAACACACATTAGCACAACTTCATAATTCCTTTCAGGCATACTTGGGCCCACCTTTATTCCTTTTCACCTTATTCTGTTTCAACTTTTACCTTGACCTTTCACTTTGAGTCACAGGAAAATGCTAAGGCAAAATGCTGATGTCATTGAAGCAGAGAGAAACAATATGCAAGTATCCATATGTACCTGTTCTTCTAGAGCTTCTTTTTTAAATTAATTTTTTAATTGAATGACCATGAAATACAGTTACAAAGCTTTCATGATTGAACTTCAGTCATACAATGATCGAACACCACCACCAATATATTCTCTGTATCCCCATCCCCACCCCCACCTAAAATACCACCCTTCTTTGCCCCAGCATTGAGCACATTTTTTTAGGAATGATTCTTTTGGAAATTTTTTTATTAAGCTACCATGATTTTCAAAGTTATTCATAGTTGAGTTTTAGGCTTGCAATGTTCCAGCACCAATCCCATCACCAGTGTCAACTTTTTTCCACCTATGTCCTCATGTTCCCTCCCACCTTCCCAACTTGCCTCCTTGACAGCCACATTTTTAAGTTTGGTTGTTGTACTTTGGATCTCTTGCTTTCAGTGTTGTTGGCTCTCTGGTTTAGATATAAAGATCTATCTCACGTTTACCACATCATTATGCCTGTGTACCCTGATCCCTGCCCCTGTTACTTCCCGGCTGCCTCTTCTTACTTCTTCCCCCTATGTTTTTCTTTTATTTTGCTTTTTGGGTCGCACCTGGCGATGCACAGCATTTACTCCTGGCTCTGCACTCAGGAATTACTCCTGGCGGTGCTCAGGGGACCATGTGGGATGCTGGGAATTGAACCTGGGTCAGCCGCGTGCAAGGAGAACGCCCTACCCGCTGTGCTATTGCTCCAGCCCCCCCCCTATGTTTTTCTTCTCTCTCCTTCTTATTCCTATACTCTAGGGTCAAAGATTGTTAGTCATCTCCCCTTTAATTCCTTGCATTCTCTCATTCTGTTATTCTATGGGCTGCAGTGAGATCACCCCGTGTCTGTCCTTGTTCTTCTAACTTACTTTACTTAGCATTATATCCTCCAATTCCTTCCATGTTGCAATGAATTGAATGATTTCATTATTCCTTGCAGCATCTGCATAGTGTTGCATTACACACACACACACATTCATACCTCACTTTTATAATCACTTGTCTGTCATAGGACATGTTGGCTGATATCATACCTAGCACATCCTTTTAGGGCTGAGTTTTTAAAAATTACAATTTAGGCAACAAAGTTATAACAGTGATAACATTTATGGTTTTGATGTTTAATATTCCTGCAGTCCAGCATCACTGAAGTGCCCTTGACCCTTTTCATTCTTAAATGAAACCAAGGTTCAGAGAGTTTGTGGAGACTTGTGTCCTTTCCCACATCAGGTCTGGTGCCAACTCACTGTACCGGGAGGGTGGCCCAGGACACTGGGAACTGACAGGACATGTCCTGTTGGCCCAGCTGCATGAGCCCTCCGGAGCCCTTCTCCTATGCCTGAGGCTCTTTTATAGATTCAGACGGCTGAGCCCCCAAGCTAGGTCAGGGGTTCCCTATTTTTGAAAAGTTTCAACATGCTGTGCCTGATGAGGAGAGTGCGCAGACCTCCGGACTCTCCACCTGCTCCACGGAGAATAGGATAGTCCTGATTCTGCAGCTCTGAACCCTTATGTCCAGGTCTTGTTCAGGCAGACTCAATACTTGCCTTTGTAAAGTAGGGTGCTTCGCTTATGTGTGCTGACATGGGTGCTACCTCTGGCATTACATATACTCACCTAAACCTCACCAGGAATGATCCCTGAGTACAGAGCCAGGAGTAAACTCGAGCCCCACCAGGTGTGACCCACAAACAAACAAACATAGTGAAAATGATTTAACTAAAATGGTAGGGGCCAAGAGGAGAAGCCAAGGGCAGGGAAGGGTGTGAAGTCACCTGGAAAGGAGTAGGAGTCTGATACAGGTGGGGAGGGATTCTCTGAGGGGCAGGAGAGGGCACAGAAGTGTATCTGGTCTCATGTTTTGGCAGGACATACAGGGGACGGAAAGACACCATACACAGGTTCCCTTCTGCTAGGGGCAGAATACCTTTTCTGTGTGCACCTCATGTAGCAGGGGCTGGAGGGTGTAAGGGTGCCTGATGGTTTGGTGAGTCAAATCTGCGGGGCTAGAGTTCTGTGACTTGACTTTGGCTAAATGGAGAAGAGTGGGTTAGAGTTAGAGTTTGAGGGGGGCTGCCTGAGTCTTGTTTCACTCAGCTAAAATCTTTAACCCCCAAGGTACCAAGGTTCAGAGGTCCATGACCCTCTGTATCTACCCCTGATAGATACCTTTTCTGGAACAGGGATTGCTAGGCTGGAAACTATGTTCTTAGAGGTGCTTTGGGCACTGGGGTCTCCAGTCCTGGTAGTTGGAAGAGGGGTGGAGAGATAGAACAGCAGGTAGGAATCTTCTCTTGCATGAGGCCAACCCAAGTTCAATCCCCAAGACCATATGTGGTCTCCTGAGCACCACTAAGAGTGATTCCTACCTCAAACCAGGAATAATTCTCTAGAGAAGCTGGTGTGCCCCCCAAACAAAACAGACAACTTCTTGGGGAGGTTTGGAGTCTATTGCTGTTGATCCCTGGTCTCCCTGAGTCCTGTCACTGGGAGTTTTGGACCTAAATGTGACTTGTGTTTTGATCCTTCTAGAAAGCTGTGCACTTCCTAGTAGGGCTCACCCATCTGGTTGACAATCATACCTGACGTTAAGGCAGGAGACTGGTTAGAGATTTTGGGTACCCTCTGAGGCTTGGGGGATGTTAATAGATGCAGGTTGTCTCTCTGAGCCTACTTGCATCGTCCCAGGTTCCTCTGGACTGAACCCTCGGCCTCTCTCTGGGCCCATCTTGCATTTTCAGTCAGCAGGGCGTGCTGTGTCCACACCTGCCCAGCCTTTCCCTTGATCCCAGACCCGAAGGTCTCTGTGACCTAGTTCTGTCTAGGGCTGGGTTTACACTGTCCCCAGGCATCTCAAGGGCTGTTGGCAGCTCTGTTCCTCACATAAGGGGTGGGGAGCACTGTCAGTGCTCTGCCCATAGCCTCTGGAATCTTCCAGACGCACAGAACTCCATGATCAGTGGGCTGGTTCCAGCTGGCTCTGGAGCTCATGTCTGAGTGTTCCCAGCACATGCTTTTGTGAGGTTCTCCCTCTGGATCACATTTACCCACTCTAGGCAGGGGATGCCAAGACAGCTCCTCCAATGCACATTAAGGATCTCTTGAGTTGAACATTTTTTGGTTATTTTGTGGGTTCTACTCAACTATGCTCAGGGCTTACTCATGGCTCTGTGCTCAAGGATCACTCCTGGTACTGCTTAGGGATTGAATCAAGGCAGACTGCATGCTAGGCAAGCACCCTGCCCCTGTACTCTCTTTCCAGCCCTGAGTGGAACTTTTAAATCTCTCATCGCCTGCTCCGAATGTCCTCAACTACTGACTGCCCAACCCACAGTCCTAGTAGGGGCACTTGACCAAATTGTTGCTCCAGCTTTGGAGCTGCCCTGCTCAGAAGCCCACAGCAGCTCCTGGGCCCCATTTCAGCTCGTCCGCCCTCCCTGCCCTAATCTGATTTGCCTAATATTAACCCGTGATGTTTGTGCCACAAGGTCTCTGCACCCAAAGATCTTCTATCTTGAGAGCCAACTGGCAGGTCAACATGCTGGTCCTTTGAGGCCTAGTCACACATCTCCTCCCTTTTGAGAGACCTGTATGCCACCAGGTGTAATAAATGATAGAAAAGCTGTAGCAATAATTTAGCAGTTATTGGCCACCAGAGATTTTGCTAACCTATGTAACATGCACTTCCTCATTTACTCTGAGAGCAACTCTGCTATGTTCACAGAGTCTTGTTCTCACTCTCCTCCTATCCATCCTTTTTCTTCTTTCTTCCTGATTCACTCTTATACTTCATTAGAGAAAATAAAAGACAAAGGGGTCTTCTCTTTTCTAATATATAATTGGAAGGACTGGAGAGAGCATATTGGATAAGGCACTTGGCTTGCACATGCTTGACTCAGGTTTGATCCCTGGTACCCCATATGGTACCCCAAGCCCACCAGGAGTAATCCCTAAGTTGCAAAGCTAGGAGTATTCCCTGAGCACTGCTGGGCATGAGGCCCTCAAATAAAAACAAATTATAAAATTGGAACCAGATTTTCTCATCTGTATTCTCTGATTTATTTTGAAATAACACAAAACTATTAATATTGTCCCTGTGTTTTGGGCCACACCTGCTCTGCTCAGGGGCCACTTTCGGCACATTGCATGGATCACTCCCCACCATGTTTGAGGGAGCATGCAATGCCTGGGATTGAACCCAGGTCTCCTACATGCAAATCTTGTGCTTAACCCATTGCATATTCAGGGGTTTTCCCTCCTCCCGATGATGAACATCACTGAAGCTTAGAGAGAGTTCATTTCTCAGGAAAAGAGGCTCCTGTTCTAACTCTGGCCCATTGATTGTTAGGGCAAGACGGCCCTTGGTGGGGCCAAAGATAATGAAAACCGTGTATTTTCCACTCAGGCCTCTGCTAACTGGTTGCTCCAAGAAGAATGTGCAGGCTCCTGAGCTATGACCATATAGGGGTATAATCCAGACAGAGAGCCTCCTGGGCCGGGCTCAGCCCTTGGACCCATGCAGGCGCTTATGCAATTGTGACCTGTAAATCTATAGGCTGGACAAGCAGATGGGCCTAATGGAATTGGGGGGAGACGCATGTCGATTTATGAACTTATTAGCTAGGGAATGCGCAGGGCAGGCTTTCGCGCTTTCGCCGAAACGGCCGACATGGGCCTATATAAGTAACCCCTGCACACTGGGTCGGGGTCTTTGCCCAACCTGCTGGGCCTGCATGTCCGAGTAGGTGGCTGGACCCTAGCTAGCCAGTCTTACAATAAACCCTGCTTGCTGTTTGCAGTCTCTGGAGTCTCTTTGTCGTTATAGGGAGATCTCGATCCGCGCCCTAACATTGATGGTTGTAAAACTGCCTTGTAGCAACTTCTTCCAGCTTTGACGATCCTTTCATCTGATCCTCTGACAGCCCAGTCCATTTCCATACTTACCCGGCAGTTCTTGATTTCTTGTCTCCTCATGGCCTGCCCTCAGTATTCAGACTTGTCCCATTGCCTTGAACTTCTGGCTGTAAAGTCTGCAGGGGAAGACATGTTTCCTCCGAGCACTTGTTCCGAGTCTTGTCCGTGCTCAGCAAGAGATGAAGGACCAGCAGAAGCCTGAACTGTTCCCGTGGATTATGGGGTTGGGCGCCGCACATGCTGTGCAGGAATTGGGGAGTGCAGGTAGGTGCACGGATGCCCCACTGGTTGCAGCAGTCCAAGGAATCTGGGGATACAAAGGCACAGAGAGCAACCTTAGACCTTCTTCCCGTTCCCCCCCGCCCCCCCTGGGTTATTTTCCGGAAGTCCTAAGACAGTGTCACACGAGTGGGATTTCCTCTGCCACTCCTGGTCTTTCCCTCTGTCTTGGCTGTCTTGGCTGTAGGCATGATCTCAGCACTTGCTGAGAAGGAATTTAAGGCCCGGAGCTCTTAGCGTTGCTGAGGCCTTGCTTTTCTGCCCCCGCAAAATCGATGACGTCAGGGTGTTCCGGGAAGGACTCAGCTGCACTGTGGCTTGACAATCACCGAAGCTGGAAGTGTTCTCCCCACTGCACAGAACCCCTGGTGGGCTGGCTGGGGGGAGGGGGCCTGCGTTTGACCCCGAGTTCTGGGAGTCAGGTGGTATTTCAGACTGCTTTCTCCTTAATGGTCTGGCTCTTTGCATTGATCAGACTCTGCCTTTCTATGAGAAAATGTTCCTAGTAATCTAGTTCCCTCTCTGAGTCAAACAATAATTAAAAACACAAAATAAACCCAGCTCCCTCTGGCAGCGTTTCTTTGACCCTGAGGAGTGGGGATCGATTTTGCAGCGATCTCGTGCTGCTGCGGATCGCAGGATGTCTGCAGTTCATCAAAAGGTCTTCAGTCAATACTCCAGGTTGCAGCTCTGTGCCCTGTGGCGTAGTGCATAAGCCGGCACGGAAGCATGAAAGGCGAGGGGGTTGCTACAAGCCCGGAACCCTCCCTACAGGATTAAAATTCTATTATACTTGAACTGTAGTTACATCGTCAAATAATAATGCCTTCCATCAACTTTTATGTCTCAGTGCTTTAAAACCATCAGTTTTCTGGAAGGTTGTAGAGTTGGTTAATAGAGAAAGACCGGAGGACATCTTTCTGTAAGAGGAACCCTCAGTTTACCTGTAATACCTTAAAAGACTTAATTTTTAGGGAAAGAAAGAATAAAATAAATCTCCCTTTCTCGCCAAACCACCCACAAACACTACTACTACTACTACTACTACTACTACTACTACTACTACTACTACTACTACTATTACTACTACTACTACTACTACTACTATTACTACTACTACTACTGCTATTTACCCTCTCTCTCCCCTATTCCCTTTCTTTATTTCTAAATACATTTATTTCTAGAGGATATCTTGCATTACAGTATTAAACTATCATTTCTTCACCTTTTCCTTACTCCAAAAGATTTATGATAGCTGACAATATTCAATCATATATGAGAGAATAATCGCCATGATACTTAAACAATAGTAGCTAATTAGTAATTATAAGGAGGAACACAAAGTATCTTCATGCATCTGAGAGTGCTCATTGCTAAAACTGAACAGTAGATCTTGTTCGAATTTAATGGGTCATGTGGAAAGGAAAAGGAGAAGTATAATGAAAGAAAGAATGAGAGACTGAATATTATGAAATGAGAGAGAAAGAGAAAAAAGGAGAGAGAGAGAGAAAGAGAACGAGAGCAAAGTCTTGATTTGTACCGTGTGGAACCAAGTGTCTCTGAGTCTGAGCTGGGTTGGTAGCTGACCCATGGCCTGAGGTCACATATCTGACATGGACAGATGGACAGATCTACTCAGGGCTTCCCTCTCCAGTTTCCTTTGTTTCCTCATGTCCCTTTCTGCCCTTCCATTTCTCCAGTGTGTTCTTGCTGCAGTGGCATATTCAATATGGCAAAAACAGTAACAACAAGTCTCACAATGGAGACATTGCTGGTGCCCACTCGAGCAAATCAATGAACAATGGGACCACAGTGCCACCGTGCAACAGTTCTTGCTGCATTACAGATGGGTGGTGTGCTAGGTGGGATGGCCTTAGCTATGAGGGGTCACTCTCAGCACAACGCACTGATTTAAGCACAGGACTGGAAGAGTCCTCACCATTGTTATGGATGAAACTAAGATGACAAGTAAGGTAGAGGAAACAAAAGGGTTGAGGAATCGGTTTCTAGCCCTTCCCTGGATAACAGCTGACACCGTAAAGGGCAGGGGCTGTGTGAATATGCCATATCCCCTAACATTTCAAATATCCCTGGGTATTACTAGGAATCTAATTTAACAGGTGAGGCCACTGAGTTTTATTGATGGGCAGACAGACACTAGTCCAGGGTTCTCAGCACATGGGTCACAGGTAGGAGAAGGTGATGTAAATGTCTGTGCTTTTTATGTGTTTATTCTGTGCTTCCTTGGAGGCAGATACTGTTCCTAGTGCTCAGCTATGTTTAGTTTGTTTGATTATCATTTCATCCCTGGGAGGTGGGCACTCAGGCTTCATTTTGAAGATGAATAAATGGGGGCATGCTGAGGTAAATAGCATTGTCAAGCGATTGAATTAATTTGTAGTTAGCAGCCATGAGATGCATATATGCTGGTCCCATATGATAAACTATATTCAGTTGCTTCCTATTTTAATGCTAATGATGCATCTTCCTGAATTATAATCTAGGAGCCCCTTTATTCCTCATTTTAGTCATCCATTCTTTTTGTTTTATTTCATAGGGTCATGCCTGACTGTGCTCGGGACTTACTCCTGGTTCTGTGCTCAGGATTACTCCTGGAAGTCCTTAGGGAACCATTTGCAATACTGGGGATTGAACTGGACATGGCTGCTTGCAAAGTATGCACCTAAATTCCTGCACTATTTCTCTGTTCCCCCTTACCCATGCCCCCCATTTATTCTTTTTCGAGTGGGGCATGCTCAGTGGTGCTCAGGATTTATTCCTAACTCTGCATTCAGAAATCACTCCTGGTGGGGCTCAGCGGACCATATGGGGTGCTGGGGATTTGAACCTGGATCAGTTGCATATATACCATACATCTCTCTCACTCCTTAGAGACACTACTATCTCTCTAGTTCCCATTCATTGTTTTTCCCCCTCTTCTCTGCCTTTTATTTCCTCATTTATTGTTTTGAAAAAACATTTCTTGAGCATATCCTAGATAGTAACTACTAGTGCCCTATAGAAATGACTAAGTAGCCATCAAAAGAAGCCTAAAGGAGAGATAGGAACTGATATTGGGTCATAGAGGGTCCTAGGAAGGCAGGGGTGACATATATTTTAGGATCATTCTAGATATTGTGTAATTAGAATATACAAAGGGAGAAGATTGTTACTATAATTTAAAATCTGTTATGATTTTCTTGGAGTACAATGTAATGATTTAGAGCACAGACTGATTCAGATCTTAGATCTAATGCCTTCTGGGTTAATAATCTTCTCTGTGCCTCAGTCTCTCCATCTTGAAAGAGGGATAATAATAGTATCTCTGCTACGCCTTCTGCCCAGAGATGACCCAGAGCCGCGGCACGAGAAACAGACCCTCTGCGCCTAAAGACTGATCCTGAGGTCTCCTAACCCATTTTGGCACCAGAGCAGATTCTTGCAGCCATGCATTTTGACTGTGAACTGAGCTACAACCTCGTGCAGCCTGGGGAGAGATTTTTCCCTCCCCACCCCATTTTTCTGAGCGAAAATGGCAGCAGCGGCAGCAACCACATGGTGAGAGCCACCCTCTAAGACCACCTCAACCCGGAGGTAGGACTTTCTTTAGTGACGTAGCCTGTAGGTGGTCCTGGGAGGGGGGGTGTTCCCGGTGCGCCTTCCGCCCAGAGATGACCTGGAGCCATGGCCCGAGAAACAGACCCTCCGCGCCTAAAGACTGTGATCCTGAGGTCTCCTAACCCATTTTGGCACCAGAGCTAAAATATTAGAAACCCAAAACCGCGTGGCCGCTATTGCGGCCGCACGGACTCAAAGTCTTCACTCTCAGCAATGAAGAGAAATTATTAGATGATGCCTATTCAGCAGGCCTGATTGTTGGGGAAAATTTCCAATCAATAATAGTGAGTTCTGTATGGAAATATGGAATATACTCAAAGTATATAGAGAATAAAGGGAATATCATTAGCTACTTAGATGGGGCGTGGGGTGGGAGGGGGGTGTATTGGGGTTCTTGGTGGTGGAACATGTGCATTGGTGAAGGGATGGGGGTTTAATCAGTATTTGACTGTGACTTAAACCTGAAAGCTTTGTAATTTTTTTCTTTCTTTTTTTCACGGTGATTCAATAAAATGTTTCTTAAAAAAATAGTATCTCTGCTACTGGATTGTCTGAGAATGGAAAGTGTTAAGCTTCTTAAAATGTTGACTTCTTAAACTGTGGGTTGTGTTACAGTGTGGGTATCATGAAAAGTTTTAAAATTTGTTTTAACATAAATCTTTTTATGATTTATTACCAGTAAAAATTTCATTTTTACATGTATTTTATATACCTATATACCAGGGTCATGCAAACATTTCTTGGGCAAAAAAGGAGTTATGAGTGAAAATGTGGAAGATGCTCTAGTTCACCTGAGGTGCTTAGAATAGGGTTCACACTGGGCTCTTCACATGCAGAAGCTGTTGATATTGTTGCTATGGTTCTTATTAACGTGATGATTTCTGAACTGGTTAGTATAGAAAAATAAGTAGATATTTATTATGAAAATTACTTAAATTTTCCCAGATGAACAAAATGGTTGAAGTTTTTATATGTAAATAACATTGCATGATAACATTCTAAAGTTTTTGGTGCACACCATTATAAATCAACCTCTGCATGTTTGCTGGCCACCTGCCTTGGGTGTTTAGCACCTGCATCTGGGCTGGAAAATGCCAGTCTTCAGAATAGCCTTGGGAATGAAATACACCTCGTTCAGTGAAGCAGGCAAGGCTGCAGCTCTGTCAACATTTGGGGGAGAAATATGCAAACAGTTTTCCTAGAGAAAAGGAGAGAACATTAATTTCACTCACCAGCTAGCATGGTTGTATGAGGGAGAAACAAACGCATTCACCTTTATATGTTAGAACTAAAGGATGTGAGTAAATGTCTTAGAGAACAACCAGCGTGTTGTTTAGGAAATTTAATTTTTAGGTTTGGGGACTCTCTATATTTTCTCAGAGCAGAACGACAATCTCTTTGGTAGGAAAAAAATCTTAGGACATTTTATCACTTACGTTGCTCAAACTTTAGAATTTTGAATCAAATACAGGGGTCTGGGCCACATCCTAGAGATTCTGATTTGGTAAGTAGGGCGTGGGAGTGCGTGTAGAAAACGTGCAACTGATCAGACTCCAGTGAGCCCAAAGCGCTGGTCAAGTCTCCCACTTGAGAACCCTCAGTTGGATTCATGTTTTATGTCTGCTTAGGCTGAACTTTGCCTAAGCATATTTTAAGAGAATTCAAAAAAAAATTTGTCTTAATTAAAAATGTAAAAAAATATTATTTTTGCTTCATTGTCAACTTGGAAACTCAGAGATGATAGGCTCATGGGAAGAGGTTTCTTTGATATCCTTTCCTTTGTTTTAAAATGTTTCTTGTTCAGAGTCTCTGGCCTGTGCTTTGATAGTTGAGATTTATGAAACACCCAGTCGGTTAGCCATTACATCTTGAACATCAAGTTTCCTTACATCTTGGACATCACTGGTGCTTCCTCCCAGAGCATCACAAAAAAGAATAGACATTATCAGGAGCTCTGGGTTGGGTGTGCAGAACCAGATCAAAGGTTGTTTTAATTTTAAATTCCCACTCCCCCCACCTTTATTAAACACTGTGGTTTACAAAGATGTTTATAATACAGTTGTTACAAGTGTTCAACATCCAACACCAATCCTGCCACTGGTGTAAGCTTCCCTATATCATTGTTCCCATATTCCCAACCACCCCTCAAGCAGGCAAAAAATAATTTATTTTATATTGTTTGTTACAGATAAATGGATAGTGGAATTATTTTTTAAAATATCAATAAAAGAAAACTTGTGAAAATTGTTAGTTATCACCTTGAGGTCAATAAGTCCTGGCCTGAGGATTTCTCTCAGAGGACATTTGGCAATGTCCAAAGAAATGTTTGCTTGTCACAACAGCATAAGAATGCTGTTTGGCAGGTCTGAATTTGCGGGGGGGGGGGAACTCCAAACAATAATAGTGAGTTTTTTTGTTGAAATATTGAATGTAATCAAAGTAAAGAGAAAGTAAAGTGAAATTTATCAGCTACATAGGTGGGGCGGGGGGCTGGGGGGGGTAGGGGGGTGGGGGGAGGTTTACTGTGGTTCTTGGTGGTGGAATATGTGCACTGGTGAAGGGATGGGTGTTTGAGCATTGTGTAACTGAGACTTGAGCCTGAAAGCTTTGTAACTTTCCACATGGTGATTCAATAAAAATAAATAAAATAAAATAAAATACTACACACACACACATCTTTCCTAAATGCACAGAGGATTCTGTCCTACAAAGAATTTCCTGACCTATCATGTTTCAAGGACCAGGACTAAGTCACATGCTTATAACAGGTCACTGGGCCTTTATCCCTACCTGTGCTAGGGGACTCAGACTACATGACGATAGGGGAGTCAGACTACAAGGTATTTTCCATTTTTGTTGGGGAGGGGGGTTGATTCCTAAGTGATGCTCAGAAAACTCTGGGCCAGTGACTCTCTAAGTCACTGACTAAGAGTGGTGTAAAGCAAGGGCCTGCCGATGCTGTGCTACAAGACCCTGACATGCCAGGGATTACACAGACCACTCTGCTGGTGATCAGAGACCTCTAGGACTGCATCCAGTGATGCTTGGGGACCACGGGAGACAGAGATCAAACTGGGGTCTGCTCACACAAGGACTTAACCCCAGCACTTTCCCTCTATTTTAATTTCTAATATTTTTGCTCCTGTAATCCTTTAAAAATATAGACAGGCTGGGTGGGGAGAGAGAGGGGGGAGGGAAAGTGGGGACATTGGTGGTTGGAAATGTATTCTGGTGGAGGGATGGGGGTTGGAACACTGTATGACTGACACCTGACCATAAACAGCCTTGTAACTCTGTATTGCATGGTGATTCAGTTAAACAAAGATGACTTTAGGAGGGGAAGGAGATGGCTCAGTGATGGAAACTTCTGCCTTGCAGCGATAAGGCCTGAAGTTCAATCCCCAGTACTGCTTAGTGAGATCTTGGCATCTGTGCCTTGTGGAAGAGGCCAAGATCTCACTAAGCAGCACCACTAGAAGCCGATGGAAACTCCGCTGTGTGTGATCTCTGGCTGGGCCAGTGGTTTCTGCCTGTGCCATTTAGGTGTGTATGCACCCTGTCGCTAAAGGGTGTGACTCCTAGTAAGCACTGCAATCAAGAAGATGCATAATTTCTCTGGTGGGTGTGCAGCACCTAGTGAGCAGTATACAAGCACAGGAGTATGTATGATCTCCAGCGTGGTGAGGGAATGCCCCGATGGCTCTCCCCCTCACCGCCTGGGTCGGGTGGTCTCAGGCCGCTATCCCAGCCCGGGTAGTCCATGCCATGGGGCAGATGGAGGAGGAATTGAGGGCCAAGCCGGTTGACTGATCAGTTGCCATTTATTCCATTCTCCCCATGTGCCTGATCCAGTCTCACTAAGCCCCTCATTGTAGTCTCACACTGCCCCTCATTCCCGATTCCTCCTGTCTCTCGCACTCATCTCTTTGCTCTCCATCTCTCAGCCATATGTGTGTGTGTCTTTCTCCGTGTACCTGCTCCTCATTCTTCTCCTACATTCTTCTCCTTCTGTCCCCCTTGCTAGTCTCTCCATGTTCCATCTTGTTGCCCTGCTCTCTCTCTCTCTCTCTCTCTCTCTCTCTCTCTCTCTCTCTCTCTCTCCTCTCTCGACTCTCTCCAACTCTCTCCTCTCTCTCAAACACCCTCGTCTTTCTCCAACTCCCCAGCACTGGGGGTAGACACTATAGCTACACCATAGCAAAATCAACATAACAAAGCCCTTCCTTTGCTCATGGGCAAAATAACACTTAAGGTGTTTTTCTCCTTTCCTCAGTCCAATAACTTAATTAACATCTTAATTCTACTTCTTAATATATTAGTTATTTTGTATGGACACAAAAAGATACAGATTGAATTTGTAGGGTGGCTCTCTTGGGAAGATCTTGCCAAAGACTCAGATGACAGTGCTCAGGCCAGATTAATCTTTCCTAATGCTAGCAGGGCCCGAATCTAGTTATTACTTTTTGGGTTATGACAGAATTTGTCCATGATCTGCTCTTAACTTATAATTAAGTATTAATGTGCTTTGGCCAGGCTAATTTGATGCCAGGGTAGCACATAGCTCACAGCTTGCCCTGCATCCATCCAGTCCCTCATTGGGACCCTGCTTTTGGTGAACTAGGAAGTAACGGCAACTGAGGCTTAAGTTGAGGGAACAGACATCCAGCAGGAAAATATCATTCAGAGTCATTTAACTCCCAAGTTATGAAAGTATAACATTAACTGTCTCCTTGTGTCCATACAAAAAGGACATTGCTCTGAATTAACTATGCAAAGGACTTAAGGAGAAGAGAAAAACAATATTTACAAGTCAACAGAGCACAAAGAAAGAGGTTACAAATAAAGACAGGAATGGGAGCACTGTGATGGGAGTAACTCAATAAACCTATGCTCTCTGTGGCAAGGCTGAAAGGACAAACCAATGTTATCCTACAGGGATGGTCTTCAGAGAGCATGACCACAGAATGTGCTCAAGCACCATAACTAAAGACTTCAGCCCTCAGGAAGTACATGTGCCAGTACCCCAGCTAAATGTGTGATCCCCACAACCAAGCATGGATGCCATCCATGGTCATAGCAACAACATCACTAGAAGGAAAAGAGAAGAAAATGTCTTTCAAGGTCTTTACAAGTCAACCTCGAGCATTTATATAGTCTCAGTCTTCGCTCAGCTCACTTAAGTCTCTCAGCTACTGTCTGCTTTGGTAAACAGGTGACATGGAATGACAGAGAAAAGCACCCAGTTCCTTGCTCTTCCATGCAGCCTTACAGGGGACAAAGAACTATGTGTTGGGACCACAGCAGGTTTGGGATTAGCACTGGGCATGGGACATCAGAGCTGGGTTTGAGTCTTTGCTGGCCAAACCAGCTGGGATCGATTTGCTGCTCCTCATTGTGGATACTTTGCTCACACCCATTCATATGTGTGGAAGCACAGATGTCTGCGTCTAGGACTCTGTCTTGAAGTCTCAGTGTCCAGATTCTCAGTGCCCTGGATCAAAGATGGAGATGGTGCTAGTCATTCCCAGGGCTTTTGGAAGGCAAAAGAGGATCCCTGCCTTGAGGAGTCTTTGAGCACTGTGGGGCACACAGCAGGCACTCATTCATGCTTACTGAGGCAATGGATGCTAAGGTCTCCTCCGAGAGTTTTCGTGGGGGAAGGGTTAAAAAAAAAGTCCAGCTACTCTGCAGAGTCTGGAAATCAGGGTAACAGCAATGATTGCCATAGATAGATGTTCTATTAAACTTTTCATTCTCAGCTACGCAAACTGGTCTATATGGAAAATAGCACACACACCCCCTCCCCCTGGTGCAAATAACTTCACAGAGCTGTCAGCCCAGAAAGTCTAATATGCAGGGGTCCCTGATTAGGTTAAATGATCATTGGTGCACTCTTCAAACAGAACCTTGTCTGCTCTTGTTTTTAGTATGGCTGTGGTAGTTTCAGGGCACTGCTGCGCCCCTTCACATAGGAGTTCATTGTGACTGGAATGACATATAACCTGGGACCAAACCTCTGCTCTTCTATTGTTGGGGCCTCATCAGGGCCTGTTAAGACTCACAAGATGTGCATTCAGGGAAACATTTCTTTTCATTTAGAGAAAATTCCTTGAAGATTTTTCTTAAATTGTTTCTTTCCCAAGAGTGGCTGGAATATGGTTATTCATTTAAATATGTACCACAGGGAATATTTCTCACCATCACTGGAGGATCTAAATTGTGGAGGGACCAAGACCTGAGCAATCTCCTTGACAATTTGGAATCATATTAGAAAACCTCTCAAAACAGGAAGCTGATGAAGCTGAGACATATGGCATCATCTTAGACCAAATGGGAGAAGGCAGGCAGGGGACTGCGGAGAGCCAGACCTGAGGGCTCACACAGATCTGGTGATTCTCCCATGACAGCCACCCCGCAAAGCCTCTCATTATCTCCCAGAATTCATGCCACCCTCGAGGTAGGAATCTCCCTACATGTGGCAGATGTGGAACAGGCTGTGTCTAAGGATTTAATCAGTCGTCTGCGGACGGGTCGATCTGAAGAGTGGGAGCCCAGGTCAGTCTGATCCCCAAACTCAAGTTTTTGCATGGAGGGGGATGGGAGGTATGACTACATCTGGCAATGCTCAGGGAACCCTGGTTCTGTGGTGCTCAGGGGACCATATATCGTGCCAGAGATGGAACCAGGGCTGATGCATTCAAGGCAAGCACCTTAACTACCCCCTGTGCTATCTCTTTGACCCCAAACATAAGCTTCTGAGACCACTTTCTATTATATTGAAGGGCACTGCACTGGGAAAAGACTTGGCTTTTATTACTTAAACTTTGAGCATGTGCGTGCATGCATGCATGTGTGTGTGTGTGTGTGTGTGTGTGTAGATAACCTTAAACTCGTGGGCTGCCATTCAGCAGCCTGACTTGTCATGCGTAGTTTCGTTTGCAAGAAGAGGTAAGAACCAGTGGAGAAACAGCCCAGAGTCCAGCTTGTTTGCTGACCTTCAGTGGAAGTCTCAGGGTTAACAGATTATAGGAACTGGAGATTAGGAAACTGTCTCAGCCCAGAGCAGAGAAATGTTGAGAGAGCAGGGAAACAAACAGTTTCTATGACTTAACATGACTTTTTACCTGATTTCTTCTACCTTCCTTTAAGATGAAAATTAGTAAATAGAATGGACTCTTGAAGAATTTACTTAACTACAGGAGTAAAACACATCTTGATAACATGTTTAGAAAACATAAGCAAAAGAAAACAGTGAAATTACATTGCCACTCGCCGTCAGCAGTGACCACTGTGGACACTTGGCACTGGACTCAGTCCTCCCACTTTGCCCTTATATGTGTACATATCAGCCCTCAAAGACAAACACACATTTGAAATTAAAATTATGGAATTTTATCAGCTTGTTTGTTGTTAATATTTTGGTGGGTCGGAGCGGAAGAGCTCTCAAGCAATTCTCAGGTGACTTAGGGGTCACTTCCTGTGATATTCAGCCAGCCCAGGGCAGAGTTTAATGTTCAGCTAGTGATGCAATGCTGCTCAGGCCCAGGGCCACACCCAGCAGTGCTGTGGCTATAGGAGTTGCCAGGGATTAAAGTTGGAGTCTTGCTCTAGCTTGTGCAAAGCATATACTCTAGCTCCTTGAGTTTTCTCCACAGTTCCTTATTAATATGCTTTTTTAAAACCAGGGCTGAAGCTAGTACAGAGGCAGAGTGCTTGCCTTGTGTGCAGCCAACTCTACCTGGTACCTGAGCACAATGTACAGTACCCCCAGCCCTTCCAGGAGTGATCCCTGAACACAGGAGCCACGAGTAATCCCTGAGCATAACTTGGTGTGGCTACCAAACAAAACAAACAAACAACCCCCCCCAACTCACCTTATTGATTACAAAATAAACATCTCTTCTTCAAAGTTGTCTGTGCTCTGGGTTCATGTTGATGCTGTACTGCATTAATGGCCAGAGCACAGGTTATAGAGCTTCTCACTTGGGTGGAGGTACTGCTCAGTCTTATCCTTTTCTCCAAACCTTTGTCCTTTCCTGTGCATTTGCTGTACGAAATGTGAAGCAAGGTGCAGTAAACAGACTGCTTGCACGATGGCTGGAAGCTTCCTGTAAGTGATCCCGAAAGTGTGTGAGTGTTGCAGGTTGCACCAGGACCCTGAAGCACAGCCTTCGAGCACATGGTCGAAGTTGTGCTTAATGAGCAATGGTGGTCTGTTTTGAAGATTGGCAGGCCTGGAATCAGGGTTTGGGTATTGTGAGGGCAGAGAGCAGAAGCATCTGGTTAGCTAGAGGTAGATTTATAGTGTGTGTGGAGTGGGCTGGAGCGATAGAACAGTGGGTAGGGTGTTTGCCTTGCACACAGTCGACCCAGGTTTGATTCCTCCACCCCTCTTGGAGAGCCCGGCAAGCTACTGAGAGTATCTCGTCTGCACAGCAGAGCCTGGCAAGCTCCCCATGGTGTATTGGATATGCCAAAAACAGTAACAACAAGTCTCACGATGGAGATGTTATTGGTGCCCGCTCGAGCAAATCAATGAGCAATGGGATGATAGTGACAGTGGCAGTGGAGTGAAAATCTAGAAAATCCTCATCCAAGCTTGAACTGTGACTAAGATGTCCAGCTGATTGGCTTAGGCAACGGATTTCTTTTTCTTTTTTGGTTTTTTGGTCACATTGGGAGTACCCGGGGCTTATACTTGGTTCTATACTCAGGCATCATTCCCGGTGGACTTGGAAAACCATATTTAGTGCTAGGGATGGAACCTGGGTCAGCTGGCAAGGCAAGAGCATTAACCTCTTTACTATCACTCCAACCCCAAGCAACTAACTTTTTTGTTTGTTTTGTTTTGTTTTATGGGGGCACAGCCAGTGGTACTTAGAGCATACTCCTGGCTCAGGAATCACAATTGGCAGGCTTTGGGGATGATATGGGGTGCTGAGGATTGAACCTGGGTTGACCACATACAAGGCAAGTGCCCTACCCACTGTAGCATCTCTGAGGCCCTGCAACCAACTTTTATCTGTCCAAGATCCCAGTGTGCGGTTGATAACCAGGTGAGTCTGCTCTCCGGCATCTGGAGTGCATACTCTTGCTAGCCTCATCTTCAGCGAGACAAATTCCACTTCTTCATCTTCCAAAAATGATCCTTGTCCCATCCTAGGGGCTCCACTCTGGTGACTCCCATCTCAGCATCTGCCGAAAGCCCTATCTCCCCCTGCATCACTCACAGGGGGAGGGGCATTATTGTGCCATCAGTTTCAGGTCCAAACTAAAGGACATCTTGAACTGTGTGTGGATAGATGTCTCAGGTATGTATGGAATCATGGGATCAACTCTATAAAATGGGGACAAGAATTGACATGCAACTCTATGTTCACTGGCCAAGAGGATCACATCTATAGTTAGTTTTATCACCAAAAAGTGCCAAATAAACACCCCTGGTTTTATCATATAGACTCCTGGCTGTGCATCTGAATTCTTCTGTGCATGGTGAGACCACAAGTGGGGAAGCAGGGAGGGGAATAGAATTTCTTCTTGCGGGGCTGGAGCAATAGCACAGCGGGTAGGGCGCTTGCCTTGCACGCGGCCGACCCAGGCTGACCCAGGTTCAATTCCCAGCATCCCATATGGTCCCCTGAGCACCGCCAGGAGTAATTCCTGAGTGCAGAGCCAGGAGTAACCCCTGTGCATCGCCAGGTGTGACCCAAAAAGAAAAAAAAAAAAAAAAAAGAATTTCTTCTTGGGGTGTTCAGCCACCTCTCTTCAATATATGACATTTGGAGACAACAGAAGCTCAAGTTTTGCTTTTTTAATTTCTGGGAAAGTGTTTAATCAGAATGCTTTTCTAGAAAGATACTACCGGTTCTTTGGAAACTTCCAAGAACATCTAATGAAAAAAAGCAGAAAGCTTGGAAAGTGACTTGAAGCCAGGCAGGGAGCCCTGCTGGCTAGATTTGAGCAGGGAGGAAGCGGGAAGGGGGGTGGATTTCAGCGGGAGGACAAGCTTGACTTTTCTTTTTTTTGCTTAGCACTTCTTCAACAGTTTATCTTCTCTCTGTTTTTTGGCTTAATGTTTTTATTTATTCACTTTAACTGAGTCACCATGAGATACACAGTTACAAGGTTGTTCATGATTGGATTTCAGTTATATAATGTTCTAATACTCACCCCTTCCCCAGTATACATTTCCCACCACCAATGTACCCAGTTTTCCTACTGTTACCCTCACCACAGCCCCCTTCCCCCACCCTAGCCTGAATCTATGACAGGCACTTTTCTTCTCTCTCTCTCTCTCTCTCTCTCTCTCTCTCTCTCTCTCTCTCTTTCCTTATGGGCATTATGGTTTGCATTATAGGTACTGACAGGTTTTTATGTAGATCCCTTTACCTACTTTCAGCACTCAGTTTCTATCCAAAGTGATCATTTCCAACTATCATTCTCTTACTGGTCCTTTCTCAACCTTTACTACTCTTCCCCTGCCCTTCCACTTGTGGCAATCTTCCTTCTGTGGACCGGTCTTCCCTCCTGGCCTTTGTTTTTACTGTCCGTGGGTATTAGTCTCATATAGTACTTTTTAAAAAAATTATTATTTTTTAATTGAATCACCGTGAGAACAGTTACAAAGCTTTCAGGTTTAAGTCTCAGTCATACAATGATCAAACACCCATCCCTTCACCAGTGCACATGTTCCACCACCAAGAACCCCATCCCACCCACCACCCTGCCTGTGTGGCACATGATTTTTACTTTACTCTCTCTTTACTTTGATTATAGTCAATGTTTTGACAGAAAACCCACTATAATTATTTGGAATTTCCCCCCAACAATCAGACCTGCTGAAAAGGCATCATTTGATGATTTGTTTTCTATTGCTGATAATGAAGAGCATATGATTTTGGATTTCTGGTATTTTAGTAACTAAGTCCAAAGTGATTTCTGCCAGAAGCCGCTGGGTTCTGAAATTGGTTTGTGTGCCTCTGGGATCATGGCTGTTCAGGAGCAGAGGAGCCATTCGTGGGTGGCCGCTAGGGGTCTCTTCTGGGCAGGGGGCAATGCCGGTACCACTCCCCCATCCCGAGATTTCCCCATCACTGCAAACTCGTATTTCCGTCCAATGAGCTCTGAATGATGGTGGTCGCCATGCCGCCACCGCCAGAAGGAAAGGCCAAGGGACAAAAATCTTTCCCCTCCCGGGGCGGTACGGGGCTTAGTTTAGTTCACAGTCTAGAGGCATTTCTGCAAGAAGCTGCTGGGTTCTGAAATTGGTTTGTGTGCCTCTGGGATCATGGACGTTGAGAAGCAGAGGAACCATTTGTGGGCAGCTGATTGGGGTCTCGTCTGGGCAGGGAGCAGTTCCGGTACCAGCCCCCCATCCCGAGATTTCCTGTGCGCCCCATCACTGCAAACTCGTAACTCTGTCCAATGGGCTGTGAGAGATGGCGGTCGCCATGCCGCCATAGCCAAAAGAAAAGGCTGAGGGACAAAAACCTTTCCCCTCCCAGGGCCTCACGGGGCCATAGCTTAGTTCACAGTCTAGAGGCATTTCTGCAAGAAGCCACTGGGTTTTGAAATTGGTCTGTGTGCCTCTGGGGCTCTCTCTATAGTTTTGGCATTATATTTTGCTTGGATCTTCAACACCACCATTCAAGCCTGCCTTCTAGGGGCAGATGCTAGGTCATATATTTTCCATTCCTCAAGAAAGATCTTGTGGCCATGTAAGTGGCCGTGCGGTTTGAAGAAATAGACCTGGTCCGCACATACCAGAGCCATGCTTGTAGAAGCTCATGGTCGCTGGGATTCCATCTGGAGAAGGCGGAGAGACTCTACCTCCTCCATCTGTGGCACCCCAGTGATATCAGCTTGGTTTGGGGCCCAGAGTATTCTGCGGTGTTGCGTTGCCCACCAGCCAGGATTCTTCACTGCTGAGTGTGGCCATATTACACTTTTTTAAATCCCACAGATGAGTGCAATAATTCTATGTCTGTCCCTCTCTTTTTGAATTATTTCACTCAATATGATACTCTCCATGTCCATCCATTTATAAGCAAATTTCATGACCTAGATTTTCCTGGTGGCTGCATAGTATTTCATCGTGTAGATATATCATAATTTCTTTATCCAGTCATCTGTTCTCTGGTGCTCAGGTTGTTTCCAGATTCTGGCTATAAGAATACTGCTACAATGAACATAGAAGTGAGATGACATTTCTGCTGTGTGTTTTTGGGCCCGTAGGGTTAATTCTCAGAAATATTATTGCTGGGTCTATAGAAGCTCAGTTTTTTTGAGGAATGCCCATATTGTTTTCCAAAAAAGCTGAACCAGTCATCATTCCCTTCAACAATGAATGAGTGTCTCTTTCTCCCCGAATCTATGCCAGTACTGGTTGTTCTTGTTCTTTTGGATATGTGCTAGTCTCTGTGGCATGAGATGATATCTCATAGTTATTTTGATTTGCGTATCCCTGATGATTAATGATGTAGAACATCTCTTCATGTGCCTTTTGGCTATTTGCATTTCTTCTTTGAGAAAGTTTCTGTTCATTTCTTCTTCCCATTTTTGATAGGGTTGGAGTTTTTTTCTTGTAAAGTTCTACCAACGCCTTATATATCTTTGATATTAACCCCTTATCAGATGGGTTAGTAAATATTTTTTCCCATTCCATGGGCTGTCTTTGTATCCTGGTCACCATTTCTTTTGAGGTGCAGAAGCACTTTAGTTTAAAAACTTGTTTGTATTTGCTTCCACTTGCTTGACCAGTGATGTTTCATCTTTGAAGATGCCTTTAACTTCGATGTAATGGAGGGTTCTGCCTACATTTTCCTCCATGTACCTTATGGACTCAGGTTTGATACTGAGTTTTTTTTTCTTTATGGGTCACACCTGGCAATGCACAGGGGTTACTCCTGGTTCTGAACTCAGGAATTACTCCTGACGGTGCTCAGGGGACCATATGGGATTCTGGGAATCGAACCCGGGTCGGCTGCATGCAAGGCAAACGTTCTACCTGCTGTGCAATAGCTCCAACCCCAGATACTGAGGTTTTTAATCCATTTTGAACCTGGCATTAGAAAGAGGTCTGAGTTCATGTTTTTTTTTTGCATGTAGCTGTTCAGTTTTTCCAGTTTCACTTGTTGAAGAGAAATTTTTTGTTTGTTTTTGGGCCACACCCAGTGGTGCTCAGGGGTAACTCCTGCTGCACTCAGGATTCACTTCTGGAGGACTCAGGGATCAAAGCTGGACTGGTGGCAGACAGGGCAAGTGCCTTACCCACTGTCCTTCTCTCTGGCTTCATCCTTGGCTCTTTTCACTCCCTGATTGCTGTGGTCCCTGGCCAGACACCTACGGAGTTTCAATTTCTCCATCTATCTAATGTGAACAATAATGTCTCCTCAGAGGGTAATGCAAGAGGGCAAGGATATGACAGATGGAAAATACCTTCCTTGTCTTACTCTTTACATGTGATCTGTAAGCAGTTTTCCTTCCTGATCACCCTGTCCTGTTTGCTATCTTTAGTAAACTCTCTAAGTCGCTGTCCTGACCTCTCTCTTTAAAGACCTGCTCAGGCAGATGCACCTAACCCATCTCTTCCCATGGCCTCTTTTTATGATCCCACCTGGGGCACATTTGGGAGGAATAGATTCTGGGAACTCAAGACTCCAGTGATTGTCATTCTAAACTGTGCTTGAGTTCTAGTGCATTCCAGTCAAGGTCACTATTGATAAGCTATTCTGGTATTTAGGGCTGGAATCTCTTTTTGGGTCACACCCGGTGATACTCAGGGGTTACTCCTGGCTCTGCATCTCAGGAATTACTCCTGGCGGTGCTCAGGGGACCATATGGGATGCTGGGAATTGAACCCGGGTCAGTTGCATGCAAGGCAAATGCCCTACCTGCTGTTCTATTGCTCCAGCCCCAAGGGCTGGAATCTCACTTGGGTTCTACAGTTGACTCTGGGTTGTTTTTTCTAAAGCAGAGAAGAGATGCTGTGGGGCTGTGCTCTGAGTGAGGTGCAAAAAAATTTTATGCTCCTGCAATTCCAGACTAGACATGAGATAGGTCCCTGCTTCACTGAGGAGCAAGCAGGTGCAGAGTAGTTGAAAACCCGCCCAAGCTCCCAGCAGGAATACTCCATAACCAGGGCTGGAGGAGGGCTGCTTGACTCCTAAGTCTATTTCTGGGTCACCCTTTACACGTCTATTTCTGATGCATTTTGCTCCCCTTGCCAAGGATTCATGTTTATGAAAATAACTGATCGCAATGCACGAGTGATATAAAATAATGTTTTACAGTGAATAACATTTAAAAATTATTTTACAGAATCTCTCTCTCTTTTTTTGTTTCTTCCAATAATCCTCTTGTTTTTATAGATTTGGGATCTAGATCCAGAGTTCTGTGGATTTGCCCAAGGTCACAAGACTGACCTTGAGCCTAACTGGCCAGGTGGTGGGACCAAGTTGAAGGTTTTCACATTTTCAGATGTTTGGTTGTCAGGTCAGATCTGATTACTTATTATTCGGTGGAGATCATTGTTGTCAAGAACAACAGGTCAAGTTGTTCTTCCATTTCCATGTGAAGACCTCCTGATAATGTTTTCACAAAGGAGCACTTTGTTCCTCAGAAGTCCAACAAGCTTCTGTGGAGACACTAGCCTGGAGGCCAACCTGGTGGATGTTTTCCCTTTGTCCTTGCCCCGTTGATGGGTGTCTCAACAGTACAGGGCTGCATCTGAATGGTCCAGGCTGCATATTGTTCCCTTTACAAAGACTACAGCTGTCCTTCCCACAACCACGGGAGGACAGTGCTTTCTATGACAGGAATGTTGACAAGTTGGTGATTTTCATGTGGATTCACTTAGTTCTTTAAGGCAAAGAAATAGAGATACAAAACATTTTTTAAAAAGTCTAATTTCTGACCTGACAATTTCCTTTAAATACTTTATTACTTTTTTAAAATTGCTTTCAATGTCCCCAAGAAAAATTATCCTTACAGTGACAAATGGCTTGTTTATCTTGGGATCCAATTGCAGTTATTGTTAACTAATATAAGAGTTTGGACTAATATAAAAAAGTCTTGGAAAAATGTGCTTTTCTGTAAACCAATTATTCTTTGCTTCCCTGTATTGCGTTACCAGGTGTCACAGTTGCGGGACATCATATATTTCTTTCTCAGAGGCCCTTTTTTATTTCTTTATTCTTTTCTTTTCTGGGACTTTAATATCACTGCTGTATTGCCCACAGAGAGTAGTCACAAGCCCAGAGAAAGCAGATAGATTGAACCTAGGACCCAGGAAACTGTTTATGGTCAAGATCACCTCCTGGAAGGGTTTTTTTAGGTAAAGAAAAAAGCCATTTTGCAGATTATTTTCATTATTCTTTAAATCGACTTGATCTTAAATCTGGTTGTCCTGCTCCCCATAAGGAACCTTCAAATGGGCCTTATCAGCTGACAAATCCATGACTTCTGTGCTTTCCTTCCCTCCCTTCCCCTCCATTTCCCTCCCTCTTTTTCTTTCCTTTCCATTTTCTTTCCTCCCCTTTTCATTCCTACATTTTCTCCTTTCCCTCCTCTCATGGTCCTATTGCATTTTCAGCTCACTATTTCCTCTACTTTGAGGGAAAAATGAAAATATTTTTCATGTTTTCATGAAAATTAAACACCCTTATTTCCTGACTTCTACAGTGTATACATCCTCCCCAACCCAGGGAAAGTAGGAAAAATTATTTAGGAGATCAAAGCTATAGATCTAACTGATGCCCATCAAGTCACTGGCTCATCTATCTTTTTGCCCTGTTTAAATATTTTAGCAAATGAAGACCAAATCAATAAAGCTAACTGATCAGAGGATGCATGCAACTATTTATAGAAAATAATTAATGTCTATTGATAGTCATTGCTGTTAGACACACACAAACACTCACACACAAACACATACATACACACAGGGCCACCCCATCTCTTGAAGGCAAAGAAGATCTATGGCGGTTTCTGGCTGGTCTGGCTGCTCTGAGGCAAGTGATTGATAACACCTGGTTTACTCACCTGTGCTCCATCCTCACCCTCACTCCACTGACGCGATGGAGAGACAGCTTGGGTGTTGCTGAAATCCTGGGCAGTCATTTCCTCCACAGCTGGGCACAAGATTCCCTGAAACCGAGAAATCGTCTCTTGTCCCTTTCCATGCCTCCACCATCCATGCCTAGTATTGGGCCTAGAGTGAAGATTCAGATATGCTGCACACTCAGCTGTTATTCTGCGTGGCATATTCTTTACAAGCTCCGTGGCATGTTTCCCCTCGTAGCTCTGTGCTGGGGTTAGAGCTGCTGTGTTTGCCTTCCAGGGAAGAAGTCTTGCACAGGAAGGGAGGGGCCAGGGCAGGTGTGCCTCCAGAACCTTTCCCGTCGGGCTGTCTCTTTATTTCCTGACCCCCACAGTGAGCAACAGTGCAGCGACTGCCGCTTTCTTTTTCTTTTTACAGAAGATGCTAATTTTCAGAAGATAGATTTAGGTGGTGACTCGGGAAACAGTGTTCTCTCTTCGGTGGCCAGATGGAAACAAATAATATGGCTTAAAACATGAAAATTTGTAGGGACAGGAAAGTAAGCCTTTGGGCAGAGAAGCCCCATCCTATTAAAAGAGGCAAAGCAAAGTGCATCTGGGCATGGAAAGGTGCCAAGCTCTCCGACTGTCAGCCAAAAATGTCAGCCACAACAGAACAATTAACCTACAACTAAACTGCAAGGTCCTGACACCCTATCCTCAGCCGGATACCAGCACACAGAACCTTCATCAGAATTGAAAGTTCAACTATTCCTATGTCCTGAAAAACTTTATTTACCACAGAACCATTTTACCCCAAATCCCTCATCTTCTGCAAAACCAACATCCTGCTACAGAAGTGGTCTCTGAAGTGGTACTGATAGCCTTATCTTCTACAATTCTCCGTATCTTGCTGAGGCTACCAGTACTGCCTAGAAATTTCCAGTGACAATTCCATGAAATGGTAAGAACGGCAAGGATCAAGATTCCAGCTAAGAGGGTTGAGCTTTCTTAGGAAAAGAGCACCTACCATTACCCCTTGGTTCCATTATTTCACCCCTTCATTACAAAACAGGATGAAAACCAGCATCCTCTGTCCACTGGGGCAATCTGGCCTCCTATCCCTCCTACCCCTCCTCCTTCTGAGTGTGCCTTCTTCTCCATGCCGTAAACTCCCTTGGCATTCAGAGACATCTGTCTAGTGTGTTGGAAAATTCATTTGTGTTTTATGTTGAGCCCGAACAGACCTGTTGTTTTCTGTTTTGTGCAGTGAAGGAGCCCAAACGACCTTGCTCTATAGATTTGGGCAGTGTCACTGCACGGATTGCAGTGAGGAGAAGCTCTCTGAGTGTTCCTGCTGCTGGGCACTGCTCTGTGGGATCTATGGGGTTGCTACTCATGGACATGCCCACACATCTTTCCACATTGTGTGAGGGGGTGGTTCTTGCAGGTATAGTTGGGTGTTCATCATTTTCATCCTCCCAGTACCAGCTCAAGAGCCTGGAGTCTGAATTTGCATTCATAAAACATCTGGTGAAGGCCCATCAATTGTGGAGAAGATGCAAGCAACTAATAGGAGTCCTTTTGGAGTCAGGGCAGAACCCACAGGGAGCATTTTCGATGCTCCTGCAGTCCTATGATTCGCATTGCTGGGACTACAGGTTTTAATAGACGAGGGGTAAGTCGGCCTGATTCAAGAATGACAATGTATAATTTTCCTCTCTGAAACCAGGTTTCTAGTGTAAACTGCATTTCATGGAAGTAACGAAGTAAAATGCTCATTACTGTCTTTAAACATTTCATGGAAACAAGTCTGTTAACAATAGAAGGTTGTCAAAAATGTGGAGTTCTTAAAATGTGGCCTGCTTGTCAAGCTGTATGTGGAAACCGGAACACTCTGGGTGTTACACTATATTAAAAGAAAAGCAACTGTGTAAAATGCTCATCAATGTTCTCCTATTGTTTGTGATCATGGGTAATATGATTTATATTTTCCATTTTAGATACTTCAAATCTATATATGATTATCACCAGCAATAATTCACCATGTTCAAAATCTAAAAGCCTGTCATTTCTTATCTTGCAAACCCCATATCTTTAATTTGGGACTGCTGGGTGAACCGCTCTGCTGAGATGATATTTTAAATTTTAATACCTTTTTTCACCAGATGAAATGATGAGCACTTTTGAATCTCTTGCTCATTAATTAGTGACATTTCACACCTGTTGAGAAAAGAAAGACGTGTGTATACATTCTCATTAAGAAAGCTCATACAAACTTTGTAAGAGCTGGAGGGAAACAGAATTTAGAAGAGTAGAGGCAAAAAGTAGAGGGATAAGGATGAGATGGGGAAAATACACAGGCTAGCATCATTATCATAGACATACCATTATCATCATCTCCTCCATCACTGTTATCATCCAATCATCAGCTCATGACATCAACATCACCATCTTCATACCCGTCACCACCTTCATCAGCATTATCACCAGCACAATGATAATACTCAGTGCTGCTTACTTACTCCATGGCAGGCTTTGGTTTGTTCAGTTCCAGGTGAGGTACCTGTTCTTCTCCCACCTTTGAGGCAAATAGCTTCTTATTCCCATTTCACAGATGAGCAGAATAAATATATCTGAGTGTCTCTCAACTGCGAGATGAGATTCAAAACCAGCCTCTTGACTAACGAGCATGTGTCTTATATTTTTTATCTTTTGGGTTACACCCGGATGTGCTCAGGGCTTACTCCTGGCTCCATTGCTTAGTGATCAGTCCTCATGGGGCTCGGACTGTATGCTGTGCTGGGGATTGAACCTGGGTCAGCAGCATGCGAAGCGAGCTCCTTACTTCTGAGCTATCTTCCCAGGTCATGTTTCTGAACAGGAGAGCTGCATTAAAGTAAGTCCTTAGTCTAGCTGTGGGCATATCATATTATTATTATTATTATTATTATCATCATCATCATGTTTATTTGTAAATGCCTTAGAGGAAGGCAGGCCAACAAGTGAAAATAGTGGGTAGCCTCAGACTTGTGGGGCATTATCCTTGTCTTTTTTTTCTTTTTATTGAATCACCATGTCACCATGCGATGGTGAAAAAGACTTCATGATTTTCAGTCATATAATATTCCAACACTCATCCCTCCACCATTGTACGTTTTCCACCAGCAATGTCCCCCGTATGCCTGCTGCAACCCCTCCCACCTGCAGCCGGCCTCTTTAGTTGTCAAACATCCCTCTTTGGACTCTCTTGTCCTGCTCCATCACCAGCAGGGGCATCACAGATGCTTTCTGAGTGAAGCATCTTAAGGTCCACGGATGCCTCAAAGATGTTGGTGCTATTTCTGCCACTCCCTTTGGGTCCCTGCCACTGGAACTCAAACATGCCCAGGTGACCTGCTGACTGGGTTGTCCCTGGCGAGCTCTGACCAGCCAGGAGCAGGCAGGTCTGACTGAGAGGGGCAAAATGTCCACACACAGGGGTCATGTGAGCAGTAAAGGTGCTGTTTGACAGCTGAGTGTTGTGCAGCCTGGTTACCAGTGCTTCTCGGAGCTGTGTGTCAGTGCTGGGGTCTCAGCAGCTAGCCTGAGACTTTGACCAAATCCCCTGCCCCTGGGAAGCAAGAGCCGGCCCTGTTTACAAAGACCCAGGGGCTCGCTCCATCACTCCCTACACGTAGGCACTCTGGTTGAGGATGTGGGACGTGACTGTGACCACTTACCCATACTGATAACCTGGCCCTAAGCAGGATATGTAAATCATTAGCTGACATCTATACCGAGCCCGACGGGATGAACCGCCATACATGAGATTCCCACCCTGCACATATGTATAAGAACCACTGTGTAAGGGCCAATAAACAGAGAACTGCTTGACCACCAGACTCCCCCACTCTGCGGCATTCTTTATCATGCTTCTAAAATGAAAGCAAGCTGAGGAACCCAGTGCTTCTTAGAAAAATGGGACTCTTAGGGCAAACTTTCCCAATCCTTTTTATAATCCATTTTTTTGAGGATTTTCTCTCTAGAACATGGTTGGGGACCATCTGGCTCGCAGGCCATATAAGGCCTAAGAAATCACCTGGCCTGGCCTGGCCTGGTTCATGGCAGGACAGACACCTACTCTTCTCCCTAGCTGCCTGCAACTCACCAGTCTGTATTGTATGACCCAAAATGATATTTTAAATATCCAAGTGGCCCTTGGATGAGAAAAGGTCATTCTGCTCTAGAGTCCCATGTTAAAAGCTTCCACCATTCATGTTGGTATTGAGGTTAGGAATATTGACAGGGGTAGAGTCTTCATATTGTGAAAAAATATTTTTTTTTGCATAATACCCCTGGTCATTGTATTTGGAGTTTATTGCAATTTCATTGGCTCCCTCCTTCTCTCCTTCCATCCCTCCTTAACACATGCTTCTGATGGGCCTGGTACTGTGTGCTTACCTGTTCACCCCTGCTCCCCACCTCCCACACCCCTATCACCTGAACTCTTCCTCCCAGTGCCTAGTATTTGGTTGGAGATTCTTCTCTTCTCACTGGGGTTGCACAGAGACCGGAGGGGCAGTGTCCCAATCAAAGGGCAGCCTCACATGTACAAGGGCAGTGCACGAAAACTTAAGGGAAAGGGAAAGAGGGGCACAATGACCAGAGCATAAAAGATGCACAGCCTGCGAACAGGGACATGCAGGCCGAAGGCAGGACCCCACCTCCTGTGGGCTGGGTCAGCCCTAGGGCCCCTGTCCTAAGTGGAGTTTCTTAGGCCTCTACCTCCCTTTGTCTTCCCTGACCCTGGTACTGTCTCGTTCCACTTCCTTGGTTGTAAATTCCTGGGACAGCAGTCTCTATCAATTACAGAATCAATTACACTGGGTGATGGAGAGGAAAAAGACAGAATAGTCCTGCTGAAATGACCTTTCTATGAATACTTAAAGTTTAACATGAAAAATAGAGGCTCCTCTGAAATCCTCGTGTTAGACTATATCAAAAGTTACATAAGCATGCCTCACTGTTTCAGCTTTAGAAGCAGTCACTGGGCTGATATTTGCTGGCATGTGTTGCCTGTTGCAGATGGTGCTGGCACCACTGCTCAGCATTTCCTAGACACTGACATTCTGGAAGACAGGAACCTTTTATTGTCGTACTGGGGATTGAATGAAGGGTCACGTACATGCAAGACAAGAACACTGCCACTGAGCTACCCCCCTGGCCCCTGAGACATGAGTCTTTCTGTTCATCTCCGTTGGGTGGTTTATTTTCAGCATTGGATGTTCATAGTTGTTGCCATTCTCACTTACGCTTCAGAAAACCCCCCAAACCTGGAAGGTCAGGGATGTCAGCCTGTGTCCACTTCACTCCATGCCTTTCTGCCCATCCACTGCTGGACTGCCTGCACTCAGTTGTTGGAATATTTCCCCTTTTCCAGCTGCCTTCTGGAGTTTTGTCACAGAAACCTTTTGTCACAGAAACCTAGCTGATCTTTGACCCCACAGATCTAAGGTGCTAGCCAGGCTTGATTTGACATTGTAGATTCCAGGCTGCAGCCCAGCGTGGTCTTTGGGATGTAAATCCGAGTGCTTTCAGCCCAAAGAAGGCTTCGGTTTTGTTTTTGTATCTTCTTTTGGGGGGCCTAGATTAAGGGCCTGCAGATACAAGAGAATTATGTTGCCTCAATGTTCTTCCTGTAAGATCTTTTGGTGCCTTTGGTGACGTCAATGTATTGCGCCCTTTGGAAGAGCCATGATCAATAAAAGGGGTTCGGAGAGAAGGTGGGTGGTGGAAAGTGTATAGAGGTGGGAAAGTGTATAGGTCGGGGAGAGTGTATAGAGAGAAGATTGGAATAAACTGCAAGTGAGATCAACCATCATGGCTCCGTTCCTTCCCTCGCCTGCCACATCTTTGCCATCAACCTCCCCGGGGTGGGGGAAGCGGCCGGAGGCTACCGAGCTCGGGTGGTGGGAGAGACAGCTGCTGCCCTAGGCCCTGTGCCTGGCTCGGTGCGGTGAGGCGTCCCTTCCCTCGCCCGCGCCCTTTCTTTTTATTTTTATACACTCAGTCACCATGTAAGTGGCAGAGAGACAGCTGCAAGCCACAGTTGTTCCTCTGAGTTGAGAGGCACCTTCTCCACTTATTTCTGGACAATGTTCCTAGAGGATCTTTCTTTGGCCTGCTTCGTGCCCCCGGCCTGCCAGAGACCTTAACAGTCCGGGGTTACAGGTGGTATGGGGTAAATGGGCTGCACCAGAATAAAATGGAAATGATAGGATTATTATACCAAATTGGGGAAGGGGTGTTCCCTAAAGGACAGAATTGTGCATCCGTGGTTACCCTTATCTATCTTGATTTAAAAAGTTTCCTTTCATCTTTATGGATAAAGAATTTAGAAAAAGGGCTGGAGAGGTAGTTGAGAAATTTCAGCACTTTCCTTGCATGTGACCAGTCACAGTTTGATCACTGGCACTACGTATGGTGCCCTGAGCACTACCAGAAGTGGTCCCTGAGTACAGAGCTGGGAGTAGCTCCCAATCATTCTCATGTGTGGTCTACAACCCTAAAAAAATTAGGAAGAGAGAATTATGAGGACTGGATCTTTTTTTTTTTTTAAATTTTTTATTGTGGAAAGTTACAAAGTTACAAAGTTTTCAGGTTTAAATCTCAGTTATACAATGCTCGAATACCCATCCCTTCACCAGTGCTCATATTCCACCACCAAGAATCCCAGTATAGCTCCACCCTGCCCCCTCACACCCCAAACCCCCCCCACGCCCCTAGCCCCCCCACCCTAAGCCCCCCCCCGCCTGTGTAACTAATAAATTTCACTTTACTTTCACTTTGATTGCATACAATATTTCAACAAAACTCACTATTATTGTTTGGAGAGTCTCTCCCCTAAAGTCAGACCTGCTGAAAAGGAAGCATTAGATAATTTGTTTTCCATTGCTGAGGATGAAGAGGTATGAGGTCGAGTGACCACACTTAGCGGCCTCTCAGTTTTGGGTTTCTGTAATTTAGTATTTTAGTAACTATGTCCAGAGAGATATCTGCCAGAAGTTGCATCGTTGCCAACTTGTACTTCTCAGTTACATTATATTCCACATATGAGTGCAATCTTTCTATGTCTGTCTCTTTCTTTCTGACTCATTTCACTCAACATGATACTTTCCATGTTGATCCACTTGTATGCAAATTTCATGACTTCATGTTTCCTGACAGCTACATAGTATTCCATTGTGTAAATATACCAGAGTTTCTTTAGCCAATCATCTGTTTTCGGGCACTCTGGTTTTTTCCATATTGTGGCTATTGTGAACAGAGCGGCAATGAACATGGAAATGCAGATGTCATCTCTACTATACCTTTTTGCCTCTCCGGGATATATTCCCAGGAGTGGTATTGCTGGGTCAAATGGGAGCTCAATTTCTAACTTTTTGAGAATCGTCCATATTGTTTTCCAAAAGGGCTGAACCAGTCGGCATTCCCACCAGCAGTGAAGGAGAGTCCCTTTCTCCCCACATCCAAGCCAACACCGGTTGCTTTTGTTTTTTTTTGGATGTGGGCCAGTCTCTGTGGTGTGAGATGATATCTCATTGTTGTTTTGATCTGCATCTCCCTGATGATTAGTGATGTTGAACATTTTCTCATGTGCCTCTTAGCCATTCGGATTTCTTCTTTGGGAAAGTTTCTGTTCATTTCATCAGCCCATTTTTTGATCGGGTTGGCAGTTTTCTTCTTGTGGAGTTCAACCAGTGCATTGTATATCCTTGTTATCAACCCTTTATCGGATGGGTACTGCATAAATATCCTTTCCCATTCTGTAGACTGTCTTTGTATTTTGGTCACTGTTTCTTTTGAGTTGCAGAAGCTTCTTAGTTTGAGATAGTCCCATTTATTTATCTTTGTTTTCACTAGCTTAGCCAGTGGCGTGTCAGCTTTGAAGATACCTTTGGCTTCAATGTCGTGGAGGGTTTTGCCGACCTTATCTTCAATGTACCTTAGGGATTCTGGTCTGATGTTGAGGTCTTTAATCCAGTTTGATCTGATTTTTGTACATGGTGATAGATGGAGGTCTAAGCCCATTTTTTTGCATGTAGCCGTCCAGTTTTGCCAGCACAATTTGTTAAACATGCTTTCCTTGCGCCACTTCACATTTCTTGCTCCCTTATCAAAGATTAGATGATCATATATTTGGGGGTGTATGTCAGAGTATTCAACCCTGTTCCATTGGTCTGCCGCTCTGCCTTTGTTCCAGTACCATGCTGTTTTAATGACTACCGCTTTGTAGTAGAGTTGGAAGTTGGGGAGGTTGATTCCTCCCATTTTCTTTTTCCCAAGGATTGCTTTAGCTATTCGTGGGGGCTTATTGTTCCATATGAATTTCAGGAGCGCTTGCTCCATTTCTTTGAAGAATGTCAAGGGTATCCCTATAGGGATCGCATTGAATTTGTACAATGCTTTGGGGAGAATTGCCATTTTGACAATATTAATTCTTCCAATCCATGAGCAGGGAATGTCTTTCCATTTCCTCGTGTCCTCTTTTATTTCCTGAAGTAGTGTTTTATAGTTTTCATTATACAAGTCCTTTACCTCCTTTGTTAAGCTGATTCTGAGGTATTTGATTTTTTGAGGCGCAATTGTGAATGGGATTGCTTTTCTCAGGTCACTTTCTTCTCTCTCATTATTTGCATATAGGAAAGCCATGGACTTTTGGGTATTGATTCTATAGCCTGCAACTTTACTGTACGAGTCTATTGTTTCTAGGAGTTTCTTGGTAGAGGTTTTAGGGTTCTCTAAGTATAGTATCATATCATCTGCGAATAGTGAGAGCTTGATTTCTTCCTTTCCTACCTGAATGCCCTTAATGTCTTTTTCTTGCCTAATCGCTATTGCAAGTACTTCCAGTACTATATTGAACAGAAGTGGAGAGAGTGGGCATCCTTGTCTCGTCCCTGTTCTCAGAGGGAAGGCTCTTAGTTTTTCCCCATTGAGGACAATGCTTGCCATAGGCTTGTGATAAATGGCTTTGACTATATTGAGGAAGGTCCCTTCTATACCCATTTTGGCTAGTGTTTTCATCATAAATGGATGCTTGTCAAATGCTTTCTCTGCATCTATTGATATGATTATATGATTTTTATCTTTTCTTTTGTTGATATGGTGGATTATGTTGATTGATTTCCGGATGTTAAACCATCCTTGCATCCCCGGGATGAATCCCACTTGGTCATGGTGTATGATCTTTTTGATGAGTTGTTGAATTCTATTTGCTAATATTTTGTTGAGAATTTTTGCATCTGTGTTCATCAGGGATATTGGCCTGTAGTTTTCTTTTTTTGTGGTGTCTTTGTTTGCTTTTGGTATTAGGGAGATATGAGCCTCATAGAAACTGTTAGGGAGGGTTTCTGTTTCTTCAATTTCCTGGAAGAGCTTGAGAAGGACTGGCAAAAGGTCCTCTTTAAATGTTTGGAAGAACTCACTAGTGAATCCGTCTGGGCCTGGGCTTTTGTTTTTGGGGAGACTTTTGATAACCATTTCAATTTCCTTGATGTTAATTGGACTATTCAGGTACTCCAGGTCTTTTTGGTTCAGCCTTGGGAGATTATAGGAGTCGAGGAATTTATCCATTTCTTCTAGATTCTCTTGTTTCGTGGCATAGAGATTTTCAAAGTAGTCTCTGATGATCTTTTGAATTTCATTGGTTTCTGTTGTGATGTCCCCCTTTTCATTTCTGATTCGGCTTATAAGGGTTCTCTCTCTCTCTTTCTTTGTGAGTCTTGCTAGTGGTTTATCAATCTTGTTTATTTTCTCGAAGAACCAGCTCTTGGTTTCATTGATCTTCCGGATTGTCTTTTGGGTTTCCATGTCATTAATTTCTGCTCTAAGTTTTATTATCTCTTTCCTTCTGCCTGGTTTTGGCTCCTTTTGTTGGTCCTTTTCTAAGGTCTTGAGCTGTGAAGTCAAGTTATTTATGTGGGCCCTTTCTTCCTTCCTGAGATATGCTTGCAGAGCTATAAATTTTCCCCTTAAAACGGCTTTAGCTGCGTCCCACAGGTTCTGGTAGCTCGTGTCTTCATTCTCATTTGTTTCTAGGTACCTTTTGATTTCTTCCTTGATTTCCTTCCTGACCCACTCATTGTTCAATATAGAGCTATTTAATTTCCAGGTGTTTGATTTGGTTTTCTGCATCTGTCCACAGTTAAGTTTTATCTTCAGTGCATCGTGGTCTGAAAAGATAGCTGGTACAATGTCTATCTTGTTGATTCTGTTGAGGTATGTTGTGTGGCCCAGTGCATGGTCTATTCTGGAAAATGTTCCATGTGCACTGGAAAAGAATGTGTATTCCTTTTTTTGGGGATATAAAGCCCTGTATAGATCTATTAGCCCTCTCTCTTCTATTTCTTCCTTCAAAGCCAGTATTTCATTGGTGAGTTTTAATCTTCTAGATCTGTCCAGAGGAGACAGTGCAGTGTTGAAGTCTCCAACTACTATTGTGTTGCTCGAGATGTCCTTCTTGAGGTCTCTTAGCAGCTGTTGTAGGTATTTAGCTGGTCCCTCATTGGGTGCATAGACATTTAGGAGTGTGATTTCTTCCTGATGTACACATCCCTTGATTAATAAAAAGTGGCCTTCACTATCCCTTCTAATCTTTTTCAACCTGAAGTCTATGTTGTCCGATACTAGTAAAGCCACCCCGGCTTTCTTGAGGGAGTTGTTTGCTTGCAGGATTGTTTTCCATCCTTTGACTTTGAGTCTGTGTTTGTTCTGGCTATTCAGATGTGTTTCTTGCAGGCAGCAGAATGTTGGGTTGAGTCTCTGAATCCATTTTGCCAGTCTGTGTCTCTTAATTGGTGAATTCAGACCATTGACATTAAGGGAGATTATTGTTATGGGATTTTGTGCCGTCTTTGTGCAAGGGTTTGTTGTGCTTGTAGGGGTTGTTCTTGTCTTACAATAGCCCCTTTAGTGCTTCTTTTAGGTTTGGTTTTGAGTCTATGAAGTTCCTGAGCTGTTGTTTATCCCCAAAGTAGTGTATGATTCCTTCTAGTTTGAATGAGAGTTTAGCCGGATAAAGTATTCTTGGTGAAGCGTTGATTTCATTGAGTTTTTTCACTATATCCCACCATTGCCTTCGAGCTTGGAGGGTTTCCTCTGATAGATCTGCTGTGAGCCTAAGGGGTGCTCCTTTGTATGCGATTTCCTTCTTGGACCTTGCTGCTTGGAGTATTGTGTCTCTCTGGAAGATGTCCATCATTGTAACTATGATATGTCTTGGGGTTTTTCTGTTAGGATCTCTTTTAGCTGGCACTCTTCGGGCGCCTTGAATGTGGATGCCCGCATTGTCCAGCTGTGGGAAGTTTTCCGCACTGATTTGTTTGACTGTGTCTTTTTCGTTGGGGTTGGTTCCCTGTGGTTCTGGTAGTCCAATGATTCTAATGTTGTTCCTCTTGAATTCATCCCCTAGGACTCTGATTCTGGCTAGAGCTATTTTGAGGTCTCTTGCCATGGTTTGATGTTGCCTGTAGGCCTCTTGCAACTCATCTTCAAGCATACTGATTCTGTCTTCGGCTGCAGTCATCCTATTGTTGAGGGAAGCCAGAGAGTTTTTGATTTCATGTACGGAATCCTTCATTTCTTTTTGAAGGTTTTTTATTTCTGCTCTCATTTCTTCCCGTATTTTGTCGGCCGTCTGTTGTATTGTTTCCGTCAGGTCTTCCTTGAAGTTGTCCATCTTTGCATTGAGTTCATTGAACATGTTGAGGATTTCAAGTCTGAATTCTTTCTCAGAGAGGTCAAGTTTGTAGGAAGCGCCCATTGAGGTTTCCAGACTCCTTTGATCGACCTCTGGTTGCAATGGGGATTTTCGCTGTTTCTTCATGTTGTTTGTGGTGATATGAAAGAGGGCCCTTGATGATGAGTGTCCCTGTTTCCTTTTGTTGCGAAAAAGGATTGTGGATAGGCTCAGTTAATAGTGGTTGGCTTTTTACTTGCCGGTTGTAGAACCTGGTCTCCTACTGAGATGTTTCCTTCAGTTCTTATGTGAAGTCTTGTGTTTTATTGTCCTACTGCTTTCGACTAGCTAGGATGTTAGTCTTGGATAGGATGTTGAGGAAACTACTTGCCGCCGGGTGAGCTTTGGTCGCCAGCAATGAGGCCACGCCCACTTTTCCTTAGGCCACGCCCCATGGTGGTTAGGCCACGCCCCTTTCCCACAACCCGACAGCGGTCAACGTGCTGGAGGTGGCGTGCCAGCCACTCGGCCGGCAGTCCGGAGGGGAGGGAAGCCCGGGGTGCTCCTCTTTAAATATTTTTGAAGTGGAAACGTCTTGATAGGTAGATTCCAAGATATTTTTTCTTCAAGCATTGTATTTTATTTTGGTAGAACTGGTTTACAAGAATGAAAGTTTTGGTATGTTTTAGGGGTACCATATTTTTAGGGGGCGGTATATTTCAGGGTAGAATATATTAGAGAGATAAAGTGTCATTTATAATGTGCTAACATCCCTCTACCATAGTTCACTGTGCACCTTCTGCCCTTTTGGCTCATTTCCCTCCAAACTTTGGTAATCTCAATCCTTTGCTCAGAATCTAAGGGTTTGTTTACATTGAACATTATATTTCTCTTCCCCTCCCTCCCTCCCTCCCTCCCTTCCTTCCTTCCTTCCTTCCTTCCTTCCTTCCTTCCTTCCTTCCTTCCTTCCTTCCTTCCTTCCTCCCTCCCTCCCTCCCTCCCTCCCTCCCTCCCTCCCTCCCTCCCTCCCTCCCTCCCTCCCTTCCTTCCTTCCTTCCTTCCTTCCTTCCTTCCTTCCTTCCTTCCTTCCTTCCTTCCTTCCTTCCTTCCTTCCTTCCTTCCATTGCTCCTCACTTGGTTTGTTTCCAGATCCTGGCTATTGTAACTAGTGCTTCAATGAATATAAATGTGAAAATATTTAAAATTAATGTTTTTTTTGTTTGTTTTTTTGGGTCACACCCGGCAATGCACAGGGGTTACTCCTGGCTCATGCACTCAGGAATTACTCCTGGCAGTGCTCAGGGGACCATATGGGATGCTGGGATTTGAACCCGGGTCGGTCGCGTGCAAGGCAAACGCCCTACCCGCTGTGCTATCGCTCCAGCCCCTAAAATTAATGTTTTTATGTTCTTTGGATAAATACCTATTGAATGCAACAGAATTGCTGGATTGTATGGTATAACTAATTTTAATATTTTGAGTTATCTTCATACCTTTTCTATAGGGGATGGGTCACCAGAAATGAATGATGATTCCTTTTGTTCAATATTTTTGCCAGTACTAGTTGTTTCAGCCTTTTTGATGTAAGGCATTCTCACAGGTGTGAAGTGTTATCTTATTGTTGTTTTGATTTGTATTTCTCTCATAATAAGTGATAATGAGCCTAGAGACCATCTATATGTCCTCTTCGGAAAAGTGTCTGTTCAGCTCCTCTCCCCATTTTTTGATAGGATTGTTTATTTTCTGTTGTTGTGTCTTATGAGTGCTTTGTATAGCTTGGATATTAGCCCTTTGTCAAATGTATGGTGTGAGAATAATTCTTCTGTTCAGGAGGGAATTTCTTTGCTTTAATGACAGTTCCTTTTCCGGTGCAGACATTTTTAGTTTGATGTAATCTATTTCATTTTTGCTTTTGTTTTTCTTACCAATAGAGATAAATCATCAAAGACATCACTGAAGCAATGTCACAAAGTGTTTTGTCTAAGTTTTCTTCTGTATAGGGAATTATTGGGTCTCAGAGCCAAGTCTTTAATACCTTTGGAGTGAACTATTATGCCTGGTGTGAGATAGTGGTCAAATTTTATCCTTTTTCACATGGCTTTAGATACCAGACTTTTAACAGAAACAGTAAACTTTGGGGTTGTTTACTTTGCTTTTTTGTTATTGGTCCATATTTTTCTACCTTTTTTATAATGATGATATCTTATTTGGGCTGTGGGAGTGTTAAAGTTTATATGGTTCATTTTGCCACTTTCTCCCTTCAGGATTATAGAGACCTAGTGAGGAGTAATCCATATAGAAAGAGCCATTTCCTGCTTATGAGAAGACTCATTTTAGTTTCCATTAAAGGTAAAATCTCTTTTAGAAACTTCAGTAGAACTTAAAAGACTGGCTTTTCTGGACCACCTCCCCTACCTCTGGGTCTCTCCAGGTTCCCAATATCTCCAGAATACTAACACCCTCAATCCCTTACTCTCAGTGACTACCTTCTTAGAAGTTGGGACCAACCCTTCCTACTGTTAAACACTCATTTTGATAGAAGCACTTCTATCACCTCAGTCCTCATCAAAGCAATAAAGTAAGTGCAGCTGATGAGCTCATTGTGATCCAAATTCCATTGAATATTCTGTTGACATACATAATTCTTTAGCTTTCCCTCTCCAAGATGCCTATGTCCTTACCCTGATGACAAGTCAAAACTACTTCTAACCTCTTCATTCCCCTCTATAGCCCAAAATCCTGCACACAGTAGCTGCTCCATAAATGTGGGTTGTATAGGCACAAGTGTGGGTTGACATGTCTTTGAAACACCTATCTGGAGGTAGCTTAGCGATATTTAATATGGTGCTATCCATTTTTAACTTTTTGGAAAGTTTCAAATAGACTATAAAGAAAGAACAGCCTAAGATCCCCCTGTAACCATCATCCCCATCACCTTCTCTTAATCTGCAACATTACTCCATCTTCCTCCATGTATCTACTACTTTTGTTTTGAAATAATATTTTTAGTTAATATAAGATATAACATTTCACTTGCAAGTGTGTCAATAGGCTTCTTTAGCAGATAACTACATGGGGCACCCAAGAACTGATCCTGACTATTTTTTGAAGAGATTTTGATGTCATGTCATATTTATGTGAACTCTTAAGCTTAAAGATGAAAGATCTGTGTGGAGGACAATCATAGAGGAGAGAGACTGTGGGTGGGAGGTGTGGGACCTGACCTCAGTCCACCCCTATCAGTGGTGATGAGGCAGGAAAATGGATAGGAGAGAGTCCATGAGAATGGAATTTCTGAGAAGTAATAAATCCAATAGCCCTGAAGCTGCAAGAATTAAGTCCTGGACCTGATAAGATCTTCCTGGCACCAGAAACAGACCCAGATAAGGCAGGACCCTGCTCGGAGGAACAAAAGGCTAGAAAAGGAATTTCAAAGAAGGCCATGGACACTCCCAACTCAACCAACTTGGATACCACCCTAGCAATGGACTTCTACCAAGCTAGAAAACTCCATGGAGGGCAGGTCAGAGAAACCCTACAAAAGACATCTTGAACAAAGGAAGCATGTGCATATGTTGCCTGAGTCCACGTGCTATTTGTGCCCATGTGGCTGAGCACATGTGATGCCCAAGCACAGGTGTTGCCTACATCTCCTCTCTTGAGATGTGTACTTTCATATCTAGTGCTGGGATGTGTGTAGGGGCTCTCTCCCCCTTGGAGAAGCCCATGTTCAATCTTGAGTGACTTACTCTTTCACTTTCCCTCTCTCCTTCCCCTTTATGGAGGCCTCTAAATAAAATCTGTTTTATTTCACTGCTTGTCTACTCCTGAAATTCCTTTCTGCAAGAAAGACAAAGAACCTGTAAACCCTGGGTAAGGCCTAGGTTTGACTTTCCAGAGTATATCAGTTCTAACTTTCCCAGTTAGTCCTGGGTGGCAGAAGGGAATCGGGAGAAAGTGTCTCTCTCTTCCCTGCTTCACATAAGCCACCCATGTGGGGCCCATGGACTTTAGTCACATTGGTTAAATTTGAGTGTCTGACCTCTGTTACTTGATTTGTTAGTGAAAAAATAATTAGGGCATGCTTGCTTGAAGCTTGGGGAGGGAAACAAGTTTTGTTCAGCCTCTTTGGGAACATACGACAGTGATTTTTGTTTCTGACCAGAGCCAAATATGGACGTTGGTGGGGGGAGAATTTCAGATCCATCCACCAGGCCTGTGGCCTGGAGCAGGCTCAGGGAGTTTCCTTGTTTCCTTGAGTTTGCTGACGCTTCTAGAACACGGTCAGGGATCTGCATGGACTCCGAAGGTTGGCTGACACCCAGACAGGCTCGGTTTCAGTCTGGGGTTGCTGGAGAAGGCAGTTCCACAACCTTTAATGATTTATTCCTGAATCTTCTAGTGCAGACTGAAGCATCACTATGGTAACAAAGAAGAAAGAAGAAAAAGGCTGGTTCACAAAATGTTTAAGGCACCTACACTAGGGGACATCTTTACGTTTTCCTCTTTCTGGAGCACCTATTGTTTAAGGAGTAGTAATGCAATCCTTTATTTACCCTTGAAACCTGTGCTTGGCAACACTCAGGTTGAACTAGAGCCCGAGGAAATGATTCAGAGTGCTGGGAAGTGAAGAGAAGGGTTCCAGGTTAGGTTGGCCTCTTTTGAAGTCTGGGACTCCAACACATACTTGTAAAATCTGGTCTCTGAGCTTGCCTAACCATTGAAGATTCGATCTATAATCCTTTCCCAGTCCTGGGAGTGTATCTCTGCTGTTGCTCTTGTGGTGGGGACTCCATCCTGCTCACACTGCAGTCTCGGGACCATCCTCTGCACCCAGGAAAAAGCCTGACAGGTTCCCCAGACTCAGCAAGTATTTGGGAAATGAATGCTTGAGGAGGCCTCCGGGGTGCCTAAGGAGCATCCTTAGGGTTTGTTCTAAACCGAGAACATTCCCAAGGCAGTGAGTGGGTGTGAGATGTGTGGGTGGTTCAAATCGACAGGCTCCTATTTCCCAGGAGTGGGATTGTTAGGTCGGTGGTTGAGGTGAGGTTTCCAGAAGCTTCTGTGGAATGACTACTGACAGGGCCTTCTTTTTCTTGGTAAGAAAATAAGAAAACTATAATAGTGTCATTTTTTTCCTTTTTCTTTTTTTGGCTTTTTGTGCTGCACCTGGCAGTGCTCAGGGCTTAGTCCTGCTCGCAAGGATCACCTCTCACAGTGCTCAGGAAACTATATGGGGTGTCAAGGATTGAACCCGATCAGCCATGTGCAGGCAAATGACCTATCTGTGGTATTATCACTCTAGCTCCAGTGTAATTATTTCAGCCTTCTCCCCACCCCCCACCTCTGGGAATTCTCTCATCCCTTCAGGAGCCAGAGCATTTTGAATGATATGAATGAGTTTGGGGGTTGGCTGCCGTGGCACTTCTTTCTTGGATGGTGGGCACTGGGCTTCTCATGGTCAGTCTCAAAGGGCAGAACTGGGCCCCGGAGTGGAGGGGGGGTGGCAGTTAAGCAGTTCTGACCAGTCTTCAGCATTCCTGGGCTCTCTGAAGACTTGAGCTGGTGATGACAGGCCAAAGTACTGCTTTAAGGAGAGGGCTTGGTCCCCAAGCAACCATCTGTATAGAATGGTTCTTGTTAAGAAGACAAAAGAGGATTCGGAGCACCTCCCACGAAATGGCCCTTCTGCTCCTTAAAGTCTATGATCTAGGAGGTCTACTAACCCATTTTGGCACCCAGTGGCTTCTTATAAAAATGCATCTAGACTGTGAACTAAGCTAAAATATCAGAAATCCAAAACCGCGTGGCCACGAGCTCCTATAATCTTCATTCTCAGCAATGGAAAACAAATTATCAAATGATGTCTTTTCAGCAGGTTTGATTGTTGGGGAAAATTCCAAATAATGATAGTGAGTTCTCTGTTGAAATATTGAATGTATTCAAAGTATAGAGAGAATAAAGTGAAGATCATTAGCCTCTCTGGTGGGGGGTGTGTGTGGGACGGGGTATATTTGGGGTTCTTGGTGGTGGAACATGTGCACTAGTGAAGGGATGGGGGTTTGATCATTATATGACTGAGACTTAAACCTGAAGGCTTTGTAACTTTTTTTCATGGTGACTCAATAAAATAAAAATTAAAAAAAAAAGAAGACAAAAGAAAACAAGTACTGGTGAGGATGTGGGGAGGACTGGCCCCTGGGCACTGCTGGTGGACTCAGGCATTGTTGCAGCTACTCTAGAAGACTTAAAATGGTTCTTTAATAAATTAAAAGAAGAATATCCTTGAAAGCCATCCATGAGACATTGAAAGGAACAATGGTTTTTATCTCTGCGATGTATGGCAATCAGCTGTAAAAAAGGAAAGCCATCTTGCTCATGAATGAACCCAGTGGGCATTATGCTAAGTGAAAGAATTCAGACACATTAAGGTAATCACTGCAGTCTCTCTCTTAAAATCCTGACAAAGGACACCCGTTTTATTATTTATCCAGGGGGATTTGATATATCCCAGTGCTGAGGGACTATTTCTCACTAGGTGCTCAGGAGTCACCCCCAGCAGTGCTTGGGTGGTGCTGAGGATTTGAACTGAGGTCAGCAGGAAGCAAGGCAAATTCCTAATCCCCTGTACTATGACTTTGACCCCTGCATTGTTTCTTATGCATGAAATCTAAAGGAGAAGAGTTGATGACAGAAACACTGGGTGTAAGTAGAAAAATGGTTGTGAGGGGCTCAGAAAGTGGCTGGGGAAAATAGGGAGAAGTTTATAAACTTATAAGATGAACAGGGTCTGGGTTACTAATGTGTAACATGGTGATTGTCTCGAGTAATACCATATTATATAATTGAAATTTGGTGAAAGCGGAACTTACATGATCTCACCCCAAAACAAAACAAAAAAGGGATAGAAATATGTGAAGTGATGGATGTGTTAATTAACTCGATGATGGGAATCTTTTAGCAAAGTGAACATATATCAAATCTTCATATTGCATTCTTTCCATATCTTACAATTTCATTTGTCAATTAGACCTCAACAAAGCTGGAAAAAAAAGTCAAAATATTCTTCTCAATTCAGCTTCCTTTATCTGGCAGCAAATATATATTAAAAATAACAAAGGAATCAACAAAGTAGATTTCTGTCCTTTCTTCTAAATTGTGACTAATGAAAGATCCAGGTATTGAAATGGAAGCTCAAAGAACATTTGCTTCCACAACGCACTGGTGATATTAGAGGTTTTAGTTAATAAAAGGAGAACAAGGACTGGGGTGTCAGTGCCTGCTGTGGAGAAACCTAGAAGGCCAAACCATGCCTGCTTTTCCACTGATGCCTGTGATGCACCCTCAACAATGCCTCTTGCTCATGTCTGCACAGAGTAGCTTTTTCAGTGGAGTGAGAGATTTAAGCCACGGTGCCTGCAAGCTCTCAGACGATGTCACGGCCTTGCCTCTCTCCATGCAGATGATTGACCTGGCCATCCTTGGGCACCTTGGGAGGACAGTCATTGTCCTGTGAGCCGAAGTGGAGAGCAGAGGTGATAGACAGTAAACATCTGATTTGGGAAGTATTCAATTCACCCGACTATTAATTCATGAGCAGATGCCGCCACGGGCTTGTCTTTGTTCCGACCACTGGGTGTCTCAGTCTCGACAAGCTTTCCAAACAGAAAATGTCTTGGTGAAGTCGGAAGAAAGTTAATTCCTGAGATTTAAAAGCACCCTCACATTGTTATGACTGAAGAAATATAATCTTCTCTTTTACAAATCTCTCTTAGTCTGTGAAGGACATGGCTCTCCTCTGTAGAACGCAGCGTGTTTTGTTCACAGCTCGGAGATGCTTAACCCCCTTTCTGAGGCGCTCTTAGAGGCTGACAGGAAATCATACAGGCTTGTCTGCTTTGGCGGGGATGGAAGTGCGACGGTCACTCTGAAAGATCCCCACAGGAGGATGTTGAGGCATTAAAAATATCTCAGGTACGGATGTGGGGATTATGGGCATGTTTTAGATTCAAATTCCTTTTCATAATATGCTTCATTTCCCCTGAATTCTAGGGGGGGTGTTGGCCTCTGCCATGAAGCATAAGCTCTCCTGCCGACAATCAGAAACCTTCGCAGTGCTTTCTTGGGAAGAAAAAAAATTATTTGAGCAGGGGCTCAAAAAGCCAGTACTTCTGTGTTAACCAGCAGCCAGGCACGTGGTGGGCCTTCTGAACAAAGCTTTTCTTCCAGGCTTGCCAATCTTCCAGAGGGCAGGGTCATGGAGGAAGGCCAAACTTTGGAACCAGACACCCAGCTTTGAATTGGGTTTCTGCCATCAACGGCTTAACTCTCTGCGCCTCTGTTCCCCTCTGTGAAACAGGAATCCTAGAGCTGCCGCCCAGATCACGGGATGCTTTGTAAGACCAAGTTCTGTCAGGCACCTGCCTGTGCTACAGCTCTGCTCCAGGTCACCCGACTTCCCCAGCCTCGCCCCCTGTCACTTGCCATCAGCTTTACAGACAAGTAGGAGGGACCTGGAACTCTTCTTGAGCTTGTTCTCACACTCGGGGACTCACCACCATAGTCTTCTCTGCAGACCATCACTATTAGCCTCCTCAAAATTTTTGTGATGGGGCCACGCTGGGTGATGCTGGTGGAGGGTGAGGGTTGCTCATGGGTGCGGCTCCGGGGACCACGCAGTGCCAGAGATTCAGCCTGAGCTTCCAACATGCAAAACACATGCATTAAACTATCTCCTGGGCTGAGGAGCCTCATTTTCTATATACTCAACTCATTCCCTTTGGCACAAAATGCCCAGAACTACCACTCATCTCTCACCACCCAGAGACTCAGTCTTGGCCTCACCACCAACGGGGTCCAAGACAGGAGTGGCTCATCAGCAGGTGTTCTGGACTGGATTATTCTGGGTGTGGAATTTGTTGCCTGATGGTGGGTTTAAAGAATAACACATCTGAAGTTGGGGAATCTCCTGGGCTTGTCAATGGCCAGAGAGAGAGAGAGAGAGGCAGATAGGATGGCCAGGGCCCAGAGCCTGTGGCCACTGTGCAGGCAAGAAGTTTTCTTGCTGAGACAAGTGCTGGCCCAAAGTGAGCAGATGCTACAATGGCTGCACAGGGGAGCATGCATGCCCACTGTAGCCTGGTACCCACTGAGAGATAAGACTATGCATGGATCTTCCATACATAGGACGGTCTACAGAGACTAGCTGGAAGGCTTGGCCACAGAGTAGCCTGACAAAGGGAGGAATATGCAGGATCGCACACACACACACACACACACACATACATGCACACAATCTCCCTGTCTCCCTGTGACTTCATTTCCTGTTTGGGCTGTGGCTTCAGCACACAGTTCTGAGAGGAGAGCCCAGCACTTCTGCAACTCTTTCGATGTGCTAAAACTCAGCACACAGAGTGTATGGCTCAGAGGAGCTATTGGACAAGTTGCTGCCTTCAGGGCTTCTGTGTGACGATTCTGTGCCACTTCTCAGGGGATCCCGACAGAATCCGGCCTGACCTTATCGCGGCAGCATCAATCACACTATCTTGAAATAGCCTTTTCTCTGTTCTGACTTCATCCTCAAAACTGCCTCCCTTCCAAACACCCTGGACTGTTTACTCAGAGTTTGCTGGTGAAGCCAACTCAGGCCAGGAGAACTATCAGGCTCAGTGTGGTCTAGAGCATTTGTGATGGTCCCAGATGCACTGCAAGTGTGGGTAGGAGAAGCACAATGGGAAGATGAAGAAGAGGGAATGAGCAAGTCTAGGAATATCACAAACCCCTCACCAGAGCACTAGGATGAAGGGGGAGGGAAAAGTACCTGCCTCAGAGATAAGCTGGGGGTGTGGGGATGGGAAGGAAACTGGGGAGATTGATGGAGGGTAGTGGGCACTGGTGAAGGGTTTGGTGTTGGAACAATGTATGTTTGTAACACAGTCATAAATGTCTTTGTAACTTTGTAATTTGTGGTGATCAAATTGAGAAATAAAAACACCAACAAAATCAAAGCCATCACCGGAAATGAAAGGCCTGGAGCCACACATGACCTGACTGAGCCCTGCAGAGGGCGCTGGGGGTGGCACCAGTCAAGCCTACATGAAGGTGTCAGTGCCGCATGGTTTGCAAGAGCCAGAGAGGACGTTACACACCACATCAGGGGTGGGAAAACTGCAGTTCAGGGTCTAGATTCAACCCAATAAGTTTTAGTGGAACCCAAAATTCTCTGCACTGGGGACATGGTTACCTCACACATGATCCAAGATGGGTTTTACGCACAACGGCAGCCTTGAGAGGCTGAGCAGTGACAGTCAGGCCTCAAAGCGGACAGTTTCTCTGGCCTTTCACAGAAAGGTTGATTGATCAGTGTGTGTGTGGGCTGAGCAAGGAAAGTCCTGGCTGCAAGAAAGTTAGGGCTGGTGCAGTGACCCTAGGGGCAGGGGCTTAGGATGGAATCAAGACAGTGGATGTGCGGATGGAGGGCAGATCCCTAGGGAGACAGAGAATGGTGCTGCCTATACACATACGTTACATGATATACTCTACTCACCATCGACACGCACTGCACAAACTACATGCATACCACATACACTGTGCACGTTACATACACCTCACAACTCCACCCTCAAAAACACACATACCACACATACTCCACATAATCCCACCCCTTATATACCACACATTCTCCACACACTTCTTGAATTCCGCAAAGGCTGATCACACATATCACACAATATACCTACCCTACACACTCTACACATAAAATGCATATACCCTATCACAATACTCCACACATATCAAACATACCACATCTACTGCATGTGCTCTATAATTACCAGAAACAAATGATACATATACATACCCCACAAACCCACAGTACACGCATGTTAGCTACACATACCACGCATGACAGGCTAGTGGCCAACAAGAGGGCATATTCCTCTAGAACTTAGATTGCTGGTGAACTTCAAGCTCCAGGGGCTCCTTTCTAGTTTTGGAATGACCTGCCTGCCTTCTGCATTGCTTTCTGAAGCGTGAGTGGGAGTGAACCTGATGAGAGCATGCAGTGTACTTTCCGTATGTGAGTATGATCAAAGCATGCAGTTTGCATTGGTGTGTAGCATCACATCCGTTGAGCCAGTTAGAGGGCCATGCATTTTTGTGTGTGTCATTGGCTCTTTTGCAGGCCAGTGGCTTGAGGACAAGGCAGTGAGGTCAGAGTCTGAAAGAATGGCCATGGCACCATATGCAACAGGAAGAGCCACTGTGAGCCTCGCAGTGGTGTGGGCTGCCATGGAAAAGCACACAGACTGTGCCTGGAGGCCTGGGTGGGCTTCTGGAGCTCTGTCCTGACCACCTGCCATTTGGTCCCATGCAGCTTTACTCTTCTAGGGAGCCTGGGACAGCCCCCCTGGAAATCCCACCAGGATATTCTTCAAATTCATTCTGTTTTAGTGAAAGAGAAGCGGGTGGAAACTTTGGCCTATTTTTTCTTGAAATTTGCACTTCTGGTTGTTTCTTTTTTCTTTCCCCACTTCAGTTTGTTCTCAATTCTTCTTATTTATAAATTATTTGATAGTTCTTGCAACATTATTACATTGCAATGTTAAATGTTAAAGATTACCAAAGATGGTACCAACTACTTTGTCTCCTTGACTAAGCTAATAAAATTTTAACTTCTTATTCTTTACATGAAGCTTCATAAAGGCAACTATAAGCTATACACGCTGAATGATAAAGAAAATCTTTATAAATATTTTGAAATGTTTTGGTTAATTTGAAAAAATAATATGCCTCATAGATTATACTAGGCCATTTGAACTTTAAAGTAAATAAAGTATAACATGTGTATTTATGGAAGAATTCTAATTATTTGATAAGAATACTGTAATGTTTCATGTGACCAACCCGTGTTGAATTCCTCTGCCCTTCTCGGAGAGCCCGGCAAGATACTGAGAGTATGGAGCCCACATGGCAGAGCCTGGCAAGCTACCCGTGCATATTGGATATGCCAAAAACAGTAACAATAAGTCTCTCAATGAGAGATGTTACTGGTGCCTGCTCGAACAAATCGATGAGCAATAGGATGACTGTAATGTTTATGATCCATTCAGTGTTTTTTCATTTAGGAAACAATGATCTCGATTGATTTTATCATGCATGTAGCATTTAGAAGTACTCCGCTCATAGAATGGGGTTACATCACTTGATTATTTGTGGTATAGGACTCACCTCTCTCTTCAGCTAAGCTCCCTTCTCAGTTCTGTTTACTGTGGGTTCCTCTGAGCTCAATTACTCTTCCTCTCCTCTCTTGCTTCCCTCTATCCTGAGGTCAAAAGAGTATCTAAGAGGAGCAAAACCACATGGTCTTTACCTGATACATGATGGGACAGATACCTATGCTTCTCGTCAGCTTCCTGTGGCCCATCTGTCTGTTATTGTATCATCTGTGAGTTATGTTGGAAATATCCAAATGATTCTTCTCAGAATAACAGCTCCCTGCCTGTGGTGTTGTAGGTGATGTCATTTGGTCCCATGGAAGTAGGCATGGCTATGTATGTACTGATAACCCTCTAACATACATATCTCTAATCCCCAATGTGCAGCTCACTGAAAGGGCTCCCCATTGAAATCTGGTAGCCTCTGAGAATACCATGCTAACCAACAGGATGGCCATGAGCCTCCAATCTGGTTTATCAGCACTTTTATGCAGCATGCCAGTTTAAGAATCACTCTGTAGTCTTCTGCCCTGCTTTAGCTCCTTGTACAGTCAATTTTGTGGGTTCCTTTTCCAAACACACCCTGATCTGATCCTCTCTCCTTTGGTTCCTGCACTCTACTGCCCTTTACCACCATTAGCTCCTGAAAGCTTCCAAATGGGACTTCTCTTCATTTACAGTCTCTTCTCCCACACCGATCTATTTCTGATGTAAATTACTTCCCACCACTTCCCCTCTAAAGCCAGTTCTCTCCCACACTTAGAATCAAACCCAAAATGTCTTGGTCTTTCTGGGGCCTTTCTGGATGTGGTTTGACTTTTCACTTCTCACTGAAGTCATTGGCTAGCCGTGGTTAATCATGCATTCCTTAAAAATACCAATTGTTGTTATTACTTTGGTGCAGTTTGTATATCAGCTTTTATATTGAGATATTAAAGAATAAATTTACATATTTTATCAATAAATTATGTTAGTTGTATAGCTCTGATGTATTTAAATTATTCTAATGGATCCTCTTGAAATAGAATTAAAGACAATATTTCTTCAATAGGGCATGAATTTGCATGAAGTTCTTCTGAGCACTTTTGGTGGAGAGGGTTAGGTTACACCCGTGGTGCTCAGAGGCTGTTTCTGGATAAATGCTCAGCAGTGACCCCTGGCAGTGCTTCAGAGACCATATATAATGTCAGAAATGGAACCCATGTCAGCTCAAGCCAGGCAAGCGCCTTACCCCTGTGCTCTTTCTCCAGCCCCTTTTTTTGTGTATTCTAGTTGTAAATAAGACCATTGTCTTTTATTTTTTTATTTTATTTTTATTTTTATTTTTATTGCTTTTTGGGTCACACCTGGCAATGCACAGTGGTCACTCCTGGCTCTGCACTCAGGAATTACCCCTGGCAGTGCTCAGGGGACCATATGGGATGCTGGGAATTGAACCCGGGTCGGTCGCGTGCAAGGCAAACGCCCTACCCGCTGTGCTATCGCACCAGCCCTGGGACCATTGTTTTTTAGGTGGTTGGTGTGTCTGGGTGAACTGAGAGTAGATCATTGTCCTCAGTGTTTCCTGGCCCTCACTCCCTTTGTCTTCTTTCTCTTCCAGGCTCCATATTTTTTTCAGATCATACTTTCTCCTCTCCTTCCTATCTTCTTTTTTGCTTTGTTTTGGGGTTATACCTATTGGGCTCAAGGTTTACTCCTAGTTAGTTCTGCACTGTGGGGTCACTCCTAAAAGTGCTCAGGGGATTAGTGTGTGATGCCAAGGATTGAACTCAGGTCAACTGCATGCAAGGCAAGCATCTTAACTACTGTACTATCTTTCTGACCCTGCTGTCTTTGACCACAACCTCTGGTTCTTTACCCAGTACAGAGCTCCTGCTCAGATATTTACGTTGAACTATGATCTGACCTTCTTGATTCTGTAAGTGGCCTGACCCATATCATCCTCAACACAAAAGCTATTGTAATGATGCCACTTTACAGAACTTCATTTGTCACTACCTGAGTTACATGATTTGTTGATTTACTTGTTCATTGTGTAGCTCAACCCTAGCATGTAAGTTTCATGATGCCAGGGGCTAAGTTATTGTTGGATTCCACCATCCAGAAAATTGCCCAGCATGTGTTCAGTGCTCATCAGTGAAAGAACACAAAATGTTATACTAATGATGTTGCATTTTCAGATGTGGGGTCTCTGTCAGAGAAGTAGGCACAGATCATAAAATGATAGCCGACGGGGTGCAGGATGCAGAGCTATGGCATTTAAGATTGATGTGATTGCCCAGGGATGAAATCTCTTCATCATTTAATTGTGAATGGTTGTGGCCTTGTTGAAGAAGATGAATAAACCATGTAAATAATCCATAGAACTGCTTGGTCTTCAACAAACAAGAGGTGCCTGCCTTTCTTTGTTTTCAAGTCTCTGTCTGCCCATCACACTCTGAATTTCCTTAGTTTTAAAGTAATCTGATATATCAGGCTCTCAGGCACTACACTGTGAAGATTGAAACATTGGTAAAGAAATGCTTTTCTCACTAGCACCTAACACTCACTAAACATAGGTAGGTAAACAAATAGTTGTGATTCTTTTCTAGCCCATAGATATTGGTCAAGTTCTAAAGAGACATGAGGGGGGTGATTTTTATTTTCTGTCTTACAGTATTACTATTATTTGCATAAGAACTCTGACCCTGTAGATTGCTTAGTAATGAAGTGGATCCATGGCTGTGTGCTCATGGATCACTTCTGGTGGTCTCAGGATACCTCTGGGGTGCCAGGGATTGACACTTGTATTGGTCATGTGCAAAACAAATACCTTATATGCTGCTAGATCTCTTCTGCCCTTTGATTTTTAATTTTTCCATAAACCTTTTGTTTTGACAATATCGCTACTTATATGTAGTGGGAAGAAAAAATATTGAGAGACTATGTACACTTTGCCCAGTTTTTCCCAATGTAAATATCCTACAAAACTAGCTCAATATCATAGTGATATGACTTTCCACCAATACAATCTTGAAAAGAACATTCTTTCGTCCTGTTGTCTTTTTATGGCATAATCTGTTCCCTCCTGTACTTGCTTACTCCCCCCCCCCGCCCCGGAATCTCTGCCAATAACAAGCATCTTACATTTTTATACAATTGTGACTTATGAAAATTATATAAGCATAATCATAACCTTTGGAATTGGCTTTCTCCCCCTGAGTTTAGTGTGTTTCTTTGGAAATTCATTCAGTTTACTGAATACGTAAATAGTTTATTATCTTGGGTTGGAGAACAGTTTTCCCGAGAGGATAATCTAGTTTAATTTTGAAGAACACTTGCTTTGTTTTGGTTACTCATAAAGTGTCTATGAATGCTCAGGTATGGAATTTCTGTTGAGCATAATTATAAACATTTGTGACACTCCTGTAGCAAAGTAGCATATCCTAGGAGACTTCAAACCACTGACCTGTGTTGTCTCAAAATTATGGAGGGCAGACTCTGAAATTAGTGTAGACAGGTGGTTCCTTTTGCAAATTCTGAGGGAGAATGACTTTAAGTCTCTCTTGTAACTCTCTCTCAGCTTCTGTGCTGCAAGCCTGTCTGTTCTTGTCTTGGAAACCCATCACTCTAAAATATACCTCCTATTCACCTGACTTTCTCCCCTAGCACTTGTCTGTCTCTTAGCTACATTCTGCAAATAATCTTATTTCCAAATATGGTCCCATTCACAGGTACCTGAGGTTGTCTTCAACATAGCCTCATAGGTTGACATAGCTTTATAGGTTGACATAATTCAACCTACCACAAGGAGTATCAGTGATGTGTCAAGTTGAGATTTCTCTGATTCAGAAATATCTCAGTGTGCAGAGAATTTGGGGCATGGGAGGAAAAGGTTCTAAGAGCAGAAATATGAATTAGGACAAAATTATCTCAGAAAAATAGTGGGTAGCAACTTGATTCATATCTCATACCATATACAACATTAATTCAAAATGTATCAAAAACTTAGAAACCACAACCAAAACCAGAAACAGAAATCATTAGACAAGAATCTCAAAAATGGATTGAGGAAAATGTAGGCAGAACTTTCAAGGATCTGGACCTCCATTCCACTGGAAAAAAAATAACAAAAAAAATTTAAGTAAGTGGAGTCATAAGAAATAGCATTTTTTTACATGTGACAAAAGAAATGGGATTTTAGCCTCTACTTATTGGGAGAAGGAAGATATTCACAGATGATAGATCAGATCACGATCACGAAGTCCGTTAATCACCGCTTTTTTGGGCGGGCTCAGTAACATCTCATTTCATCCTTTCCCTGAGATCTTAGAAGTCCATCTCAACTTGGCCCTCCTAACGATGTTGCACTGAGGGCTCTTCAAGGCAGGGGAATGAGATCCAGCTTGTTACTTGATTTTGCATATGAGTACACCATGGGAAGATTGCAAGGCTGTCCCATGTGGACAGGAAACTCTCAGAAAATTGCCAGTTTCTCCCAGAGGGAGAAGAAGACTAAAGATTTCTTCTGAGAGCTTGCTTTAAGTCTCTCTCTGGATGTTGGCCGTTTATGGGATTACACACACCTGGGTTCCTCTGCCAGTACCTTCATGCATGAAGCCTGTCCGAACGTGTGGAGAGGGGCCTCCAACATGGCTGTAGCTAGGTTCCGGTGGCTAGGCAGAGAGTCTCTTGCCCGCAAGCCTGGCTGTCTTCCCCGGGGCCCCTCGGAGGGGATGGGCTCCAGCTTCCCTCCCCACCCCGAGCAGAGCTCCTGGCGGCCAAAGATAGATCAAATAAAGGATTAATATTATAAATTTATAAGGCACTCATTGAGCTCATCATTATCAACAATAGTGAAACAACTCCACTAAAAACGTATAGAAGCGAATCAATATTTCTATAAAGAGGAAATAAAGATAGCCAATAAGCACATTGAAAAGGTTTAGTTATCAGGGAAACACAAATTAAAACAAACATGTGGGATGAAAACTGGGAACAGTGGGGTGGGAAATGTACACTGGTGGAAAGATGGACATTGGAACACTGTATCACTGAAACCATACATTTTTATTGGTGGGACTATAATCTGGTTCAGCTCCCATGGAAGACAATATAGCATATTTCTCAAAATCAAAAGAATAGATCTCCCATTTTACCCAGATATTCTACTTCTAGTTATCTAACCCCCAAACAGAAAGCAATTAGTTCAAAAAATATACGCATATCTATATTCTTGCAATTCTCAGTACAATAGCCAGAACATAGAAGTAACTCAAATATCCAACAACAGATTAAAGGATAAAGTTCTGGTATAGCTATACAAAGAAATGCTATGCAGCCCCAAGAAAAAAAATATACTCACTCGGTTCACAGCATCATGGTTCTTATTAAAGGACATCATCCTGAGTAAAACAAGCAGAAGCAAAGAACAAGTACAGTATAATTGTACTCATATGCAGTACATAGATAGAAATAAATCAGGTATGTGGACAATATCAATTGACAATAAAACCTGAGCACTGGACTCCTGACCTGAGAGTTCCAGATTGGGAGAGAGAGTGGGTGAAGTGGAGGGGAATGATGAGGTTGGTTGCAACTAGCATGTATAAGTGAAAGGTCTGGACCACAAGGATGGTAGCAAAAGGAGTAAACCGTATACTCTCAAACTATAGCTGTCAATCAAACAAAGGGGGTGATAGGAGGGGATAAGTAAGGTAGGACCAGAGGTGACATAGGGACAGGGATGGAGCATCTTCAGAGGTGGTGATGTGTAGCAATTTTGCACATCAATACTATAAACTCAAACACTACTGTAACCTTATTACCCAAACTATAGTAAAAATTTTTTTTAAAAAATCATCCTAGAAAGTGATTCTATTCTGAACCAATGTGTAGAATTGGGATAGCTCACTTGGCTTCGATTTAAAATTTTGTGTTTAAAATTCAAAAGACTTGGTCTGTCTGCTCCCTTTCCTCCCTTTAGTGGCAGGTGTCTGAGCCTTGCACACTGGCATTTCCTGCAGCTCCTCTCTGTGCTGTTGGAGGCCAAGCTTATCACACTGTCCACGATGGAACCGGAGCAGCTGTGCAGGGGTCTGGCAGGAGCTGAGTTTGTTTATGTAAATTTTGTTTTATTTTAGTCTTTCCAATGACTGCCTTGGGGCTTTAATTCTCAGCCACGGGCAGGAAAGAAAAGCCTTTATTGCTGAGATGTAGGCATTTGGGATAATACGCGAAGCAAACATTACCACGTGACAGTGAGACCTTCCTGGGCATCACATCTTCCGGAAAAAAACGAGAAACCAGTCTCATGTAGGGTGTCTGTGGGCTCTGCGTGAGCCTAGCAGGAGCTTCCTCTTTAATTTCCACAGATTTATTTTGCTGCTGAAAAATTTCTTTCCAATTTATTGTGCTAGTCCAGCACGAGTACTTCCTTTGTAATTATTCTAATCTGCGGCCATAGGCTGGACCTGCTATATTCCATCATGTCTTCCATTCCAAATACAGGTAAGTCTTTCCAAATCCCATAGAGGAAGCAGATGGCCAGGAAAAGGATATGATCATCATTCAAATAAGTATGGTCAATTACATTTATGAAAATGTTAAAGTTGAAGAGGACATGCAGGAAGTCCCAGATGGAAGTGTTAAGTTCTTTAAGTAGGTATTTATTGATGCTGACTCTCTGGACATCTGAAGGGGTGAAGGAGATCAGAAGAACAAAACGTTTGGTTGTTCAGGATTTCACGGATAAAACTCTGATCTGTTTGCTCTGTCTTCTACTGTTCATATACCATTCTGTGAGACATGGTGACACTTTCTCCTCCCAATTCCTCCAGGATGATGTAAACTCCTCAACTTGTCCTTTATACGTTCTTCCAAAATGTTGCCAATCCCCTTCAACCTCACCTGAGCTGTTCCCTCCAGGAGAGAGTTAGGTTTCCACCATTCCTAAGAGCAAGGCCTCTGAAACTGCTCACTCCACCCTCCCTCTCCTATGTTTTCTTGGAATCCTTTGTTTCCTCTCAAAGAAAACATTTTAATTCACATTTCCTGGATCCCATTCCCTCTCTCTGGTACACACAGTCCTGCAGATGGAAATTAAAAAAAAAACATATGATGACCATTTTTGGTCATGAATCACTCAGTATACACTACTGCCAGATTGTATACAGTCCTAGTTTCACTCACGTTGTCAGTGGTAGGGACAGGCCCAGGTGATAATAGAACATGCTGTCCAACAGTGAGGAAATAAAGATATTCTGTGATTTGACAACCAGCATTCTGAGTGTTGGTTGAATTGCCTTGGTCAAATCTTTCCCTGGTCAGGATTGCCTGCTTTGCCTCTTTCTGCTTCCCTTTCCCATGGACTCTCTCCTCTTGTCATCCATCTTTCCTCCTCCTACTCTTCTAGTGACTGTACATTTTATTAAGGTTCTTTTTTCTTTTTGGGTCACACCAGGCAGTGCACAGGGGTTACTTCTGGCTCATGCACTCAGGAATCACTGGTGGCGGTGTGCAGGAGACCATTTGGGATGCTGGGAATCAAACCCCGGGTCGGCTGCGTGCAAGGCAAATGCCCTACCCGCTGTGCTATCACTCCAGCTCCCTTATTAAGTATTCTTGATGGGGGATAAGCAAACTTCTCTGGGACTCATGTCCCTCTTCATAGTGACATTCATGGCTTTAAAAGAGCAGTACTTTACTGTAGGGTATATGATTTTAGGAGAGCAGTTCAAAGAATAGGCTGTCCCCACCTTCAATGTAAGAAACGAGGTGTTACCTGAACCGTTAAAGGTTGAGTCTGCCATGCCTTCTTCTGCTTCATAGGGATCAATAATAGATCTTTTAAATTTTAGCTTTAACATTTCCTTCCTTTCATCTAAGGGATTATACCCAGACTTAATTTTTTTTTTAGTTCGATCTACAACTAAAGGGAACAATATAGAAGGAGTTCATCACTGCTATGCCTTTTCCCACATAACATTTTGTTGTTGAGACTCAGGCATGTTGGAGAGGACCATTGAGTTTAATTATTTTTAGTAATGTGTTATATTATTGAATTCTATTTCATATTCTAAGTATAGGGGTTTATTATCCTTCCAACTGCTCATGGGCATTTAGCAATTTGTTTTTGTGCAGAAGACATTTCTGAGTGTTCCTTTACACATCTTGGTGGCTGTGAGTGAGTCTCTCTCGGTTGTGTGCTTGAAAGTGGCATGATAGACTAGGGGAGAAAAGTGAACCTAAATAAGCAATGCCAAAATATTTCTTCTAAGTGACTGTATCCATTAACACTTCCTATAGCTGGGTGTAAGGATTATTTATGTTGTAGTAAAGTTTTTTAATGTAGTGAAATATATTCATTTTTTTATGCCTGACTTTTAAAATATCATTTAATAAAAATTCTTCATGATGGTAAGTTCATACTAAAATTCTTTTACATTTCCTTAAAAATTTGTACAGAGGTCTTTAATCTGGAATTAATTTCTGGTTGAATATAAACTGAATAACTATATTTAACTTTTTTCCTACATACATAGTCATCTTAGATCTAGTTATTGAAGTCTGCATTATTTCCCTGCTGACTTTAACTGTCATTTCCATAATTTATTAAGACCTCTCTCCTTATTACACAGTTTATGATTTTTCTCTTCTGAATCATTAGTATGTTATTCACTACTGTTCCAAACCCATAGTTTTAATGATATATTGGTATCCAGTATTAAGCTCTCCCCCATCCTTCCCTTACTACCTGATTCACTTCTTTTTTAATAATAAATTTTCTTGGTGATTCTTGTTTTTTCAGTCTTCTTTATAACATTTAGCATGAGCTCATCAAGAATATGAAAGGTTCTATAGACTGTCATAGGATTTACAATGAGCTCAGTTGTTAATTTAGAAATGATTGTTGTCTCAATGATAAATAAGATTTTTTAAAAAAAATCTGTACATAGAACCAGGCTGGATACTAGTGAAAGGGGTAATAGTACATTTTAATCAACAATATAGTCTTGTAAAGTGGAAAGAGTTCATTATGAACAGAACTCAACATCCATGAGTAGAGGTGATGAGGTTCTTTGAAGGGAGGTGAAGACTAGTGAGAAGTCTAACGAGGACTTAGTAGTGCTAGGGAAAGTGAAAATGGAAAAAAAAATCCCTTCAAACAAAGGCAGTGACAGACATGAAAGTCCTTATGCTTGCTAACTGGTTCTTGCCCAAGTTGGGCTGTGTGGGGCCAGCTTAGAGATAATTTGGTCTTGAATTGTTACAAATGATGCCAGAGTTTGTTATATATTCATAGGTCTAGGTGAAAAGAATCTCTGAGAGGCCTGGCTAGGATTTGGTCAAGATGATCGTCTTTGTCAGCTTACATACATAGTTTTAATATTATTTTATGTTTTTCAGTAAGAGTGTGTACTTCACTCATGACAGTCTTGGCATTTTTATTACATTTCTTACTAGGGATCTTATTTCCTGTTGCTGTTTAAGTAGCATCTTTTCATTTCTACTTTTTGAAAAATTAAACACCTACAGGAAAGTCATTAGAGTAGCACATAAAAATGAGCATGCTCATCCTTTGGATTCATCAGTTGTTAGAATCTTATCATATTTACCTGTATGCTGCATATGTGTGTATCCTAATATAGATGTCTCTATATTACACACACAACTATATAAAATTATGTATGTTATATACCAATAAATATTTTTGCCAAGAACAGAAGCATAATCGCAATATCATTATTGCATCCTAAACATTTAGGATTTCACTGTTATCCAGTATCTGATTCATATTCAGATGTCACCTTACAGTCTGTAGTTCCTCTTCATAACCGACTTGGAACCATTAAACCATTAGGATCCCACTTTGCACCTTGCACCTTGACTTTAATCCTTCTAACCTAGTTGCTTCAAAGTGTCTCCAAGTGCTGACTTGATGTTAGAGTTTTTGTGATGAGCACTACATATTGATGTTAGAGTTTTTGTGATGAACGCTGCCACATGGCACTGGGAGGTACCTGATGTCTATTGTCCTATGACTAGGATGTGAAGTTTGTCCTGTTACTGATTATGATAACATTTGCCAGTTTTCTCCATTGGAAAGGCATCTTAAATAACAAATAAGTTGAGGGTGATTATTTGAGTTGTTGTGAAGCCATAATCTTGTACCTGATGGTTTTAGCATCTATTGTTATTTGTTTGAATTGCTACAGTGTTGGAGGCAAAATAGTGATTTTCTATTTTTACCATTTCTTTCTCATTCATATGTTAGCATTCTGTCTTGAAGACCGTCTTTTTAAATAATTAATAATTTTAGTATAAGGATACATTAATGAACTCCTTTTACTTCAAAGAATTAAAATCCACTGTCATTATTCATTTTCTTGTCAAATCAGCTCAAAGATAACTAATGGGAACCTCTTCTAAAAACTGGCTTTTGGGTTTTTTTGTATGTGTCCTAATTAGTGTTTGAGAAATAAGTGTTATTTTATAGAGATTGCATTTATATGTTTGTTTGTAGCTTACATAGCTGACTTGTTTTTATTGATTGTGTGTTCCAACTTAGCTGAATTAATCAATTGGTTCTAATATGGTCTCTGGAAACTCTTGTGGTTTTCTGTATTGATAATCATACCTCCATATGTAATGGCAGTTTCTATTCAATTATATTTCTATTTCTTTGTTCCTGAGCTTGCTGAGGAATCTCATCTTCTATACAAGGCTAAGTATATATTAGAAAAAAATTAGCACTATGTTCTTTTAAAATTTGAATTTCAACATTGAATATGATGTTTGTTTTGGATTATTAGTTGATATCCTTTCCCCCATTAAGGAATGCCTTTCTGTTATCTTAAAGATTACTTAGCTTTAAAAAAAATCCCTTGTGAGTTTTTGACTGTTATCACACAAATTGTTCTGTATTTGTTAAGATAATTATATTTTTCATCTTTAGTATATTAGTTTGGAAAATTAAAATAACATTTTTTGAATGTAAACCATCTTCACAGTGATTTAAATATTTTCTGGTATTTTTATGTATTTGCACATTTAGTTTGATAACATTTGCCTACCTTTTGGCATTTATATACAAAATAGTCTTTGCTCTTTACTATATAATACTTTTCTCTTTTTTATTATCTACTTGTCTGAAATCATCTGTATCTTCTGTGTTCTGTTCTTGAATGTTTTAAAACTTTATTTATTTTAATTGAATCACTATGAAATACACAATTTCAAGGTTGTTCATTATGGTGTTTCAGTCATACAATGTTCCCATACCATCCTTTCACCAGTATACATTTACCATCTCCAAAGTCCTCAGATTCCCTCCCATTACCCTCCTCACCTGCCCTCCCTCCCTCCCTAGCCTGCCTCTATGGCAAGAATTATTCTCTCTCTCTCTCTCTCTCTCTCACACACACACACATACACACACACACTTACTCTCTCTCATTTCTTCTGGGCATTATGCTTTACAATATAGGTACTGAGTAGTTATCATGTGTTTCCCTTTCACCTACTTTCAGCACTCAGTTATTGTCCAGAATGATCATTTCCAACTATAATTGTCATACTGGTTCATTCTCTATCCTAACTGCCTTCCCCATGCCCTTCCACTTGTGGCAAGCTTTCATCCACGGTGCAGTCCTCCTTGCTTTTACTGTCCCTGGGTATTAGTCTCATATTACACTTTTTTATATCCCACAGATGAGTGCAATAATTCTATGTCTGTCTTTCTCTTTTGACTCATTTCACTCAGCAGGATTCTTTTCACGTCCATCTATTTATAAGCAAATTTTTACTTTTTTGGGGGGTTACATAGTATTTCACTGTGTAGATGTACCATAGTTTATTTATTCAGTCGTTCGTTCTTGGGCATTAAGTGTGAAGTGTGCTTATGTGGTGCACTCATTGAATAACTAAACCACACATGACATCTCTTGAACATGTCCCATTAGAGTGTGTGGCCTGTGTAAGACAAACAGCTTATTTACAGAGAAAACTGTTCTGGAAAAATCAGACTCTTAGTGTCATGGGGGAAGAAGGCTTTGCCTTCTCTGCCTTGAGTCTTAGGAAGAAGTTTGTTGGCATGAGGGAGGATTAACATGCACAACACTGTGTTAAATATGTGTCCAGGTATAAGAGTGGTGCATGTGTGAGAGTGAATGTGTGAGTGTGCGCAAGAGTGCAAGTGTGTGAGTGAAAATGAATATGTGAATGTGTGCATGCATGCATGAGCATGTGCATATTGAGTGTGAGCAGATATGAGTATATAATCATGTGCATTTGAGAATGTGTAATTATGTTTGCATACATGGCTATTTACATGTAAGAGGGCAATCCTGTGTTATTTGTGTGTGTATCCATGTGTATTATTGTGTGCGGGTTGTGTGTATTTGTGAGAGTGTGAACGCATGAGAATTTGTGCATATTGTGATTGTGTGCACAAGTGGGCAAGAGTATGCCTGCCTGGGTGAATATTTGAGTGTAGGAATATGAGAGTGTGCATGACTATTTGACATTATATGTATCTCCTAAGCTGGTGAAAGTGAATGAGTGGTCATGCACATATGAGTGTGTATTTGTGTGTATGAGCAAGCATGAGTACATTTGTGAAAGAAAATGAACCCACACATGTGATAGCATATATGTGAGCATGCATACATGTGAAATGTATGCATAGGTACTTTTGTGAGCTTGTGTGTGTGACTGTATGTATGCTGGTGACAGAGGAATCAGAGATGACCTCACCTCATGTTCCTCCCTCGGGGTGTTCTCTATCACATTTCTACTCCACTAACCAGATGCTTACCCTCCTGGGGACCATCCATGCATTCTCAGTTCTTTGCCTTTACTATGCAATTCTTTGTTTCTACAAAGTGTCTACTCTGCCCACTCCCCTACCAACTGAAATCCTCCCTTGTCTTCAAGATGCAGATGAAAAGTCTTGTTCTCCCTGATGTACCCCAGCTGGGGATAAACATTTCTTCCTCTTTAAGACTTAGCACGTCTGCCTTGAATTATACATGTGTGCAGCGGAGGGTTCCTTCAGGATAAGGATTGTGACTTATTTATCTTCATATTTCCCCCATGACTCTCTCCACCCCAGTACCAAAGACAGCATCTGGCATGTAGAAGAAAGTGCTCAATAATTATTTATTAAATTGGATATTAACTGCTCTTCCTTGTCTGTGTGTTTGTTCAATTCAGGGATAAGTGGTACGATCTTATGGAGAGAAATTGGAGCTTTCTGCCTGCCACCCTGAGGCTAAAATAATCTCTTTTCCTTTTCCTCATCCATCTTTCTGTTTCCCCACCTTGATGTGAATCACTCCCCCCAGCACTGCCCCCTTGGCGGCTGTGGCTAGGGCTGGCTGCTGTTGCAGTCTCCGTCAGTGTCAGGGGGGAGCATGCACACAGGATCATGTCAGATCTGCAGGGCTGTGCTGTGTTACCCAACCGTTCTCCCAGATCTGCGGGTTGGAACGAATTCTTCTACCTTTTCATGCCTGTCACACCTTCCAGGAGAATTAGTGGAGGGGTTTGAAATGATTCCTAAACCCTACCATGCCTTGAATTATCCCAAGGGGTGTTGGAAGTTTTCAAAACAAAGTTAATTGCAATTCATGGTAATCACACACATATTTAATGCCACACAGCACTTTGAGTCGAAGATAAATGTTATAAAAACCAAAGTGTCAGAACTCGAGGAAGATTGGGAAGCCAAGCGATTGAATTATTCTTCTCTGGAAAAAAATAAAGGAAGAAAGGCTCCTGAAATCATATGACTCGAATCAGCCCTATGTTGCAGTGAAGTGGGACCTGCAAGCCAGGGCAGTAGAGCATCTGTTCCCGGGGGGTCAGGGGTTGCCTATAGGTCTCCTCTGTGTTCAGGTCTAACTGCTTTAAAACGCTGAGGGCTAGACCTGTGCAGTGTGATAACTGTTGTCAATCACACTGGCATTTATTTAGCACCCATAGTCTGCAAGGTTTCCGGAAATAGGGATTATATGGACAACTGATACAGTGCCAAAAATGTTGTAGAAGCAACATCTCATTGCTTCTTTTTCTCCTTTTCTCCTTTAAGGCAGAATTACTTTCTGGTCTTTTTGCCCACCTGCCTCAAAGACTGGGTGACCGGAATCTGCTCCCCACCCTCCCCACCACATGAAGTCACAGCTGAGTCATTTCCTTTAAGTTGTTTTCTTCATTTCCTGTAATAACCCCCTGGACACCAGGCAACCCTGCTGTTTCCATTTCCTCGGAATGAGAGACACACTTGTGGGCTCATTCAGCTACCCAGCATCGCCATTAGTTTGTGGAGCATCCAGTTTTGATCCTGTCTCTGAGTGGAGTATCTGTACCCGGCTTGCTAACACATCAATGTTAACCTATGGGATGCTTAAGTGAGCACATCTGGCCCTTAGTGCTCAGGAGGCTTCTTGAACACCCTTCTCCCTCCAGCCCTGCCTCTTCGGCTGATCTTTCTTCTGCTGGGGTGCTTTGGCTCCCATCCATTGTCTCCCCAGTGCTCCCAGCAGGTACCTCTTCTCACATGAAATTTCCTGCTTCAGACAGGTGTTAGAACCTCATCCTGGGTCCTTTGCCTTCTGCTCTAGACTGTGTAAGATGACCATTAAGGTGATGATCTCAGTTGAGATACTTTGGGAAGGGAGGGAGTAAGGGTACTACTTGCAATTACTGTGGAGTACTGGAAATCTTGGGTTGTTTTGAGTTCAGCCAAGCCATGGGGTGACCCATTAGGGAGAAGGACATGGATGGACAGGTTCACAGTGTTCTTCTCACAGGTCTGGCAACACTGCTTAGGTATGGTCAGCTATAAGTTTGTTATAAATATAAATATATTTGTTGAAGAAGTGAACTTGATTTTAAGTAGGAATGTGTGTTTGTTACCACGTGCTCTTGTGGGTGGGATCATTGTCTGAACTGCAATTATTTTCAGTGGTTAAAAGAAGGGGCTGGAGCAATAGCACAGCAGATAAGGTGTTTGTCTTGCACACTGCCCACCTGGGTTCAATTCCTCTGTCCCTCTAGGAGAGCCTGGCAAGCTACCAAGAGTATTCTGCCCACATGACAGAGCCTGGTAAGCTACCCATGGTGTATTCGATATGCCAAAAACAGTAACAACAAGTCTCACAATGGAGACGTTACTGGTGCCCTCTCAAGCAAATCAATGAACAACGGGATGACAGTGCTACAGTGGTTAAAAGAAGGGGGTATCTTATCTCACCTTGGTTAAGGGAATTAGGATGATTTCACTGATTTCCTGTTGCCCACGGGGCAAGCCAGCAGCTGGTTGAAATATTCTCTTTCTCAAGAGAATCAGAGAAGTCTCTCCAAGAAAGATTCCATCTTATGATTTGGAATCATAACACAGTGTGAGGATGAAGAACTCAGACCTCCTAGCTCCTGAACAAGCACATTTCCCATCAAAACTGTCTAAACCAAAGATAAATTTACTTGTGATCTAACATAATGAATTGTCCCAATGAGCTATAATATTGTATCTCTGCAGTGTCCTTCAGTTTGAGCAAATAACTTAGACAGACATTGATTAGGAAACCCTTTTGCACTTAGCGTGTAGAGCAGACTGAGCACCAGGGAGTGTTTCCTGGAGTCTAGTGTCTACACTGCAGCATAATGTAACAGCAGCATAAAATGGTACTTTGTGAACCATGGAGCTTGACCATAATCAAGGTTCCTTGAGACAATAATAGATTTAAGTTTGCATTTGTCCATGTTGGGAACATGTGTATATGTATGCATACATGCTCACATGTGTTTGTAGAATTGCCTTCATTAACTTTGGTTTCTGAGGGATTTGTCTCTTTCTGAGAATACCCTCACCTCCTTGACAGCTCTCTCTTGACATGATAGGGGGAAATTGTGCTTTCATCGACTCCTCTGATACATCACACCCTGATAAGCCACCAGAAGTCACCGCTTAGTTATGAAGCAGAGTACGTACATCAGGCTGGCTTCATTTCACATCGTGAAAGGAAAGGTTTCACACAGCCAGAACTGATGGCCTACTTCAGATACCCACAGACTGTGACTGGAAGAGGTGCAGGAGACACCAGTCTTCTATCTCAACACCGAGTTCACTCTGTAGTGTATCTGCTAGGACTGCCTTTGTCTTATGTTCCTTCAATTGCTGACCAATGCCAGAAACTAGATACATTGAGAGCTAGAATGTTCGCTGATTGTGTAATGGTATTCTCTATGTGTCTGATCTATTCAGGGTGCTTTGTCAGGCAAAGAGTCAAAGATAGGACACCCTGATATCTCTCTACCATGAGAATCTTACCATAGAAGTTGAAACAGAATAGAATCCTTTTTTATTTTTGTTAAATTAGAACCCTGACACTCTTTTTTTTTGTGTGTGTGTGTGTAGGGGAGGCTAGCCAGGCTCAGGGACCATATGTGGTTCCAGTATTGAACCTGATCCACCACATGAAAGGCAAGTGCCTTCCCCACTGAATTATGCCTTTGGTCCCATTACCCTGACAATGTAAATCACTCCCATTTCATAGGGCCTGTCCCCTACTCCCACCCAAAAGTACTGCAAGGAAAAAAATATGGCACTTGATGATAAACCAAAAAAATATTTGAATTTCCCAGGGGCTAGAGAGATAGTATGGTGCATGCCTTGTATGCAGCCTACCTGCGTTTGACCCTTGGAACACATATGATTCCCTGGAGCCACCAGGAATAATCCCTGAGTACAGAGCCATGACTAAGCCCTGCGCATTGCTGGGTGTGCCCTCTGCAAATATTTAAATTTCCTTATGTTATTGCTAGAGGGTCTTGAGCACCTTGGTGGTGGTGTGGTGCAGTAACTTTGTCCGTTATTACTATACATGTTGGTTTGCTTGTTCTTTGCGGGGGCTATACCCAGTGAAGCCTGGCTTTGCTCTCAGGGATCACTCTTGGTGATTGAACCCCTGTTGGCTGTGTGCAAGGCAAACGTCCTGCCTGCTGTACTATCTCTCCAGTCCATAAACTAAAAATGTTAACACTATTATAACCATGGAATCTAAGCTGTACTATCTCTCCAGTCCATATACTAAAAATGTTAATACTATTATAACCATGGAATCTAAGCTATAATTAAATAAAGTTTATCTGTTAAAGTCCCAAATTTGAAGTAAGGCCAGTTGTTGGGGAAAGTAAGGAGTTTGGTTCATAGATTAATGAGAATTCCATCACAGACCACAGGTGAATAAAGAGACAATAGTGATTACATTTCATATGTCTTCACATTCTGAGACCTAGATCAAGAGACAAATACACTTAGGAATATTAGATTAATATCAAGAACAGAGAGAATCTTAAAATCTGAGAAAAGAGGAATGGATAGGGGAGTAGGAAGAGAGAAGAGAAGAGGAAAGGATTCGAGAGAACCTACAAAGGAATAACAATAAAAATTAAAAAAGTATTCCTTCATTATCAACAACAGATGGTGGATGACAATCTGATCATGTCTTCAATGGGTTGAGAATAGTAATACTTTGCTTAAGATGCGGCAAGTGCTGAGTAGCTTTCAAAGTGAGGGCAACACAGAAGCATTTCCAGATGCCCAAAGGTCCTTGCTCTAAGAATTACAGCATGTACTTCAAAAAGAAGAAATCAAACCTCGTTGGAGAGATTTGGCAGAAAGAAGTAATAGTGGTAAAAGAAGGAAGTTGTGTTGACATGAAAATGTAGTAGAGACTTTGCAGAATTGTATAGTATGATAGATTAAAGCACTGGATCATAATAATGTGGAATTTGGAAGAGAGTATTTATAGGAAAATAATGAGTTAATATGGCTTTCCATGAATTGATATGAGTGCATGAAGATTGATTAACATTATATTTTGCTAGAAAAGGAGAAAGGCATGAAAGTTAGGAAATATAAAAGCAATTGTTGAAATAATAAGATGGAATATGGCTTCAAAATAAACGGAAAATACAGATTAAAATATGATTCATCTAAGAGAGAGCAGAAAAAATAAAAATATATTTAAAACATTAAATGGGAAATACATATGTGACAGAAACATGTCACTAACTAAAATAATGTAAAACATACAATTTACTTACATTTTGTTAAAATACACAGATATTGGAGAAAATCTTCCATAGGAAATTTATAAGAACTCTTAAGGCATAATGATTAATCTAATGAGAATAAGATAGTAAGAAAATGCTTATTAGAAAGATATTAGTTTGGGGCTGGAGCGATAGTATAGCTGGTAAGGCATTTGCCTTGCATGTGCCCGACCCAGGTTCGATCACTGGCATCCCATATGGTCCCCTGAGCACCGCCAGGAGTAACTTTTGAGTGCAGAGCAAGGAGAAACCCCTGAGCATTGCCGGGTGTGATCCAAAAGAGAAAAAAAAAGAAAGATATTAGTTCAATAATTATATAGCCATTGAATATAGGATGAAATTAAGTTTTAGAAAAAAGTAGCTAAAATAGGTAATAAAGGAAATAATCTATTAGTAACTTACTACAATTACAACTATACAATTACAAGTTTATAATTGTAGTAAGTTACTGCAAAATATATGATAAAATCCCAGAGAATGGCAAATAAAAATAGAAAAATCAATAATCACACCAAACGTTATTATCACTGTCTCTCTGAAACTGATAGATGAAGCTTACAAAAGTAGTTATAGATCATTTAAATTATGCAATTAATCTTGATTTATGTATGCACACATATATATATATACAAGTAGTAGTTTCTTACACATAGACATACAAGATACATTTATTAATAAAGAGAAAACTTATTTATAAGTTATTTACAATTGTTATTATGTTCTATTTATATTATTGTCTAAATAATATTACTGTATTTATATTCTTTACTAATGATGATTTATAAATCAGGTCACAAAGAAATTAATTCTCAATAAGCCCAAGGTTCTTATATAATAAAGATACATTTACTGACACTAATACAATCAAAAGTTAGATGAAAAGTATAAAGTTTTAGGACTAGAGAGTAGCTGGCAGCGTTCTTGCCTTGCATATAGCCAACCTGGGTTCAATTCCTGGCACACTATATGGCTGCTCAAGAACATCCAGGAGTGATCTTTGAGTATAAACCAGAAGAAAGTCCCCGAGCACTCTAGTTGTGCCCTCAAAACAAAAAAGAGATAAAAAGAAGGAAGAAAGGAAAATGGAAAGTTTCCTTTGCTCCCTACAATCATACACTTGGAAGTCAAATTCACATCTGTCAAAAAATTATCAAGGTATGCACATTCCATTTCATTTATATAATTTAACATGTGTGAACATACATATGTATATGGATACTGTAGCACTGTAGCACTGTTGTCCCTTGTTCATCGATTTGCTCAAGTGAGCACCAGTAACGTCTCATTGTGAGACTTGTTACTGGTTTTGACATATTGAATACGCCATGGGTAGCTTGCCAGGCTCTGTCGTGCGGGCGGGATACTCTCAGGTAGCTTGCCAGACTCTCTGAGAGGGATGGAGGAATCAAATCTGGGTCGGCCGTGTGTAAGCCAAACGCCCTACCCGCTGTGCTATCGCTCCAGTCTACATACAAAATATTCATAAAAATATAGTAGCAGAAGAGCTTTTCAGAGTGATGAAATTTAGTGATGAGATTTTTGACATCTTCATTTTTAATCTAGTCATTAATTTTCCACTTATTAATACACATTTTTATATTGTGAAAGCAATTTAAAATTATTTGTTTACAAATCAAGGTTGAGGGCTCATCAGTAGAGCATGTGTCCTGCCCTATGCAGCTGTTGGTTTGAGCCCTGACACTGAAAAAAAAAATAAATAAATCAAATCATATTGAAATAAACATTTTGTAATAAACAACAATAGATAAGCTAAGCAGGAAAGTGACTCAGGGAAACTCAGAGGCTAAATTACATATATTAAAATGAGTAATTAATGGACCAGGGAGATATCAGGGGTTAAGACAATTAGCTTGAATGTGGCTGACCCCAGTTCGATTCTCTGCACCGTGTGTTCCTGCACGCACCACTCGAGTGACCCAATCCCTGAGCACTGCTGGGTGTGCCCTCTCTAATGAGTAATTAATATGCTGTGTTCAGTCAAAGAATATGAAAAATGAACAATTGAAGAAATCCAAGTGAAGTCTAGTGAGAACCTATAATTTCAAAAGTAAAATTAACAACCACTGTAACACTGTAGCACTGTGGTCCCATTGTTCATCAATTTGCTCGAGTGGGCACCAGTAACGTCTCCATTGTGAGACTTGTTGTTACTGTTTTTGGCATATCAAATACGCCATGGGGAGCTTGCCAGGCTCTGCTGTGCGGGCGGATACTTTTGGTAGTTCCGGGCTCTCCTAGAGGGATGGAGGAATCAGACACAGGTCGGCTGCGAGCAAGGCAAATGCCCTACCCACGGTGCTATCGTTGTTCCAGTCCAAAATTAACAAAATAGAAAATAAAAATTCTCAGAAATAATTGAAATATATATATTTTTGAGGCCTGGGTTTTGTGGCTCAGTAATAAGGCCTGCCTTGCATGTGTGTGTGAATCCCTAGTTCTATGCCCATTACTCCCTCTCCTCTCAGTTGATTTAATTAGAAAGAAAATGCACACATGTCAGCGTAAGATCTAACTGGAGAGTCAAAGAAAGTGAGCATCTAGGTGCTCACTGCCTTGCCAGCATCCCTCTGCAAAGATTTTAGTTTCTGGGTTAGTTAGTTGCCAGTTCCCCGTAGGCACACAAGAGAAGAGTAGTAATCTGGACAGAACATGGCATACAATGGCTTCTTTTTGCCTGCAGGTCTAAATCAAGGCATTTACTCATAGTTGGGTTCCAATACAACTTTTGGTGTGACATTTAAGAGAGTGTAGAGGTAACTATTAATACATTATCTGAGAAGATATGTTGATGCAACCGTTGCCCCCAGTTTATCTGTCTGAATTTGAATGCTTGATCAGAGGAAAGCTCAGGATCAGCTTCTATCATTACATCTATTTGTAACTCAAGTAAGGAAAGAAAAAAATAATCCGAGCTACATCCTCTTTGGAGGAAGAATGAGTGAGCAGACCTGGGGGTGAAGAAATCCTGACGCTCGGAGAGGAAATACCCAGATTCTGAAGCAAACTGATCTTCAAATATCCTGGCAGGCAATCTAATCTATGCTCGTGAATGCCAGTCCCGAGAGGGAATCCACACATGAATATTTTAAGGATTTTGGTCTACTATTGATTTGTGGCCTGTCAGTATCCAACCGGTTAATTTAATTTGATGCAAAAACATAAGGAAGAGGAAGCAAAGCCAGCATCTTTGAGTTGGGAGGCAGGGTGTAATGCGTTCACGGTTTTAGAGAAAACTTCACCACCTGCTGGCAAGGAGAACAGTGTGAAGGCAGCAAGGAACTTCCATCTTAGTTCTGCGGGAAGGAGGCGGCTTCTCTCCTCAGGTGCAAGAGGGAACACTTTCTTTCTTGCTGAAAAGGATGGAAGTGGTACCTGTATTCAGGAAAATTTAAATTAAGAGAGGGTTTGACTGATTACCCCTCAGCAAACATTTTCTGATATATATTTTTACAATATAATTTGATATTTTTAAAAATTAGCTTTTATTATATTCCTCCCTCCCACCAAATCTTTATCGTCTGGATTCTGCAGAGGGAAAATGTTAAAGGAAATTTATGAACATATATCAGCTGGCAGGCAAGCTTTAAGTCTCTTTGGTTCCTCTTTGATTTATGTTATTGTTATTAGGATTTGTTTTTTGGGCCACACCTCATGGTGTGCAGGTCTTTCTGCAGGCTCTGCCCTCAGGGATCACTCCTGGGAGGCTGGGGAACCTATGGAGGGCTGGAGATTGAACCCAGATTGGCTGCATGCAAAGGCAAATGCCCGGGGCTGGAACTATAGTAGAGTGGTAGGGTTTTTGCCTTGCATGCGGCAGACCCGGGTTCAATCCCCAACTTCCTATATGGTCCTCCGAGCACCTTCAGGAGTCATTCCTGAGTGCAGAGCCAGGAGTATCCCCTGAGCACTTCCCGGTGTGACCCAAAAAGAAAAAAAAGAAAAGAAAAAGAAGTCAAATGCCCTAGCTGCTGTACTATGTCTCCAGCTCCTATGTTGTTGTTACTGTTGTTATTGTTAATAATAATAATAATAATAATGATAAAACCAAGGTTAAATTCACGGTCTTGATATTACTCTATGTCCCAGCTCAGCACTATTGTTATTAGTACTATTATTATCTTAAGTTTTAAAAGTCAGAGGTCAGGGATGTGGTTCAGTGTAGAGCACCTGCTATGCATGTGTGAAGCCAAGAATCCCATCCCTAGCCCTGCCTCACATCATTGAGTGAGATCAGGCACTGCTGTTGTGATTTCCAGCTCTACAAGTGTGACTGCCACACACCACAACCAAATATGAGACCCCCTGTGACCTACAGTCAAAGTGTGTGAGCATCTCAGCCAACTGTGCAACTTCCAGTGATCACTACAACTAAACATGTGGTATTTACTAAGCCATGACATGACTCTGTATGTAGCCAGTCATGTACATTGTAACAACAAAAGAGAAGGCAAGTGGAAAGAATAGAAAAATATTAGTTTTAAGGATTAGTAGTAACAAAAGCTTTTTTGACTAAAAGTCACGCAATTCTCAAATATTTCTAATATTCTCTTTGGAATAACAAATGCCTTTCATGACATAAATCTCCCAACTTAGCTTGTGTTAGCCAGGAACTGTACACCCCTTTGAAGGAAAGAACTCTCAACAGAATAACATCAAATTCCAATGTGAAAAAATAAAACATGCTTACATGAATAACAACTTGAGTGTATAGAGGAGTTGCATATAAATATAAAAGCTTGATCTTCCAAACTACAAGTTGATAGAAATAAACATTTCTTTTCCTCTTATATAGGTGAGAAATCTCTCACTTTGGGAAAGTAAGCTACAAACTAGGAAGGCATTTTTGAAGGCAAATATCTTGAGTCTCTCTGGTAAGTAAGGTCTAAGGGGGCTTCCAAGATGTCTCCCCCAGGAACGCACAGCCACTGTACCCCCACCTTGGTATAAATGGGGGCCCTGGAGTCATTCTTCCTATTTTATATTGGTCCCTCCTGTGGCAGCCTTATACTAGACCAGGCTTTCTTCAAAGCCCTTTTGCATTTTATGAGTGATAACCTAGTCCTAGAACTTCCTTCTCTGTTTCTTTACTTAGCACGCAGCAGGTAAGTTTAGGGAAGTTACTAAGGCCATTAGGTTTCTTCCTTCAGTGGACTAAGACCCAGCATGCTAGTAACCTTTGAGGAGTGAGTGCTCTGAGAAACTCCAAGAAAAATATGGAGGCACAGACCTAGAAGGTCCAAGAGGTCCTGATGCCTACACACAGCCTCTGAATACAAGTTGCTCCTTGATGCAAATACAAACACTCCTGGTTTCTAATAGTGAAAGAGGAGTGATGACAGTTGTCTAGCAAAGGGGAAATGGTACCATTTTGGCATACTTGGCCATTAAATGATCAACTCAATTTTAAACCTGTAGTCAGGAGCATTGATGCTGTTTGCAAAGAGGCGGTAGCTGAGATTCCTGATCATATATCACCAACTCTTCTACTTTCTACCTTCATGATCCAGGGGTCTCCCTTATCCTGAGTGGATGCTTTCTGTATCTGAGCTGTCTACCTCTCTCTCCTGGGTTCTGCTCCCCACAGGGCTATGCCTGCCTCCTGGGGCCCTAGACATAGCCAGGATTCTGCGCCTGTGTCTAACCCAGCTAGACACAGCAGGCTGGAGACTCAGTAGCCCCCCTTTAGTGGTGCCTTTCCCTCTTCCACATTAATGCCTTTCCCAGGAAATGTTTTTCCCAGTACCTTTCAGGTTCTGAGTCAACCTTTTAGAACATCAGCCACAATCATCTGGAAGCAAGGATAGTGAAGAAAAGTTCTATGCAGATCTGGGGATTTGCTGCTTGGGAAGGTTTTGCAAGGCTGAGCATATAAGGGGCCCAATAAATGTCTTTTTCCTTAAGGGTTATGTTTAGATTGCTGCTAGAATCCAGGGAGACTCTGAATGTATGTATGTATGTATATGTATATATATATATATATATATATATATAGTGTGGTTGTGGTTGGCTCTCTCCTCTAGTTTGAAGGAGAAAATAGAAAGCCACTTTCCTCTATAGGATATTCTTTCTTTCTCCTGGGCTTATAGTCTCATCAGCATTATGAAGGCTTTGAAGAATTTTTAACAGTAGAGTTGGAGAGGATTTTAAAAAAATCACATTGTAAGGACAAATTCTAACACTATTAATGTCTTTGTAATGGATGGGAGTTTTTTTATTGCTATTGCTGATACTTTCAGCAAATAGCTCCATTTTCTTGGAAGGGATTTTAGGAGCCCCAGGGTGGCATGGTGCCCTCCCAGAGGTCTGTCCACTCCCTCTCCCAGGCGCCCCCAACCTCCCTACTGTCTGCATTCTGCATCCAGGCACCAGCCTCTCAAATGTCTTTTCTTCTTCATCTTCCTTTATTTGGGATTAGATTAAGGCAAGGAGATAGGCTGGGGGTCCTGACTTTTACCTAAAGGAAATTTCATTGTTCTTCCACTTTATAGGAATGAAAATTAACTTGAAACAGAACAGTCCATGGCTGTCTGATTCTAGTGGTAACTGGTAGACCTGGTGCAGAAGGAGGTAAAGCCCCGAGCTCCTGCATCCCAGGCCCAGCCCCTGACTCAGGTCTTGTTGGCATGTTTTCACCTGGCATCCTGATTAGCTACAGTGCCAGCAGGCAGCAGGCTCCTGACAGCCAGCACTCAGTGCTGGCGAGGCACTTAGCTCCACTACTGTGTCGACAATGAAAGCAAAATCTGTTGGAAAAAAAGGGAGGAAATTATATTGGTAACAGAACAGGTTCCTGCGTGAATGGGGCATTTCACTACTTGCTAGGCTATTTTCAGAGAAATGATTGGCAGACCTTGATGGAAATAGAATAAAAAAGTGGATAATGAGCCTGGGTCATGTCCAGGTGGAGAGGTCAGTGTTTGGGGGCTTGCTAGCTCTATTGGGCAAGGAGGGACAACTGACCTCTGGAGACCTCTCTGGGAGAAGGCCGCCTTTACTGTCAGGTAGACGAGTACTGGATGTTAGCATGAGCTCTCAGTTCTGCATGGAATCATGTCCCTTTCCCAGGCTAGCCCCAGTCTCAGGTAATGTCTCTCACCCGCCTTTTATTTGGGGGTGCTTCACTGTGTGGTGTTGAGGCTTCATCCTGACTCTTAGCTCAGGGATCACTCTTGGTATGCTTGGGGGACCATATGGAGTGTTGGGGACTGAACCCAGGTTTGCAACTACTCTACCTGCAGTATTATAAATCCAGCCCTTTTCTCAGCAAGAATGTGCAAATTCATTTGTAAATTTGCTAGACATTTAAGTTATTTCAAGTGTGCTATAGGACATTGCAGTTGAGTACACTGATTCTAACCTTAGGGACTTGGGATGTGTGAATGTTGATCTTAATTGACATAACTACATACAACATACAAATAAGTGTTTTACTTGGGTATCCTGATGAAGGAGATAATGTGTCATTCTTTGTTTTTTGTGCATTGACAACACAAGACTTGGCACAGGTGGAGTTTTAATACTGGTGGTTAAATAAATACATGTGAATCTTGGCACACAGGAGTCTAAATTTGAGTTTAATTTTGACTCTAACTTCTTTTAAATTATATGAAATTGGGAATTTGCATATATCCTCATCTCGAAATTTATATCCTTGGAAAAATGGGTGTAATAATAACTCCCATAGCATGGACTTATTATATAATTATAAATGCATTAAGGGTTTCTATTATTGATATTTTTATGCTAATAAGAGACAGTAGGATGTTGTGGCTTAGCTGTCTTGGGTACTGCTAGTGACCTGATGAGACTCAGAACTGACACAGAATTTTTGATTTATCTTCAACAGTGTTGGGACTTACACATTTCCATAAATTAATTTATATTTTTTCAATAGGAATTGAATTAGAAAAAATAAATGTTGGGCCTTGGGGATAGTACAGTGGATGGGGCATTTGTCTTGTATGTGGCTAATCTGGGTTTGATTCCCATCATCTCATATGGTTCCCTGAGCACCACCACTGAATGCAGAACCAAGAGTAACCCCTGAGTATCACTGGGTGTGAGAAAGAAAGAAAGAAAGAAAGAAAGAAAGAAAGAAAGAAAGAAAGAAAGAAAGAAAGAAAGAAAGAAAGAAAGAAAGAAGAAATAAATAAAGGAAGAAAGAGAGGAAGAAAGGAAGGAAGAAAGAAATAAAGGAAGAAAGAGAGGAAGAAAGGTAAAAAGAGAGGAAGAAAGAAAGGAAGAAAGAAAAAGAAATGTAAAGTCAAACAATGACATTTGTGAAATAACCAGCATGGTGGGAAGCCTGCTTGAACCCATCCCAGGTTCAATGATGCCTGGTCAGGAAGAGACCAGTCAAAGACCATCCTTTCTAACTTGGCTTTATCTGCAGTGGGAGAATAGCACCCAAGTCTTGGGTGTTTTTGAGAATCCCATGAGCTAATGGAGATGGAGAGGGATGCTCACAAAGGCCCTCTTCTTACACTCTTCCTAGCTCCCAGATTCCTGTGCCCAACCTTATGGACCATTTCAACAAGTTGGAATGAAGGAACAAAAAGCTTCAAATGAAATCAGTGACTGATTTGGGGGATTTTGACCACAAGGTGTTCTGGCCTGGGCTGGGTGACAGGTCAGCAGAGACCTCAGTTTGAGACTGAGCAGGTACTCAGGTACATGAGCCAGGCCTTCAAGGGGCTTTCATTGAACTTGGCTAAAGGAGAATGAGGGTCTTGGTGTTCTTCGTGAGAGAGCAAAGCCAGGGAAAGTGGCTAGATGTGTCTGGAAGTGGTCCCTAGGGAGCGGTACTCATGTTTTCTAGGATGCAGTTGGAGAGATGTGTTCAAGGGGAACTGGGTTGCAGGGACGCTGCTGCACCAGGAGCGATGGGGAGAAAGCAAAGTATGTTGTGGGTGTGGTTAGTGAGAATTGGACACATGGTGTCACTCTGGACTCAACATTTCTCTAGGGGAGTCTGCAGTGCTGAATGAGTAAGAGCCCAGCTTTGGCCTTTCCTGACTCCCTGTGAACTCAGGCTGGGGAAGCCGGAAGCCACCTGTGCTAATTCTGTGCTTTCAGAAGTACTTAGCAGATGAAAAGAAATGAAGGCAATATGTGCTCATGATAACGTATAAAACAATGAAGGACATTTATTTAACAATCTGCTCATTCTCACATCCTCCTCCAAATCAAAAGTGATCATTAGTGACAGTCACACCTCCCTGCATCCTCATGGGAATCTAATTCCCCCATGAACACCAATAATTCACAGAAACACAGCTCACATACACATAGTCTGCACAGAGACTTTTTCTTGGAAGAAAATGGGCTATTATTAACACATGATAACGCCAACTCTTTTTTCTTTGTAGTTTGAGCACTCTCACAGAGAAATAGGAATAATTAAGTTCTTTGTGGTCTTAGTCGCTTTATAGGTTTGCTTGAGCTTCCCTTTAAAAACACTATAAAGTAGATGACTAAAGCCAGAGAAATTGCTAGCCTCGGAATTCTGGAGGCCAAGGTGTTCAGTGTCAGGGAGGCACAGCGCTGGGGTCTCTAGAGGTATCAGCTCCAGCTTGCTTTCTGTGTTCTTCAGCGTGGCCCCTCCACAAGTCTCATGCATGTTACCCCTGTGCTGGTCTGTGTCTGTGTTCAAATAACCACTTGTGAGGACACCTGTCAGTTAAGAACCTATCTTCCCCATTCTAGCACAACCTTCTCTTGATTGATGACTTATTTGTAAAGAAAGCCATCTTTGGCAGTTATGTGGTTAGGACTTCCAGCTATGAATCTTAGAGATATATAACTCAATTCTTAACCACTGCTCACTGTTTCTTCCTGGTGCAGGTGCCATACTGTAGGATGCTAAACCAGTCCTCACTCTTGGCTAGGGCAATCTCTTTATTCGTCATGGGATACTGCTCCCCACACCCCACCCCACACATACATACAAAGCCCAGGGGCAGTGGGAAGAGATGTTGACAGAGGAAAGGGACATTAAAAAAGCAATCCCGTTCACAATTGTGCCCCAGAAAATCAAATACCTCAGAATCAGCTTAACTAAAGAAGTAAAGGACCTCTACAAAGAAAACTATAAAAAGCTACTCCATGAAATAAAAGAGGACATGAGGAAATGGAAACATATCCCCTGCTCATGGATAGGGAGAATCAACATTGTCAAAATGGCAATACTCCCCAAAGCACTATATAGATTTAACACGAACCCTATAAGAATACTCATGACATTCTTTAAAGAAATGGATCAAGCAATCCTGAAATTCATATGGAACAATAAACGCCCACAGATAGCTAAAACAATTCTTGGGAAAAAAGATGATGGGAGGCGTCACCCTCCCCAACCTTAAACTTTACTACAAAGTGGTAACAATTAAAACAGCATGGTACTGGAACAAAGGCAGAGCTGCAGACCAATGGAACAGAGTGGGATATCCCTACACACAACCCCAAATGTATGATCACTTAATATTTGATAAGGGGGCAAGAAATGTGAAGTGGAGCAAGGAAAGCCTCTTCAACAAATGGTGCTGGCATAACTGGACAACCACATGCAAAAGAATGGGCTTAGACCTCGACCTGACACCATGCACGAAAATCAGATCAAAATGAATTAAAGACCTCAACATCAGACCACAATCCATAAGGTACATCGAAGACAAGGTCGGCAAAACCCTTCATGATATTGAAGCTAATGGTATCTTCAAAGAGGACACGGAACTAAGCAATCAGGTAGAAACAGAGATAAACAAATGGGACTATATTAAACTAAGAAGCTTCTGCTCCGCAAAAGACACAGTGACCAGAATACAAAGGCAATCTACAGAATGGGAAAGGATATTCACCCAATACCCATTTGATAAAGGGTTGATATCAAGGGTATATAAAGCACTGGTTGAACTCTACAAGAAGAAAACATCCAACCCCATCAGAAAATGGGCCGGAGAAATGAACAGAAACTTTTCCAAGGAAGAGATACAAATGGCTAAAAGGTACATGAAAAAAAATGCTCTGCATCACTAATCATCAGGGATATGCAGATCAAAACAACCATGAGATACCACCTCACACCACAGAGAATGGCACACATCCAAAAGAAGAAAAGCAACTGCTGTTGGAGAGGATGTGGAGAGAAAGGGATCCTTCTACACTGCTGGTGGGAATGCTAACTGGTCCAGCCCCTTTGGAAAACAATATGGACAATTCTCAAAAAATTAGAAATTGAGCTTCCATTTGATCTAGCAATACCACTTCTGGGAATATATCCCAGAGAAGCTAAAAAGTATAGTCAAAATGACATCTGCACTTATACGTTCATCGCAGCACTGTTTACAATAGCCAGAACCTGGAAAAAACCCCAGTGCCCAAGAACAGATGACTGGTTAAAGAAACTCTGGTACATCTATACAATGGAATACTATGCAGCTGTTAGAAAAGATGAAGTCATGAAATTTGCGTATAAGTGGATCAACATGGAAAGTATCATGCTAAGTGAAATGAACCAGAAAGAGAGAGACAGACATAGAAAGATTGTACTCATTTGTGGAATATAAAATAATAGAGTAGGAGACTAATACCCAAGAATATTAGTATATAATACCAGGAGGTTGATTCCATAGCTTGAAACTTGGCCTCACACGCTGGGGGAAAGTCATACCAAATGGAGAAGGGAACACCAAATAAAATGTGATTGGAGATCCCTCGTGGTAAGGGAAATGTGTGCTGAAAGTCGACTAGTGACCGAACATGATGGCCACTCAATACCCCTATTGCAGACCACAAGACCCAAAAGGAGAGACAGAGAACAAATTGGAATGCCCTGCCACAGAGGCGAGGTGGTGTTGGGGGGATGGGACTGGGGGGTGGGAGGGATACTGGGTTCATTGGTGGTGGAGAATGGACACTGGTGGAGGGATGGGCTCCCAAACACTGCATGAGGGAAAAACAAGCACGAAATGTATGAATCTGTAACTGTACCCTCACTGTGACTCACTAAATAAAAATAACAATAATAAATAAATAATTAAAAATAAAAACGCAACAAAATATTATTATATGCCTAAAACCAACCTATCAATAACTTTGTAAATCACAGATTTTTAATTAAATAAAAATAAATAAGATAAAATTTAAAAAATGAACATCATATTTCCAGGCCCCTTTCTGACAATTACTTCAGAATTGGGCCTCTGATATGGTTCTGAGCCTGGATGTTTGAGGGAGGATATCCTGTTTCTCAGAGGATAGTATTTTTTTTTCCCAATGGGACAGAGATGTTTTATGTTCTGGCCTGGGGGTGTTGAGGGGCCAGGACCCTTGTTATTAACTTTCTTGCTCTGTGCGCAGTGCCCCCTACGTAGGGACGGTATCTGAAATGCAAAGCATTCCTGGCCCCACTCGGTGACTTCTGGGCCACCCAGTCTGGACTCCAGCATAGTGCACATCTTGTTTATGAGATACACCTTTGCATTTTTGCTTTTGTCTTTTCTTTTAGTGAAATTTCCAAAATTTCATTAAAGCACTGTGATTTACAGTTATTCGTAGTTGAGTTTTAGATATACAATATTGCAGCAATGATTCCACCACCACTGTCAACTTCCCTCCACCAACGTTTCCAGGTTCCCTCCCATAACAACACCACCACCCCATGCACCCCCACCTCCCTCTCCCTCTTGACAGGCACCTAAGTTTGTTCATTACAGTTTGGATCTCTTGATTTCAGTTGGTTGTGCGGTTTGGATATTTGGCTCTGTCCTTCCTTAACATTACCTTTGTATGTTAATCTCCTGATTTGGACCCCATTGCTTCTCATCTGTCTTGGAAGGAAAGACACTTTTACATTTTAACTCTTCCAGGTTATCAAAACACTCATAGTCAGTGGTATACTAGTACCTGTGCTATAAATATAGTGAGGTTTATTCAATATTCAAGCATATCTTGGGTTTTTGAATTTCTTATTTTACTCCATTTTTTGGGGAGTGGGGAGGATGCACATCTGGCTATGCTCAGAGCTTACTCCTGGCTCTGTGCTCAGGGATCACTTCTAGCATTGTACTCAGGGAGCACTCCAGGCAGTGCTGAGCAATCATATGTGGTACCAGGAATTGAGTCCAAGTTGATCAAATGTAAAGCAAGCACCTTACCCATTGTACTGTGTATCTGCTTTATAGCTATGTACATGTCTTCTTTTGTTAGGGGTTAAATTGATATCCCACCAGATAAAATCGGAAGTTACAGATTTTCTTGATTTTAATTGTAATGGATATTACAGAATTATTTCAAAGCTACACTCTCACCAGCAACTCTGAGTGTGGTCTGTTGCCTCCATGCTCATCAGTACTGGAATTATTCAAGCGTAAAAATGTTGGTTCATTTGATGAAAAGTGTGTGTATTGCTGTCTCTCTTTTGACTTGGAGAGAACTTTTAGGGTCTTCTCTCACGTGATCATATTTAGTGGCTGAATTTCTTTCTTTTATTTTTGTTCACACTCAGAAATGCTATGGGGTTACTCCTGACTTAATTCTCAGGAATTACTCCCAGCAGTGCTCGGGAAACCATATGGGGTACCAGGAATCAAACTCAGGTCAGGTGTATGTATGGCCCTGCACCTTTACTATCTCTCTGACCTCAGATGGCCCCATCTTTTATTTTTAATCATTGAATTGCTTTATTAACAATATATATACATAGTGTTACTGTTTGCTGTTACCGTTTGGAGTATCACGTTTCACTCAAGTGAGAGAAGGAATCCAGAGTTCCGACCTCTGACAAAGATCAAGGATCAGGGACACTGTCTCGTTTGCCAAGGCATCTGAAATCAGATGGGCCAGACACGTAATGCTATTTGGAGATGACCGCTGTACTAGAGCCATTACCAACTGTATTCCACGGGACGTCAAAAGAACACCTGGCTGCTCACCTATGAGATGGTCAGACTTCTTTGTCAAGACTCAGAATGAATGGTTTGGTGCTCTTCGTGTTCCTGGAGTAAGCAGACGCCATTGGGCTACACTAACATGCTACAGGTACAAATGGAGACATTACTGGTGCTCGCTTGAGCAAATCTATGAGCAACGAGATAACAAGACAAGTGACAAGTGATATATATCACTTCACTTGTCATCCCATTGATCTTTGATTTGCTCGAGCGGGCGCCAGTTATAAAAAGTAGTCACTGAAGCAAAACTATCATTCATGTAAAAATTTTTCTTTGGTGAAAGTAAATAATGTGTACTGAAGTTCTGTGTCTAATATATCTGGGTTTTGAACCAGGTTTCTGTTTAATAAAATCAGAGTTAAGATGATTAATTTTACTTTCTTTGTTCAGGAAAAGTTTGAGAATATCTTTAAGGTACTTGTTTTAGGTAATTGTGTTTTAAATTATAAATACATTTTTGACTTAGTTTTGTTTTATAAATTCTGTTGCTGTGAACAATTTAAAATAGTGAAAACTTCACGTTTGATTTTGGTGTGACATCTTATTCAAACCTATAATTAGGTTTCCCAAAACTGGCATCCTTTTCTGAATCTTCATGCTTTTTACGGGAATACCTGCTTAAAGACATTTAAGCAATAATAGTGAAACAATTCAAATTAATCAGATGTGACGGATTTAAGTGGAGCCTAATTGCTACATTGCTGGTGCTTATTTGTCTCCAATCCTGAATAAGGTCAGTTGCATGCTCATTGCAAGGTGTGAGCACCAAATTGAAGGTCCTCAATGCTGGGTCACTTTGAGCACTGCGAGTCAGCCTGTTGTGGAGGTCTTTGACTGGCTTTTTCACATTTTTTGAAGAAAATAAATCACTGCACTCTTCTTGGCAGGTGATGATATTCCCAAATTTCCTTTTCGCCAATACAGACAGAAAGGATTGTTAAGTCAAATCCTTTGGGGTTTGGGCTCCTTTTGTCATTCTTTTTTTCTTTTTTTTAGGTGTGCACCTTGCACTTCGAAAGAAAATTGCTCATTAATCCCCACGGAGTGACCAATTTTCCAATGCAGTCACTCAAGTGTACTCGAGCTGCAAAAAAATTTCCAAAGATTCTGGCTGCTATTAATTGCTTGCGGAGCTTTTATGAGGACATGTGTCCCACAAAGGATACCAAATTCCCGCTGATCATTAGCTCCAGCCTGTGTTTGCTCTTTTACCATGTCGGGAGCACACCTTAGAAGCATCTTAAGGACAGAATTTTCAGGCACAAAGTAACCTTGAGCAGGAAATGAATTTAGACTGGAGTGAAGGTATCTGTTTTGTCAAGAAGGTGGTTTTGAAAATAGGGCATATACTTGGAGGCCAATCCTTTAAATATTGGAGAGACAAGGAGTCTGAGAAAGGGGAGTGTAAACACAAATTCTATGTATGAGAAGAATGGAACTCATTTGTGACTAAAGGAGGAAAAAGCTGGGTTGATCACCATGGCACAGGGTCATTTGGAATGGTCTTTAGCCATGTCTTCCACATTGCTCATGATTTGAGTTTGGACACATAAAAGTAGGTTGTTCCTAAGGGTAAATGATAATGGACTCTATTTCTGGGAAATCTATTAAGCTCTATTGGAATGAAATATGGTCAGTCTAAAGAATGAAAATGCCAGGAACTTTCTTAACACCTATTCTTTTGAAGGACTAGAGCGATAGCACAGTGGGTTTTTGCCTTGCACGCGGCTGACCCGTGTTCAATTCCTCCATCGCTCTCAGAAAGCCTGGCAAGCTACCAAGGGTATCCAGCCCATATGGCAGAGCCTGGCGAGCTACCCCTGGTGTATTCAATATGCCAAAGACAGTAACAACAAGTATCACAATGGAGACGTTACTGGTGCCTGCTTGAGCAAACTGATGAACAATGGGACAACAGTGCTACAGTGATTCTTTCGAAAGGTGAGAAATGTTCCCCAGACTCAGGGCCTTGGCTCTGGTGAAGGAGATCAGAGTATTGTCAGCTCATTGTTGGAAAGGGTGTTGGAGCTGATGAGGAGCCAAATTCCAGTTCTGTTGTATAATTCTGGAGAGGGGCATGATCTCTAGTGAATAGTATTGTTGTGAAGTTAAATAAAATCATAGGCAGGAGTACATTTTGACAATTGGGAAAGAATGAATCAAACAAGATTTGCACACACCTGGTTGTGGCTCTCACTTAAAGCACATGCATATGACACATACTCAAACAATTGCTGGATTTTTGGTTCTATGAATAGCAGATAGAAATATGGTTCTCTCTACTCAAACAGTCGCTGGATATTTTTTTATTTTTAAATTTCCCACTGAATAAAAATAATATAAGTGCACAGTTTAGAAATTCAGATTAAGACCATGACATCCTCATTCCACATCTCTTTTCTCATTTCTGCTCCCCAAAGAAGCCACACTCACTATGGGAGATTCCTAAACTTCCTAAGTGAGTTGCTAACACTGCTACAATTAACTCACACATTTTTAGATAGATATTGGTTTCTTTTCTTATGCATAAGGATTTATCTCTGATTTCCCACCCTTCTTAGTTCTCCTCTTTCCAAAATTATTATGTCGTGATTCTAGTTAAGTCAGTAATGAGTATTTATAATATTAAACTGTATAAATATTGTTCTTTATAGAGTCAAGATGTACACTATGATTACATCCTGTTTTCTTTATCTTGAGTTAATGCATCTTCTTCTCTACCTATAATTTGTCAAATGAATATCTTTATGTAGATGCTTTATCATATAATTTGCCATATTATTTAACTGCTTAAATATGGTTCTAGATAGAACTAAGTTGTGTACCATGACTATAGTCTTTCTGTTCTGGATTTTTGGTTTTTCTTGAATTGACAATAACATCAGTTATGCATTGCTTTATTTTATCAATAAATATCTGCTTTTTTCCCCCAAGATGCACCATGGTAAAATTGTGGGCTGCTGTTTATTCTTTGGACAGTTAACTGGTCACATCCTAGCAATTCTCTCTCCTGATTTTCCAGATGAATCTATATTCTGGAGCTTTTTATTGACTTATTCCATGGGACTTGCTGGGTCATACGATCAATCTTTTGCATTGCACAGCTTGAAAATATCTGCAACGAGTTTGCATAGTAATTGATGACTTAATTACATACTTATTTTAGAATTTTTGTTTATTTTATAATTAGATTTTTTAATCCAGAATTATTGTTGAAAAACCCATCTTATTCCAGTATTATTCTTTTTGATATATGTGTTTTCCTTACACTTTCCTGTATCTTCTGAAGTGCTTTTAAATAATTTTCTTATATTCCTTTATAATGTCCTGATACACATTCCACTATATATTCCTTTGAAATTTTGTGTTGAGCATGTTCTATTCCATGATATATATTTAAAATATGTAACATTCTCTTGAATTAATTTTTTGTGATAATTTTCACTTGATCTCTCAATCTCCTTTTTGGGAAATCTTTTGACCAGATGTTAAATATGTGGAATTAATCGCTTACATCTCTCATATATCCTCACATAATTTTATTTTCTGGGTAATTTTGTCTTTATTTCTAAAAATGTTCAATTTCCCAACCATTTATCAAATTTTCAGATTTTTCTGACATTTAAAAAATAACTAGGAATTTATCCCGTTATAATTTCTGACCTTGTTTTATTTATGACATTTAGTAATAACACAGATGTCATTAACTGAGACATTTTGATGTTCTTTTATTTTTTAAATTGTCTTCTTTTGTTTTATTTTATTTTTTTTGCATCTTTCCCAGTGGTGCTCAGGGATTATTCCTGGCTCTGTGGTCAAGGGACCATATGTTGTTCCAGGGACTGAACCAAAGTCCTCTGCATGCACAGCAAACACCTTACTTCCCATACTTTTGTTCTGGCTCATGTTTATCCTATCTTAAATTAAAATATTTTTGTGTGTTTATGTTTTGTGTTAACAGCTATGCATTTTTTCTCTCATCTATTTGCGTTTCATGTGTCTTTATCTACCTGATACCCTGGATTCTCTGTCTAAATGTGGATGCATTGGGGTCTCTAAACTCAGGGATCACTCTTGGCATTGCTCAGGAGACCACATTTAGTGACTGGGACTGAATCTGGATAGGCCGTGTGCAAAGCAAGTGCCTTACCAGCTGTACTATCTCTCCAGCCTCTGTTTTGGAATTTCTGTGTATGTTTGGGGAAAGGGATATTCACAATTAGAATTTATACGGGTTTTTCAGGTGGGGAATGGTTGGAAATAAACCCATTATGAATATCTTGAGAGTTTAGTTTCAGTAGAATATACCTAAGCTAGTAATTTCATTAAAAGACAGCAAAGTAAGTATGGTAGTAAGTTTATTTCTTCTGAGTTTGTTAATTTTTCTTCTAAAGAGGTACAGTATGGAATCTATTAACTTTACCCAAAGAAGAATGTGTGATCATTAACCTTGATAATGAAAAGTCTTGCTCATTTACCTGCTAATGCCAGTTGTCTGGTGTCAGCCCTTACCTTATAAAACCATATACACTGATGTTTGAATTCTCCATTCAAATTCTGTAGAGAATAAGAACATAAGTACAGTGGTCAATATCAGATAAGTCCGGTGGGCTCGTGTGGAGTGTATGTTTCCATAATAACTTGTTAGGTTAACTTGGTATATCTCGGTATGTTCCATGGAGTCTTGAGTCTTTACAATATCCAAGAAGCACCGAGTCCCTTACTCGTGACTCCATAAGCACCTCATTCTAAGGCTGTTTCTTAAATTATCTTTTTTTGTGCTTCCTGTCTGTCAAAAGTCAGTGAAATTGCTTGTCAGCTAATACTCCGTTTACCATTTGCCTTTGGGGATTTATACCTCTTTATTTCTTTAGGTTTTTGGAGGTGAGGTCACAGGAGAGAGAAATATAAATTTATGTTCTCAGCCTTTTATAGTTAACAGAAGTCCAAGAGACTACTTTTTGAAGAGAGCGTGTTGAATGATTGGGTTGCCGTTGCTAGAGCTTATGGGAAATTGAGGATGGAATGCCTTCAGGTATAAGGTTTGGAGACTTAAGCTTTTATCTCTGACAGAAAAGTAAATCCTATCCTTAATCGGATCCAAATGCATAGCATGGGCCCTACAGATTCGAGAAAAGAGAAACCAACTCATACTCAAAAGGAATAAGATCAGGATTGAGAACTAGAATGATTTTGCAAATGGGGCGAGGCATTCCACAGGATGGACTTTATACTTCTCTAGCATTCTGATTCTTGCTGTTGTCAGGGAAAGGGGTTCTTATGTTTATTGGTATATACAGGGCATAAAAAGACTTGAGGAAATTGTATAGGCAATTAGTTTTAAAGAGTTAGATTTCTAATTAATCAAGTGGATCAAATTACAGGGTCATCATCAGCAAAAATAGTGGAGCTGCTGGTGAGCTGCAGAGGAAGAGTAGGGGGACACGGCTTAAGAGCAGGGACATTTGTTTCTTGTGACACTGTCATATTCTTGGACATAGGGTTGGTGGCTAATGCTCTCTTTTCCTTACAACAGTTACACTTTTATAAGGATATTTTTGAGTCACTAAGGAAAGAAGACGAGGACATGATAAATAGCAGGATAGCGTCTGATTTAGAGCAGGAAGTCTGTTCTTGTAATCAAGGTCATTTGAATGAACATTTAAGAAATTTCCCTTAAAGAAATAGTAGGTGATAGAATTTGAATAAAGTAAAGATATTCTTAGCTATCTTTTAAGAAAAATAAGATTGTACGTTGTCAAATTATTGAGTAGCTATTATTTATTATCTGAGTTTTTTGCTCGTTTGTTTGCTTTGTTCCCACCTGGTAGTGCTCACAGGCTCCTGTTGATTCTGTGCTTGAGGGCCACTCCTAACAGTGCTCAGGGACAATAGAGTGTCAGGGGTTGAACCTGAGGCCCCTGCATGTAAAGTCGACTCAGTCTGTTGAGCTATGTCTCCAACTGAAAGTTTATATATGTATATGTATATATATATATATATATATATATATATATATACACACATATAGCACTGTAGTACTGTAACACTGTCATCCCATTTTTCATCGATTTGCTCAAGCAGGCACCAGTAACATCTCCATTGTGATACTTGTTGTTACTGTTTTTGGCACATAGAATACACCACAGGCAGTTTGCCAGGCTCTGCTGTGCAGGTGGAATACTCTTGGTAGCTTGCCGGGATCTCTGAGAGGGACAGAAGAATCAAACCTGGGTTGGCCGCGTGCAAGGCAAATGTCCTACCTGCTGTGTCATCACTCCAGTCCATATATACATATGTGTATATGTATATATAATATATTTTACTTATTTATCATAAATATTGTGTAGGGGAAATTTAGTCACCCTGCTAGTGATGCTCAGGGGCTACTCCTTGTGATGCTCAGGGTCAATCCTGGGGATGTTCAGGAGATCATGTGGTTCCAAGTATCAAACTGGGGTCAGCTACATGCAATGTAATACCTTAACTCTTTGCTATCTCCTTGACCCAATAGGGAGTTGTGTTTGACCATGATGACTCAGATTCTAGGGGTGTTTTCCTGTACTAGAAATTAAGAACAATGCGGTTGAATATATATTCAGGGTTCTCTGACACCTTGAGTACCTCCTTCTTTCATGTTGTTGTTCCAGATTCCAGACATGAGCAAAGGAAGGTTTTCCTTCATCTACAGGAGAAAGTCATATCACAGGCCAAGTGATTGCTATTGAGGCTAAGGGGATTCATCTTGTCTGGAAAGAACATGTGCATATTTGGAAAAGAGGCTCTTTTGCTTTACTGCTATGGTCAGGTGGAGCCATTCACCTTTTTTAAATAAATTGACTTGGACTTTAATACTGGACCAGGGATTGGGAGAGATATGTAGGTGTAAGAAATGGCTCTGGAATCTTGTAAGTAGTTTAGCATCGGAAAATACAGTGACTGCTCCAAGGTAGGCCTGCCATTAGATAATCGATTGAATGAAACCATCCTTTTCTAAATTCATCTAAAACAGGTGTACCCTGAGATGTATCACAACATATAATTCCATAGTAAAATAAATAAAAGAACAAATTTTACAGCTAAACAAGCTGTTTGATTTTGGTTACATGGAATTTTGGAAACTGATTTGGATACAAGCTACTCTTTTGAAAACATTTGTTAGTTTCTGCAGAAAGGTTGGTGTCAGGCAACTTTAGGGGAGTGTGAATTCAGTGGGTGTCAGGTCCTTTACTCCTACGCTCTTCTAAAGGGTGGATGGCCTGCACAGCTCAGCAGACTGGCTGCTGGAAGGAATGCTGGGTGCCGCTCCGTCTATTCTGTTCCATTCTGCTTCTTGTCCTCTTCTTTACTGGCTCTGATTTCTTCATTTTCTTCTCCTTCCATTCCTTGCAAAAATTGAGATAGATATGGTAGAAGAGATGAGTCTAATTCTTAAAACATTTAATTTTTTTATTGAATCAGAGTGATATATACAGTTGTAAAGTTGCTCATGATTGGGTTTCTGTCATACAATGTTCCAACACCTGTTCTTTCACCAGTGTACATTTCTCACCACTAGTGACCCCAGTTTCCCTCTTTCCCTCTCCCTCCCACCCACCTGCCTCTATGTCAGGAACTTTCCTTCTCTCTCTCTTTCTCTCTCTCTCTCTCTCTTTCTCTATCCCTTTTTGGGTCTTATGGTTTGCAATACAGATATTTAAAGGTTATCAGGTATATTATTTTAGCTACTTTGTTCTTGTCCAAAATGATCACTTCCAACTACTGTTGAAATACTCAATTTTTTTCTCTTTCTTTTTGAAATATTTAATTTTTAAGAAAGAAAACAAAGGGAAAGTCTAGAGCAAAAGTGATGCATTTTTTTTAAAAACCAAAAACAACTGTAGTTGGGCTAGAGAGACAGGACAGGGGGTAAGGTGCTTGCCTTGCATGCTGCCATGGCAGCTGTGACCCTACTTTGAATCCTCAGCACCAAACATTATTCATTTGTTATAAGGGAGTTTGGGGGAGTCACAGATGAGCACTGCATTCAGAGAGGCCCAATTGGTGCTGGCAGCCAGGAGCAGACTACTGTCCCAAGGAACTCATTCCCCAAGGGCAGCCAGGTCAAAACCATAACCTAGTCAGACAATGAGTACAATGGACACAGAGCTGTGATGCAAAGCAAGTTACAGAAGCTGAAACATGCTAGATAATGGTTCATCTGGCCAATGGTGATCAGAGGAACCATCTGCGCAGGGAATGGTGATCTGGAACCTGTACAGTTTGTTACTGGGCAGCACCTGGCTCTTGGAACAGTGATGGAGAGACCCCTTCCTGCTGATAAGCTGGGAGGGGAGTTCAAACGGAGTGCCCTATGTAGGGATCCCCTTAGCTTACTGTGAGTGCTCCTAGGGGCCACGCCTGAGCAGAGGAATAAATGCTGCAGAGCACTGCTGGTGGGGCCCAAACACAAACCCCAGAAAGAAAAAGGAAAATGTAGCTAGGTATATTTATAGGAAGAGAAATGGATTTGATGAGTGTGAGATCTCAGAGACATAAATGAGAGTCGGTTAGTTTTCAGAATCTCTGAATGGATATCTGCAGTTTATTCACTCGGAGTCTGCTGAGGGTACCGTGTGATCCTTTCTAAGTGATGCATTTTCAGTCCTGCTAAAGGTTTTGGAGACAGGCTTTACCTTTATGTGTGCAAAACACTCTCAAGTGTTCTTTGCAGAAACCCAATAAGTTTTAGAAGCATCCTGGGTCATAGACCAAAGATTTTTTCCTTGATCTTTATTCTGCCCCCCCCCAGGAGAACGGATGCACCTAAGATGGAGGTGGGTTTATCAGAGGGCCAGGGGTTATAGTTCCTCTGAGGAGGAAAAATGGACCAAGACTCTAGAAGTAAGGATGCTAAATTGGGGTCGGGGTGGACATGTATGTTGAGGGACAGCAGCTTTCAGGGACTGGGATGTACAGAAACAGCGAAGAAAAAAATCTTTCCAAGATAGATTCATTTGAGAAGGAAGGAGACTGGACAAGATAATTTCAAGGGGAATTATTGAAGAAAACGCACCACTAGAACTCTGTGAAATATGGAACTAGAATGCCTCTCCTCAGAGGCGCAAAGTTGACACAGCTGTTGGGCTTGTGCTGCCTGATTCAGGACATTGCCATGAAGCCTGGCTCTTCACCCTTCTCTCCCTCCTCACCTCTGCTTCTCACCTGCTGACAATCTCTACTGGTAAATAATAGGAACTGCTTCTCAGTGGTCTGTTTGCCTGAACATCTGTGCCCACCTCCTAACGTCCACATTAGCCCAGGTGAGTTGTCTGTCATTCTTCTCGGTTGAGGAGGGGTCTCTCAATTAGGAGGGATCAGACTGGGGATGCCCTAAGTCGGGGAATTTGCTCCTCTTATCTCCCTGCATGCTGTTGTCACATTGTTCCCCTCTCACCAATCACCCCCACGGCCCATGATGAACGTAGCTTATGGTGAGAGTGTTCCCTCACTTTGTTTTATTCATGACCCAAACTGTTGTTCCAAATACTAAGAGAATTTTGGGGAGCTCTTCAGTGAAGAATTTGTTGAAGAGTTTAGGTTAAAAAAGATATCTATAGCCTGTCACTTTACTGTACAAGTCTATTGTTTTTAAGAGTTTCTTAGTAGAGGTTTTAGGCTTCCCTAGATATAGTATCATGTTGTCTGAGAATAGTGAGAGTTTGATTTCTTCTTTTTCTACCTGGATTCCCTTAATATCATTTTCTTGCCTAACAGCTATTGCAAGTACTTCCAGTATTATATTGAACAGCAGTGGTGAGAGTGAGCATCGTTGTCTTGTCCCTGATCTTAGATGAAAGGCCCTTAGCTTTTCCCCATTGAGGATAATACTTGCCATAGATAATACTACCACAAGGTAGATGGCTTTGACTATCTTGAGGAAAGTTCTTCCAAAACCCTTTTTGGTGAGAGTTTTCATCATGAACGGATGTTAGATCTTGTCAAATGCTTTCTCTGCATCTATTGATATCATCATATGGTTTTTATCTTTACTTTTGTTGATATGATGGATTATGTTGATTGATTTCCAAATGTTAAACCATCCTTGCATCCTCGGGATGAATCCCTCTTGGTCATGGTGTATGATCTTTTTAATGAGCTGTTGGATTCTATTTGTTAATATTTTGTTGAGGATCTTCGCATTGGTATTCATCAGGGATATTGGTCTATAGTTTTCTTTTTTTGTGGTGTCTTTGTTTGCTTTTGGTATTAGGGAGATATGTGTCTTATAGAAACTGTTTGGGAGGGTTCCTGTTTTTTCAATTTCCTGGAAAAGCTTGAGGAGAACTGACAACAGGTCCTCTTTAAATGTTTGGAAGAATTCTCCAGTGAATCTGTCTGGACCTGGGCTTTTGTTTTTGGGGAGACTTTTGATTACAGTTTCAATATCCTTGATATTAATGGGTCTATTCAGGTATTACAGTTCTTCTTGGTTCAGCCAACTGGTTCAGCCCTTTTGGAAAACAATATGGACACTTCTCAAAAAATTAGAAATTGAGCTTCCATTTGATCTAGCAATACCACTTCTGGGAATATATCCCAAAGAAACAAAAAAGTATAGTTGAAATGACATTTGCACTTATATGTTCATTGTGGCACTATTTACAATATCCAGAATCTGGAAAAAACCCGAGTGCCTGAGAACAGATGACTGGTTAAAGAAACTTTGGTACATCTACACAATGGAATACTATGCAGCTGTTAGAAAAGATGAAGTCATGAACTTTGCAAAAAACTGGATCAACATGGAAATTATCATGCTAAGTGAAATGAGCCAGAAAGAGAGGGACAGACATAGAAATATTGCACTCATCTGTGGAATATGAAATGACAGAGTAGGAGACTAACACCCAAGAATAGTAGTATATAATATAAGGAGGTTGGGTCCATGGCTTGGAAGCTGACCTCACATGCTGGGGGAAAGGCAGCTCAGATAGAGAAGGGAACACCAAGTAAAATGTGGTTGGGGATCCCGCGCGAGAAGAGAGATGCGTGCTGAAAGTAGAGTAGAGAATGAACACGATGGCCACTCAATACCGCTATCGCAAACCACAACACCCCAAAGGAGAGAGAACAAAATGGAATACCCTGCCACAGAGGTGGGATGGGGGGGGGGGATGGGATTGGAGGGTGGGAGGGATACTGGGTTCATTGGTGGTGGAGAATGGGCACTGGTGGAGGGATGGGTTCACATTGTATGAGGGAAACACAAGCACGAAGATGGGTAAATTTGTAACTGTACCCTCATGGTGACTCACTTATTTTTAAAAAAATGTCTAAAACCCTTTTCTCAGAAAACGGACAGTTTACCTGATAAAACGGAGCAAAAACTAGGGCTGGAGAGATAGCACAGCGGGTAGGGCGTTTACCTTGCATGCAGCTTGCCCATGTTCTATTCCCAGCATCCTACATGATCCCCTGAGAACCACCAGGGGTAATTCCTGAGTCAGAGCCAGGAGTGACCCCTGTGCATTGCTAGGTGTGACCCAAAAAGCAAAAAAAAACAAAAACAAAAACTAATCTAAGTCTCTGGGAACTGACCCCATGGCTTACAGAAAACAGACAAATATTCATTTGCGAAAAATGATGGAATTTCAGGGAGCTAAAGTAGCGTGTGAGCCCCACCCTATTTCAGTCCCCCGTAGTATAGATACAACTCTCAGCATGTCCAGCAGCTAAGCCCAAGGCTTACTTTTGGAGGAGCAGGTGCCTCTTCTTAGCTCCCAGCCTGAACTTCAGCAGCAATGGAAGGTGGAGAGCAGAGCGTCTGCCTGTCCCTGACTCCCTGCAACCTCTCATTGGGCAGAAACTCTAATACAAGTGCAGCAGGCTCAGAACAATGAAATCTCATGACCCCCATTCTAGCTTGTTTGCAGTGAGTGGGCATAAAAGGCTGCTGCTGCCTGCTCACCCAGTGCTCTCTGTCAACACCTCTCTCTACAATACCAGGCTCCCACCTTGGCTCCAAAGCCGTGCCCAGGGCACAGACACTTTGCAGGGTGAAGCTCTCCATCGCTCCTCCCGCGGAATAGAGGAGGGGACAAGTAGCTCCGTGATATGAGTAAAACAAAAAAATGGCTTGAAATTAAATGGAGACACCCAGATTAAGAGATGCTCAAGAAGCACCTCCCAGACTCTCAGTCCACTCTTGGACTTGGGGAGTTGCGTAAGTGGTGTCAGCTGCAGTTAGATCTTATCATTGGTCCTGATCCTTAGCAGTGGTCAGAGGGTATGGGGCTGATGGACTCATTCCTGTAGCTGCACAAAGTTCTGCCAGCACAAAGCAGGAGACTCCCTGGCTCGGAAGTTCAATACAGTATTTGTCCAAACAGGGTCAGAATCAGAGATTATTGAGATCTAGACAATGATGACAGCAAGGCTTAAAATATTATCATGCTCCTCCGTGGATGACTAGAACACTGAATATGCCACACACAATATTAGCTCTGGAGTAACCAAAGAACCTGGAAACTGTTCATCTCTAACAGAATGTGTAATAAGAACCAACATCACCAATTCAAACAGAAACTCCTTGGTGTGAGAGCAGCCTCTGAATCACATGCATAACCAATTATGTTTTTTTTTTCTCAAACTGATAGAGTAGTGAGGCTATGGGCAATCTTTGATCTGTAAGAGCTTATGCTAATCCAAGAGAGATCCCTAGATAGCCAGCCTAAAAGATTAAAAATAAAGAGAGAAATTCTGACCTGGAACTTCAGAGTTAAAACATTTGGGGGTAAATAGGCTTCCAAGCATTAGTTCAGACAAATGAGAAACAACCCTATCATACTGAAGGAGAAATATTCCAGAGTTATTGAAATTTGTTAAATAATATGCCATGTTTCCAGCAAGAAAAATGAGAATTTTTTTGAAAACCACTAAAATGTAACCTATTTAAAAGAAGAAAAAATGCAGGCAATAGAAACTTTCTTTGAAGGGACCTTGATGGTGATCTTTAGGACTTCTAGCAGTCAGATGCTTCAAAGCAGGTATTATAAAAATGTTCAAAGAACTAACAGAAACCATGCTTAAAAAATTCAAAGAGAGAGTGGTGACAATGTCTTAGCAAATATAGACTATCAATAAAGAGATTGAACTATTAAAAAAAAGTCTGGAAATTCTAAAGTTGAAAAATGCAAAAGCCAAAATAAAAAAATTCACCAGAGAGATTCAACAGTTGATTTGAGCTGACAAGAGAAAGGATCAGTGAACTTGATGATGGATCAATAGAGATTATATAGTATAAACCACTCAGAAGAGAAAGAATTAAGGAAAGTAGGACTTCAGAGAAGTATGGGGCACTATTTATTTCTGCCAACATATATGTAATAGGGTTACTAGAAGTAGAGGAGATAAAAGAATAGAGAAAATATTTAAGAAAGTAATAGCTATAAACTTTCCAATTTGATGACAAGCATCAATCTATATACATATAAGAAACTCAATGACTCTCAAGTAGAATGACTGGACAGAGATACACACTCATATGCATCAGATAAAAATGTTAAAATCCCAATAGTGTCAGTGTGTGGGTCAGCAGTAAAGCACTTGCCTTGCTTGAATGGAACCTTGGTTTGATAAAGAGAGAGGGAGTGAGAGAGAGGGAGAGAGAGATATATACAGAGACAGAGTAAGAGAGAGAGACAGAGGCAGAGAGATGGAAACAGAGACAGAGAGAGAAAGAGAGAGACAGAGGCAGAGAGATGGAGAGAGACAGAGAGAGAAAGAGAGAGGAAGGAAGGAAGGAAGGAAGGAAGGAAGGAAGGAAGGAAGGAAGGAAGGAAGGAAGGAAGGAAGGAAGGAAGGAAGGGAAGGAAGGGAAGGAGGGAGGGAGGACAGGAGGGAGGGAGGGAGGAAGGGAAGAAAAGAAGAAAAGGAGAAAGGGAAGACTGATTCTGAATGGTGTTCTAAGAGCTAGCTCTCTAGACTTAAATGTATGCTTTTCAAGCAGAATGGCTGGATTTGATCCTCAAAATCACTTACGATCCCTTGGATACCACCAGTACTGACCACAGGAATTGACCCAGGAGAAGTCTCTGAGCATGGCCATGTGTGACCCAAAAACAAATAATAATTAAAATTTTGAAAACCTAAAATAAGAAAAATCTTGAAATGAGTAAGAGAAATATGACTCATCCCCTATAAGTAAATTAACATAAAATCAAAAATTGACTGTTCATACAAAACAATGGAAATACCAAAAACCTTAATCCAGCATATATTAAGAGGATTATATTATGATTAAATTGGATTTATCCCAGGTTTAAGTTATAAAAATATATTAAAGTAATATATATTATTAGTATAAATTCACTGTCACTGTCACTGTCACTGTCATCCTGTTGCTCATCGATTTGTTCAAGTGGGCACCAGTAACATCTCTCATTGTGGGACTTATTGTTACTGGTTTGTGGCATATCCAATATGACACGGCTAGCTTGCCAGGCTCTGCCTTGCGGGAGTGATACTCTTGGTAGCTTGCCGGGTTCTCCGAGAGGGGCTGAGGAATTGAACACGGGTTGACCGTGTGAAAGGTAAATGCCGTACTGATGTGCTATCGCTCCATCCCATTAGTATAAATTAATATAATAAAATAAAAGTAATTTATTATTTTATGGTTTTATGAATAACCGTTATAATTTATGATTTTATGAATAATTATTGTTGCAATAGTCTTGGAAAAACATTTGATAAAGTTCATTTCATTTTCATGATTAAAAATATCAACAAAAATATCAACAAGTTGGAAATAATACTTCCTCAACCTGATAGAGAACACTTGTGAAAACCCACAGTTGATATTATTTAATGTTGTAAAGTGAATGCAGTATACAAAATATAAGGACTAAAATATGAAAGTCTGTCCTCACTACTCCTATTTAATACTTTACTAGTGGGTTTAGCCTTGATAGTTAGATAGGAAAAATAAATTAATGATACTCATACTGAAATGTCAAAAAGTAAAATTATTCATAGATGACATAATCTTGTTTGTGTAAAATTATTTAGGAATGCGTTGCAAAACTATTGCAGCTAAGTAAAGAATTTCAGTGTATAAGATTAATATACAAAAATATATTTCTATACTGTAGGAAAAGGCATTTTAAAATGAAAATTAACAAAATTTCACCTTAAAGTATAGCATGCTTAGATGTAAATGTAACAGAAGACAAGGGTTTACAAATTGTAAAATAATAAAAATTTAAGATCTAAATCAATGGTAAAATAATACCATGAATCTAGATAAAAATTTAAGATCAAAATCAATGGTAAAATAATACCATGAATCTAGATATTAGATTTAATCATACACATAGATTGGAAGATTTAAGTCTCTAAGATGTTAGTCCTCCATAGTTTTATCTATAATTCAACACAATTTTATGAAAACCCAGTTTGATTTTTTAAAAAAAGTAGAGATCCATGCTGAAATTAATATGACAAGTAAAAGGCCTAGAATATCCAAAATAATATTGAAAGATAAATAAAGTTAGAGGATTCAGACTTCTGAGTTAAAAAATTCAACACAAGGACAAACTACCATAGATAGGATATACAAATAAATTAGTAGAATAAAATCTAGAGCTCAGAAATAACTCTAAGTTTATAGTTGATTAATTTACAATAAACATCCCAGACATTTAAGAGAATTCATAATGTATAATAGACCTTAAGAGAAAGAGATATAAAACTTTTACAAAATTGATATAACTCTTCGTGAATTTTTTTAAGCAATGAATTCTTATTGACACTAAGAGTCATAAGCAGCAACAACAAAATTAATACATTGGTCTATCCAATAATTTAAAATATGTGCAAGAATGATTTTACCAAGATAACAGAACAACCACTGAATGGGAACATGTATTGAGAAATCTTTATTATAAGGAACTTACATATTATAAAGAGCCACTAAAACTCATTGATAACAAAGTATAACCATTCAGCATTAAAGGATAGAGATCTAAATAGGTATTTTACAAAAGAAGATATACAAATGGCCAATAAACATTTGAAGTATGTTCACATACTTAATAATTTGGGAGATGCAAATAAAAACCAAAATGTGATATTATTTTACACATAGAAAGATGACTATAATGAAAAATAAGACATTCAGTAACATGCTTGCAATCATGTGGCAAAATTAGGATTGTCATACATTGCTGGTAGAAATTTTAAATTGCACATGCATTTTGGATAATAGTTTTGCAATTTCTTAAAATATAAAATTACCAAGATGACCAAATGCTTCCATGTCTTCAATATAAATGTAGAGATTCCTAGTTTTATAAAACTACATACAAAACAAAACTTATAGGTACATGAATGTACATAGAAGCATTTTTTATAAAATCCAAAATGTGGAAGCCTAATTTTTTTTAAAAAATTTTTTATTAGTGAATCACTGTGAGGTACAGTTACAAACTTATGAACTTTCGTGTTTGCATTTTAGTCATACAGTGATAGTTTACCCATCCCTCCACCAGTGCTTATTGTCCTCCACCAATGTTCCCAGTATCCCCCCACCACTCCCATCCCATCCCCCACTACTCCACCCTGCCTCTGCAGCAGGGCATTCCCTTTTGTTCTCTCTCCTTTGGGTGTTGGAGTTTGCAATAGAGGTATTGAGTGGCCATCATGTTCAGTCTATAGTCTACTTTCGGCACACATCTTTCAATCCGAATGGGTCCTCCCAACATCCTCTACATGGTGTTCCCTTCTCTATCTTAGCTGCCTATCAGCTGATGGGTAGATTAAATCATATGATGTATCCATGTGAAAGAAGTATCATAAAAGTACACCTATTATATGAAACATTTTATATGAAATGTCAAGGATAGGCAAATATGTAGAAACAGAAGTTACATTAGTGGTGGTTATCAGTAACTGGAGGAAGTGTGGAAGTAAAATGAGTAGTGGTTGTTAAGAGGCAGAGGTTTCTTTTTGGTGAAATGAGAATGTTCTAAAATCAGATAGTGTTGATGGTTGTGCAGTCCTGTGAATATGCTCAGAAATACTGTAGCACTGTAGCACTGTTTTCCCATTGTTCATCAATTTGCTAGAGAGAGCACCATTAACATCTCCATTGTGAGACTTGTTATGGCTTTTGGCATATCAAATACGCCACGGGTAGCTTGCCAGGCTCTGCCATGTGGGCAGGATACTCTTGGTAGCTTGCCAGGCCTTCAGAGAGGGATGGAGGAATCGAACACGGGTTGGTCGTGTGCAAGGCAAATGCCTTACCTGCTGTGCTATTGCTCCAGTCCAAGAAATACTAAATTATATCATTTGAACAGAAATGTGGTATTTTAATGATTTTTTAATGAACCATTTGAAACAAAAATAAACTAAAATGTAAAGTTAATGATGATAAAGGTGAAAGAGGATATAGCTTATTCTGCCACATTCCTGTAATGTAAATCTGATCATATAACCTCCCTTGCTTAAAGACGACAAATCACTCCCACTCCTCTGCCTTCCTTAAAAGATCTGTGTGGACTGATCCATGACTATTCTATAGCTACCTATTACATTTCATGACTCATACATACTCTTACCTTTAGCCAGAATGACGCTTTTTCTGATTTTCCAAGGTAGTGACCCTTTGCCAGATGCCTTCCCATGTATCTTTCTTTGCGTAGAACTCTCTTTTTGTCTAATCACCTTCCTAAACTCCCATTCCCATTCTGAATAAATATTATTTATCCTCAGGTGTTTTTGTCCTTCTGTTACTGCCATCCTCACCCCTCCCTGAAGACTGTACCACTCTGTTTCCCAGTGAAGCCAGTGAATTCCAAGGAAGGACATGGTGACGACTTCCAGAGTCCCATCCAGGACATGGTGGTGCATGCTCAATGACTTCTATCTACAGAGGATCACTCACTGAGGAATATACATTGCTTGGGCTTATATAGTTGGTCATGTGTCCTAATGATCTCTTTTGAACTTTGAAGGATGCTTGTTATCTGTAGCAATATATGTTGGGTAATTTATGCCCATTGAGTGGCTTAAATAGACTTTAATGATTTTTGTTTGTTTTTTTCCTCCTACTGTCTGCATTTGTGTATATCTATATAAATCCTTTTCTTCTATTCTCATAATACAGGGGAAATCAAACAGTTCAACAATTCCCAGAGATATGATTGATTTCAACAAAGGAAAGAATATTAATTTAGCAACTTAGTAATTAATACACTATGGCTAGTGTGCTAATATATGCATATTAATGAAAATCAGATCACAATTTTCACTGAATTGCAAAAAATTTGACCATCAAAAACCTAGGTTAAGTAGTTTACAGAAGGGTAGACCAGTTGACCACATTTCAAATAGCACACTGGGCATTTGCAGGACAACCCAGGACCCTGTTTGCATATCTCGAGGTTATGAGTCACTTATTAGTAGTATTCAGTGACAGAACCAGCCAGGGCTGGGTGTATTTTGTGGAGGAGTCTGACAGCCTGTATTTACCCATTGGATGTATATGCACATCTTCCTAAGCATTCATTTAGCTGACAGTCTGGGAAATGTCAGCGTTCTAATTAACTCCAGCCAAAGAAGGTTGTGCTGCAATTTGAAATCTCTTTGATTGATATGGCTGCAATTAAAGCCTTCTCTCTCTCTCAGCACACTGAAGTGGAAGAGGGTTGAGGAAGAGGCATTGCTGGATCCCTCTGCCAGACAAGGGCTCTCCTCCCTGTGCAGGCATTTTTTTTCATGTCCATAGATTGGATTAGATGAAGAAAGATGCTTAGTTGACTTATCCCAGCTTCTCAATACCCTCAAATAAGGAATTTTATTACCTTTATTAGATTTTAAAATTATTCTATATATTTTTGTAGCTATTATCTATTTAGGGGATTAAGAATGTAAAAGTATATAACTAATATACTTGTGTACATATACTTGTAAAATATATTGATAAGAACATACTTATTTATAATTTTTTAAAATTAAACTGGTAAATGCTATGTTAAAAAAACCACACAATTGAAATGAGAGGAATAAAGATTGTTTAGGTTTCTAGGTACTTCATATAGATGCTGATATACCAGATAATAGTACATCTTTAGAGGTATTAATGATATGGCTTAAGTAATAGAGTACATGACTTGTATGTGTGAGGCTTTGGGTTCAATTACAACAGCGGTAGGGCACCCACAGAAATGAAAAACATGTTGTCTTTTGAGAGCTGAATTCAGTAAATCAATAATTTTTATGGCCATCTCTGTGCAAGGAAATATGGTAATTTTTTTTCTTTTTGGTTCACGTCCGGCAATGCACAGGGGTTACTCCTGACTCTGCACTCAGGAATTACCCCTGACGGTGCTCAGGGGACCATATGGGATATTGGGAATCGAACTCAGTTCGGCCCCATGCAAGGCAAATGCCCTACCCACTGTGCTATTGCTCCAGCCCCAAGATAATTTTAGAAGCTACAGCTACAGATAAGACCTTATGAAGTCATAGAAAAGCTCAGAGTAAGACCTTGGTGAAGCACAGTTAAAGGAAGAGCTGGCATCAGCATGGTTTCAGTCAGGGAAGAGTTGAGGAACTTGGCTTTCAGTCTTAGTAGAAGCATGGTGGGAAGAACCTACACGGCATATTTGTTTAACGTCTGGTTTGTCAGTGCATGATGGTTGGGGCTTAAAGGATTTCTCTCTGAATATTGTGTGGGTGGGGGAGAAGGTTGGATACTGATTCCACAGGCTCTGGAATGCCAACAAGTTTGAGACCAGAAGTGGGAACCTGTAGAGTAGTGGTCTGCCTGGTGGTTTTGGGCTGCTTGTTTTATTCCCTTCCACAATACACTTGGGATATTTGATGCAAAGAATAGATCTTAGATGGTCTTCTGTAGAAATATTTACCCCTTTACTTGAAATTTGAATTTCAGTCCCTCTTATCCTTCTAACAGTTGACTTGGAACTGTCCTAATAACCTGTAGGTTGGTGCAGGTTAAGAGAGCATCTCTAGCCCTCAGGTAGGGGAATAGAAGTCCAGCTGGGTTATCAACTTTTTAGAAGACATGAATATTAAAATTTATTTTTATTTGAAGCACTGTGACTTATAATACTATTAAAGATTGTTTTCTTTGTAATCCAACATCTCATCCCCCACTTTATCTGCTTCTCTTGACCATTGTCTCAGGATTCTCTCCAACCACCCCTCTCAACACCCCATCCCTTAATAAGCGTATTTTTGTTAATTAGCTCTCAGATTATGTTGTTTTTTGACTGTTGATATTATCTTACTATGTTTTATTATATTCCACATATGAGAGACACCATTCTGTATCTATCCCTCTTCTTCTGGCTGGTTTCACTTAGTAAGATACACTCCAATTTTGTTCATCTAGTGGAAATTTTCATTATTTTATTTTTTCTTATAAATGAGTATATTCCATTGTGTGTATATAGCAATTTCTTTCTCTAGTTTTCTATTCTTGAACACTGAAGATGTTTTCAGATCTTGGCTATTGTGAATCAAATGTTGCAATGAACATAGGAGCACATCTGAAACAATGTTTTGAGTCCCTTGAGATAATGCCAAGTGGAATTGCTGGGTCCTATAGGACACCAATTCTCAAGTTTTTTTTTTGAGAAGTGTCCATAAGTTTTCCAAAGAGATTAAAATAATTGATATTCTCACTATGAGTGCATGAGGGTTCCTTTTCCCGTACACCCATACCAACAATGGTTATTCTGAAAACCTGAGTTCATAGGGCACTTCAGCTAGCAATCCTGTAAGCTGGCATTTTTTTGTTGTTGTTGGAGAGGCAAGAATTTGAGGCCCTCCATGCTCAAATGCTTACTGCCTTTTAGGAGGATAAGGCTGGCCAGGGGGAGTATTTTCTGTGCCAATCAGTGATGGTTAATTTTCTGTGTCAACATGACTGGGTCCAGGGATCTAGATATTTATTAGACAATTTTTTCCTGTTGTGTCTGTGATGTTGTTTATGGATAACATGTACTTTTGAATGTGTAGATTGAGTAAAGTTGATTTTCCTTCCATGCTGGTCTAGGTGTGCCTTATCCAGTGTGGTAAGAATCTTTGTTCACTTAGCTCAGCTATCTGAGCTTGTATATGTGGAATTTCTTCTGCCTCAAATTCAGAGATGATCTTATGGGCTGTAGTGATAGTAAAGCCAGTAGGGCACTTGTCTTGTACGTGGTCAACCCAGGTTCAATCCCTGGCACCCCAGATGGTCCCCTGAACCCTGCCAGGAGTAAGCCCTGAGTACTGCTGGGCTTAAAGGAAAAAAGACAGAAATAAAGAAAGAAGAAAGAAAGAAGGAAGAAAGAAAGAAAGAAAGAAAGAAAGAAAGAAAGAAAGAAAGAAAGAAAGAAAGAAAGAAAGAAAGAAAGAAAGAAAGAAAGGAAAGAAAGAAAGAGAGAGAGAAAGGAAGGAAGGAAGGAAGGAAGGAAGGAAGGAAGGAAGGAAGGAAGGAAGGAAGGAAGGAAGGAAGGAAGGAAGGAAGGAAGGAAGAAAAAGAAAGAGAGAGGAATGAAAGGGGATCTTTAAACCAGTAGCTTTCTTGGTTCTTAGGCTTTTGAACTTGGAATTTCTGGAATTTGTACCATTAACCAATTGTGTAATTTGGACTGCTTAACCTCAAGAGCCATTTGAACCAATTCCTTATAGTAAATCTCTGTTTATATGTCTATATCTATTTATATAGTTGCATATGCATACATATCTATATACTTGCATATGCATATATACCCACCTCCTATTAGTTCTGTTTCTCTAGAGAATTCATACTAATAAAGGTTTAATATCCTTTTAAAGAATTTTAATGACTTTACTGTTTTTATATAACAGCAACACATTATAATAACAATCAAATAACATTGATGAGACCATAAATGAGAGTCAAAATAGCTTAATATGCTCAAATATTATTGTGAGACTAAAAAATGTTATGAAACATTGAATAATAAATTGGAATTATTATATTTATAACTCCATGTTTTTATTTTAGATGTTATCAACTTCTGGCTATGAAAGATGAGAGAATAAGCACTCTTACATTTCTTGCCAAATTCACTCCTTTCCCCTGTGACGTTTTTTGTATTATTGTTTCAACTTTGTTAAGATTTAAAGCCTTTCTGGAATTTCCTTAGATGTTTTATATATTAATAGATATGAGATCAAGAGTAAAAATCAATAATCTCTCAAGAACTTTTAAGGGATTATGTAGAAGTAATTTCATTTTTAGGGCATTTGCTTTTTTGTTTGTGTTTTAAATTTTTATTGCAATAAGTTGAGTTTTAGGGGATACATATGTCTATAAACTTAACATTGTATTTTATTTAGAATTTTATTATATCATAGTTATATCTATATCAGATAGATATGTACCAGATATTATATTAATCTACTTGTCATCTCTCTCGCTTCCTCTAAACTCCTTTTCTAATATGATTTCCTCAGATAATTGAGTAAATTGCTAACTTTTTAATTGTTCTACTACCATTTCTTTGAGTATAAGTTTTCCACAGTAACTATATGCACTCAATTTGGGAGAAACTCTATAATTATTTGGAAATAAATAATATATGCCAAATGCCAATTTTCCATAATTGACTTGTAACAAATTTTTTTAGTTTTAATTGTAATTATTAAAGATCACTTGAAAAGCCATTGACTTAGACTTCATTTTGTCTCTGTCATATTGGGTTAAAATTGAGAATTCTGGGTAAACTGATTAACTCTCTGTTGACAGATTCACGAAAACCAACACTCTGTACTTTCATTACGGATTAGGAAAGAAACAAGGGGCCATTTTCTGATTGTTGTAAAAGAACCCCATGTTATTTCTTTAGCAATCTTGTCAACCAATCCAAAAATTTCAAAACAAAAATGTTATAAACGATTCCTTTGCTGGATCTTTTTACATCACTCACCCTGATCTGGGTAAAATACATTACCAGGCTCTCCCTTGGTTGTGGACCTGATCAAAATCCCTGTTCTCAAGCTATTTCTATTTTTTATTTTCTTTTCCTTTTTATTTTTTTTTCAGTTTTTGGGCCACACCCAGCAATGCTCAGCGGTCACTCCTGGCTCTGTGCTCAGGAATCACTCCTTGTGGTGCTTGAGGGATCATATGGGATGCCAGGGATTGAACCCAGGTCGGCTTCATATAAGGCAAATACCCTCCCTGCTGTGCTATCACTTTGGCCCCTCAATTTCTTGATTATATTACAAATTAGTTATTTTTCAGTTGACAGTAATAAATGAAACTTACCCTGTTAATTTTAACAGCAGTATGAATGCTTTTGAGAAATTCCATGTTAAGGACATAATACAACTTAAGCAGACTATCTTATAGTAATATCAAATAGCTTCCGTAGTTTTCAATTTTGGAGAAACTCTTTAATTATTTGGGAATAAATAACATAAGTGCCAATTTCCCATAATTGATTTGTAACAAAAGTACAAGTTACTAGTAGTGCCCAAGTGGCAATGACCCAAAGAGAGGAGAGAGCTCTTTTCATCTAGCATGATGGTAAGAGTGTACAGGTGTGGCTGGTGCAGCCCTTACAGTGGATTTTCCTGTGCCCAGAACTTTCCTATCTTCACTTTCCTTTAGCCTCATGCTTTTCACCTTTGTCTCAGTTTGGCTGTTGTGGTTTTAGTCATCTTGGCCGCATTCTATACATCAGTAACACTGTAGATTTTTATTAAGACGAAATAATTCAGGCAAGCAATTTGAAGTTCAAAGAGATGAAATAACTCTTCCTAGATCACAGACCTAGAAAGTGGTAATTTATCATTGAAACCAGAGTGGCCCAATTTGGAAATCCGTTTTCTCTGCATCTGAGGCGTCTGTGTGAGCTTTCCTTCCACTGGCATGTAGAGCAGACAGAGAAGGGGAACTCGTGTCATCTAAAGGGAATTCAGGAAGAAATCTAAGGTTTTTCCATGCCAGACACATTTTCCCTCCAGTATTATCTTTTCAATCTTCTAAAGTTCTTGTGGTTATTTCATCACTGATGAGGTGACAGTGAATTTGGCAGGGAAGGACCAGTTTCTAAGGAAGATAGGAATTGGCAGGGTGGACCTCTGGTCACCTGTCTCAGGACTCCTGGTTTTACTCAATGTAGTGCACAAACCAATGCTAGATATCACTCTTCTATTCCTCATCGATGTTCTGCGTCAGGGTGGGCCTGAGGTGACGCAGTGGAAGCCATGTGGTCTGGCGAGCCAAACCCTGCCATTCTTACTGGTAACATGAGAACATGAGATGGTATATTTTGCCCATTCAGACTTTCCTTAGGTTTTAGTTTTGCAAACCAAAATTGTGCTGCCTTTTGTATACTTGTCGTTTACTCTCAAACCCTGGTCTCACTAATCTTGAAACAAGGGAATTGACAAAAGGAAACAGAAATGTATAATTAACAGCAGCAAAACAAACGTAGATACCATCTCACACCAAAGTAAAAGCAAGTAACCAAACCAAAACTCAACAACAACAACAACAACAACAACAACAAAACCAACACTCTGAATAATTGTTTACAATCTACTAAAACAAGTTTGTAAGATAGTACAATGGGTAGGGCACTCGCCATGCATCTAGTGGACCTGGGTTCAATCTCTGGCACCCTATATGGCCCCCTTTGCCTTCCAGGAGTGATTCCTCAGCTCAGAACCAGCAGTAAGTGCTGAGTACTGCAGGGTATGGGCACACCCCCCTTTGCAAATAAAAAAAAACCCAAAACCAAATGCATGCAGAAAAGAAACAATAACCCTTTGTTGCGTCAACAGTAAAAAGTCACTATGAACAGTAAGTTTTGCAAGACTGTTTAGATGAGCATATTGATAAAAGATAAATGCAAGGCATGTCTCCTCAGCATCACTGTACAAATGTATCAGAACACTGTTTTTTTTAAATTTTTTTATTTTTATTATTTTAATTTTTTATTTTTAATTATTTTTTTAAATTTATTTTTTGATTAGTGAGTCACAGTGAGGGTAAAGTTACAGATTCACACATATTTGTTCTTGTTTTTCCCTCATGCAATGTTTAAGAGCCCATCCCTCCACCAGTGTCCATTCTCCACCACCAATGTTGAACCCAGTATCCCTCCCACCCCCTGTCCCATCCCCCCACCTCACCCCACCTCTGTGGCAGGGTATTCCAATTTGATATATCTCTTTCCTTTTGGGTGTTGTGGTTTGAAATAGGGGTATTGAGTGGACATTCTGTTCAGTCTCTAGTCTACTTTCAGCATGCATCTCCCTTCCCACGCAGGATCTCCAATCACATATTACTTGGTGTTACCCTCTTTATCTGGGATGACATTCACCCAGCTTGTGAGGCCAGCTTCCAAGCTATGGAGACAACCTCCTGGTATTATATACTACCATTCTTAGATATTAGTCTCGTACTCTGTTAGAACACTGTTTTTTTTTTTAAGAGGAAGCCATGCAATTTGCTGTTATGTGGCTGGATCTGGAGAGTATCATGCCGAGTGAAATTAGGAAGAGGAAGAGGGACAGACAGAGAATGATCTCTCTCATATGCAGAGTCTAAAGAAACATAGTTGGGGAATAACAAGTGCCCCAGAGCAACAGGATGGAAGAGTGTGAGAACTGGTCTTCAGGAGGAAGATTGCCAGTGGGGGATGAGGGGGATGTGTAGGATAGGTCAGGGAAGGGAACAATATGACAATGGTGAAGAAAAGGGGTCACTCTGGAGGAGGATGCAGTGCTAAAAGGAGGTAAAGTAGTGTACAAGATACCCTATCAGCAACAATATTAGAAACGACAGGACCTAATGAAAAAATAGAAGAAAAAAGTGGGTGGAAAGGGAAGTGAAAACTAGTGAAAGGATTGGTGTTGGAGCGTTGTGTGCTTGTAACTCAAGAATAAATTACCTTATTATTCAATTAAATATGATCCAATTAGAAATCATTAAAGACCATAGAACTAATGCAGAAAATAGTAACTCCAAAACAAGAAAAAAAGACATTAATTGAAAAGAAAATATTTTTTGGTTCATGACTTTGCTGAATTTCTCTTCCATTCTGCATCAGCCTGACTAATTGTGGATATTGTTTTAGGGGAGTGTGGGGCTCTTGAGAAGTGCTCCTGGTGACTATTGGCAAGCCAGACTGGCCATTCAAAGTCCCAAGGATGCACTGATCTTTGGGTCCTGCAGTACCAGTTACCACCAGGGTGGTATTGGGTACCACCAGGTACCCCCACAGGGCCACATCAGAAGATACTGAAAGTGAAGGGCTTGTGACTCAGGGATGGAATCTGGCACTAGGCATGTACCCTAACCTCAGTATTATTTCGCAGTCTTTAATCTTAGGTTTTTGAAGGCATGATACTGTATGCACACATCAAGCAGTGGATCTGTATTCCCAGGTATTGATGTTTTTCTTTTTCTTTTTTTCCCCTCAATGGAACTGACATAGAGCTTTGCATTGTGATTCCAGCAAGGTGCAAGTTGTCACAGTGGTGCCAAACAGCAGCCACTGGGTGCCAGGCTACAATCATTGATGGAGACCAGAGAGCAGCTTCATTTGCAGGAGCTGGTGCAGGTGAGCAGAGGTGTTCCTACACTCCTCAGAGTTGGATTGAACAGCATTCCAGCTTTCACAGAATGTTCCAAATTAAGGGTTGTGTCATGACCTTTTCCATGTTTCTGAATACTCATTTTGGGTAAAGAAAGGCTGATAATTGAGGCTGGAGTGATAGCACAGCGGGTAGGGCGTTTGCCTTGCACGCGGCCAACCTGGGTTCGATTCCCAGCATCCCATATGGTCCCCTGAGCACTGCCAGGGGTAATTCCTGAGTGCAGAGCCAGGAGTAACCCTTGTGCATCACTGGATGTGACCCAAAAAGCAAAAAAAAAAAAGAAAGAAAAAGAAAGGCTGATAATTGAATCATGTTGTTTTATATAGAAGTTACTTTGTTCACGAGCCCAGCAAGCTACCCTGTGGCGTATTGGATATGCCAAATACAGTAACAATAACAGGTGTCATTCCTCTGGCCCTGAAAAGAGCCTCCAATTGTTGGGAAAAATGAGTAAAGAGAGGCTGCTAAAATCTCAGGGCTGGGATGAATGGAGACGTCACTGGTGCCTGCTTGAGTAAATTGATGAACTGGATGACAGTGATACAGTGATACAGTGATACTCAGTTCACATGATTAGAGCAGTCCTAAGGTAGCTCCAGTGAGGAAAAGCTACAGGCTTAAAAGCTGGCAGGGACCAGCCAGGCATGCCGCTCACGGGGATTTTCTGGAGGAGAACACGGGGATTTTCTGGAGGAGACAGCCATGCAGGCATGTTAGTTACTCAGCATTGTTGCATTGTCACAAAGAACAACCAAACAAGGATGCTAGGTGATCTAATCTTCCAGTGCCAGTTTTGTAGAATAGCCTATCATATCAATGTTTGGTCTATGAAAAAATTCTTGTGATTTTAAGAAGCCATGTCTATATTGGACAGTTCAAAGACTCTGGTTGAAGACCTCTGTTCTAGTAAAGAAATATGGGTGATTTCAGGTTACCTAAATGTTGCTCTTCACTTAATTTCATAATTAGTTTTTTACCCCTGACAAGTGACTTAACTCCCTAACTTTTTGTCTCCTTAAATATAAGATGAATCACTTATTTATTATTTTAGACCAAGGAGCTGTAATGTTTTAGTCTCTTCATAGGCATCGGCAATGCACCATGTCTTGATGTAAACTCCTCCTTTCTCCACTTCTCAAATACTTCATTACTTCTGTATTTCCTCCTTAAAGGATATATCACTATTTATTCAATAGCTTAAGCTATCTTTCACCCATAGGCATCTTTAATTTGAAATATTATTTTCCTTCACTTTCATAATTTAACTACATACTTTATTAATTCCAGAGTCTTCAAATCTTTTGAGTTCACTCAATTTTCTTGAAACTCACTGACATTTCTTCAATATTAGGCTTCATAATTTTTTTCATGGCTTATTGAAATTGTTTTCCCATTGATACCCTTGTTACTAATTTCAGCCCATCGATCATCCTATTTGTTGCCAGTGCTCACTCTAACTTATGCATTTGGCCAGAATATCTCAAAATTCTTATCACAGAATTGCTCTCAAGGCAAAGTTGTAGTCTTAGCACTTAACAGTTATTCATGATGCTTGTCAACATATGATGGATGGGTGAATAAGTGAATAAAATAATATTTTACAGAAATTTATATATAGGAAAATATTGCCTGCCTCTGGACATTGACTCAGCCCTTGATTCCAGATATCGATGGTACTTAGTACTAGAGCAGAGAATATTTTAGATTTCTTATTTAAAAAATTAAATATGTCCTCAGGTTTAATTTATTCAGCCCTTGAAAGATAAAATAAGTCCTTGAAAAATAAGTTCTATCATTCTTCACAATTTAGTTAAAAAGCAAAAAAATATTCATAGTATAATCCATATTTTGATCATGTGCATACCTAATAAAAATATAGATGAATCCTTCATGTTACTCAATCTTTATTCTGGAATATGTGGATAAAAATCAGAGGGTTTTTCAGTATTTAAAATTTAGAAATAAGTGCTGTTGGAAATATTTGTATAATAAAACTCCTTGTTGTGTGAACAGTATTACCTCAAATTTTTATTTTTGAGGACAATTCATTATTTAATTTCCTGAAAGAGGAGTGCAAAGTGGATAATGCACAAAACCCAGAAACTCATGTGTTGTGGAAGAATTTTCAGTGCCTGCCCTACCACAGAAAGCCTATTTGTCTTATCCTTCTCAGACCAAATCGTATGTGAAATGGAGAGACAAGCGTTTTATTGCTAATTTCAGTATTCACTCATTGGCGAGCACACTTCCTCATAATGGCCACCACCCTTAGTGCTGCAAAATGTCATTGAGAATGTGCAGTGAAGCCCTCAGAATTAACCACTCATACTAATTATAGGTTCCACTGATGAATTCGTTTAACTTTGACCTGGAAAGGAAAGTCATAAATTCACACGCGAACAGGAGAAGGAAGTAGTGTGCTTCAGAGGTTGGAAGTCATTTATTTACTTTTTTTCTCAGAGTTTTTTGGCTCTGCAAACACAATCTTGTCAGGATTATTTTTCAGGTTATTTGTCTAGAGTCCAAAGGAAGGTGACTTTGTTTATCTTCTGGATTTACATGCCATTTCTACAAAATCATCTTTCTTTAAAAATGGATAAAATAGGCTGCATTAAACCTAAAAGGAAATATTAGTGTTGGTTCCTTTCCTAATCCTGGGAGATTAAGGAAAGTATTGTTAGAAAGGACTGGACTCCACTCTGAAAGGGAAGCAAGAAGGATCAAATGGTCTGTACTGTGCAGCTGAACTGAAAGCAAAACACGGCGTGCCATGCCTAATTCAGAGTAACGGCAGAGTGGAGGAAGCCCTCAGGAATTTTGCTGTACTAGAGCTCTTTACCAAAGGGCAGCTGGTGTGTCAATAAGGGCACTGTATCTGGAGTCAGAAGATTTAGGTCCTGGTCTTGGGTGTGCCAATTACTGGTCAGGTGACCCTGGGGAAGAGAGTTAACCTTTTGGGGTCTTGGTTACTCAGCTGTGAAGTGGGGGTAATGATCCATAGGGTAACTGTGAAATCAAATGAGGGAATGGATGTGAACTGAAAACCGAGAGCATTGTACCAATGTAAAGGATGGCTATTTTTTTTAAACTGACATTTAAAAAATAAATATGTATCTTTGATGATATGTTGCCCCTTTAAGAGCCCAATAAGCAGTTTCCAGTTATCAAGAGCATCCTGTGACTTCTGAAGAGACCCAAAGATTTTGGTGTTCTCAGTATTTACAAGAGTGTCAGACCTACTGACACTAACAAATTCCCACTATTCTTCATGCAGTCATATATACTTTTGTCCTCATATGTTTAGGCCTGGTTCTTGGTGATGCCTCTTCTTAGATTTAGTTCCCCTTGTAGCATTTTCAACTATAGACAATATTGTAAAGTTAGCCACATCTAACACATTTTCAGCAAAAAAAGAGAGGAAGAGAGCGTTTAAGGCAGAGACTTCATTATTAATGATAAATCCACCCCTTAAAGTCTTTGAATTCCTTCCTGTGTGCCCTCCTTATTCCAAGACATTTTTAGGACTTCGTGTCCATGTTTTGATTAGCTGCTGATCAAACAGTTAGTACCAGTGACTCATTGAGCCAGGTCCTCCTGAAGCCAGAGACTCTGGCAATTGTACCCAGAAAGACCAGAAAGATAAAGTTAGCCAGAGTGTGTGTGCACTTGCCTCTTCATTAAGCACATGTGTATGCAAGTCCACATTTTTGACAATATATGCTGACAAGTTTTTGCAGTTATATTTTAATTTTAAAATCTCTACTTTTGCACTTAAGCCTTTGGTTTTCCAGTGGCACAGTGCAGATGGATTTTAATTAAAGAGCTCAAGACTCAAGTCAGGGAAGGAGGAGGGAGAGAGGGAAAGAGAGTGAGAGAGAGAGAGGAGAGAGAGAGAGGGAGGAGAGGGAGAGGGAGACGAAGGGAGGGACGTAGGGAGGGAGACAGAGAGAGAAGGGAAAGAGAGAGAGAGAGATGAGGAGATGATTATACAAGGTTTATTGTTAAGGAAGAGTTGTATCTGGTAGACATCTCTCTGTTAAAAGATTACTTGAGATAGGCACTGTCCATTGGTTTCCTTAGTCTTTTGGGTTATGTACTCAGGTATACTTTACTGTGAAGAGTCAGAATGTTCCTTAACTTGGAACCAGTGCACAAAACCACCCAAATTTAAACTGTTTCTGGGAGAGTCAAATTTATGTCTTTCCAGGGATTTTCTCTGGTAAAAGCAGAATTAGATTGTCACAGAAACCAGCTTTCTCTGTAGAACTTGGCAAAAGACTTTACTTAATTTTAAGGAGGTTCCCATTAGAAATGGTGCCCCCTTTGAGTTGCTGTGCAGCAGCATCTTGCCATGTGCTGATTACTTCTAGACTTGTTCTTTCGCTAGACTCCAAGCTCCTATCCATCAATTTCTATCTGTTTCTCAACAAGGGCCATATGGCTTTCTGTGGGCCCCTTGGATATTCTAAAGGAGACACAAGGGAAAAATCATGTGCATGAGGGATCATGTATGAAACTAGGGTCTGACCTGTAGGAGAGGGTAGACACATCAAGGAAATAATGTATAAAGTCCATGATCAGTAAGAGGCTGGCTTCAACTTCCAGGAATCGCATTCTATTGTCTGTTGTCAAGGCACACAGTAGAATTTAGTGAATGTGTGTTTGTCAAATCATTGGAAAATTTGCTAATGAAGTTTGGCTCATTCACAAAATTATCAAGTCAAAGTCGCAGTCTACAAAAAATTAAAAAAAATTCTTTCCAAAATAACTGGAATATATTTTTGACAAGCATCAATAACAAATCATACAAGTTTCAGGCATTCGGGTCCAACTATATGTCAAATGGTAAGATGAGATCATGGGCTAGGTCTTATTTTATTGTATCTGAAGACATGCTTGTCTCTACATATTTTTAACTTATTTTTTGGTCTGAAACTGTGAAGGGAAGTAAAAATCTGGGACACAGATAGTAAGTCAAATTATTAAAAAAAATTGGGAACCTTGCTTAGTGTCTCTGAAGTGGCCCTGGCAGTGATGGGATAGACTCAGTAATTGCCAGGAGGAGCGAGAACCGTTCAGGATGGACCTCTTCTATAGCATCTAGCAATCAGAGAGGGACAGCTTGAACCAAATGGCTGACCATCCTGATTTCAAGTGGCACAATCAGTGACAGGAGTGACAATGTTCTCTCTCAGACCAGAAGCATAAAGCCAGCCACTCATCCTGCAGGGTTCATTTTTTGCTACACTTGAACACATAGGAAACTCATTTCCTTTCCAGGGAGGGATAATGGCTAAAGAAATGTAGCCTAGGAGGGACTGTGAGACTCTGCTAGCCTCGATGTCATTTCTTTGTCCTCTAGGAACCATAGACTTTCCTCTTGCCAATAACACATGCTGTCAGCAGACGAGCTCATCACCATTTCATTTTGTCTAATTATAGTCCGACTTCATTTTTCCTTTCAAATTTCAGCTCTTGGGTTACTTTACCTTCCACCAAATGATATGGAAGTGACATTTGCCTGAGTTTGGTGGGTGAGCTTACATTTCTGGGCTGAAAAGTTAACATAGTGGACATGGCATTTGCCTTGCATGCAGCCAACCAGCACTTAATCCTTAGCACTGGATATGGTTCTCACCTACCCCAACCCACCCTCTTCTAGTCACCACACAAAGTGACCCCTGAGTACAGAGCCTGGAGTAAGCTCTGACCACAGCCAGCGTCATGCAAAACAAATACATGAAGCAAAAATCAGAACCTGTACTTCTACTCTGTCCTTCGCTGATAAGGCATGGTAAGTTTGCAAGAACTGCAGCGGCATTCCATAAAACTCTCAGCAGGTCACAAGTTTATCACAGCAGCTGGCCACTCTCGGGGATCCTGGAGATCAGTCTTAGGTGTCTGGTAGCTCCACCCAACTGTGCTAATGCTTTCCCGGGAAGATACCCATCCATTTCTGGATCTCCTTGCCATTATGAGTGTAGCCATCAAAACTTAGCAATCAACAGGGATGCTGGGGAAAGGGCAGTGGGGTGCTATGGTCATATGTTCCCCCAAGTTTCTCTACAGGCACATGAAGTCCAGACACGGGAATATCAGTTAGTTCATAAGTGGATTTTATTTCAGTGGGTTTTTCAAATTCATTTTCCTTCATAAGATTTCCAATGAATGTATTCTAGGCTGGTGTTTATAGACACCAATTACTGGGACATTTTAACTATTAGTTAAAATAGTTTAAATAGTTTAAATTTTTAAAATTTAAAAATAATTGGCCTCACAAATAGTAAAGATAATAGATACAACTTTAAAGACACCTTATTATAAAAATTCATATACCTACAAAATTTGAGATTAAATAATAGTAGTTCACACTCAAATTCAGCCTCAATAATTATCTACATTGCAAGGATCATGCTTCATCTGTGGAAGGGAAGGGACATAGTTTTGAGGGAGGTATTAATTTTTCCCAAAAGAAAATTAGGCTTCCTTTTCCTAAAATATTTACATATTAAAGTTTTAAAGTAAAAAATATAGACAGTAAGTCACATAAACTTATATCTAGAGTCCAATTTATACAAAGTACCATAGGCTATTACACTCAGCCCTGAGATTTTAGCAGCCTCTAGGGCTGAGTGTAATAGAGATGTTACTGGTGCCCGTTCTAGTAAATTGCCGAATAATGGGATAACAGTGATACAGTGATACCATAAAGTAGGCTAATATATTGTGTTTGCCCTAGAAGCCTTCTTCAGTCTCCTAGATTCATTATTTCTCCCATTAAATATGTCCATTTTTATTATTTTTTGTCTTTATAAATTTGCCTGTTTTAAAACTACAGAATAAAATTATATGTAACGCAATACATCTATATGTTCTTATTATAGAAATGTAAAGAATTAAATTATAAATGTCTGCCTGTCACTCAAAATTATGTGTGTGAGATTCATCCCCGTAATGTCTGTAGCATTGATTTGTGCTTGTTGTTGCTGTGAAATGCTTTGATATTTGGGTTATCATAAGCTTATTTATCTATGCCATTTAAAAATATTTTCAGCATTAGAATATAAAAATGTACACTGCTGCTAAAATCTGGTATATAAGTATACATAACCTACCGATGTATTTAATGAATTAAATATATAGTCAGGCTTGTAAGTTTTACAAGCATCCTGTTTTAGTTAGTACTGCCAGTTTTCCAAAGCGGTTATGCCAGTTTACCTTTTACCAGCAGCACAGAAATATTCTAGTTCCTACATATATTTGCCAATACTTGACCTTGTCCTTCACTTCCTCTTTAGCTCTTCTAGTGGGTATATAAATGTATAGCAGTATATAAATGTAACTGAGATTTTCCTATTTATGATAGCTAATAATACTGGGCACCTTTTCATTTTCTTATTGAATATTTTGTAAAAAGTATAGATTTGGATCCATGTTTTCTTGAATTTTCACTTCTTTTCCAAATAATTTAAATTATCACTGTAAATGCCATGAAAACAGGTCCTTTCTGACATTTGTATATACTACAAGGATAGTTCTCTTTATGACTTGCCTTCTAATTTATGATCAATGAATGTTCTCAATTTTCCTTTCCTTTTTAAAATTTCATTGTTGTTTTTGATCCACCCTATGATACTCTGGGGCTCCACCCAGCAAAGTGTTCAGGGAACCAAGTGGTGCAAGGGATATGCAAAAGATGTACATACACGCTAGCCTTTGAACCTATGTAGAAGTTCTTAATTTCCTTGAATCATGAATCAGAATTTCGGCTAAAGCTTGTGCTATTTTTTATCTTATATGAGAAATCTTGGAGCTGGAGTGATAGCACAGCGGGTAAGGCGTTTGCCTTGCATGCAGCCGATCTGGGATCTATTCTTCTGCCCCTCTCGGAGAGCCCAGCAAGCTACAGAGAGTATCTGCCTGCATGGCAGAGCTTGGCAAGCTACCCATGGCATATTCATATGCCAAAAACAGTAGCAGCAAGTTTTACAATGGAGACGTTACTGGTGACTGTTCAAGCAAATCCATCTGCTATGGGATGACAGTGATCTCGATGAGAAATCTTGGATTACATTAAGATTATGGAGGTGCTTTTCTATATTACCACCTAGATGCTTTATTGTTTTACCTATCTCGGGTTTGCAATTCACATAGCACTGCACTGTAGCACTGTCATCCTGTTATTCATCAATTTGCTCAAGTGGGCACCAGTAATGTCTCCATTGTGAGACTTGTTACTGTTTTTAGCATATTGAACATACCACGGGTAGCTTGCCAGGCTCTGCCATGGGGGCGGGATACTCTCTGGTAGCTTGCCAGGCTCTCCAAGAGGAACGAAGGACTCGAACCAGGTTGGCCATGTGCTAGGCAAAGACCCAACCCGTTGTGCTATCGCTCCAGTCGGCAATTCACATAAACTTAATAATTTGTATGTGGATCGGAATTAAAGCTTACTTGTTTATACATAGGGATATACAATACATTTAACAAAATTGTATCACTTGTGTCACATGTCATCCCGTTGCTCATCGATTTGCTTAAGCGGGTGCCAGTAACATCTCCATTTGTCCTTGTTGCGTGCTAGTGTAGCCCAATGGCATCTGCTCGCTCCAGGAACACGAAGAGTCTCAGACCATTCTTTCAGAATTTTGACAAAGAAGTCTGACCATCTCATAGGTGGGTGGCCAGGTGTTCTTTTGACGTCCCGTGGAATCCAGTCAGTAACAGCTCTAGTCCAGGGGTCGTTTCCAAATTGCATTACATGTCTGGCCCATATGATTTTTGACGCCTTGGCAAATGAGGCAGTGTCCCTCATGCTTGATCGGTGATGGAGGTCGGAACTCCGGATTCCTTCTCTCACTTAAGTGAAATGTGATATTCCAAGCATAGCTATTTCGATTCCTCTTTGGGAGACCCGAATGTGTACTTACCCTGTTTTCATAGGGCTCAGGTCTCTGAGGCATACATTAGTGCAGGAAGAATGGTGGAGTCGAAAAGATGTGCCTGGATTAATTATTATAATTAATAATTAATTAATAATACCAATAAATTAAATTATTATTTTTCCATCCTGACATAGTGCCACTTTTGTTGCAAATCACATGGCTGTACAGATGTATGTCTACTTATGGATTTATATTTTGTGCCATTAGTCTATCTTTTGTCAGTACTGTATTAGGTTAATTACTGTATCTTTGTAATAAAGCTGAAATTAAGGACTATATATTTCAAGTGTTCAACCATGTTCATTTTTGAGATTATATTTTTATTCTCTATTTCTTGCTATTTTTGCTCTTTGCTACTTCCTCATGGTATGAATTTTTCCATTTGACTAAAATAATCCTTACTAGAACATAATTTGGATTATTCTAGTTTTAGATTGATTTGCAGAGAATTAGTAACTTTAAAATACTGTCTTCAGTTCATAATCCTGTTTTTCCATTTATGCAAGAATTATTTTTTAGTCTTAAAAATATAAATATAAAATCTGCTATTTTGATGTATATAATTTAACAGTATTTTTAGAATGCATACATTTACATTTTCACCTTATATTTAAAATATGAATGTAAATATGTTTAAAAATGGTGTATAATCACCACTAGTACCTACATTCAGAGTATTTTCAGAATCCGTAAAGGTATCCTTTACCCCTTAACCCATCACTCTCATTCTTCCTTCCTTGTGGCCCAAGGCAACTGCTAATCTTTCTGTTTACAAGATTTTGCTTATTCTGTACAGTTTAAATCAATAGAAGAATAAATCTGTGGCCTTTCAAAAATATGGCTTTATTCACTTACCATAACATTGTTGAAGTTCATCTATTTGTAGCATATGAGTACTTCATTTTGCTGTCTGAATAATATTCTAGCCTGTGTATGCATGCAACATTTTATGCATGCATTATTTTATAGACATTGTGTTGTTTCCACTTTAGAGCTTGAACATTGGTATACAAGTTTTTATATGGTTGCATTCTCCTTTCTCTTGTATATATATCTAGGAATAAAATAAACCATGTAGTAATTCTATGTTTAATTTTTTTTTGAGGAACTTCAGAACTGTTTTCTGCAGTAGTAACATTATACATGCCATCAACAGTACATGATGGTTACAGTATCTTCACAACCTTGTAAACAATTCTTATCTTCAATTTTTATTTTATATAAAGCAATATGTAATGATGATTTCAATGTGTCCATCTCCACTGACCAGGGGATATCTTTACAATATGGTTATTCCCATTTGCTTATTTTTAATTTGTCTTTTTTTGATTTGTATGAATGCTTTGTAAATTCTGCATATTAGAGCTGTGTAATCTTTGTGACTTGCAGTCAACTTCTTACATTCTGTGGATTGTTGTTTCATGTTCTGAGAGTGTTCTTTGATAAGCAAAAACTTCTAATTAAGGTAAAGACCAATTTGTCAGGTTGTTTTTTGTTGTTGTTGCTTGTGGTATCATGCTTAAGAAAAGATGGCCTATTCTAAGGACACAGAGGGGTACATCAATGAGATGTCCAGTTTTTTTATTCTGTTTTTAAGATATTTTTTGTTACACCTGGAAGTGTATTAGTATTGCTAGAGATTGATCCATATCATCTATCTTTTCCAAGAGTCAAGTATTGACTTTCTAAATTCTTTGCATTACATTTTTCTATTCTTAATTTTTCTTATCTTCTAATTTTCTTTGGTATGACTAAAAGCTTTTCAATGAAAATAACCTCTTGGATTTATGCTTTCAGATTTTCTCTTTTAATTAAAAATATATCTAAAGCATCATGATGTACAAAGTTGTTCATAATAGACTTCAAGGCATATAGTGTTCGAACATCAGTTCCATCACCAGCGTCAACTTCCCTACAGCAGTGTCCTCCACTTTCCTTCTACCTTCCAGCTTGTCACCTTAACAGACATATTTTTAAGCTTGGTTATTGTAGTTTGGGTCTCATGCTTAAAGTGTTGTTGGCTCTGTGGTTTAGGTACATACATATATCTTCTGATTTTCAACAACATTTGTTTTCTGACATATACATATATATCTGTAAATATGTCAGTTATAGAGAGAAAACTTTAATATATCATACATCCATTGCCTTTAGTTAAAATATATTCTTATTTTCTTTTTAACTTTTCTTTTCATGTATATATATATATGTATATATATTTGAAAAAGGAAATGTCAGAAAAGAATTCCAGGAGGTAGTGAAGTAGTGAAGGAAGATAGCTTTTAATTGAACAAAAATTATTTATAAAGATGTGAGTGGGGGATAAGGAAAGGAATGTGTGTTCAAGAAAAAACACGATCTTGAAGAGCAAACAAAGAAACTTAGAGACAAGCAAGTGAGATTCTTGTTCAAGGGAAAATATGGACTTGAAGAACAAGAATTGTCCTCATATATCTTATTTAGAAGTGTTTCTCCTTAATTTTTAAATATTTGGGAAAGTTTTGGACATATTTATTGTCAACTCCTTGATTAGTCCTAAGGTGACTAGAGAATATATTAAATTAGTTAATGTACATTTATAATGGCTTCGTGGCTCATAATATTAACAAATACTACATATGAATTTAAAAATTAGATCTATTCTTTTATGCTTTTCATGTTTTCAGTGTTCCTACTGATTTCTTAGTTTATTGTAACTTTAAAATCATTGTTTTTAAAATATCTATGATTAAGAGATATTAATAAATCTTGAAAGACATCAACTAGCTGCAAAAATTTCTCGAACACCCCATCTCTGTTGAGACCTTCTGGGAGATTTTGGGAAGGTGGATGGGCCACGTTCCTTCCCTACCAAAGCCTCAGCAGCCGCACTCACACCATAATCACTGTTGCCATGACTCTGGCTGGACTACCCAGTTAAATATTCTGGATTTTGTGGAATGTGTGGCCACATTTGCAACTGCACAACATCTCCAAACTCTACCATACTAACATCCCAGTAGGAGCACAACAGATTGGATGGGAATATAACATAGATGCCAACTAATCTCAACAAACAAAAACATTAACACAGAAGGCTTTACTTGCAACAACAGCTTAGTAAACCCTCAGACGAGGACTTAATGTCCCCCTGGTGAGATATAATAATTTTCACAAATTTTATCTTACTGAAATACTTTTTGATCACTCCAACTGGAAAATATGATTTTAGAGAGATAAGCTAAATGGGTCAGAATCAAAAGGTTGATTTTCCTCAGTTGGACTTGGAGAAAAAATGCAGTTAGTCATGCTTTGAACTGCTTTCAGTTATAGGTAGACCTGTTAAGTGTCTCTAACCAGTTGCCAGAAAGTAAATGAGTCAAGTAGCTGTAAAGCATTGAGTTCTGGCCATGATGTGGAAAAGCTTCAATTAGGGCTCCAGACTCCAGAAGAGATCCAAAGTCTTGATTGGCATCTTGACTGAAAACTTGTGATAACCGAACATGGAACCTACTTGAATCCTGTTCTATAGAATGTGAGGTAATAAATTCTTGCTGTTTATTCCTTTAAGTTTGTGGCAATTTGATACACAGTGATACAAAAGTAGATTTTTTTGTTTGATTGTTTTATTTCAGATAGTTAAAATGTTCTTTTGAATTCATAGATCCATGTCTTTCATCTGTTTTGGAAAAATACTCTTTCTACAAATATGATTCAATTCTATTTTTTATTTCTGTTCTATCTTCTGCATTTTAAAAATCTGAGCATGGAGCATGAGGAATCCTTACAGTCTCATAGAGTACCATATATTTTATTTCAAAAACTTTAGAAAATATATATTTCAAGTGAAATCTTGATAAATTCAATCAATAGCTCTTTCCTCAAATTTGTGGGACTTACACCCTAACTGTTCTCTCCAATGCTGTTAGACTTTTGAAATTTCCATATAATGCTTAGCATCCTAGCAGGTGTTTTTTGTTTATTCCTTGGTTAATTGTTCCATGCATGGCCATTTTAAGAGTTGATAAACTGGTTTAAGAGGAAATTGCTAAAAATCACATTTGCTTCTTTGTTTCCCTTATTTCCATCATCTTTGCTCTTAAAATATAGCTGTGGCTCTGAATTTTATCTCTCCAGTCTCCATCTTTCTTACTAAGTGTGTTGGTTCTTGATCGAGTCGGTTGGGGGTGCAGAGATAAGCAAGTCATGTGGAATGTTTGAAAGTGGAGGACTAAAGCTCTCTCAGGCCATTTAACACTAAGTAGCTTTTGCAGCCCCCTTTTATTGGGTTGACAATCAAAACATCCAGCATACATCAAAGTACGTAAGATGAAAATACATAAGATCAAAACACTTTAAAGTATGACTATTTTGTAGCCTAACAATGCACAAAGTTCTTGATGAATTAAATAAGACCACTTTGTACATCTTTACGTCCCACTTCCCATATATTCCTCATCAACATCAATGCAAGCCTACAGACTAACTCAATATGGTATTTGTTTAACTTTCATCCAATCATAGCACAGTTAATCTATAACAGAAGGCATTGGAACATGCTGACCCCAACCCAGTTCACTCACAGTTCCTAGCTGTTTGCAGCTATGACATGCCCTTGTTTGCAAGGCAGCATTCCTGGAGTTGCTTTAAAAGGAAATTGCTAAAAATCACATTCTCTTCTTTGTTTCCCTTATTTCTATGATCTTTGCCCTTAAAAATCTAGTTGGTGGCTCTGAATTTTATCTCTCAAGTTTACATCTTCCTTACTGAGTGTGTTGGTTCTTGATCGAGTCGGTCGGGCGCACAGGGAACTTCCTCATGACTCTGGTCAGGTTCCAACTGAATGAATTCTCCATAGGTTCTAGGCTGTTGTTTGCTCTTTCGCATTAAAATACAGGTGGGGCAATAACTAGGGAGGAGATCTATGCTTTAAAAAAAAAAGTTTAGATTATCTCAATTTGCTTTTCCCCTTGCCAGAGTCTCAACCCTTTTTATCTCTGGTTGCCTTAATTGATCTCTGGTCCTTCCTTAACCTCTGCCCTTTAAAAATGATTTCCAAGTTTTTAAGTTAAATTTTTTAATTAAGGCACTGTAATCACAAACTTACTCATAGTTGAGTTTCAAGCATACTGTTTCAGCACAAATCCCACCACCACTGTAAACTTCCTTCCACCAGTGTCTCTAGCTTCTCTTCTACCTTGTAAATCTTTACATCCCACTTTTCATATATTCCACATCAACATCTATTCAGGCCTACATAATAACCCAATAATCCTTCCTAACTCCCAATCTGCCTCCTGGATAGGCTCATCTTTAAGTTTGCTTATTGTGATTTGGAATTACTATTTCCAGTGGTCGACTCTGTGTTTTGGATATATCACTCCTCTACACCACTGGTGTACCATTGTCTTCTGCCCTCGTTCTATCTGTCTGCTTCTTTTTGTTATCCTCCTCAATTTATAGTGATTGAAGTTGTTCTCAACAGCAGCATTGTTTTAATACTGGCCACTAGATCTAAGCCAGTAGAAAGATTACTCAGGCAGTCAAAATAATGTGAGTTGACATTCTCTAAGTGAATTTTCACTGATCAAAGAAGTCATGTCAAGTACTTTTTAAACATAACTTGAGAATGAAGTGATGAGATTAGTTAGAACTGAAAGAAACATGCTCAATGATTAATTGGAAGCATGTTCATGATTTACGGTTGGAACATGCTCAAAGTTCACTGAATTTCTAAATATGAATTATGAATATATTGACATAATAAAAAAGATTTAGAGAAAGCTGCTATGAAAATAAACAGAGAACTGCCTCAGTTCAGGGACTTGACCTCAGGTGATAAATTCCATGTATGATCTAGCTGTATCTTCTGTGCCTTAAAAAATACTAATTACTATGGGAAATAACTTCAGCTCTGTCCTTTCAATCTTACTTGTTTTTCTTTCTTTTTTTCTTAGAGTGTCCTGGAGTCATAGGAGAACTTTATAGAAAAGGTCTAGTGAAAACCCATGATCCTTGGGGGTCATATAAGGAGATTCGAGTGTCAGTTTATCCACCACCATTCTTTATTGGGCAATTTACTCAGATTCCATCTCGTTTTCCCAACTTGTGACATGAAGGCTCTGACAATTAAGCATGTGTCACTGTCACTCGTCTGGCACACGGCAGGCAATCAGCAAGGTCTGCCCCTTTCTCTCTCTCCCTTTTAGCATTGCCTTTCCACGTTCAGCAGGTTATTACATATGGACACTACTGTGTTACTTAGTGCTGACATCCATCTGGCATCAGTAACTTCCTCTATCATTCTGTGTGGTGTGTGAGTGTTGGGGGAGGGTTGATTTAGAAAGGGAGGAGGTGTGGGAATTTATACTCTGGGAACCCACTCTATCAAAATTTTAATGAATCCAGCAGCCCCTTTTCTAAGTGCCACCAGGCAATGTTCATTATCCCCACTGGCCAAGAGGGTCAGCCTGGTCCTGGAAGTGAAAGGGGAGGGGGCAAGCGGCAATTTCTAGCACAACAGAAGTGGTGGCAGAAGGATCATCCGTCTGCAGAGACCCTGCGAGATGCTATTATGGGACCAATGCAGGGCGAGATTTCAGTAGCATACGGGGCAGGTCTATGGAGGCCCCATTATGATGGGGTGATTACAACTTGTGAACACAGCACAGAGATTCTGAGTTTGGCCAAGCCACGCGTCTGTGTGAGCACAGCAAAAGAAGTGGGAAATTTCATGCCAGCATCTCTACATGGGCCAGTGAGAGTGTCTGCGCACACGTCTATGGAATCAGGGCCCATGCTATCAGGTACCTGAGGGAAAGGGGAGAGGCAGTTACTTTGTAGGTGAAGAATGAGGAGACATAATAGAAAAGAGGCATATCTTTGGGATGACCTACCCCAAGCAGGAAAATTGAAGGCTGTTTTGGAAGAAAAATCCAAACATAGCATACTTGCAAAATCTTAAAATCTTTAGATTTTTCACAAAGTACAAGTGCTTACTGTTATTCTTGAACATGGCTGTCTGTGTGTTCTCTTCTTCTAAGAGCTTGGTATGTCTTTTATAGAACATTGTTTATCATGCTGCCATCTGACTTAATCGGTCTCTGACTAAGCCATATAATATTAGAGACATGGAGGAAATGGGTATGTTTGAGGCTTACAAAATCAACCAGAGACCTGGGACAGAAACCCACCTGAAAAAAAAAAAGCTTGTTTTTCCTTACAACCCCGCTCACCACCCTTATTTCTCTGGAGCATGCAAGAGGAGTGGGTGGAGAGAGAGTGGGAGTTGTTATACATTTAGACTCCAAGAGAGCTCCTGAAAAAGCCTTGTGAAATTTTACCTGAAAAAATTAGTTTAGATTGACTGAAGCACCTCCACGTGATTTCACATCGATGGGGAGACTGCAGGCAGCAGGCAATGATGGATGGCAGGATAATGTTTGGGTGTGGGAAATGCAATCAGCAGGTAGCACTGCCATCCGTATAGAATTTGCTTCGCTGTTCTCTGTCTAGCTCCTCTTTGTCCCTGGTGCAGACCAGCCCTGGACGAGTGCAGAGGGAAAAGTAAACGTGGAGGGCTAGCCTGCACAAATCACCTCTTGGCCTGGGAAGAAAGGAGTGAGTCCAGCTGTATTTTTTTTCTCTTATCCCCTTATGCCTGCCAAATGATCAATCTCCCTTTTAAATATAAGAACTTATAGAAGCAGAGAACCTGAGGTCATTATCCTCTTTTAATCAGCAGGGGCATGGAGCTGTCTCGCTGAAACACAGCATGCAGAACAATCTTACGCCTCCTTCCCTCCACTGTTGATATCTCTGGGGACTGAGGGTTGCCTTCTTGTGACACTGTGAAGAGAACTTTTCTCCAGCCCTTGTATCCACAAGGTGCTGGATCTCATAATCAGCCATTAACTTGTTTTGGGAAGGCATTTTCAATGATAAGAACATGCATCTGTTTAACCCATCTCTCCTGAAAAAGCAAGACAGACTTATACTGGGGAAATGGCACCTACTCAGGAGCCAGGGTAATAGGTCTGACTATGACAGCTTTACTGGGTAGTTGTGTGACTCAGGCAACTTACTTAACTGTTTAGGGCCTCCATTTCATCCATGTGCAATAAAGAAATAGACATTCCTTATGTGACTGTGATGAAGGTTAAAGAAATATGTGAAAGGATAGATGTATATGTTTTTTCATATCTACAGAGACAGATCCCCTCCATATTAGTGCATTCACTTGTTTTTGCATTGCCAACACCGACCTGGTATTTGACCATGGCAGGTGATTATGGAGTCAATGTTGAAATGAACCTTCTTGGGAAAAGCATTTAGGGTGCAGGTTGGTGATAGGAGGATGGTGATATCTTTGGAGGTAGCGAGTTACATACTTGTAGTTCTTCCATGTGCGGTATCTTTGATATCTCATAGGGGCTCTTGACTTGTGGGAATGGCGTAATAATGACCTGGACACGTTGTATATTTAAGGTGTCTAAGATCATGGAGTTCTCTTCCCCTGTTGTTGAAAGGTGGTGGGTTAGAGACTATGTTATTCTCCTAAGTGCACAGATGATGTACCTGACATTCCAGATCTAGCAGCTCTACTGTCATCCTCATCAGACTGTGTTTACCATGAAGGAACTGGGCCATGTGGTATTCTGGGAGTCCACGGCTGGCATATAGAACCAAAGTGAGTCTGTCAGGTTTGGGAATCCAATTTTGCTTGGGTTATGTTCCTGCTTTGCTTCCGAATGGAAAGCAATCTTTCTCGGTCAAATGAAGGATAAAAATGATTTAGGTCTGGATTTCATGCCTGGGAGCTTATTTCTGAAAGTGCAGGTGATGATTCAGTGCCAGGTTAAGAGTGGCCCCTACCTCAAAGAACACAAAAAAAAACAGATCACATGTGCCCTCCACTCACCTCCGTCCATCAAGGAGGTGTCTAATCCCTGCTCTCTCCCTGAATTTCAGTTTTAAAACACCATGACTTGGCGTTGTCCATTTCACAGATGAGGATATAGAGAAAGTCACAGATGAAAATTTTAACCCCAGATTTGCAACTCCAAAGCCTTGCGTATCCCATCAGGGTGGTGCCTTTTGTCAGAACAAAGAGCATTTTTATTTCATGTTTCTCACTATTTAGTTTGATTCTGCTCTAATGTGGAGCTGATGTCAATGCAGGCCTTTTAACAGTGTTAAGCAGCAATAATTCCTTGTGTTTTTTTTGATCAATTACACAGTACTCGCTTCAAAGTACACTCTGAATGCCACACTGCGCTGCAAGTTTCCAAGGGGCTGGGCAACCTATCTTTCACTTCCCATTTATTATTCATGTGTAACGCAGGGGCTCTGGGTTTTCAATCAGCTTAGTTAGAATAGATCTTCTGCCTGTAGAAACAGAGGAAGCTGCATTAAAAGACAGGGGTCAATTGGGAATTGCTTTTTGTTGCTGTTGTTTTCCTGGAGATTATAAATAAGGGCATATTCTCCAAACTTAAAGAGATACCAATTTAAACTTAAAGATAGACTAGAGGTGAGGGGAATTAAAGGGATGTGCATATTCACAACTTAGTCTCATATGTCGTAGGATTTTTATCTTGAGTTAAGGGTCAATTGATAATTTTTTCCAATTACATCTTGATGCCCTCTGTTTTTCTCCAGATTGTGAACACCATAGTCATATATATATATATCTATATATATACATATATATATAGATATAACTTAAACATATACCCAAAACTGACCTGTAAATTCTTAGCTTTGTAGAGATCTCAGGATTATCTGTTCTGTGATTTAAATGGGTGCTTTTGCAATGATATTGCTCCTTCAGAGTGTGAACCAGCTAAAATACTATGTCAATTGGGTTAGAACTGGTGAATACCTCGGGCTTTCCTATTCTTCACTCTTTATACTCCAGACATATTGAGAGTTCAAAAACACTGAGTCAAACTGGCATCTTATGTTACAGGGAGGAAATTCAATATCTCAGAGGAAATGACTCCTCAAGGATTACACAACTAATTAGTGGCAGGGAAAGCACTAAAATTTGATTACTTTAAAGCCAATGTATATTTTTTTCAGTCCTATATTCCACACTGGTTGCTACTTGTCTCTCTCTCTCTTTTTTTTTTTTGCTTTTTGGGTCACACTCGGCAATGCACAGGGGTTACTCCTGGTTCTACACTCAGGAATTTCTTCTGGCAGTGCTCAAGGGACGATATGGGACACTGGGATTTGAACCCAGGTTGGCTGTGTGCAAGGCAAACACCCTACCCACTGTGTTATCGCTCCAGCCCTGTTACTTGTCTATCTCTTGATATCTATCATCTTTTATCAATATATCATCTATCTGTATATTTACCTATCTATTTCATCATTATCATAAGTATATTCACTTGGCCTGTGTTATGTGCCAAAAAGTTAAGTGATCTAAAGTGTTGCCTGTATTCATCCACAGGCTATGATTTTGTATTTCCCCTAATCTAGTCTTTACAGGACTGACTCATCAGCTCATTCTGGAGCCATTCTGCTAAGTTGTGATTGATTGCCAAGAGTTCTGGGTAATCATACCTACTCAAGAAGTATAAAACCTATCTTCTGATAGTTCCCCTTTTCATCTAATTCTGCTTCTTATTGCATCTGGTCCAGATGGCTTCTGACATTTTACATTTATTTCAAGTCACTTATTCCCAAATATTCTTTGGAATCTGACTTCTCCAATTGGCACCTCTCCTCTTTCTGGGGCACTATATGATGTTTGACTTCAGGCTTCCCTTGCATCCCTTCTAGTCACTGAGAGGAAGCCCAATAACATCCCTGCACGAATTAGAGCCTTGCTGTGGGTGACATAATACCTGGGACTGGGCACTTTTTCATTCAGAGAAACATTGTTGGCTTGTTTATTAGCAAGACTCTTTGACATTCATTGGTGGGCTCTTCTGTGATGCTAAACTCCCATTATCTGCTATGTGCTTTAATTTAGGAGGTTTGTTGGTACTATGAACAGAATTTGACACTAACTAAATTAATGGAAGTAAACATTCTTGGAAGAATATTTGGAAGTTTATAGAATTATGGAGGGCTAAAGAATAAAGCTCAACAATAGGGAGGAATCTCAAAAATGAGCATCTATTCAATCTGGTCAGAATACTATTGGCAGAAGTCCTTCTGTCTTCCCTGGCATTGTGTATGCCTAAAGCCAGTCTCATCTAATAATGGGGTTTGAGTGCATTGCAAACTGTTCCCTGTGATCCACACTGCCAAACAGAATGGGACAGCTGATGGAAGAGCCATGTCACAGGCAGTGCAACCCAGATATGAGAAGAAGGGAATTTTATCTTCCACGAACATAGGCCAACTATGTACTCCTATCAAGGTTTACATGGAGGTAGCTTCAAATACTGGGTAGGAAAAAGGAAAATGTCAAAGATGCTTCTCTCTATGTTTATTTCCAACTCTGTGTGTCACTAACAAGATCCAAAGTGCTTTACTGGATATGATTCTCAGAACCTGGCAATCTACCCGTGACATATTCGATATGCCAAAAACAAGTAACAGTAATGTGCTCTTCGTGTTCCTGGAGCGAGCAGATGCCATTGGGCTGCACTAGCATGTGACAGGGACAAATGGAGATGTTACTGGTGCCTGCTCGAGCAATCAATGAGCGATGGGATGATAGTGCCAGTGACAGTGATTCTCAAGGCTGACTTTTCCCTTCTTAAATCTATACATATTCCAGCTGTCTGTTTAATGATGGCTATCCTGACGTCATCAGCTTCCATGAGAGGGGGTCCTTTTCTTAATACCGTGTTGAACACAGGGATGTATTAATACCCTTTGTCACGTTGACTGTATTGTGAACCACTTTAGGGTCTGGAAGAAGCAGTTTTCTCACTCTGACGACTCCATACATTTCTGCATTTACTGTATCTTAGTTGACTTTTTTCCCAAAAAACTTCCTAAACACATTTAGTATCAACTGACATACTGTCTTAGTTTATGTTTTCCAACTTTTTGCCTTATATCTATATGCTCAATAGACTCCTGATCTATACTCCTAAGATACAAGAGATGATATATTAGCTATTATAAATTATAGTTAAGTAGCATCTCTTTCTCCCCAGTTTTCTAACCTATGACATCAATTCTACTGCCACCTACAATCAACTTTTAAGGTAAAAACACACATTTAAATTTTACTTTCTTTCACTTTTCAGTGGTTTAGAGTATTACGTAAATTCAAAGATTTAGTTTTGTATCATTGTATGTGAATAATCATAGCTTCTTTGATCAGCAAAGCTCCTGTTCCATCAAACACCTAAAAGACCCCTCTGCTGTTCTTTTCCACCACCCCTCCCCTTTCCTCTGGTAATCACTATAGTTTTCACTGAATTAGGGGTTAGTTTTGTTGCTATTTGTGGGTTTATTTTCTTCAGGAATTTATATTGCACAATTATGAAACTCTCATAATTGTCCTTTACCACATTATTTATTTCACTTAGCATGGTTACTTCAAGGTCCATCCATTTATCCCCAAAGACAAAATTTATTTATTTTTTATTTATTAAAACTTTTAAAAATTAAATCACTGTGAGATAGACCCTTTACAAAGGTGTCCATGATTGGATTTCAGTCATACAGTATCCCAACACCCATCCTTCCACCAGTGTACATTTTCCAGCACCAGTTCAAAGACAAAATTTAATATTTTTAAATACCACAACTTTTAGTTTTTACCATAACTTCTTTATCCAGTCATATTTTGATGGACACTTAGGTGAATTCCATATACTTACAGCTGTGTATAGTGCCACTATGAAATGTCCTTGTGAATTAGTGTATTTATTTCCCTCAGGTCAGTTTCAGCAGTGGTATTGCTGAATCATATAGAATTTCTCTTTGTGTTTTCTCAAGAAATTTCCCATTGTGGTTGTACTAATTCATATTTCCACCAACAGAATGATGGTATAATTCATTATTTCTGTGACAACATCCTGCTTCAAACTGCTAGTTTTTTCACCCAATCTTTATTGAGACACCATGATCATACTTTTAATGATAGAATTTAATGAATGCAGTGTTCTAATACCACATTGGGGTCAATGGATTTGTTTTGTTTTGCGTTTCTTAATGCTTTATAAATCTTGGCAATCAACTCTTTATCTGATGTACTGTGTGCAAATATTTTCTCCCATTCAGTAGGTATCTTTTAATTAGAACTTGAGTTTCTTTCATTGTACAAAAGCTTTTCAATTTGATATAGTCCCATACTGTTATTGTTTTTGTTGTCTTTGCCATTGTTTCATCTCACTGAAAATTCCTCTATGGTCAATTTCCTGGAAAGTCCCCTTGTTTAATATGGAACCAGATTACGAGGGGTGGGGGGGCTTTTCTCAGAGTTTGATGTTCTCATTCCATCTGCACCCTTATATGAGTCTTTCAACATGATCCCATAATTATCCTATGATTATAGGCAACACCTTTCACTGATTGTCACAGCCAATTCTCAGGTAGAGAGATGCTATATTCTCCAGTTTCAGTTGGACTAAGTCTTTGTAGGCACTCTGTCCTGCATCTTTGACGGAATCTTTATTGTCATTCTTTCTCTCCCCATCTGTAGCATTTCTCACAGTGTTGACCAAGCTATTTTGTGCCTCATTCCCAGATGCAGTGGGCAGGTATTGTCTCATGCCCTGAAGTGGTGGCTTTCTTTTCTTTTCTTAGCAGTTATGTGAACTTAGTTTTGAGGAGGCACTTTCTGACTTGCCAACAGCAGCTGCTACTCCTCATTCTTTCTGATTACATGTTGAGATTATTATTTTTTATTTTTAAAAAAGAACCTGTTGACTTGTGTAAATTTTGCTTTTGGTTTTTGGCTTCCTGAGTTTCTGTGTTTTCACACGAACCTATGTTTGTCCTGTGGCAGCTTGTTAAAATTTCAGCTGAATTCTGATTGGCTCTTATTTGCATCAGAAATGGAAAAATTATGTTTCACTTCCTTTTGAAGGCTGATTTTTCTTAGGACCTAGGCTAGCTGGTTCACTCCATCCTTAGCTCTCTATTCGATTCAAGTAAAGCTATTTTGTAGATCGCATGCCTTTATTGGTAATTATTAAGGGTAGAAGGATGCTCTGTCTAGCTTACCACAATTTACGTAGAAGCTAGAGATCTGCTCTCACCTTTTTAATTGCTAATGTCTCCTTTTTTCTCTAATTTTTTTCTTTCTGAGCAATCTGTTCTTATCATGTGGACTCCTTATTTTCTCTCATCTTTTTGTGATTAATGACAGCATCTCTTCTAAAGTTTCCTCTTCCTGTGTAGTCCCTGCTGCAAATTGCTTTGTTCCTGTTTGATTGTTCTGGTCGATGGCTTCCTTGTTAGAAGCATTTCTCAGATGTCTGGTGTTCTTTGACTGTCTGCTCATGATTAAAAATGGCAGGCTGAATATCAGTCCTGCAGCTCTGAAACTGGACAAAACGAATCCAGTTTATAGTTCCATGGAGAGTGGTCAGAAGAGCTGGACAAAACTCCTGATTTCAGTTTCTTGATTCTTTCCAGTTTGGTGAGTCAGATTCCTTAGAGGAGGTAGTCTGGTCTCCTTCAAGCAGAAAATAGGTTTGGCTACATACTGAATGCTTAGTCTTCTTTTTTCCAGTGGATTCTATTTAAATTTCGCCTGGACTTTATGAATATCTTTTTGAAATAATATTTATCTCACCTTTAAAAAATTATTATTCCTTCCCCAAAGCCAGGATAATTGGTGATTATTTAAATGCCTGAGTAGACTTAAAAGTTTAATTAAATGCTGCAGTATGGTCTTGTTTCGACTTTCCCATCAACTTCTTGGGAGGGTGAAACTTATCCTCTCAGAGCAAAAACCTCTTATACGACACTGTACACTTTAAGGCTCTATGGCTGAGTACGTGTTGACAACTTTTCCAGGATTATTAAAGAATCAGTAAACAGGTCACTTAGCCAGAACTGCAGCCCTATCTCCTTTATGGCAGGCAAATCCAGAACAAGCTTTTGCTCCTGCATCTGTGGTCACAATCATATTTCCTAGAAGCTCAAGTTTCCTAAAGAAATAAAACATTAATTCAGAGTGGGCACAGGGGCTCATAGGCACTCACAGAAAATAACAACAAGTGGTCAGGGGGATAGGCATCAATGCTGAGAACACAAAAGGGATGACTACAAAACAAAGCCCCAGGGATTCACATCTTTGCCACCATCGTCACCTATGTTTTCACAGAACTTACTTTTTTTTTTTTTTAATTTGCTTTTTTGGGTCACACCCTGTGATGTTCAGGAGTCATTCCTGGCTCTGCATTCAGGAATTATTTCTGGCAGTGCTTGGGGGACCATGTGGGAGGCTGGGGATTGAACCTTGGTTGGTCGCATGCAAGGCAGATGCTCTACCTGCTGTGCTATTGCTCCAGCCACCAGAACTTGCTTTTTGCCAAACTCTAACTCCCATCACCCTGGCAATCCTTCTCTCAATGTCTTGTGAGCTGGGAACAATGCAGTTACGATTTCCATTTCACTTTGAGCACTGTGAAGCTCAGAAGATTAAGGGGCCTGTATAATTTTTCAAATGACACACTGGAGACATTATAGGGGTATCAGCATTCTGTCCTTGGTTAGGACTAACCTGAAATAGAGACTGTGCCATTCTTTATTTTTTCTCTTTTTGGATCACACCCGGCAATGCACAGGGGTTACTCCTGGCTCATGCACTCAGGAATTACTTCTGACAGTGCTCTGGGACCATATGAAATGCTGGGAATCGAACCCCGGTCGGTCACATGCAAGGCAAATGCCCTACCCCAATTGCTCCAGCCCCAAAACTGTGCCATTCTTTATGTTGAGATACCTTTGATCTTTGAAATGGGATTATGGAGCATTAACAAAGAAGCTACCTTGGGACCTTGACTTTTAGCAGGGATAAAATGACCTCACGAACACATCCAGGTCTCATACAGAAGCTCTGACTGAGGTTCATGAGAGCAGCTGACACCTTCCTCGGTTTAAGAGCTGATGTTTCTCTTCAGCAATCTCGTGTCTGCTTCTGATTTCTTAATCTTGAGAGTCACAGATTACTCAGCCTCACAGTCTTCTAGAGAGTCTGAATTAGTAATGTTTGAGTGAATAGCTACCTGTAAGCATTTAACGGTGAAATTTGCTGAAACAATGAGCCACCGTGGGGGGGCGGGGGGGACGTTGGTGTGACCTACCAGACTGTGGGGAGCAGTACACCCACAGCTGGCGGAGGAGTTGGGAGAGCAGGGTGACCTTGGCAGGTGCTCCTGTGTGGGTGCAGGAGCCTCATTATGCCCCTCCTCTGCACTCCCTGCAGTCCCTCCTGCCCTGCCCTAATGTTCTCTGCCTGGCTTTCCCTGGCTCAGCACCACCTCTCAGCTCCCCCGCCTGCCTGCTTTTTAATAACGTGGCGAGTATTTATCTCCACGCACGCACAGCAGACGTTTTTGGTTGCCCTCCATTAGACTCTTCATTCGACCCTCTTAAGAGAATCCCGATAGGAGCCTCTTAGTATTCCGCAGGGCTGTTCCTGTAATGCGTTAGAGGATATAGGTGCCACTCGTGTGCAGAGAGCTTGAAAAATGGCCAGGCAGGGCCAAGCTCCGGTGTTTGTTGTCAGCAGTGCCGGCAGGATAATAAATCAACCTGTCTCATGTCAAGGGTCAGTTCGTTTGATGGTTAAAGTGTTTGGGCCAATCTAATCAGGCTGGGCACACCCCATTCATCTGTGAGCTTGGGGTGCCATCCTGGTGCTCTGAGGTGGGGCTTTCTCCCCAGAGGATTTTGCAGGAGCAGGCCCAGGCAGGGATGAAGCAAATAGATTGTAGCTCAGAAGAGGGAACTGCCTGCTGGGATTCCTTAGCTCCAAGAAAAGGCGGGGTGCAGGAGTTGGCACTCAAGGGGAACTGCTCTGCATCTTGCTCTTTAGCTTGGGGGTGGAGGAAGATGTAACTTTAAATGATTTATTTGGTGTTTCTTTTAGAGTACTGAGGAGCAGGGATTGCTCTAGAATTTGAGAGCAGTATAGAATTGTGAGGTCCATTTGCTTAAAAAAAGGCAGAGATATAGCACAGAGCTAGAGTCACTGCCTTGCATACTCTGATCTCAGTTTAATCATTAGCACATACAGTCCCCTGAGAGACCTAGGGAGTGATCCCTAAGCACAAAGTCAGGAATAGTTCCTGACTTTAGGATATTGCCTATTTCCCCTCCCCAGACCTTACCCTCCCGCCCCATAAAACATCAAAAAGTCTGATAAAGTGCTACTGAGGTTCATAAAATAAAAACTTCTTCTTCTGCAGTCTCTCTCTATTTGTCACACTGCTTTTATGTAATCATCATCATCATCATCTTCCCGTTGATCGTAGATTTCCTCGAGTGGTCTCAATAACGTCTCCATTCGTTCTAGTCCTGAGATTTTAGAAGCCTCTCTTTACTCATCCTTCCCAAAGGTGCCTCATTGGAGGCTCTTTCAGGGTCAGGGGAATGAGACCCATCATTGTTATTGGTTTTGGCATATGCATACACCACAGGGAGCTTGCTAGGCTCTCCCATGTGGGCAGGAAACTCTCAGTAGCTTGCCAGATTCTCTGAGAAAGAGAACTAGGCTATAAGCTTCCGGTAACTTAGTTTTATAGTCTCTGGATCTTGGCCGTACATGGGATTACACAGTGCCAAGGGCAGTTTCTGGGTATGACCACCTAGCTACTGGAAAATGGGGGATCTGGGTGGAAGAGGCCAGTCCCGATCTGAGCAGGCTTGGAGATCTCAGCCCCGGGTCTACCACGATTTTAAATAAAGAAAATCAGCATTGAAATCTTACCATGTTTCCCCCTCTCACCTCCATACTTTGTAGTATCAGTTTTAAATGAAAATATAAGAAAATTTAGTTTATGTGAAGAATCATGAAATCACCTAGTTTCATTTTGTGAGTTATTCCTCCTGAGTGCTTCCAGTACATTCAAAGAGGTCAAGCATATGTAAGGGAAAGAGGGTCACCAAGGGGCATGGTCCCACACCCAGGGCTCATTTTGACATCTACTTCCTGCCCCTCTCTTCTGTTTGGAGTAGACTATGAGAATGCTGAGTCAGGCATAGCCCCAGCCATGACCCCAAACAGCAGACAGGCAATGCCTTGAATCTTGAATCTTACTGCATAAAAATTTAGGTCCTGAGTCAGGGCTGTTACTGTACATATCAGGCATCACTAAGAGGAGGGGATGGCACTACCTGATCTATGTTAGCATTTCAGGTTCTATTCCTGATGGTGATGCTTGGTTCCTATGTAGAGACCTCTACTTAGCACAGGGGTTTTGGTGGTCCTGAAGGAGGAGCAGGCAGAGCAAGGCTCATAATGTCCAGGGTAGAAAAGAAAAGACTTATTCTAGAAGGGCTGGGGCGAGGGTACAAAGTGAGTTCATGTGTGAGCCTTCATGCCTTCTTGTCCTACCAATTTCACCCACAGAATGCCAGTTAAGAGGGCACATGGGAAATTTAAGACATTAACAATGGAGCATGCAGTGAGGAGGCTCTGATAAGACTTGCTGCTATCAGGTGACCACTTTTCATCAGAGGCCACCTGGCTACTCCCAAGTAGGCAAGAGACAGAGTTCTGGTGGATTTCGTTTAGTGGGAGAGAAATAGCTTGTGTTATCCCACACGTTAACAGAGCAACAGAGACAGCAACATGGGAGATAAGATTTTTAGGTTCTCCCTGACTTGAATGGCAGAGGGTGACATTGCTCTGAATTCTAAGATATCTTGGAGTGTGGGAAAGGATTCAGCATTTGGTTAGGACTCAGGATGCTGCTTTTCCTCTAGTTTCTTCCACTCACCTGTCCAGATATCACCAGCCATGCTGTCAGATCCAGTGGTTTTGACACCAAGTTTAGATTACTTGGTTTCTAAAGTTAAGATATAAGAAATATTGTGCATGGGTGTGAGGAAATAAAATGGGGTGAAATGACATGACTTTGATCCTCATCCTAGGTCCAGACTCTGGCATCACATGGCCTCCTAGACATCATGAATGTGGCTCTGGAGGTCCGAGCATCAAGCAGCTCTGTATTCTTTGGTCTTCAAAGAGAATAACTGCCGAACTTGACTGGCTGAATATGACCAAGAGTGGACCTCAGGGGCCCCCGAACACCATTTGGGACCTCCTTCTGCTCTTCAAATGAGAATTGTTTTGAATGAGGGTCAGAGTCAAAAATAGAAACAAAATAAATGGCAAACATTGATCACATGGAGCTGTCTGTGCCTTTTCTGGATTGGGAAGGGAGAATTGTCTGCCCAGGTATTTTGCAGATGAAGAAACAGAGCACGACAGGCTGAAGGCTTACAAATAGCAGACATTTATTACCCATATTTCTGTATCCCAGAACTGGTATTATTATGCTAGAATGGTTTAGGTTGGGTGTTAGCCTTTCCAAGCTGCTTTTCTACTTGTCCCAGCCTGGTAAAAGGTCAGAGATGTCTTTGAGATAACATTGATCAGGGTGCTCATACCATCACCCACCCACCTCCCCTCATTTACTCCCAACAGTCTCTACCTCCTAACACTGTCACCTCTGGGGGCAGAGTTCAACCTCTGAATGCAGGTGGAGGTACAGACATTCAGACACTAACACTGCCTAGTCCTGAGAGTAGGAGAGGAAGTGGAGGGATTTCAGCTTTCTGCTCGCATAAAGTGTTTGGTAGTAGATATCAGGAGAAGGCTGATAACCTAAGACAGTCAACCCCTTGTTAGTTTTTGTCCAGCCTAAGAGAGTCAACATTTTGTTAGCTATTGAGTTGTAGAAGACCCAGGATAAAGAGAACAGAGTGTAACAGAGTCCCACATTTAAGTTTCTGGGCTCGAGGAAAAAAGGGGACCTCAAACAGGAGGTGAAAGGAAATGGGTTTGTGTGCTGGGCTTCAATGCTAGGGGGCTCAAATGAGGCTGAAAAGAGACCTGCAGTGAGTGATATTTGGGATTGAACATACTGTGCCCTTCCTTCCTCTATCCAGTGGAATGCCATAATTCTTCTCTGGAACTGCCTGGGTGTCGTTTGTCTTTGTACACATACAAGTTTGTTTGAAAACTTTCACTGAAATAGACCTGTGAAGACAAAACAGTGATGCTCATGTTATTCCACACTTCCATGCTAGTCATTGCCCCTATGCTTACTGGATGCTACAGACAAGAGTGAGAGATCATAGCTTCTCTGTGTGTGAGGGGAATCAAGAGTTATTCCTTATAGTTACGTGTGAAAAATTTACCTGCATGTTCAGGAACAGAGCTTAGAAAAGTGCATTGTTTGTTTGTTTGTATTTGCATAACTGAGCCTTGAATGGTGGTTTTCCAAAGCATATGATGATCCTGTCTTGAAAATATGGGGAGGAGAACCAGACTGCCAAATGTGTTCCTTTAACCTAGGCACTGACTTCCAACTCTCCCCAGCTGTATACGACAGAAGCATCCTTGGGAGGAGCAGCTCTAGGTTAGCACAGAATCATTCAATCATGGGGCATACCCAACTTCTGACCATAAATGGGAGCCCTGAGTTGTCATTTATCCTTAAAAATGAGGGATAATTGCAGGTACAGAGTTGGTTGGATGAGGAAAGAGAAAGAGAAGCTAAAACTGTGGTGATGAAGGGTTTGACAAAGGCCAGGGGAGAAGATGCTGCATCTTCTAGAAGGTATTAAACTAAAATTAAACAAACAAAACCACAAAAATTAAGTGCAAGCATATCTTGTCAGTGGGATGGCCCTTATTTCTAGAATCTGGATCTCTAATGCACTCCCTTCAAAATGGACATTTGTATTCTGGAAATCTTATGGATATAACATCCATAAAAAATGAAGGAGCCCTGGAGTAGAGCTCACACACACTCTCACTGTGTGATCTCAGGGAGGAGTAGAAAGAAAGGCAAGAGAGTTGCAGAAAGTGGCCCAGCGTTGGGGAGTAGGGGCTGATTAGAAATTCACTCCTTGACATTTGCTGAATGAATGCCTCCTAGGAGGTGCAAAGGCATGGGGTCCCCTAGGGGCTGAAGTCTCAAAATAATACTCTTGTTTAATCTCATTAGCCACAAGAGAAAGAGGAAATAGGCCAGCAAACACCATGCTTGTGTGATAGACATTCTTGCTCAACCAGGCTGGGTGAAGGTCAGGCCAGAATGCTCTCAGGGCTATAAGCTGTGACCCTGAAGTCATCTCTATTAGTCCAAGAGACTAAGAGTGAGGTTATGACAAAGGAGTGAGGTCAGGGGGAACTGGAGGCACAAAGGTCATGTGAGAGCCCACACCACTTCTATTTCTGGAGTTTTTGTTTTTTAACATTAAGGTGGTGGTTTAATTTCAGGCTCTAGTATGTAAGGGTTTTACCCCTTTGATTAATATTCTGCTTTAACAAACTTAATCTCCAGAGGGAAAAAATTAAAAACTAAACTTTAAGATATAGAAAAGTTTAAACCAAAATATTCATATGCGTGATTTTATCCCACTGAAGTCATAAAATATAGTTTTGATGCAAGTTTTGCCAAGGACAGGGCTAAAGAAGGCAAAAGTGCTCAGGGCCAGAGCTGGCCAACCCAGCTGTACTTGTCAAGGTGATGAATGTGACAGGGCCACAGGGAACTTCAGTGGCAGGAGATGAAGAGTGATACTTTCTCCTGTGTTTATATACATGGGCACACACACAAGACCTTTCAATGTGCGAACAGGTGAAGTTTCCAAATAGAACTTGTTTTTTTCTTTCTTTAGTGTTTTGAGCATATTTCTAATGAGAATTTTCTCAGTCAGTCCAGCCTGTATTTGGGGAGTGACTTGAGAGTTTGTGCAATGATTTTGGTCCCAAAGTAAAGGAGATTACTGTCTCCTGTTGAATAAGATCAGTGCATCATCTGCAGCTGGAAGAGTCCCCTCATGGTCAGGCACTTTATCAAAAGAAAAGCAAGAACCATGCAACACACTTATTCCTTTCGACCCATAGCACTACCCTCCCACCACACACACACACACACACACACACACACACACACACACACACACACACACACACACTCCTGGAGGGCACATTGGCTAATTCTAATTTAAGCCTTTTTTTTTTTAGCATCAGAAATTTAGGGGATTCATAGATAAATATGTTGCAATTGTGCTTGCAACATTTTGCAATACGTGTCTTGTGACCTCATGATAGAGATTTTATATGCAAAGCAGCTCGTGGGAATTTTTGCCCCTATGTTGTAGATAAGCAACCAAAGTTCAGAGAAATTAGACCATTTGAGGAACCAAGACTAAATTCTTAGTGCTACTTGTTCACTGATAGCATATGATTTTTTCCCCCCTTCAAGATTATGGAATATGTTTTTGTCTGCGTGTTTTCACCCTGGCCTGTCTAGCAGTGAGGTATAACTTGAGTTCTTGCTTTACCTGCTCCACAGTTACGTGCAAAAGTGACTGGGCTCATTCTAAACTTCTCAGTAGCACTGTGAACAATCTCAGTTCTGACTTAAAAGGTCTCCATAGAAAGCTCCATAGCAACTCAGAGTTAATCATCTCATTACATCAGGATTCTCCTTCCCAAACAGCCAGTTAGCCTCCTGTTTCTCCCCTCCCACTTCACGTTCCAACTGTTGAAATGGAATTTCTGGAAAGGGAGAGGCAGACTTCCCCGTGGGTCAATGTAACGGGCAGTGAAAGGCTCACTCATTATTGCCTATGAGCAGCACAGTGGGAGTTGTTCACGAACCATGAGAGGCAAGTCACACTGGACTGGAAGGAACAAACCAGGTTTTGTTCCTGGTAGACAGAGATGTGAGATGTAGGAAGCCCTCTGGTCATGCCCAAAGCATCAAAGAACTGGGAGGAGCTGACCTCAAAGATGCAGCGTGACTTGCAATAAAACTAAAAATCATAAAAGTTTCTAGCTTCCATGGGATAAGCGAATGCATTAGCCTTACATATTAAACTAGTAAAACATTTCATAATAATACCAAATATTAAATAAAATAAATTTAAATAATGAAAGTATTTTCTTTAATCTAAAAGTTAAGTTTTAACTCTCTGATTTTTAAAACATTATGTCCACCCCCACAACTGCTTCCCCAGGCTGGTGGATGGTGACAGATGAATGAAGGAATGGGGAAAGTGGGGAAACGAAGGAAGAGGCCCCAGGCTGGCTGATTGGTAGTCAGTGACCGTTTATTTCATCCTCATTCTCATCCTTACAGATTTATTCTCCTACAGCATAGTTGTTTCTTCCTCTAATACAGCATAGTAATTTCTCCTTTTCCCCTACTACAGTGTCGTTATTTTCTTACCCCTTTGCAGTGTTGTTATTTCTTTTTCTCTCCTTCCTTACAGTATAGTTATACAGAAATTGTGAAGGGTGGGAGTACACAAGTGTGGGTTGAAAATTATCATAACTACAAACAAATGCAAAGTCACTCCTTCAGGGGAGGTTCTAGGAGATTAACTCAGGAACAAAATCTCATCTGAGGATTCAGCACTCGAGATCACCAGGAGGTCCGCTCAAGGGTGGAATCCCATCTCAGGCATACTGCTTCCTCCTTTCCTCAGCTAGGAATCCATTTAAACAATCATAGTGAATTGACTTCTTACTAACATTTTTAGTCATTTTGTATGAACCCAGTAAGAGATATATTAAGCTTAAAGAGTGGCTCTTCCTGGGGTCATCTCACCATATATCCCAGATTACAGTTCTCAGACCAGGTTAGTCTTTCCAAATCTTAGCAGGGTCCTTATTCAGTTACTTCTTTTTGAGTCATGCTAGAGTTTGTTCCATGACCATGCTCTTAACTTATTATACTTCCTTTTTTAAAAAAATATTTTATTAGTGAATCACTGAGGTACAGTTACAAACTTATGAACTTTCATATTTGCATTTCAGCCATACAGTGATCGTTTACCCATCCCTCCACCAGTGCCCATTCTCCTCCACCAATCCTCCCAGTATCCTTCCCAACCCCCACCCTATCCCCCACCACCCCACCCTGCCTCTGCAGAAGGGCATTCCCTTTTTTTCTCTCTCCTTTTGGGTGTTGTAGTTTGCAATAGAGGTATTGAGTGGCCTTCATGTTCCGTCTATGATCTACTTTTGGCACACATCTCTCAACCTGAATGGGTCCTCCCAACATCCTCTACTTGGTGTTCCCTTCACTATCTCAGCTACCTTTCCCCCAGCATGTGAGGCCAGTTTCCAAGTTGTGGGGCAGACCTCCTGGTCCTTATCTCTACTACTCTTGGGTGTTAGTTTTCCACTCTGTTACTTTATAATTCACAGATGATCGCGGTTTTTCTGTCTGTCTCTTTGTTCCTTTAAAAAAATTTTGTGTGTGTGTCACACCCAGCGATGCACAGGGGTTACTCCTGGCTCTGCACTCAGGAATAACCCTTGGCAGTGCTCAGGGGACCATATGGGATGCTGGGAATCAAATCCGGGTTGGCTGCGTGCAAGGCAAATGCCCTACCTGCTGTGCTATTGCTGCAGCCCCTGTCTCTCTCCTTCTGACTCATTTCACTTAACATGATACTTTCCATGTTGATCCACTTACATGCAAATTTTATGACTTCATCATTTCTAACAGCTGCATACTATTCCATTGTGTAGATGTACCAAAGTTTCTTTAACCAGTCATCTGTTTTTGGGCACTCGGGTTTTTTCCAGATTTTGGCTATTGTAAACAGTGCTGCAATGAACATAGAAATGCAGATGTAATGACATTCTACTATACCTTTTTGCCTCTCCGGGATATATTCCCAGGAGTGGTATTGCTGGGTCAAATGGGAGCTCAATTTTTAATTTTTTGAGAATTGTCCATATTGTTTTTCAAAAGGGCTGAACCAGTTGGCATTTCCACCAACAGTGAAGGAGAGTCCGTTTCTCTCCACATCCGTGACAACACCAGTTGCTTTTGTTCTTTTGGATGTGGACCAGTCTCTGTGGTGTGAAATGATATCTTGTTGTTGTTTTATTTTTTTATTTTTATTTTTTTAAATTTATTTTATTGAATCACCATGTGGAAATTACAAAGTTCTCAGGCTTATGTCTCAGTTATACAATGCTCAAGCACCCGTCCCTTCACCAGTGCCCATATTCCACCACCAAAAAAAAAAAAAATGGGGCTGGAGCGATAGCACAGCGGGTAGGGCGTTTGCCTTGCACACAGCCAACCTGGGTTCGATTCCCAGCATCCCATATGGTCCCCTGAGCACCGCCAGGGGTGATTCTGAGTGCAGAGCCAGGAGTAACCCCTGTGCATAGCCAGGTGTGACTTAAAAAGCAAAAATAACAACAACAACAAAAAAACCAGTACACCTCCCACTCCTCCACCCCCACCCCCACCTGCATAACTGATAAAATTCACTTCATTTTCTCTTTACCTTGATTACATTCCATATTTCAACCCAAAACTCACTATTGTTGTTGGGGTTTCAACACAGAACTCACTATTCTTCTTGGAGTTTATCCCCCCAAACTACGGCCCTATTGACAAGGAAACATTTGATAATGAGTTCTCCACTAATGAGAATGAAGAGGTATAAGGATTTAGGATTTCTGTGTTTTAGTAATTAAGTACATGGAGATTTAAGTGGAAAATTTCATCATTTCCCTTCCTGGGGCAGCATAAAGCAAAAGCTAAGTTCACAGTCTGGGGACATGGCTGCGAGCACTTGCTGGGTTCAGAAGTAATCTAGCTGGCTCTGGATCTTGGTCATTCAGCAGCAAAGCGGCTGTGCAAATGCATGGCCACCCTGTTGGAATCTCTTGTTGTTGTTTTAATCTGCATCTCCCTGATGATTAGTAATGTTGAGAATTTTCTCATGTGTCTTTTAGCCATTCAGATTTCTTCTTTGAGAAAATATCTGTTCATTTACACCCCCCCCCATTTTCTGATGGGGTTGGATGTTTTCTTCTTGTAGAGTTCAACCAGTGCCTTGTATATCAACCCCTTATCAGATGGATATTGGGTGAATATCCTTTACCATTCTTTTTGTTTTGTTTTTGGGTCACACCCGGCGATGCACAGGGGTTACTCCTGGCTCTTCACTCAGGAATTACCCCTGCCAGTGCTCAGGGGACCATATGGGATGCTGGGATTAGAACCCGGGTCGGCCGTGTGCAAGGCAAACGCCCTACCCACTGTGCTATTGCTCCAGCCTTATCCTTTACCATTCTGTAGATTGTCTTTGTATTTTGGTCACTATTAACCTGTTATACTTTTTTTTTTCTTTTTGGGTCACACCCAGCGATGCTCAGGGGTTACTCCTGGCTCTGCACTCAGGAATTGCTCCTGGCAGTGCTTGGGGGACCATATGGGATGCCGGGGATCAAACCTGGGTCAGCCGCATGCAAGGCAAACGCCCTACCCGCTGTGCTATCGCTCCGGGCCCCCCGTTATACTTTTTATGGCACTTATCTTGTCTCTTTTTGATGCCAGGGTATCAAAAAAGCCAGCTTACAGCTTCCCTGGCTCCATCCTTGCCCCTCACTGGGATCCTCCTTTTGGAGATGTTAGAAACTAAGGGCAACTGAGGCTTAAGTCAGGTACATATCATTGATTCCCAGGAGTAAATATTATTTGGAGTCAATTAATATTATAAAAGCATAGCATCAACTGTCTTGTATCTATACAAAAAAGGACATTGCTGAACCGTGCAAAGGGCATAGAATAAAGATAAAAACAATATATAGGATTATTAGTGCCTGATGGAATTGGGTATGCCTCAGGAGCACTGTTGTGGGAGTAATTCAATAAACCTAAACTCCTGCAGGAGGAGCAAAGACAACCCAATGTTATCCAACAATGTCCCAAATTTTATATATACTATTTAGCAGTGGCCCCCTCTGTCAACATGTCTACTTAAGAAATGGGAAACTGACAAGTAATTTTTAAGAACTTGCAATTTGTAAAAATAAAGTCAATGTTAATAATCAAAAGAGGAGTTTGGCCACACCAAGGAATAATCTGCTTTGTATGCCAGTAGGATTTATGGTATCTTTGCCAAGATATTTTCCCTAAGTTTAAAATAGAAATGGTTGGAGATTAGTTTTATGGTGCCATCTGGATATTTAACAACACTAAATGACTTCTCTGCTTTTCTGACCTAAAAAATGTATCACACTGGGAGAAACAGACTGTCCTGTTTATCTACTACATCCCCTAAATTGGGTCATGTTAGAGAGGTAGAAGTGTTAGGCTGAAGTCCACCTGGTCATTTTGGTAGTAGATTCATCTGGATGAAGCCCAAAGTGAATCAACTTATTTAGTGTAGATTCATAGGATAGTTTTTAGAGCAAGAGTTTGGACTCAAGAGCCCTAAACTCAAATTCACTCATTACTAGTGATCTTTGATGATGATCAAAGTCATCATCCCAAGGCCTTAGTTTCTTAGGAATCTAAAATCTATGAGAATTATGTTTCTGGTGATGTAGTGTTACAATTACCTGGTGAAGAATAAAGTATATTCAGATCTTATTATTAGATGATAATTTAGTAGCAATTTATTAGTACCTTTCCTAGACTCCAGGCTATAGCCAGCTAGTCTATAGGAATATAGTAATCAAGAATTGTAAGGGTCTTAATATTTGTGTCTTCGGCAAATCTGTACATTGCAATCCTAAGCCCCAAAGTAATGACAACTAGGAGGTAAGTCTTTGGAAGAAGCTTAAGTAATGATAGTAGAACCACTGTCATGGGGTTAGTGCCATTATAAGATATTTTAGAGGCTCCTTCAACTCTTTATTATGTGAAGGGGTCCAATGAGCAGTCATCAATCTGCAGCCCTCAAGAGGCCCTCACCACACCAGTACTGAATCATTCTGGAACTCTGATCTTGGGCTTCCAATATCCAGAACTATAAGAAATAAATACTGTGCGTGGGGAGATAGTACAGTGAGTAAGGCATTTGCCTTGCATGTAGCTGACTGGGGTTTGATCCCCCAGCACTCCACATTATCCTCTCAACCACACCAAAAGTGATCCCTGAATGCAGGCAGAGTCAGGAGTAAACCTTTAGCACTTCCAGGTGTGGCCCTAAACCTTAAATAGCACTGTAGTGCTGTCATCACGTTGTTCGTTGATTTGCTCAAGCGGGTACCAGTAATGTCTCCATTGTGAGACTTGTTGTTACTAATTTTGGCATATGGAATACGCCATGGGTAGCTTGCCAGGCTCTTCCGTGTAGACAGGATACTCTCGGTAGCTTGCCGGGCTCTCCGAGAGGGATGGAGGAATTAAACCCAGGTTGACCACGTGCAAGACAAACACCCTACCTACTGTGCTATTGCTTCAGCCTGACCCTAAATAAATAAATGAAAAAAGAAATGAAATAAATTTATATTGTTTTTGTTGTTTGTACTTTGATGTACCATCCTAAAGTGACTAAGACCAACACCCTTGTAATAGATCTGAATGCAATTGAACTACAAACAAGCTAAAAAATTATGTATAAAGTAAACATGCTACATTCCAGTCCTTCATTCATGATTCTTCTTCTGGTTTTGAAGCATTAGCAGACTTGCCTTCTGCCTTAAAGCCTTCCATACCAAAGAAAGTAATAACCCATAAGTGAGAGAGTAGAGGCTTTCAGAAAAACTGAAGTTGATGGTAGTCTTGTGCTTCTTTTGGGTAAGTTTCCATGGTTTCTCTAAGAAATGCAACACTTTCTTTTACTTAATGGACAGACTCAAGGAAATAGGCCATTGATGCACTGTTAGAGCTTGTCTGATGGAACCCCTTAAACCTTAATGCTGGTGACATCCTTTTATAATGGTGGTGTAGTGAAGAAGGGAGAGAATGAAAAGAGGGGAGAAGTCTTTGAAGGACTGTACTTAATGGTTTAAGAACTCTTAATGGGATAGTAGGTTTCAGAACTCACAGAACTATGGATATGAGTGGATTGAAAATTCCATCCCACATTAGCCTGCTTGTCTCATATAACAGGTAAACTCAAAAAGACCAAGAAGAACTTATGAAGTTCATAGTTCAGGGACATGAGTTTGACAAAAGAGTGAATTCTAACGTTAAGATTATAGAATACCTTTTATCCCTTACCACAGCAATGAGACTTCTATGCTATCAAAAGATTACAGCTCAAAGAATTTCAAGTTCCAGACCCTAAATCAGATGAAATATTTTTGATAAACTAGAGACAGCAAGAAAGATAAAAACAGTGCCACTAGAGAAAAACATAGCCTTTGAAATAATAGCTCCATTGGGGAACACTAGAAATAATATACAAATAAATATAGAAGCATTAAAAAAATTTGTGTTAAAGACCCATTCACCTCAACTATATTTACCCAATGAATTATACACACTTTTCTAAAAAAAAAAACGATCGGGCAAACTAAGAAAAATGCTATCATTTGTGGAAGGAAATCAAGCATCAAAACCAGAAACAGATAAGGGAGATCTTGAAATTATCAGTAGGGAATTAAAACAATCAAGATTGTGTTGATATAATATGGTAAATCTCATCATAATGGAAAAGAAAACAAAAAATATATGAGTAAAGATAATATGAAAAAAATGGTAAAATCTCTGAGAAAGAATCAAAGGAAAGTATCAGAAATAAAAATCACTATAACAAATTAAAAATATCTTATGGGTTGATGAGTGTATAACTGAGAAAAGAATCAATCATTGCATTTAAAGCAATGTCAATAGATATTAAAATTTTAAAAATACACAGAAGAGTATTAAGGAGTCATGAGACAAGTACAAAAGATTTATGATATGTATAAGAGAAATACCAGAAGGAGAAAATAGAAACATAAAGGAAGGAAAAATACAGAAGAAATATCTTAATGTGTAAAGTTAAGAATTTTATATAATAAATGGGAGGCATCAAACCACTGATCCAAGAATTCAAGAGGACACAAAACAAAATGAACAAATAATTAGATAAAAATGCCCCTAGTTATATCATATTTAAATGTACAAAATCAATGACAAAAAAAATCTTGAAAGAATCTCTGGGAAGGTGCGAACACATTGCCTACAGAGGATCAAGAATGAGAATTACATCAAGTTTTCGTTAGAAACTGCAATCGAGAGAATAAAGTAAAATATTCAACAGCTGAAAGCAAAACCTTCACCAACCTAGATTTCTGTATTTAGTAAATTTATCCATTAGATATGAAATGAAGAATTTATTAGACAAACAAAAAAATCAAAGATATTCACTTAGTAGGGCCCCCTGGTAAAATAGAATTTCTTCTAAAAGTAGAAAATTGACCTTTTTCAGAATCTTGGCTCTACATAAAGAAAGAAAAAGCAGTAATATGGGATAGGTTAAGAAAAAGTACTTATTTGAAATTCTTAATTCAACAAATAATTGGAAGTAGAGGAGAATACTTTTTTACAAGGTATGACCACTCTCTATGATGTGAGTGCTATGGTGTTATTGGAAAGCGGATTTTGTTTATTCTGTAAGCATAAATTTAAAAAACTAAAATTAAGAAATAAGAGATATGACCAAAAGAAAAAAATTATAGCTGCTCAAAGAGGAAGCTGAAGAATAGAAGACCGAAAAAAAAAAGCACAAAGACCACTGTAACAAATAGAAAGTAATTAAATATATGATCACTGTCACTGTCATCCCGTTGCTCATCGATTTGTTCGAGCGGGCACCAGTAATGTCTCTCATTGAGAGACTTATTGTTACTGTTCTTAGCATATACAATATATGGTAGATTAATCAAAATATATATATTAATAAACACTACAAATGTGACCACTATAAATATAATAATTACAAATCAGAAACGGTTTCTTGAGCACAAGGTATCTGTCTAGACAAAAAATATGAAGACAGAGCTACACCAAAAGTAAAGAAATGAGGGCTCTGTAGATATGGGTCAGTAAAACAACGCAGCCTTGCGGCCTGAGACACTAACACTCTCCAACCTACCAAGAGTCATTCTGGATACCACAACTGGGTGTGTGCGAGCACCACAACTAGGGCTTTTTGAGCACTGCAACCCCTTTTGAGCATTGCAATTAAGTATGTGAAAACAGAAACCAAATTTTTTATAAGGTGAGAACATTCCATACAACTCAGTAATACCACTTCTTGGCATCTACCCTGGAAACGCAAAAACATTAATTCGGAAGGATGGATGCACACCTGTATTTACTCCAGTGCTCAGTACAATAGTCAAGATTCAGAAACAGTCCAGATGTCCAACTATGACGGGCTGGATCAGCAAATTTTGCTATTAATCTTTTAATTTTATTATTTATTTTTAATGGAAACATCTTGATCTACAAAGTTATTCATAATACATTGGTTTTAGTCATTCAATAGTCCAACACTAATCCCATTACCAGTGTGACCTTCCAATGTCTCCTGGTCTCCTCCACCCCCAGCCTTCTGCCTTAGAGGAACAAATGAATTCACTTCATATTGCTTATTACACCAAAATGGCAAATAGAATTATAAAAAAGGTAATAAAAGTAATTTTATTATCACTGCATCACTGTCATCCCGTTGATCAATTTGCTTGAGTGGGCGCCAGTAACATCTCCATTTATCCTAGCCCTGAGATTTTATTTTATTTTATTTTTACTTTTAATTTTTTGCTTTTTGGGTCACACCCAACATTTCACAGGGGTTATTCCTGGCTCTGTACTCAGGAATTGTTCCTGGAAGTGCTCAGGAGACCATATGGGATGCCGGGAATCGAAGCAGGGTTGGCCACGTGCAGGGCAAACATACTACCTGCTGTGCTATTGCTCTAGCCCCTAGCCCTGAGACTTTAGCAGCCTTTCTTTACTTGTCTTCCCAGCGGTGCCACATTGGAGGCTCTTTCAGGGTAAGGGGAATGAGTCCCATCATTGTTACTGCATTTGGCATATTGAATACACCAGGGAAAGTTTGGCAGGCTCTGCTGTGTAGGCAGGATGCTCTCGGTACCTTGTCAGCTTCTCTGAAAGGGAGAACTACACTATAAGAGGTCGTGCTGTTCTCTGAGAGGAAGAACTAGGCTATAAGAGCTGTATTTTTAAAAATTTATTGGACTTTGGGGTCACAGACAGCCATGTTCATAGCTTACTCCTGGCAGTAGGGGTTCAAACTAGGGATGGCTACACGCGAGGGAAGCAACTTAACCCCTGGGCTAGCTCTCTGACCCAACCCAAATTTTTCACTTTTAGTAAAGAATTTTTTAAAATTCAAATTACTTTTTGCTTTCTTTTTTGTTGTTTATAAGCCAAACTCAGTGGTGCTTAGAAACCTTATAAGATACTGGGGTCAGCTACACACAAGGCAAGCACCTAAACCTGGTACTATCTCTCTGACCCAAATCACCCTTCATTAAAAACACTATTTAGGCGGCCAGGGAGATAGCTCAGTAAGAAATGTGTTCAATCCCTAGTGCCACATCACCTGGTTTGCGCCACCAGGCGTGGCTCTAGTGGCCCCGAGCAATGCTGGGTTTGAGCATCAAACTGTCAGGTCATCATGATAAGGCCTGGGCACTGTTGGGATACCCAGCACTGCTAGATGTGACCCTTACTAAGTATCATTATTAATTTTGGGAGCACACCCAGTAGTACTCAGGGGTCATTCTTGGTTCTACACTTAGAAATTACTCCTGGTTGTTCTCAGAGGACTACAGGGGATGGCAAGGGTCAAACCCAGTTGGTTACATGCAAGGCAAGCACCCTACCTGCTGTACTCTCTCTCTCTGGTCCCCAAGCTATATTTTTTTTTTTTATTTTTGGGGTCACACCCAGCGATGCTCACAATTGTGTCACTAAAGTTATTATCTGAGAATTCACTGAGCTGGATGGTGCTGGCTGAACCTTCTTTGTTCTTATTTTTGTTCACTGAGCTCTGTTGGTGGACTTCTACAGAACTTTCTCATCAGATTTGCTGAAGTCCTACGGGGCTGTCAGTACTGAGAAATTTGAAGGCACACATGACTGCATGCTACAGAAGCTGTGGAGCTGGGCCATATATATATATATATATATATATATATATATATATATATATATATATGTCAGTTTGGTGGTTTGGCAGCTTGTTTGAGTTCAGTCATGGAGATGGGCCATTTAATGTCTGAGGAGATCATGTGTGGTGAGTGTTGGGTCTATCCTCCCCATTCAAAGAATGATGCAGAGTTTTCAGCCAGGAGATTTTCTACCTGGGTGGGTTTTGTGGCTTATTAGGAAGTTGTGCTATGCTTATACAATGAAATTCTGTGCAGTTGTAGGAAAGGATGAAATCATAACATTTTTTCTCTATATGGGTAGAATGATAAAATATCATGCTGAAGGAAGTCATTCAGAAGGAAAGAAATGGGTAAATACTGATCTCTCTCATGTGTTGAATATGAAATTACACAGTAAAGAGCCAAAGCAGTAGTAAAATGAGTAGGGTTCCTACCTTGCATGTGGCCAACCCAGGTTTGGACCCCAGTATCCTATATGGTCCCTAGAGCCTGCCAGGAGTAATCCCTGAGTATAGAGCCAAGGATATGCCCCAAGCACTACTGCGTGTGGCGCCCAAATCCAAACACAAGTACGCAGTAATGGAATAACAAAAGGCTATAGACAATAATACTGAAGTTGGTACAGGTCTGTTGAGTTTGGGGGAGGGAAGGATGTGAAGAAACATTGGGACAGTGGTGGAGAGAAGTGGACACCCTGGTAGTGGATGTGATGTTGGAATAAATATTCATGAAACTATTTTGAAGAGTATAGCAAATCACAGTACCTCAATAAATTATAAAAAAACATGTTTAATTAATTGGTGATAATCTAGATGAGACATATTCCTGGACTGCGCGGCTGCAAAGAGGCTGTGTGACACATGATCACACAGGGAAAAATATACATATATGCCTCTTGGAGAGCCCGGCAAGCTCCCAGAGTATCCCTCCCGCACAGAAGAGCCTGGCAAGTTCCCCGTGGCATATTCTATATGCCAAATACAGTAACAATAACAGGTCTCATTCCCCTCACCCTGAAAAGAGGCTCCAATCGTTGGGAAAAACGAGTAAGGAGAGGCTGCTAAAATCTCAGGGCTGGGACGAATGGAGACATTACTGGCGCCTGCTCAGGTAAATCAATGAACAACAGGATGACAGTGATACAGTGAATCTAGATGAGTCGTCTCTAAAACTGGGAATGATGTAGAATGTCCTCTTTACTCATTCAATAACCATTAATAAAATTAAATTTGATATACTGATTAATTCAACAAGACAAGAAAAGGAAACAAGAAGCAATATTTAGGTTGGAATGAAAGATAAAATTGTTTTTGTTTTCACATGACATAATATCTATAAAGTCATAATACAACAAAAATCATAGAACTAATTTTAAATTACATATATTTCAGGATATAAGTTAACATAAAGATTTTTATTTTTATGTCATCAATGAAAAATTAGAATTTGAAATATAAAACACTATTCGCATTTATACCAATGAAAGTCCTTAGGTAGAAATCTAAGAAAATGCATATATATATAAGCAAAAAATCATTCTATTTGTCTCTGATGATAGAAAACAAAAAATGAAGTAAATGGAAATATAATACAAGTTTACATGTTAAGATGGCATTCTTTCCAACTGCATTTATGCATTCAGTATACTTAAAACCAAATATTAGAAACATACTTTATGGGTATTAATGGTATCTAAAATATAAATGGTATCTTATTTAGAGAGACAAAAACCCCTCTGAATAATAATACAATATTAACGAAGACAAAAGTTGGAATACACACATTAACTGACTTCAATATTTATTATTATTTGGCAATACTCAATAAAATGTAGTTTTGCAAAAGAATAGACAAATAAATAAATGGTATAGAATAGGAAACCCATAGATATATTTACATATCCTCAGGGGACCATATGAGGTGCTGGGGATTGATCTCAGGTTAGCTGTGTGGAAGGCAAATGCTCTACTTGATGTACTATCTCTCACGCCACAGTAGATCATATACCTTTACAAAGGTTTATGGGTCATAGATCTGAATGCCAAGTAGAAAACAAAACAAAAACTTATAGAGAAGATATTATGTTTGATGATAATTTTCCAGATACTGATATCAAAAGCAACATCCTTGACAAAAAATTGACAAAGTGGAATTCATTAATTCATTACAATAAACAAAATTTCTGCACCATAAATGATACCATTAAGAAAATGAAAAAAATGAGCTATTGACTAAGAGAAAATATTTGCAAAATACATGTATTTTAGAGACTGGAGAGATAGTATAGTGGGTAAGACATTTGCTTTGCCTGTGGCCTATCCACTTTTGATCCAGCACACCATATATATGTATGTATATATATATATCCAGCCAGATGTGATCCCGTAGTGCAGATCAGGAGTAAGCTCTGTGCGCTGCTACATTTGACCACAAAACAAAAAAGGGCACATATTTTAAAGGACTTGTATCCAAAACATACATAAAATTTAAACCACAATAACAAAACAAACAGTGCAATTACAAAGTCCACAAAAGATCTAAACATATACCTCAATGAAGATATGCAGATGGCAACTAAGCACATGAGTATGCTCCCCATATTACGTCATCAAAGAAATTTAAACATAATTAGATATCATCACACACGTATGGTAGTGGTTAAAATTTAGAAGAATAATACCAAAATCTCGTTCATTTGTCATGCAACCACTGTGGAAGAACATTGGCTGGTGTCTTACAAGACTGAACATAGGCTTACTATGTGATCTGAAAATCAAATCCTCTGGGTATTTACCCAAAGGAATCAAAAACTTAGAGTGGGGGTCAGAGTGATGATACAGCAGGTAAGGTGTTTGCCTTGCATGTGGATGACCTGGGTTCCTTTCCTACATGATCCCCTGAGCACCACCAGGAATAATTCCTGAGTGCAGGGCCAGGAGTAACCCCTGAGCACCACCAGGTATGAGCCAAAAAGTTAAAAAAAGACTTAGAGTGATAAAACTCCTTGACTTGAATACTAGTCATAATTGCCAAAAAATAGAAACAAAAATTTCAGACATGTTTCTTAATATGCAAATGAATAAACAAAGTATTGTACATCTGAATAGTAAGATATTATTCTTCAATAGAAATAAGTGAGCCATCAAACCAAAGAAAGACAGAGAAGACCACTTCAGAAATTGCTCAGTGAATAAATATATAACTGTCAGAACATATTATATATGGTAGAATTCCAACCCTATGACAAACTGGAAAATGTAAAACTATGGGGATGGAGATTAGTGTTAAAGATCAAGGATTCTGGGTTAGAGAAATGTGTAATTAGGTAGAAAACAGGGATTTTAGGGCAGTGAAATTACTCCTTATAAAACTACTGGATATATGACATTCAGTCATCAGAATCTGTAGAATGAACCAAGAATGGATCTTAAAGTAAGCTATAGACTTTAGTTAAACAGGATATCTAGATATTGGGTCATCAGTCCTAACAATTGTACCACCCTCATGGGTATGGGAGGATCTGTGAAGATCTTTGGGAATTCATTGTAATTTCAATAATTAAATTCATTATTTCTAGTTTTGATAAATATGAAATTGTTCTAAATAAGATTTTATTTAAATAGCACAAACCCCATAAGAATAATAACTACAGGGTAAAATTTGAATATTTAAGTTATTTTCATATCTTTCCCTTGTTTTTTGTGGGGTTCATGCATAGTATTGCTTGGAGGCCATCCTGTGCCAGAGGCAATCCTATCCCAAAATTTACACTTGCTCTATATTCCCAGTCTTTACTGACTTCCATTAAATTTAGGTATATAGTATTTGGAGGGGAGGTTCAGGCCACACTCATCTCTGTTAAGGGCTCACTCCTAGCTCTGTTTTTAGGGATCCCTCCTGGCAGGGCTTGGGACAAATATATTGGGTGTCTGGGCTGTTTTCAGGGTATGCAAGACATTTTGCACTATACTATGTCTTCAGTCCCTATGTATACTTTGAAAATTCATCTGTCTTTTGTATAGAATATATTGTTCCATAACTCAATATTATTTCTTTGCAACCATAATATATATATTTTTTTGCTTTTTGGGCCACACCTGGCAATGCACAGGAGTTACTCCTGGCTCTGCACTCAGGAATTACCACTAGCGGTGCTCAGGGGAACCATATGGGATGCTGGGAATCGAACCCTGGTGGGCCGCATGCAAGGCAAATGCCCTACCCGCTGTGATATTGCTCCAGCCCTTTGCAACCATAATTTTAAGCATTTTGCTTCATATCAAAGTATTCTATGAAGTTACCACTATGAATGGTTACTAAATAATTCCACTATAAGAATGATTCTTGTAGATGGATGCTTATGATGATTTCACTTACTGAACATTATTTTAGGTAAGTCTTTCTGTAAAATTTTGGTAGTTTTTCTTGAATAAATCTCTGGAATTAAGAGTGGACGCTTTCAGAACTTTTGATGTAAATTCTCATTTGCTTTCATTACTTACTCCCTAAAGTTATCAGTTTCAAAAGTGTAGAACAAATTATGTATACTTATTAGAAAAATTGGCAGAAACTCATCTCAACAAAGAGACACGGAGAAGCTAAGATTTATTGAGTGCTCTGATGGGCTGAGGGTCTAAGAATGAACAGAATCTTTCCTGTGTGGGTTGTGTGATGTGGTAAGCAAAAATCATGGACTAGGATGTGCACATACTTTGCTGGGGGATGATGGAGATGATGGAGTGAGTTGGCAGCCCAGGGTTTAGGCTGTCTCCTTGCAGGGAAGGAGACGGGAGGGCTTATATTCCACCTACAGAAACAGGCGTGGGGCTGCTACAGCATGGTCATCATTGGCAGATAAGAAGTAAATTGGCAGTCACCTGAGTCTCTTGAGGAGGACTGACATTCTTTCTGTCACATACTAATGGATAGGAGGACTAGGTGCAATGAACTACTTTAAAAAAATTTTATCGAATTACTGTGAGATAGTTACAAGTTTTCATGTTTGGGTTACAATCACACAATGTTCAAACACCTATCCCTCCACCAGTGCACAATCCCCACCACCAATAAAACTACTTTTAACCAGACAATTATATGATCAGAATTGGATTGTTGTGATTTTTTAGCTGCAATTTTCTAAACATGTTCAATATTAGTAAATTGAAGATCTAACTATAGAGTCATAACCAGTTTCAAAATTGTTTGTTCAACTGATCTCATTTCCATGGTATGTGTGCAAGCTCCTGTCTCGTTGAACTTAGTATGACTTTATCGGGTTTAAGGATTTTTATAGACCAGTTAAACCAAGACCTCAGCACCATGGTCACGATATAATTAATAGAACTTTCTTAGCAGCATGTTCAGTCAGTGCCCAAATATGTTTATATTCTTATGTACATACATGTATATACATTTACACCCATATTTAAATAGCTATTGGCTAATTTGGAGTGTGTTTCAAAGGAGGTTCATTTTGTGCTTGGCATTCTCTTCCACTTTGACCTTTTCCTCTGTTCAGTATCTCCTTCCTCTGCTTGTCGTTACAATTGCAATGGTATTTCTGGGTTCAAGGTTACCAGCCACCTGCTGCTTCCTCTAGGATTTTCCTTTTCTCCTTTAGTATCAGTGGCTGCTCTGGGATGATCCGCTAGGAGCAGTTTTCTTTCAAAGTGAGCATCTGCACATGAGATATCCCCATCAGACACTTTTCCCGGACTCCTATTCTAACACCTGTCAGAGTTCACTGCTAATAGGTTAGGGCCACCCCATCAAATCATGCATTAGGTTCACAGAGCTACTGTATTGCTCTCCTTTGTGAAGTTGTGTGTGAGAGCTTCTTGTTCTGCTATACAAGTTGCTTTATTTTTATGGGCATTCAAGGAAGTTTCAAAAAATTTACAAACACTGAAGCCTTGTCTTTGCTTTCATATTGTTGTTTCAGATGAGCCAGGAGACAGTGGTCTGTCTCTGAGGAGACAGACTGAGGACGGACTGAGGTAGGAACTTATTGGGAGTTTCAGGGCTGGGAGGGAGATGAGTATGAAGCCAATACAGCAATGAAAGAATGTTGAAATTTCAGACTAGAAATACAAGGAATGAACTGTAAAAAATGTCAGATGTAAAGCCATGAGACTTGGAGATCTCTACATGCTTGAATTTGTCATTTGCTCAACATATGTATATATATATATGTATATATATTCATTCATCAATGAACACTCAGGCATTGAAAATTAAACAATAAATAGCAAAGATACTGTTTCTTCTCAATTGTTGAATATCAGTTGATTAAAAAAGCTTCTATGACTTATAATCATGCTTATTTAAAGCAAGTTATACGCCAATGGTGAACTTTAGTATTTCTTAGAATTAAACATTTTCTTAGCTCTCTTCTCTGTAATCTTTTATTTTCTGATTTATCTGATAAATACTTGCATGTTCCTTCTCCCCAATGGCTTGTCATTGTTCCTGCAGTGTGACCTCTATTCCAGGGAGCCTATTTTGCTTAAGTCCTTTAAAATGATTAATTGATGATGACCTTTAAATTAAAATGCCATATTTCTTGAATCTAAAGATACATATTCTTTACCTGTGAGGCTTTCTGAAATCTGAATGCAGCTTGTAATTGATGGTTGCTTTTAGCAGGATCTTTTTTTTTTTTCCCTGAAAAGCTGTTAATAAATAGATGGCACATCTTGTAATTGATGGCATCTTAGAATGGAGGGAGGGTGGTGATTCTCAGTGGTGTGATGGAAATAATGGCTTACATTCTCACTAGCCTAGGAATTCTGTCTCTGAGGAAAGTTGCAATCAGAAATCTCATCCCAATTCTATATAACTTCCGTATTTTGTCTCTTGGTGATTTGAGATTGCTTTCTAATTTCTATTAAAAATTAATTTCTCCCTGTTTGGTCACTGATCCAGATGGATGTGCACTGGGTTGCTAACCCATTGTTTCTTTGGAAAGCTGGTGAGAAACCCGCCCACACACAGTCACCATTTGACACACCCTGCCCCCCACTAGTCTGCTGGTTTCTGCGTGCAGATTTTTAGGATCACACATTTCCTATTGGAGGATCCTCCAGGAAGATGTCTATCTAACTGACAACTTAAAAGCAAACACTTAAAAATATGACAACATTTCACCCTGAAATGTTCCTGAAAGGAACACTCTACTTGTGGATAGTGAAGAGATAATTGATTAAGCTTGTTATTTATGAAAGTAAAAAAAAAATTCAATGCTTTTAAAAAGGGGAGAAGTGAAGTTTTAAGAATTCTGCCCCTGCATCCCCCGCCCCACAAAAATGGATGGTCCTATTTTCAGAATGGAGATGTAAGCTAGTAGGAGAGCATGGCAACAGGGGTACCCAGTCTCTCTGGTCCTGTGATTGACAACACTGCTTGGGCAGGGATGAGAGTAGGGAGTGCAGGCATTGCCCCTGGCTCTGTGCTTCTGAGTATTAGTCTAGGGGACACTCAGGCTGTGCCATGGGCATTTGATTTAGGGACCACAGTTTTTTTAAAAAAGTAATGGCTCAGGGATCCCATTTAGAAACAGATGAATGCCAGGAGGAGAAAAGCAGTCATTTCCTTTTTCTGTTTTTCACTCCTCTTTCCCTTTTGAGGGGCCAGCTTATATGCATGTGTTGTATTTTTGGAGCTCTTGAAAATGGATTTATTGTGCTTTCAGGACAAAAAAAGCAAGATATCAAATATAGTACCATCAAAATTCACTAAGTCCAAGAATGCAGGAGCTGCATGGCATCCCTGAGGTCATTGACTTGCTAATGCATCTCCCACCCCCAGCCCACCTGGGCATGCGCAGAGCCCTCAGTGTGCTCTCCGTGTTTGCCAGAGTGCAGATGACCTGAGGCATGCCATGAAAATCCTGTCCAGCTATCCTCAAGTTTCCTTAAAATTTCCATTTATATGTTTCTGGATTATTGCCTTTTGTTTGATGTGCAGTAAGAGCTCAATAAATGAAGGCTAGTCTAAGCACAGAATCAACTTGTTTCCCCAGTGTAGATCTTTACCTCTTCCCTCCAAAATTTTGCTCATGTTATTTCCATTCTCTGCGAAACTGGATTTTCTAAGCCTTCTTCAAGATACCTTATCATTTACAAAATTCTTTTTAAAATGTTTGGGTCTCTCATTTAGTGCTCAGGAGGCCTGGGGGGCTCCTGCCAATGATTCTTGGCCAACCTTGACAGTGTGTCAGTGCTAAGATATGAAGATGTTGTTGTTATCACACCACGTCGGGAATTACTTAGGTCACCCCAGTAGTACTTAGAGGCATTCAGGGCTCTACCTGGTGATACTCACAGAACCATATGGTGATTAGGATTGAACCTGGGTTGAACACATATAAGGCTTGCACTTTGACCCCTGCACCATCTCTCTAGTCCTCAAGGTACTTCTTTATAATAATACATCCATGAATGGAATATTTCATTCCTTTGAATTTCTCTAGCTCTCATTACCTATTCTAAAACTCTCATGGGGGTTTGAACCATCCTAGCCTTCTGGGTCGGATGTTAGCCACAGAGAAACACCTCTAGTCCAAGTCCTATTTTCACTCCTAACAACATGTAGTTTTTCCTTAGGCTCAGAGAGAGAGCTACAAGTATCATCACTATTATCCAACCTGATCACTTTAATTCGCAAGTGAGAAGTTGGGCACATGAAAGGAAGTTATTTCTTCCTAAGACCCACAGCCTGAGTGTCTAGATACCGCCCGACATTTTTGGAGAAAGAACAAAGGAAAATAAAATCTCTTCTTTATCCAAAAGTAGAGTGTTCCTTTCAGGGTGAAATGTTGTCATATTTTTAAGTGTTTATTTTTGGAAAGGAAGGAAGTTTTTACTTGAAGATTTCTGAAATTAATCAGTAAGAGGTGTGCATTAAAGACCTTATAAATATGATCTATGTAACCATAGGGTTAAATACCATCAAATAATTGACTGGGTTTCAGAATATTAAGGGACAATTTACCATGGAATGACTGACCAATGTAGTATTGATGATTTACCCTAACCTTAGCAGTATAGGTGATAATAAAGTAATGTGAAGAATTCCATATCTTTTAAGAGGAGAAGGAAGCATTGTTTTTTACTACTACATTATGTGGACTGTTAATGTTAAAAGGAATTCATGAATGTGTTTTTAAGTGTCAATGACATAAGTACAAAATACAAAAAGCAAAGCTGTAAAACATTATTTGGGGGTGTCCATCACCACATGTAAAATGTACTTTATCAGCTCCCTCCATCTAGCCATGTATTGGGGTCTCCCAGGGATGCTTCTGGCCATTTTTTTCTGGACAGGAGTGTATGCCTCTGTGATCTGCTTTGGTGAGGAAGATAAGAGGGAATAATGAAAGATAAAAAGACAAAAAATTAATATTTACAGACCAGAGTTGGAGAAAGAACACAGGAAAATCACTGTAGGAACAGCACTGCAGGCAGAAAGAGATTCCTGAGGGCAAACCTAAGACCAATTCTGGTGTGGTGTTGAATTAAGGGGGACCCTGAGTCCTCGGGGAGACCATACCAGAGCACACAGTCCACACTTTTATTCAGCTGAAGACAAGAATGAACAGTAAACTAAGTAGAATTCATATATACAGAAAACAATGAACAAATGATCCTGTTTTTTTTCTATTTTTCTCTTTTTTATTGATTTCTCTTTTGTACTAAAAAATGTCACTAAAATAAAATGATCAGTATAGCCATTTTGTTGTTGTTGTTGTTGTTGTTTGGGGGCACAGCCTTGCTTGGGGCTTACTCCAGGTTTTGTATGCAGGGATTATTCCTGGTGGGATTAGGGTGTCCTAGGGATTGAACCTAGGTCACTGCATGCAAGGCAAGTGCCCTAATCTCTATACTATCACTCCAGCCCTAGTGTACTCATTTTCAAGGATAATAAAGATCTCCTGAAGTTACAGAAGTCCAAAATAAGACAAGCAAGGAGACCAACTCCCAGAGCACTGTGGGAATGATAGACATTTCAAGTAGATATCTAGATGATACCTGCAGTGAGACGGTTCATTCACCAACTGGGCCAATACCCTTGTCTTTACTTTTTGACTTTGCATGTATGCTACCAGTGGAACCATCTGTTTAAAGGGAGGTCCTTGGAGTACAGGGATTTTATCTGCCGTATATTATTCAAGGCTCACACACTGGCTGAGCCAAAAGGTAAATATATACTCCCTTGAACTCTTCCTGTCAATTAACGTCTTATTTATAGTCGTCCTAAGCCTTCCTTGGTCCTTTGTCCAACTGCACTGTTGGGGTGTCCAACGAAATCCATTAATGCTTTTCAGCACTCTTTGTGTGAAAATCACAGAATAAGGACCTTTAAGACCAGTTTATAGGCATTTTAGGACATTCCCTGTCCTCAAGAAACTAAAATTGAATCACGAAGATACAATTATACTTATGCAAAGTTGGGATGTTGTTACACTCAGTCTTGTTATCAAATTAATTGCACAGATTCTGATTACAGGAATCCTCTTTCCTTAAGCTTATTTTAACTGCTTATTTCCTTGTATCCACCTTTCTGTGAGAAGCCAGGAACGAGAAGAGTTTTTACATTTTGACTTCCAAGGGTCCAGCACCTTGTGGATCTCAGGAAATCTGTCATGAATGAAAAAAACAAGTGAGTGAAAGAATGAAGCTTGAGGCTGGATGGTTGGGAAAGAGTTCCTGCAGAGAGGGAATGTGAGCAGTGCCTTGAAGGCAAAGGAAGCATGGCAAATAAATGGACCACATGTCAGTTAACTGGCAGGAAATGGCATGCCATCTGCTGCTTTGGGGTGGGAAAAGACCATGCAGGTACTATGTCCTACACCCAGTGTTATTGACCCAGGGTTTAAGTGGCAGAAATCAGCAGGGCCCATCGCCTAAGAAGATTAGAAGGGATGTCCTCACCCTGAGAGAACTCAACAGTAGATGAACATAGTGATTTGACCATGTAGGTGGTCAGAGTGTGGAGCAGAGATGACATAGGCCCTCAACTGAGTTATGGAACGGAAATCAATAGATGAAATGTATAGAGCAGCTGTGAAGTTGTCAGCTCCTTGAAGGAGAACCATTTACATGCTACCTCCATTGATACACTTAATGTTGCTGTTGGTCAAACATGGAGTGGTGTCAGGACACTGTCATACCTCCTCATTCTGGGTTCTTAAATTTCCTGAAGAAGGATTCCATGGAGAGCATGAAATACTTAAAACAAGCATTTATTTTAAAAGGTAGAGGAGACAAGTACCCTATTGGGGGTAAAGTAACATATTTGTTTAAGGAAAAGAGAAGCAAAGATATTCCTATAAGAATACAGGGTGGGGCTCCAAGGAAGAAACCACCTTTGCTCTCTTTGTTTCACCTCTTTACAGTTTCATGCTTTCTGCCTTTCATATTTGTTTCTACTCTCTTCCCCAAATGGGTGGTGACACCTGGGTCCTGATCACATTTGGTCACTCTTATGGGTTTCCATGGCAACTGTAAAACTATTGTGCCAGTGGGCATGATTTTGATATGTTAAAATATTATAATGATGGTCTAATGAGCTAGAGTTCATTCCCAGGTCTCCTGGGACTAATCTTCATTTACTCCCCCTGGTAACAAGAGAGGGAGAACTTGGAGGGTGTCATAAGACTCTAGTGAACTCTTAACTTTTTTGTAGAATTTGTTTTTATTTATTCCTTATTAAAATATTGTGACTTACAAAGTTATTCATAGTTGGATTCCAGCACCCATCCCACTGCCGGTGTCAACTTCTCTCCATCAGTGTCCCTCGTTTCCTTTCTTTGTACCCAACCTGCTAGCTTGGCTGTCACTTTTAAAGTTTGGTTATTTCATTTGTATCACAGGCTTTCAGTGCTGTTGACACTGAGATTTGTACATAAAGCCATATTACTCCTCTACACTACTAATGTACTCAAGGCCCTAGAGCCCTGTCCCTGGTTATTTTCCTTCTTCTTTTTCTCGCTACCCTTCTCGATTTTTTTCTCTCTCTGACCACTTCCCATACTCTGAGATCAAAGGTGATCGAGTTATCACCTATTTACTAACTTGCATCGAGTTATCCTATAGGCCAAGATAAGTGAGACCATCCTGTGTGTGTCTTTCTTCTGACTTACTTCATTTAACGTGATACCCTCCAGTTTATCCAAGTTGCAGCAAATTGCATAGTCATCTATTGCATCATCTATTGCAGCTGGGTAGTATTCCAATGTGTATATATCACATCTTTACAATCCTCTCCTCTGTCTTTGGACACCTAAGTTGATTTCATATCCTAGCTATACTAATGTGGTATATGTACATAATTGAATACTATGCAGCACTAAGAAAGGCCAACATTATGCCGTTTGTAGCAACATGGATGGGACTAAAGGATATCATGCCGAGTGAAGTCAGTCAGAATAAAAGAGACAGATACAGTATGATTTCTCGCATATAGGTCATTTTGAATGTCCTTTGTGTCCTGGGGATCGATACTCAGGAGTGGAGTTGCTGGGTTGTATGGCAACTCAATTCTTACTGTACTGAAAAATTTCCCTACACTTTCCATAGGGGTTGAACCGGGCTACATTCTCACCAGCACTGGATGAGAGTTCCTTTTATACATTCCCACCAATGCAGATTGCTTCCAGTATTTTTGATAAGTGCCATTCTTAGTGAAATGATACCATTGACATTTTGATTTGGATTTTCTTAATAGTAAGTGATGATTAGCAATTTTTAATGTGCTTATTACAGTAACACAGCAGGGTCTGGCAAGCTACCCGTGGTGTATTCGATATGCCGAATACAGTAACAATAATGGGTCTCATTCCCTTTACCCTCAAAGAATCTCCAATGCAGAACCACTGGGAAGAATGAGTAAAGAGATGCTGCTAAAATCTCAGGGCTAGGACAAATGGAGACATTACTGGTGCCCACTCGAGCAAATTGATGATCAGTGGGATGACAGTGTTACAATGATTACAGTAACATTATTTTTATAACTATAAGTTAGAGCAAGGTTTGGAACCTTGCTTCTGGGAAATCTCTTAACATTGGTTACCCTTCTACATCCTATCCCATCCTACCTCACACATACCATTGGCTATATAGGACTATAGCCACCAGTGTCTGAAGCAACCTTATCACCAGTCAGAATTGGCCCCCAAAGCAGCCACGAAGCAGAAGGGAGCACTCCTGAGAGAGAAATATGTGGCATGTTAAGCTGCAGTGTCCCCTGAGTTATTGAGAACCATTCTCTATTCCAAAGACAGCTGGGTATTTCACCTGAGAATTCTACGTTTTAATTTTTAATGTTCACTCATAAAAGGGGAATTTAAGATTTAATGAAGATGATTTAAAGGAAATATATAAACACCAGGCTTTCCTTGGGTTTTAATTGAATAGTCTTGGTGCAAATGAAGAATAGTCTACCTGGTGCAAATTTCTGGTATTGATATTTGCTGGGGGAGCTCCTCTATGGACATTCCTTTAGAGAATGAAAGAACTCAGACGAGGTATAGCTCTTATCCTCATCAACCATGGTCAAATGGAAATCTTTCATGTTGTCTAACTGGAACAAAGAAATTACATTAGGTACATCATCAGCACCATCATCACAGACTGATTTTGAATCAACTTCAGTGCCCTGAGTGTCCAATTTTTGCACCATTTCAGTCTGCAGGATGGTAGTGTCTTTACTTATGTTTCCTTTTGTTTTGTCTCATAAGCAATTATATTTTAACAGAGAAGAATAATGTTCTTTCCACTTTCTCTAATTTTTGAATAGAAGAATGTACATTGGCAGGTTTTCTTATCAAACAAACTGCACTAAGAAGTGATTAATTTTGTCTTTCCAATTAGTGTGACACTGCACATTCATGTGTGTGTGTGTGTGTGTGTGTGTGTGTGTGTGTAAATCTGCATGTGGTATTTTGTGCTTTCTCCAGGTTAAAACCCTGCCCAATATCACATAGATAGATGGCCAGAATATAAACTGTTCATTTGTCTCTAAGAAATCTCTGCTTTGATTTCTTCCATTCGCCCCATGGTATTGCCCAAATTTTGGAAATGGCTAAGCAGTCATTCTTGACTTCTCTTAAGAGACTCTTGAGATCTTTCAATCTGGTCAAAATCTGCTACGAGGATGAATCATTTTTCCATGGTCATAATCATCTCATGCTCCTACCAGGAACCATATTAAATAATGCTGAGCTTCCATTCCTTGAATAAGTTGACGCTGAACATCTAGATATTTCTTTTATTGTATTCTTTCTCTTTGATTTTATTTCATTTCATTTTATCTTTTTGCAGTGTTAGGGCTCGAACCCAGGGTCTCACACATCAAGGCAAGTACTCTGCAACAGAACTAAATCCCTGCTTCTTCTTTTTCTTTTTTGAATCTAGACAAATGGAATGCGTCTGCCTTAGCTCTTTTCCCCAAACCCTTCTAGGTACTTGTCCAGAATGATGCCTTTAGAAATACACATTTTTACCACCCTTTAAGATGATGACCAACGAATTATGATCCATAAAGGGCAATGTCTACCCTCCTCTGCACTTCCAGCAGTACTTTATTTGTGAACAGGAACATTTGCTCTGATCCGTGCCCCCCTTTCGATCACCAGCATCTTCAGAGTGGTTATCTTCCTGAAGTCCCCTTTCCATTCATTTAAGGTTTCCCTCTCCTTAAGTATCTGCAGAATTCTCTCAAAAAAAAAGATATGCTCAAGGAAAAATGTGTGAATTATAGTGAAACAGATAAAGGGGGTGGACATCAAGTCAACTACAGGATCTATTTTTTCAGTTCCTGGTTTAGCACCCATCCTTCCATGACTGCCTGCTTGCATTTTGGAAAGAGCGCTGCGTGGAGCTCCTGCTGAGCCTGTTCATTAAGAGGAGGAGGAAGTGGGCTGTGGCTTTTCACAACATATTACCACAACCCAGTGGCCATCATACCTGTCACTCTCTGCTGGAGCTGAGGGGGATGCAATTAAAATAGAAGTCAGACAAGCTTTCACCCTGCAAAGACACATCCAGGAGGAGGAAGCAGTGCCTGTGTATGCAACTTTAACTCTTTTCTATGCAGGCTGAAACAATCCCTGCGAAGGGCTTATTTGAACACAGGTTTATCATTTGTGAATGTATATGTACTTACTTTCTACTCTTCATAAACCCCGTGCATGGAAAGTATATGCTGGGGAAGGATGCTTAAGGAGGAAGGATAATAATTTATGCCACTTTTGGTTTTGTGTCTATCCTGAAAATGGAGGGACTTCTGCTAGGAATTTCAGTCTAAATAAAGCCTTGGTCACAGTAAACTCGAGTTTTGGGAAGGAATAGAAGGAAAAATAAAACAAGAAAGAGGTGCTTTACATACACGTGGGAAGAACAATTCTCTGGAAGAATAAGGCAAATGGACTTAACATTCTGGAAGATTGGGCAGCAGACGATAAAGTATGGTTAATAGTGGGATCCACTGGAAATAAAATCCCATGTCTCATTTTGGGAGGTGTTATACATATGCCCCCCCACCAAATCAGGAAAACTGGAATCTTCCTACTTCCTGCATACCTTTGACCAATCTGGCTAACTTAAGCAAATATTGGAAACTGTTCTCACTGAACAGAACCCATTGTCATACAACCCAACCCAAATTCAATGAAAAGGAGATAGTCAAATGAGGAGAGAAAATTAAGGGAACACATGAGGAGGAAAAGCAAGGGAAATTCAGATTCAAGTAACACTGATGACCTCATGTAAAGTCAAAGGAGGTTTGGCTTTATAAGAGGGTAACACTCCAGTGCGCAGATTTGAGACTGTGATTCACCGGCTGCTCCAGTCACAAGAAGGATCAAGGCTATTAACCTCATTCCATCCAGTGTCAAGTGAAAGCCGAGAGAGGTGGAGTAGCTTTCCTAAGGTCTCACAGTGGGTCAAAAAGACCCTGGAGTCTGTACAAATGTGCCCAGCTTCCTTACACTGGGATTCAGTTGAATATGAGTTTAGCTTTGGGTGAGGGATTTTCTATCTTTGAGCCCCATTTTTTCTGGTTTGTGGAGTTTTGGACCATGTGATTAAAGAAGCTACTTCAGGTTTGTTCAGGGAATCTCTAATGTTTGCACCAATCTGAAGTGCTCTTTCAGGAATAGTCTTTGCCTATTCAAGTTAGAAAATATCTCAGAGGTTCAGAATTCTTCTACAAATGCCAAGAGGATCCAGAAAGCACCGAATTTCAGCGCAGGAATCAATGAACAGAAGGGTGGTATCCAAGCACTATTGATCATATGGCAGGAGATGATGTGGCCTAAAGTCTCTCAGTGGGTTGAGCAGGGCACTCAGGAGGCTGGCAAGGCTCGATTACCTTGGAAAGGTCTTGTAAGTCATGCTGTGCTTTCTGGGCTCTATGCCCAGAGGTTTCCAAGGCTCTGTCTTTATAGATCTGGTCTCCATTTCACTTTGTGTCTAAGTTTTGATTTTGAAGATTTCTTGATGGAGACCAGTCACTGTGTCATCAATGACTTTACATCGAGAGACACTACATATGCAAATCAAAACTCATGCACCAGTTATTTCCAGAAAATCACTGATGGGAAAATGATTCTAAAATGCTTGGTTCTGGAAAGAGTCAAGCATGACTGTGAGTTGAGTGAGGGAGAAAGGGTTGTAATTGGTGAGTGTGGAGAGTATAGGTGAGTTCTAGACCAAAACCCCAGGAAAAAATGTAAGTAGCGATCCTTTGTTGGTGGGTCCTCAACATCAGTCAGCAGAACATTGCATGACTTATTCCCACTGTACCTTATCAAGGGAAACTAAAATCACACAAATGCAATTTCATCCAGTTTCCTGGGAGAAATCTGTTGTTCGGGGTCAAATTCAGCTGTGTAATCCTACACCTTACTTTGAGTGATTTTTTTAATTATTTAAATCAGATACTTCACACTTGGCTGAACATGGAGTAGTGGATATAGTGTCTAATGAAACAAGCACTGCAGAAACTGTGACACAATTGTGTAAATCAGTTATCCTATTGTGCTGCCTTTGACCTATTGTTGCTACCTTGTATCTTTAAGTCTCACATATGAGAGAGAGAATTCTGCATCTATCCTTTAAGATCAGACACTGATACCAGTGTTCAGTAGGCTTTAAAAAATTTAAGAAACTGATTGAAATTTCAAGAGCTAGTTCATGAATTAAGGTGCATTTCTTGCATTTGGATGACCTTGGTTTGATCCACTGTACTATGTGTTCCCCCACGCACCACTAAGCTCATCCCTAAAGGCTCCCAAGTATTACTGCAGTGGCCTGGGTAATCTCTGGCACTGCAGGGATTGGTCCCCGGCACTGAACTTCCTGCCAGGTTGGCTAAGAATTACCCTAGACCTCCTGAGTACCATTTGGAACCATTTCCTGAGTACCATCTCCCTGCAAAATATTTTTTCAATAAAACACACAAGATAAAAACCTAAAATGATAAACTTTTAAATTAAGGTTCTGTTATATTAATAAGACATAGTAGTACATTTCAAGATAAGCCCTTAATTCAGAAATTGAATTATATTAAGTTCAATTTATTAAACAAAATATGTTTTGAGATCATTTAAAAAAAGGTTTACTTTTTTTACTTATTCAGTCTTTAAATAATAACACATTTATCCATGTGTTTGTAATTGATAGTTTTAAAATCTTTTAATTGAATCAACATAAAATACATAGTTACAAAGTTACTTATGATTAAGTTTCAGTCATACAATGTTTCAATACCCATCCTTTCTCTTGTATCACTTGTATCACTTGTCATCCCGTTGCTGGAGCAGGCTCCAGTAACGTCTCCATTCGTCCCTGTCACATGCTAGTGTAGCCCAATGGCATCTGCTCCCTCCAGGAACACGAAGAGCTTCAAACTCTTTGTTCAGGAATTTGACAAAGAAGTCTGACCATCTCATCTTGTAGGTGGACAGCCATGCAATCTTATGACATCCCCTGGAATCCATTCCGTAACAGCTCTAGTCCAGTGGTCATCACTGAATCGCATTATGTGTCTGGCCCATCTGATTTTTGACTCCTTGGCAAATGAGACAGTGTCCCTGATTCTTGATCCTTAATGGAGGTCAGAACTTCGGATTACTTCTCTCACTTGAGTGAAATGTGATACTCCAATCTTTTCGATTCCTCTTTGGGAGACCCGAATAGCATTCTCATCCTGTTTGCGTAGGGCACAAGTTTCTGAGGCGTATGTTAGTGCAGGAAGAACAGTGGAGTCGAAAAGATGTGCCCAGAGCTAGAGATTCTTCATCCTCTTAACAACTTCGATGCTCTCTTTTTTTAAAAAAAATTTTATTGTAAGAACAAATGATTTTATTGATGAGCTACAGAAAACAGAATTCATTTACAAAAGTCACTGTTTTATTATAATGCTGTCATACTCTTGTTGCAATGTAACACTGCCATAAGGCTGACATCATATAATAGTGACAGAGTATCTCATGAACATAGTCAAAAATACTCTAAAATATTTTCAATTTATATTCAACGTTTATTTATTTATTTGTATTGATGAGTCACCGTGAGGGTGCAGTTACAGAGTTTCATGCCTGTGTTACAGTTATACAATACTCGAGCACCCATCCCTCCACCAGTGCCCATTCCGATGGCCCCAGGGTCTCTCCCCTCCATGCTGTCTCCACCTCCTCTCTCCATCCCCCCCAGGGAATTACTTATTTTCTCTCTCCTTTCGGGTGTTATGGTTTGCAATGGAGATACTGGGTGGCTATCATGTTCAATCTATAGTCTGCTTTCAGCCAGCCTCTCCCTTTCCGAGTGGATCCTCCACTACACTTTAGTTGGTGTTCCCTTCTCTATCTGAACTGCCCTCTCCCCCAGCATATGAGGTCAGCTTCCAAGCTGTGGAGCAGACCTCAAGGTACTTATTGCTACTATTCTTGGGTGTTAGTCTCCCATTCTGTTGTTTTATATTCTGCAAATGAGTGCAATTTTTCTGTGTCTGTCTCTTTCTTTCTGACTCATTTCACTTAGCATGATACTTTCCATGTTGATCTATATGCAAAGTTCATGACTTCATCCTTTCTGACAGATGCATAGTATTCCATTATGTAGATGTACCGAAGTTTCTTTAATCAGTTATCTGTTCTTCGGCATTCAGGTTTTTGCCAGATTGTGGCTATTGTAAACAGTGCTGCGATGAACATACATGTGCAGATGTCATTTCGACTTTACTTTTTGCCTCTCCAAGATATATTCCCAGAAGTGGTATTGCTGGGTCAAATGGGAGCTCAATTTCTAATTGTTTGAGAAGTGACCATATTGTTTTCCAAAAGGGCTGAACCAGTCGGCATTCCCACCAGCAGTGTAGGAGGGTTCCTTTCCCCCCACATCCACACCAACAGCGATTGCTTTTGTTCTTTTTGATGTGAGCCAGTCTCTGTGGTGTGAGGTGGTATCTCATAGTTTGATCTGCATCTCCCTGATGATTAGTGAAGAGCATTTTTTATGTGCCTTTTAGCCACTCATATTTCTTCCTTGAGAAAATTTCTGTTCATTTCTTCGCCCCATTTTTTGATGGCGTTGGATGTTTTCTTCTTGTAGAGGTCAACCAGTGTAGGATAACATAGCCTCTGATAGTTTAGGTTTATTGGATAACTCCTGTCACAGTGCTCCCATTCCTCTGTTTGTTTGTAACTTCTTTCTTTGTGTTCTATTGACTTGTAAATATTGTTTTTCTCTTCTCCTGAGTCCTTTATATAGTTCATTCAGAGCAATGTCCTTTTTGTATGGACACAGGAAGATTTGACAAATGCTATGCTTTTGTAACCTGGGAGTTATTTGACTCTACATGATATTTTCCTCCTGGGCATCAACTGCCCTTACTTCCTAGCACCCCCAAATGCAGGGTCCCAACAAGGGACAGGACAGACCCAAGGCAAGTGGTGAGTTGTGTGCTACCCTGGCATTGAGATGAGCCTGGCCAAAGTGCCTAATGCTCAACTATAAGTTAAGAGCTTGGTCATGGACAAATGTTGTCATGATCCAAACAGTGTAACTAGATTCGGACCCTGCTAGGATTAGGAATGTAGTCTGGCCTGAGTGCTGTAGTCTGAGACTGTGGCAAGATGTTGCCAGGAGAGCTGCCTTGCAACCTCAACCTCTTGCTATGTCCATACAAAAATAACTAGTATGAAGATGTTAATGAGTATTTGGACTAAGGAAAGGAGAAAAACACCTTAAGAGGTATTTTGACTGCTGACAGTCAGGAAGGGCTTAGGTAGTAAGAGAGTTTCCAAAAACAGATGTCTGTGGTTTTCCCACTCTCAGTATTCCTCGTGCAGTCATGAAGGTGCTGAACCAGTCGACCATATTCCTCGTAGATGTTGTCAACAAAGGCATCTTCCCATGTTGCCGAAATAGTGCCAAAGAGCTCCCAGTTGGTGATCATTCTGGTAGTTCTCTTCTTAAACTTAAACTATGGTGTCCTTTCCCCCTGCTCTGTGAAGTAGAATTTTGCACAAAGGGAGACGGGTTGTCTGATCCCGTTTGGAATTTTGGGACATTAGTGACCTTAGTCAGGCAAAACCTTTGATTGAATATGATGTGGTCAATTTCGTTGTGGAACTGTAAACCAGGAGACTCCCATATCCAATGTTTAGATTCGGCCTTCTGGAACTGTGAGTTACCATGGATGGTCTTGGTCGACATGATGAACCCAGACAGTCTCTCACCCTGTTCATTCCATTCTAGGTCATGAGTCCCAATGTGGAGTTCTTCAGGTGACCTTCTCGGTCCTATCTTGGCATTAAAATTATCAACAATGATCTTGTAGTAGGTGTGGTCTTCTTTATAGAACTTCTCCAGCTTCATGTAGAACTTCTCAATTTCTTCATCGTAGTTGGATATTGGTGCGTAGACGATGAAGATAGAAACTGCTGGCAGTGAGCCACATCTATTCAAGCGTAATCATTTGATTCGAGTCGTTAGGCATTCAAATGAATCAATGCTCATGGCCAAGTTTGTGTTGACAAGGACACAGACGCCACCAATGCCTCTGCTGTCACATGTTCCAAGGAAAAGTTCTTCTCCAATGTCAAAAATGGCGAGATGTGATTGATGCCTTCTCCTTTTGGTCAAACCAATGATGTTGTATTTGATCTTCCGTGCTTGCATCATCAGGTCCTCCATGGATGCTTTTGATGCCAGTACACATGCATTGAAAGTACAGACAGTCATTTTAGTCCTTCTTCGTTTTGGCAGTCTAGTTCACCCTGAGATTTTGTCAGCCTCTCTTTGCTCTTCCTTCTTAATGCTGCCATATTTGGGGCATTTTCATTGTCAGACGAATAAGGCCTATTGTTGTTACTGTTTTTGGCATATTGAATACACCAGGGTAGCTTGCCAGGCTCTGCTGTGTGGGCAGGATATTCTAGGTAGCTTCTCTGGCTCTCTGAGAGGGATGGAGGCTTTTAGGGAAGCCTCCAATTGCCCTTACAGGTGTTCCCATGGTTCACCGCATTTGAACCCCATCAAATATGGTGTGTAAATTATAGAAAATGGGTATCAAGTGTCTTATGGTGTGTCAGTCCAGAAAGTGGCCTGGATCTTCTCTCCAGGTCTCGTTGAGCCTGGCGTTCAAGGTCACAAAGTTCTGCTTTACCTGGTTCTGTGGGGCTTCACTCATGCGTGAAGTTCAGCCTGAGTGTTCGGAAAGTGGCCTGGAGCATGGAGGTGATTGGAAAGTGGAGGTAGTGGAGGCTGGGCAATGAGGTATTTATCTGACTCTGGTAGCATGGGTCTTCTGGGTTTGATCCCTGCCGCCAGACATTGGAGGAGGCCGACAGAGGATCTTGTTTCCAGGTCTGGTTGAGCCTGGAGTCCAAGGTCACAAAGTTCTGCTTTACCTGCTTCTCTGGGACTTCACTCATGCATGAGGTTTGGTCCGTGTGTCCAGAAAGCCTGGAGCGTGGAGATGGCTGGGTAGTGAAGGGAGGACAGTAACAACTCACCTGCTGAGTTGACAGTAACAACTCAACTCATCCTTTCACTAGTGTACATTTCCCACCACCAATGTCCCCAGTTTCCCTCCTGCCTCCCTTTCCTCTGCAGCCAGCCTCTATGGAAGACACTTTTATTCTCTCTCTATCTCTCCCCACTTCTCTCTCTTTCTCTCTTCTATTCTCTCTCTCCCTTCCCTCCCTCTTACTTTCCTTCTAGGAATTGTGTTTTGCAGCACTATTACTCAAAGGCTATTATGCATATCATTTTACCTCCTTTTAGCACTCAGTTCTTGTCCAGAGTGATAATTTCTAACTCTCATTGTCATAGTGGTCCCTTCTCTGTACTAACTGAACTATCTCTTCTGCTTTTTGGCAAGTTTCCTACCACGGGCAAGTCCTGCTGGCACTTGTTTCTCCTATCTTTGGTTATTATTCTCATATCATATATAATTTTCAAGATTTTTAAAATTATTTTTTTAAACAATCAAAGAATCACTATGAGGTATAGTTACATACTTACAAACTTTTGTGGTTATGTTTCAGTCATACATTGATAGAATACCCTTACCTTCAACAGTGCCCATTCTCCACCACCAATGGTCCCAGTATCCCTCCTACTCTGACCCCCACCTCTGTGGCAGGCACATTCCCTCTTACTCTCTCTCTCCTTTTGAGTGTTATGGTTTGCAACACAGGTAGTAAGTAGTCATTATTCATACCATATATTTTTTATACCTGCAAATGATTGCAATCTTCTGCTTGTCCCTCTCTCTCTGACTCATTTCACTCTACATGATGCCCTCCATGTTCATCCACATATAAGTTTACTTTTTTTTTCTTTCACACTTTAAAAATATAGGCCTATTATAGTATTGTTAATAGTGCTTTAAACATACAACGTTTTATTTATTTTTTTGGAGGGGTACACCTCAATGCTCAGTGACTTACTCTTGGTGGGCTCAGGGGAACTTTTATGGATGCCAGGAATCAAACCCCATTAGGCTTCATGAAAGGCAAGTCTTTTGCCTGTTGTACTGTTGCTTCAAACCCTATATTTAAATCATTCTAAACAGCTATCAGATGTCATTTTATTTTCACCTTCTGTATTAGAAATATGAGACTGCAACATTAGGTCATTTACCCCAAAGAAAGAGATGGAGATAAGATTCAAACCTAGGTCTTTCTTTCTGGTCTTCCTCTATTAAACCCAAACCCAAAGCATAGGGGGGACATGGTTTGGGAACCAGGGCCCAATTTCCAAGGGATTACAATGTGTTTTCCGGTGCCTGGGGAAAATTATCTCAGCAATAAAACTCTTTTCAGTCTGTGCTGGTGAGGTCTTGGTGCCAGGATTGCCATTTCTGCTCAAGATTTAAGATCAAAAGAGATTTGATCTTGCATAATAGTCATTCTAACACCCAATGTCTCAGGCTGCCTCAGGTGTGCTGGGAAAGGATTCCAATACAGTGGGGACACTGAAAGGCAGAAGGAATCTATCTGGGTTCAGTGCCAAAAGACTGGTGCCCAGACTCTTCATTTCCCTGCCTCTGATGTGCCTGATATTTGCTGATTTGGGCTGCAGGATAATTTGTAGTATTTGCAGTTGAACGAGCTGAATGTTCAGAAGAAGTTGAACATCATCTTCAGAAGAAGTTGAAGATGATGAGGGGAAGTTGAACAGGAATGTATATTTTGAAGACAGTTCAATGTAAAATATTAAAGGTAGCTCAGAAACTGCCACTCTGGATGTATTCTCTCTAGATTAGTTTCCTTTTGTCCCTCAATACCCTCTGCCCATAAAATGTCCTTTATAATACTAAAAGAGATGTTTTAAGTTATAAATTTGGTGTGGTCTCTCGTATTTCTTGGGGTCCTTCCTGGTTTCTCACTGATTTGAGATATGTGGGATTCAGGTCCACAACTTCCTTCTGTCTGATCTCTGCTGGAACCTACCTCAAATCTTCAGTCACGACCACCAACTGGTCTTTCCTAGGAGCTTTTATTTCATGCTGCTTTCCATACACAGGCTGACTTTTACTTCTGAGAACTCTAATTTATCCTTATAAACTCACTTAAGGATTGTCTTTGATAGGACCTTTCTTAGACATTTGGACACTTGTGGAATCCAGGCATTTAACTCTCTAGGATTATTTTCTATTTACTTGTCCATCTACCCTCTAAATAGTGTGATTTCCAGAAACAGTGAATGCTTCCAGCTTTGCATTTTTTCCTTCCAGTACGAGCAGATTCTTGACAAATAGCAGGTACTCAGTACACATTTAGTGAATACAGGAAGTGCTTTCTTTGTGACTTTAGATAAGAAAAAAGCTCTTGTTGAGCAGATATATTCATTGTAAAAGAATTTGTTGCAAGCATACATTGATTTCTCAGCAAATACTTAGTGAGCCATATTTTATGTTCTCATCATAAAGTAGCATAGGGTGTTGAGCAGGACTTGCTTTGTGTAAAAATCTTAAGAGGGAAGAAATGTTTTTATTGTAGACTACTCATCTTGTTTTTAGGCTAGTACCTGTACATGATGAGCACCTCTTTGATGTTTATTGAATGAATAAATAAAGTACTCTATAGCATATAATAACTTTTTATGTACATGGCCTTTCCTTAAAATTCACAGAAAACCCATTCAAAATAGTCATTGTTAATGATCCCAATGTTAGAGAAAACTGAGTCATAAAAATGCTGGGTGACTTCTCCAAAGTATTAAGTCACAATGCCAGCAGTAACAGGACTGAACTAGATTCAGGTCTCCTTTCCCAATTTGTCCTGATTACTGGGGGGAGAGTGAGCTCACATGTCGGTCTGCACTCTACAAACTTTTTGAGCACCTCTGATGAGCACACACTGTTCTTTGGGCTGAATCACTCAGAAGAGAATGGGAGGTAGTTAGTGGTGGCCGTGGTGAGTTGTGAGTGTATTTGCTCAACAGGATACGTCTGCAGGACGCATGTTGCGTCTGCCAGTTGAGTGTGTTGTGGGGAGACGGCTTTCCTGGAAAGTCTGTCTGCTTTAGGTGAGGTGCCGTTGTGCAGGAGACAAAAGGGAGCAGTGGTGATTAGTTGGGCTGTGGGTCTGCTGCAGAGAGAACGGTGGCAGTGATAACTGAACATCTAAAATGTGCAGGTGGTACTCCACGCAGCTATCAGGTTTGGGGAGATGGAGGTGGCACAGTCCTTGCTCTCAAAGGAGACGCAGCTGTGGGGAAGATTAAGTCATGAGTACCACAGAAAGAAAAACGTCAACCAAACTGAATGCAGAGCAGGGATAGTTCAGAATATAGAGTCTAGCTCATCTGGATCTTGAAAGTGCTATGAGGATGAAGAATGAGGATATTATGTATAAGGCAAAAATAATGCTTTTGTTTTCCCAAAGTAATTTGTGGGGTGTGGTGACACCGTGGATAAGACCCCTGTTCTGTCCTGGACACCACATGTAGGCAAAGTCCTCAGCCAGGTATGACCCAAGCACCTCCCGGACAAACAAAAAACAAAGCAAAGAGTTAGGGTGTCCATAACAAGTTGTAATGAATAGAGCAGAAGTCACAGAAGATTAGAAGTGCAAGGCATGATGAGAATCGATTTCCAGCTGAGATCTTCCAGACTGGTAGAATTCTTGGTGAGGATTAACTCACCACACAGAGTGGTGCAGACAATGTACAAAGCCGAAGAACGGGGACAGAGGTGACTAGGTATGGAACACTCCACTTACCAGAAGTATAGTTGGCTCTAAGCCCTTCAGGGAGGGAATCCTGTCTTCTCTGCCTCCCTGTCAGACGTGTTTCTACATTCCTGGGCAGGCCCAGACCTTCCAAGAGGGCGTGAGTGGTGGCTTGACCCTTCTCTTCATGGACCACCTTTCTCCCAAGAGGGTCATGAAAATAGTGTGTGAGGGCCCAGCAGGCACAATCTGACCCCCCCTCGAGCGTTCTTTTGTCTAACTGGCCCTCCCATGCCATGACTACCCTCTGGAAGTGGTAGCCCTGAAAAACCAAGCCTTGGGCAAGGAAAGACTCCTTCTAGACTTTCCTTCTCTTTCTGACCACTGGCCCCCAGAATCCTGATGCTGGCCTCCCCTCTTTGCTTTGATTCTGGTGACCTGTTTAGACAATTTGCAGGGTTTCTGAACTTGGCTCTCAGTTTGATTCTTGATTCTGTATATTCGCTGGATAAATATTGAATGAGCAGATGCCTTTGATCCTCCCCTCACTGACAGTTCTTGGTGAGAAGCTTCTATAACCTTGATCTTCTGGGAGCCTCACGGGCCACCTGTGGAGAGGACCTGAGAACTCCTGTGTTGCGAGTCGAGTCACATTCTTTTCTGTGAGGCCTGAACAGCCCTCAGTGCTGGCTCCAGGGTGAATGAGAACCCCCACAGAAAGTTCTATAATGGCTTTGTCCTTCAGGTTGCTATTCAGCAGCTGTGTCTCCTCTAAGAGTGAGCGAGAGCAGGGATCTCTCCAGCTTGCAGGAATCGACCTTGGTCACCATGGCGACGCGCACGGTGGAGCGGCCCACAAAGGCTGTTCCAGGAAGTTCCACTTGTACTTTTCTTCTCAAGGCCCCTCTTTTCATAACCACTTTCAAAGCCCGACAAGCAGAAGATGTGCAAAGAGTAGTAAGCTCAGTTCTGAGCTGGCTGGAATCCCTTGCAGTGAGGGCAGAGACCTGGTGACAATCACCTGATGCGCATTTTAGTTGCCGCTCCCCAAAGCAGTAAATAAATAACCCCTTCTTTTTAAAATTTTTTCTTCTTGGGTCACAACCAGCGATGCACAGGGGTGACTCCTGCCTCATGAACTCAGGAATTACTCCTGGTGATGCTTGGGGGACCATATGGGATGCTGAGAATTGAACCTGGGACAGCCACATGCAAGGCAAATGCCCTACCTGCTGTGCTATTGCTCCAGTCCCCAATAAATGATCCCTTCAACCTAGTAGAATTCAAAACCAAATCTGAAGTCATTATATATCAGAATATCATCCACAGTTGTGTATTCTAAATGTAGAATGTTTTACTTTTGTGTAGATTTCTGCATAATTCTCCTCCAACATACTTACCACACAATTTCCTATGGCTTTTATCTAACAATTTCCAACAATTTAATCTAACAATTAATTATTATAAACAACACAGGGATGAAAATTCTACTTCTTCTTTTTTTTTTTTGTTTTTTGGATCACACCTGGAGATGCTCAGGGGTTACTCCTGGCTCTATACTCAGGAATCACTCCTGGAGGTGCTTGGGGGATCATATGGGATGCCAAGGATTGAACCTGAGTTGGCAGCATGCAAGGCAAACACCCTCCAGCCCCTGAGGGATGAAGATTCTTGGGATAAATATTTTGAAACATTTTTGATGGTATTTTTTTTTCGGGTAAATTGTGAGAGTAGAATTTCTGGGTCAATACTAAAATACTAAAATACAGAAATCCAAAACCATGCGGCTGCTAGTGCGGCCTCTCCACCTCATATCTCTTCATTCTCAGCAATGGAAAACAAATTATCAAATGCTTTCTTTTCAGCAGGTCGACTTTAGGGGGGAGAAACTCCAAATCAATAATAGTGAGTTTTTTGTTGAAATATTGAATGTAATCAAAGTAAAGTGAAAGTAAAGTGAAATTTACCAGTTACACAGGTGGGGTGGGGGGCTGGGGAGGCGGGGGGCAGGGGGGAGGTATACTGTGATTCTTGGTGGTGGAATATGTGCACTGGTGAAGGGGTGGATGTTCGAGCATTGTATAACTGAGACTTAAACCTGAAAGCTTTGTAACTTTCCACATGGTGATTCAGTAAAAGAATAAATTTTTTAAAAAATATAATTTTTAAAAAAAACATAATTGAAAGCCATGGCCGCTTATTGATAGATTTCTCCTCTGAAAGGTTTTACTCATGTTCCTTTCTTGTGAGGTGATATGAGACTGACTTTTCATTAAAATTTTCCCAAATTTATTTTTAAAGTAAGTTGGCCCATTTGGGGGTGATAATACTCTTAGTTTTTTTTTTAATTACATTTCTTCAATTTCAGTTTTGAATAAGAACACAGGTATTGAAACAATGCCTTTTGTTCTGATTAAGAATTTTGTAGCATTCCATTAATTGTAGTCTGTAATTTTCTCCCTTTTATTAACTCCTCAATATTTTTCTTTACTGGAATGATAGCACAGAGGACTGGAGTGATAGCACAGCGGATAGGGTATTTGCCTTGCATGTGGCCAACCCAGGTTCAATTCCTCCGTCCATCTCTGGAGAGCTCAGCAAGCTACCAAGAGTATCCCACCTGCACGGCAGAGCCTGGCAAGCTACCCATGGTGTATTTGATATGCCAAAAACAGTAACAACAAGTCTCACAATGGAGACATTACATTACTGGTGCCACTCAAACAAATCTATGAACAATGGGAAGACAGTGCTACAGACAGTGCTACAGATTTCTTTAACATAAGAATTGCTTTGGCTTATATTCAAATTTATATTTTTGGTTTATTAAAAGTATCTTTTAGGTTCTGTGGCATGGTAGAGACTGTTGTCCAGTCAGTATATGACACATCTTCATTATAGTTGTGTCTTTTATAAAACTACAATTATCCTCTTTATTCCTTCTAATGGGATTATCCTTGATATCTACTAGGAATTTCTTTGCTGAGTTTCTGATTTGAACCCTTCCTTTGTCATTTTGGTTTGGATCCCTTTCTACCACAGTTATTTTCTCTTATTTTGTCATTGGGAAGATCTTATTTTATATTTATTTCAGGATTTTAAAAAAACTTTCTGATTGCATATTGATATATTTTATGTATTTATCGAGTTTTAAAATATACTTATTTTCCCAGAGTGCATCAGCATCAAAAATGCCTTCATACCCTTTTTTCCAGGATGAGGCACTGTCCACTTGCTTCCTGATATGTGCTGCAACCACTGGGGTTGCCATTTTAGAGCCTGAATATTTATAGTTATTGGTAAATTAATCGTTGCTGCCCATGGCATATTCAACATGCCAAAAACAGTAGCAACAAGTCTCACAATGTAGACATTACTGGTTCCTGCTCGAACAATTGAGAAACAATGGGACGACAGTGCTACAGTGATACTGTTAGATTATTTGTATGTTATTTGATGGTTATATTTTTTCTATTAACTGTAAGAGTTAGGTCAACTAGTTTCCTTGTTTAGTCTAATTTGTTTTATATATTGTCTGTTCCTTTCAGCTTTAAAGTCTACTAAGTTGATTGTTTTCAGAAACTCATTCAAGATGAGAAATTCCTACAATTTCTTTGGTTTGCTGTCAAATTTTGTCAGTCTGAATGTAAGCTCTGTAAAGGATACTCTGAACATTTTAAAGATAAACAACCATATAATATTGAGAGTAGCCCAATATTTTTCATTCATAAGGGGGTATACTAACTCACTGATAATAAGCTATAATGTGTGAGATAAACATTTCTCTAAAATTTCTAACTATCTGTGCATGGTTTTTAGCAACCCCTTTGATCTTAAGAAATGACTCTCTCCTCTGCTCTGGCATGTTTATAAATGTTTTGAGTTTTACACGTTCTGTTTACTTCTAGAATTCTTCTTAGGTTCCACTCCATAATTCAAATCTCCTAATTCTGTGCCATTCATGATTATAGTTTGTTGGTTCAGTTTTCTGAAGATTTCAATTTGTTCCTTTCAGCTTGTATCATGATCTACAATTCCAAGTGATTATTTTAAATGCTCTCTTCTTATTCTGAATCTTTGTTCCAAAACTGGGGAGAGAAAAGTCTTTGCTCCAGGTCTGGGGACGGAAGTCACTGTTTAGAGACATTGATGAGCATTGCAGTTGCAAGCAGTAGACTTATTTCATAGAAAGACAGCTCAGTGTCTCTTGCCAGTGTCAGAGAGACATGGGGCTTCTGGGGGTGACAGGGGTCACTGTGATGATGTAAGCGTGGTGATGAGGCATTGTGGTTCTGTGAAAGAATGCATAACTACCCAGGGGACTTTCCTCAAAGGTTTCTCGGGAGCTATTTTAGAGGAGCACGGGTCTTGAAGGATGGGGGGGGAGGGCGCCTACACAGAACAGAAAGGATATCAGGCAAGGAGACTGATGGAGAATGGAGACGTGAATCAGCGGATGAGTTGGTTTTAGAAAGTAGAATGTGTTGTGTTGAGTCTCAGCTGTAGAGCTTGCAAGAGGAAATGAGGTCAGTGCAGTGGGAAGAAAGCAGGACCAGAATAGTGAAGGACTTAACATTCCACTTAGGAAGTTTGGTTCCTATTTTGTAAAAAATGGAAAATGATTGAAGAGTCCTTTAATCAGGGAGGAGGCATTACTGAATTTGCATTTCAGAAAGATGCATTTGGGGGCAGTGTGTAGACTGGATTAACATAGGAAGGAGATGAGACTGAGGCAGACAGATCCTCAAGGTCCAGGAGGGAAATAGCAAGGATAATTCAGGAAGCCAGGGATTCAGGGTGGAGTGAAAAGTATCCCATCAATATTCAAGGCAAGACCCGCTCAGAATGCACTTCCCTTATCTGCTGAAAGGACTTTGCATTTGCTTCAGTGGAATTGTGTGTCTTTATCTAGATGACTGGCTTTTAATCCTTCTCATGTTTACATTAAATAATAAGTAGAATTTATGATTATTGAAACTAATAATTTTTGTACCTAAATTATACTGAGCAAAGACAGTATGGCTGGCGTGCAAGATTTTTCCACATGCAGAGATTGATTTCATGGAATTACTGGTGATTTCCATTGCAAAGTATTCACTGCATAAATGTTAAATACCTATGCATGGTTTTTCAGCTAAAAATGAGAAAGACTTTTCCTCTGTTTTTTAATGAGTTAAAACTTAGACTTTTTAAAGGGTGCTACTATTGGGGGTACTATTATCAATTATTAATGGGTGCTCCTATTGATTAATTTGGTATTAGTACTATAAATAGCCATGAACTGGATAAAATGGTAAATGAGGGCATGCTTCTTCTGCAAAGTAAGAGGTACTCCCATCCCCTTCTTTAGCTTATTTCACAGCAGCTCTATCCTGTCTGTGCTGAGGGCAAACATTCTGGGATCATTCTTGATTCACACCTATATCCAGTCCATCAGCAAATCCTGCTGGCTCTACTTTCCACTCTAAGATAATCTAATTGCTTCTCCACGCCCTGTTGCAGCTCTTGAATGTTTTTTAAAGGTACATTATCTTTAGCATCTGCATGTATTCTTGGCACGTAAGAGGGGCTGGGGTGGGCATTTTTGATGAGTAGAGAGCACTTGAGTTTTAGGAAAGGGTTTGCAGGTTCAGGAGTTGAGGAACTTTCCCCTCAAGTTTATTTTCACCCAAAGGGTCACTATGTAACCTTTGAGGGGGTGAAGTGATTATATAGCTTGGTAGGAAGAAAACCATCAACATGGAGACAGAATCACAGGGTATTTCCAGGCTGGAAACTTCAAGCTTGGGTCAGTGTGCAAGTCATTCCTCCACTTTAATTTTGGTTTTGTCCACAGGTGATAAAACAGTATCTAACGGTGTTTGGTTCACGGACTTGTTTTGACTGAAAGATTATAGTATAGTAATCCATGTTGTGAGCAAGAGCAGAGACAGACAGACAAGATAAGTCACCCGTAGGCTCGAGGAAAAGTACTTTGGTGGGCATTATAGTTCAGCATAGTCATCGGACAATGAGAAAATATCCCAATGTCTTTCAAAAGTGCTAGCACGGTGGTCTGCCTTATGATAAGAATATGGAGCCTATTCTTTATTTCTTCCAAGCTAGAGAGCAGCTGTTTCTGCTGTGGTGGTGAGCTGTGGGTTTGGTACCAGGCTCAGCCCTTGGACACGTGTGGTGCCCCAGCCAGGCTGCAGGCGGCACCGAGGGGAGCTGCAGCTGCTTTGGGGAACATGGGCTCTGAACTGTGGCAAATGCGCTGATTAAATCACATTTTTCTTATCTGCAATCAGGAAACAGGAAGTGATTCGACACAGAACATCGCGTCAATTATGATCAGATTGGGGAAAATTCTCTTTGATCAGCATTTTCCGACAACCTGTGCATCTAGCTTTGATGGTAATCAGCAACAGAGGGGCCATTTATTCACTCAGCTTCCTTCTCCACTGAAAAACCAAGCATGCATTTGTTTTCAGGGACTTCAAGTGCCTTTTTCCTCCCAAACTCTTAACTGTCACATTCTAAGAGAAAACCTGAAAGATTTGGGTTGAGCACACACAAGCATCCTATATAGTTTTGAAAAGGGAATTCAGGTTTTTTTCTTTGGATTGTTCTTTGCTTTCTAAAAATGAATCCTATTGGTATTTGTGAGAGAAGAAAAAGGTCACTGAGACAGGTGGTTATTGTGGTTTTAGTAAAGAAGGGAGGAGTTGGGTTCATAGTCACAGATAAGGCCCCTTCCCAATGAATGCCAAGGTCTGCGCTTGGATCCCAGTTCCCAGGGATGTTATGAGGAAGAAATGAAGCCCTAGATAGATAATTAGTTGATCTGCAGACTGTACAGAGGTCAGGAAATAAGTTCTGATTATGTGTTTAGCAATTCTGGACAAGGCAAAGCTTGAACAATATGCTCATTGATTTGTATTTTTTTCTGAGGCCATGTTCAACACCTTTCTCCAATATTAACTTCTCTGTATCACTGTATCACTGTCATCCCGTTGCTGATCGATTTGCTCGAACGGGCATCAGTAACCTCTCCAAGTGAGACTTGTTACTGTTTTTTGGCATATCGAATACGCCACAGATGGCTTGGTAGGCTCTACCATGCGGGCGAGATACTCTCGGTAGCTTGCAGGGCTCTTTGAGAGGGGCGGAGGAATTGAACCGGGGTCAGCAGTGTGCAAGGCAAACACCCTATCTGCTGTGCTATCGCTCCAGCCCCAATATTACTTACAACTAAGTAAACCTGAAAATGGTAATGCCTGGCTTTTCCCTTTTCTACCGGGGATCATTTGGTAAGGAACTTTTGCAATGCCAACCTTCATTCTTTTTTAGATTCTGTACAATGGAAGAGTGCTAGGACAGTGTTTTGGGGTCAGCCATGCAAATAACCAGGTTCTTCACCCAGTGCTCACTTGCCAGCAATACTCACCTCATGCCACTCCCCCAAAAGTGCTCAGTCCCCTACAGTGCTCACCACCCCCTCCACCTCTATGGAAAACCCAAAGCTCTGGGTATGGCGGGAACCAGCACGGAGAATGCAGGCTGAGGCTCCCAGGAGCTCAGTGCCAGGCGGAACAGAGTGCAGGATGGGCGCGGGCTGAGTGAGGAGGGCTGAGCAGAGGGACAGGCCTGGAGCAGCTCTGAAGCCACCAGAACTCTCTCTCTAGAGCTCTCTCTGCCCTTTACACCAATCGAGTCTACCCGGCCCCCACGGGTGTGTGCAGCAGCACCCCTGTAGGATAACATTGATTTGTCCTTCCTTCCTTGCCACAGGAGTTTAGGTTTAAGTGCTCTGGAGACACTCCCATTCCTTTGTTTATCTGTAAACTCTTCTCTGCACCATCCTTCCCAACCAGTTAATCACCTTTTCCCAAATCAGAATCTGTTATCTTGTAAAAACAGATCCTTCTAAGGACTCTGAAGTAAGTTAGTGTCTTTTGCACAGTTTACCTTAAAGCAATGTCCGTTCTGTATGGACACAGGAAGACAGTTAATGCTATGAACCTTACAAGATAACCACCCCCAAAGGGACGGTCTCAAGACACCTACTTCTTTTTGTTTTGTTTTGTTGTTGTTGTTGTTGAAGATCTCCAGAACCCAGCCACAGCCATGCTCAAGGCCACTCTCCACACGTTCAGACGAGCCTCACACATGATGGAACCAGCAGAGGAACCCAGGTGTGCAGGACCCAGGGCTGAGATCTCCAAGCCTGCTTGGATTGGGACTGGGCCTCTTCCTCCCAGATCCCCCATTTTCCAGTAGCTAGGCAGTCACACCCAGAAGCTGCCCCCAGTGGTGTGTAATCCCATCAATCACCAATATCCAGAGACTATAAAACCAAGCTCCCAACATCTAATAGCCAGTTACCCTCTTGGAGAACCTGACAAGCTACCAAGAGTCTATTGCCCGTATGGGAAATCCTGGCAAGCTCCCTGTGGTGTATTCATATACCAAATACAGTAAAAGATATATACATACCTCTCAGACAGCCCGGCAAGCTACCGAGAGTATCCCACCTGCACAGCAGAGCCTCGCAAGCTACCTGTGGCATATTCGATATGCCAAAAACAGTAACGATAGGTCTCATTCCCCTGACCCTGAAAGAGCCTCCAATTGTTGGGAAAGATGAGTAAGGAGAGGCTGCTAAAATGTCAGGGCTGAGTGTAATAGATGTGTTACTGGTGCCCACTCAGTAAATCAACGAACAACGAGATGACAGTGATACAGTGATACAATGGAAAAAGGAAACCTAAAGTTCAGATGTCTTCTGTCCATGATAAGAGGTTATTGGAACAAAATGAAAATGGTGTAAGGTTCCAACTTGCACACTTGATTCCAAAGGCTAAAAAAAAAATGCAATTATCTGCTTGCCTCTTGGGCACAAGTTTATCACACCTCAAATGCACAAGTTGAAACATGCCCTTCATAAAAGACACAAAGCACCATAGCACACATCTCTGGACTCATTCAGTTTTACTTTTAACGTCATTAATATAGTTTGGTTTTGAAATTTTAATTTGTGAAAGCTATTTAAATAACCACTTGCTTAAGCTATGAAATTAACATAAGTATTCTTAAAGTCACTTCTCAGAGTGCTTTCCCTTTCATGTAATTTATGTGTGTCTTTTTAGAAAGTCCATTACTTTCCACTACTCAGTTGCACTCTCTTTTGCCACCTCCTCCATATAGTGGAACTCAAAGTGTGAGGACAACAATGCCTGCATTCCTCTCTAGCTGTTGTGCTTTCATCCATAGGCTATGTAATGTGCATGGTACATAAATTGCATCCCAGATAGGAGGAGTTTAGTAATCTGTGAAAACTGCTAACCTGTCCCTTCAGTACTTCCAAAATGTTCTCGGGCAGTGCTATCCATTTTTGGTCTGGGTAAAATATCTAGAGTGACTCTAAAGGCTTCTAAATTAACCTAAATTGGCCTTTTCCAGTTAAATGGAGTAACTTAGGTTTCCTACAAGCTTTGGAGCAAAATGGCATCATAAATTTCTGATTCTGTGACTCAAGGAAGATGATTGAATAGGTCTGTGTCAAGTTTTCTTTTTCTGTAAAGTGACATCACAGATATAAAAAGAATGTATTTATATATGTAGGGTCATAGGTAGTAAAGAGGATTAGATAGTAAAGTGACTTCCACCATGCTCATTTAGATGTGCAACAGATGTCCCACCGTGCTCCTAATCTCCTCTTTCCTGCCTTTGAATCATCTATTTTTTCAACATCCACTTCAGCAGGTGTATGACATCAGTCTTGGGACTTCAGTTGCAATTTTATCACTCCTTAATCAAAGAATTTCCTTTGCTTTCAGGAGGGGAAAAATCTATCTTACAGGATGAATCATTTTCTTAGTGACTAATCAGAAAATCATCACAGTGGGTCTTGATCATCTAAGTGCCCAGGATGCTTATGGCACATTACAGCTTCTAAAGTGATTTTCCCATGTCCCCATTTTATCATCATGACTACACTTTTAGGTAGGGAAGGGAAGATCAGTGTCTTCAGTTTTATCTTTCTATGAAGAAAGTAAAGACCAGACTGATGGGATAAAATTCCTGTGGATTCACAGCGAATGATAATAAAGTCAACATGTATGACCACTAGCCAAATGTCAGGCCCTCATAAAATTTTACCTATATTTTTTTCTTTAATTATCAAACTGATCTGTGGGTCTTGCTTGCCACAGTTTCCATGTATAGAGGAGGCTATAGAACAGGTGAAGATGGAGTAACTCAGGTAGCCAGAGGAGAGTCCAAATTCCTAATCATGGTGGATGCTGAAGACTCTAGAACTTTCAGTTGACAGGTCAAAGTTATAATTAGCCATGGTGCTACTGCAGCAGGGTGGGAAATGTTTTTAACATAAGCTGTTATGCCAATCAACCTAGGTGGTTAAGTTTCAATTCAATGATCCAAGCACAGTGAACAGTTTTCCACTGAGACACATCTCAGGGAAACTCATGGTTCTGTTTCTCTAATAGCCATAAACTAATTCCGACCATTAATAGCCAAATGGGAAATAAAAAATGAGACTCCATTTATAATAATAAAAATTGTGTTACTATATGTACATACAAATCCTAAATAATTGACATTATCCAATTTCTTCTTAAATAATTTTAAAAAAACGTATGAAGACCTTGAAATTTGACATGAAAAGGTCAAAATATATACCATATTCATGGATTATGAAGCTTGGCATTATTAAGAAGTCTACTCCTCCCAATAAATCTACCAGTGTAGATCTACCAAGTCTTCTAATATCTCTAGTATTATTAATTAGGGGCTGGAGCGATAGCACAGCAGGTAGGGTGTTTGCCTTGCATGCGACCAATCTGGGTTCAATTCCTCCACCCCTCTCAGAGAGTCTGGGAAGATATTGAGAGTATCTCGCTCGCATGGCAGCTTGGCAAGCTACCCGTGGCGTATTCAATATGCCAAAAACAGTAACAACAAGTCTCACAATGGAGATGTTACTGGTATCCTCTCGAGCAGATCAATGAGCAATGGGATGACGGTGACAGTGAAGGTGATTATAAATTAGAATTAAAGCTTCTTCTAAGTTCATGTAACAAATCTCCAGGATAATAAAGTACTTTTGGAAAAGTTAAAGGAGGAAGTAATTAGTTTTTTTATATGAAAACATATTTAAAAGACATGGTAAAAATATTGTGGAGGAAGACAAAAGCCAGCATTGATTTCAGAAATGCGTTTGTGTGTTTGGGGTCTCTTATGTGGTTAGAGGAGAGAATTGGTGCCAGTAAGGAGAGAATTGGTGACTTAGTGACAATGGAAAGCTATTAGTCTGCAGAAAAATGTGTAGTCAGACTGATGCTTCAGATCAAATAGATCCTGGAAGAAGTGAAAGCACAACTATGATAAAAACCACTAAATAAATTGAAGACAATATGGGAGTATCATTATATTCTTGAGTGGGAAAGGAATTCTTAAACAATACCTCAAAAGTATAATCTATAGTAAGTGATGTATTTAATGATTTGAAATTATGGCTTTCTATTTACTGGATACTGCTGCACAGAGAAATATGGGTGACTGAGTATGTAAAGATCTTGTTGACATCTAAACTAGCATGTTGTTTCTATACAGAATATGAAGTAGACTTCTTCAAATTCAGAAGGGAAAACAAAGAATGTAAAACCAAAGCAATCAAATTAATCTAAATTGCATTTTTTATTTTATGGCTATAGAATTCCCAAAAAAGTAAGATAAACCTATATTTGGTAAATGTGGTCACAAATGCAAATGTGTATGCACAGATACTGACATGGGAATGATTTTGATAAAAATATGATTTTTTGTTGTTTTTTTAAAAAATATTTATTGAATCACCCTTAGATAGTTACAAGCTTTCATGTTTGGGTTACAATCACACAATGATCAAACACCCATCCCTCCACCAGTGCACATTCCCCACCACTGATATCCCAGGTATACTCTTCCTTTCCCACTTTTCCCCTGCCTCCATGGCAGACAATATTCCCCATACTCTCTCTCTACTTTTGGGCATCATGGCTTGCAACACAGACACTGAGAGGTCATCATGTTTGGTCCATTACCTACTTTTGGCACGCATCTCCCATCCTGACTACTTACCTGGCAGGGTAAGTACCATGATCACGTAGGTGGTTTTCCCAGGGCGAGGCTCATCTATTGCAAAAATATGATGTTACCTAGTGAAATTAGACATTGGCATATCCTGTGGCCCAGAAATCATACACAGAAATGCAGAAGTCTAGAAGACAGGTTTCTGTAATAGAATTGAACACGCTTTTTGTTTTTTGTTTTCTGAGGTGCATAACGTAAAAGAGGAAGATAAATTAAGTGGAGGAACCCTGAAGACAGTACACAGTAGAGGCAGATTGGAACTGCCTGCAGCCATAGGAAATAGGCAAACTGCTATCTAGTGAACTACCTGGGTACAGAGTTCAGACTCTAGACTATTTAGTCAACTGGGCAGGAGCAATAGCACAGCGGGTAGGGCATTTGCCTTGCATGCAGCCGACTCAGGTTTGATTCCTCTGCCCCTCTCGGAGAGCCCGGCAAGCTAACCAGGATATCTCACCTGCACAGCAGAGCCTGGCAAGTTACCTGTGGCGTATTCAATATGCCAGAAACAGTAACAACAAGTCTCACAATGGAGACATTACTGATGCCCGCTCTAACAAATGGATGACAGTGACACAGTGAATAAAAACATAAAGGGACACACTGTCCCATATATTCATCATGCACTCTAGCATGCAATAAGACAAAGCTAACAGAGGAAAAGGACTTCTGCAGGTTGGATGTGATATAAGGAAATATTGAATGGTGGAGTTCAGGAAAGAGCTGTGAAAAATAAAATCTAAGATTAGAAAAAAAGGGGTGTTTGTGCCTGATTTTGAGATGGCTGGGCAGGGATTAAAGAATTTCTGGGTAGTTTGTGAGCCATAGAGAGACACATAGGGAAAGAAGGGTAAATGTGCTGGGTGTGGAGTACAGATGTGTGAATGTGTCCCTGAGGCTGTGTTAGCATGAGACACACAGCACAGTGGGATTTGGAGTCTGAGAGTCGCAACCATTGCTTGATCTCCAAATCAGGTAAGCTAGTTATAACATAAAAACCAAACAAACAATAGCAACCAGCAAAAAAACAAGTAAAAAGTACTTGGTCAAAACTCTTGACATAGGCAAAGTCATCCTGGTAGTTCTGAGGAAGAAACATGATACAGGACCTTGAGTGACTAGACAGATTTTCAGTCATACAGAGCCGGAAGGGGGCATTGCACTAGAGAGGAAAGTGTGGAAAGGGCCCAGCAAGAGGAGACCAAGAGTGTGGGTAGTGTCTCTGGCATAATGTGTCTTGGGGTGTGTGCGTCTATCGGTTTGTGATGAGAGGTAGTGCCTACGTGTGCTTGTGCCTGTTGCTGTGTGGTGTGTCACTGTAGCTGAGGGTGCTCTAGATGTATTTGCCTATTTAGGGTGGTGAGGAGGGGCCCAGTTAGCTTAGCTGTAAGCCGCAGTTCTATCTCACCCCCTGCCAATCCCCAGTGATGGCATGCTGGGGATTTGAAATGATTCATCCTCCCTTTCCAGCAAATAATCTAGATGTGCATGGGGGTGTGGAAGGAAGACAGGAGGAGATGAGATCAGAAGCCTTTTCTTAGTAAAAGGGCAGTGATGGCTTAAACAAATATTGGCTTAAGAAAAATATTCTAATTTTTTTTTACTGGGGTATACAGATAGTGAGGTAGTAGGTTTGGCTGTGATTTAGGAAAACAGCGTGTGGGGGCTCTGTGAAGGGCCAATCCCTCCATGATGGGGGTGACAGTCTGGACAGGGCTATGACCATAGGAATGAGGCTTTGGCAGTGAATGGCACCTTGTAGGCAGAGTCTTATAACTGGGCTCTGGATGCAGCAGAGTTGAGGCGAAGGGGGCCTGTCATCTTTTAGTTGCTTACTTTTCTTCCATGTTATAATGGTCCTTTTATTTTTTTTCAATTTAGGCCAGATCCGTTTTTTTTTTTTTATCATAGAATACTGAATGTTGGGAGATACTATGTGATCAAAGGAGCAATGTTCGTGTGGAAAATATAGAGTCTGGCATTAGACAGAGGTCAGAGCTCATTTCTTTACAGGTAGCTATCCAGTTTTCCCAGCACCACTTGTTGAAGAGGCTTTACTTGTTCCACTTTGAATTTCTTGATCCTTTGTCAAAGATGAAGTGGCCATATGTTTGGGGGTCTGTGACAGGAAGTTCAACTTTTGAATTTTGAAACTCAATTCACAATTCAACCAATTCCATTGGTCTGCAGGTCAGTTTTTATCCTAATACCATGCTGTTTTAATTACTACTGCTTTGTAGTAGAGTTTGAAGTTGGAGAAGGTGACACCACCCATCTTCTTTTTTCCAAGGATTGCTTTAGCTATTCGTGGCGGTTTATTGTTCCATATAAATTTCAGGAGTGTTTTGTGTATTTCTTTGAAAAATGTCATGGGTATCCTGATAGGGACTGGATTAAATTTGTATAGTGCTTTGGGCAGTATTGCCATTTTGATAATGATCAAAGTGGATTAAAGACCTCAATATCAGACATGAATCTATAAAGTTCATGGAAGAAAATGTAGGCAGAACTCTCCATGAAATTGAAGATAAAAGCATCTTTAAGGATGAAACAGCACTGACCATGCAAGTGGAAGCAAACATAAACAAATGGGACTACATCAAACTAAGAAGCTTTTTTGCACTTCAAAAGAAACAGTGACCAAAATACAGAAAGAGACCACAGAATGGGAAAGAATATTTACCCAATACCCATCTGATAAGGGATTAATATACAGGATATATAAGATACTTGTAGAATTGTATAAGAAAAAATCCTCCAACCCCATCTAAAAATGGGGAGAAGACATGAACAGAAGGTTCCTCAAAAAGAAATACAAATGACCAAAACACACACGAAAAAATGCTCCACATCAGTAGTCATCAGGGAGATGCAAATCAAAACAGCAATGAGATATCATCTCACACCATAGAGACTGGCACACATTCAAAAGAACAAAAGAAACCAGTGCTGGCGTGGATGTGGGGAAAAAGGGACGCTCCTTCACTGTTGGTGGGAATTCCGACTGGTCCAGCCTTTCTGGAAAACAATATGGACAGTCCTTCAAAAACTAGAAATTGGGCTTCCATATGACCCTGCAATACTACTTCTGGGAATATATCCCAAGGATGCAAAAGAGCACTGTAGAAATGACATCTGTACCTATATACTTATTGCACCACTGTTCACAATAACCAAAATCTGGAAACAACCCGAGTGCCCTAAAACAGATGACTGGTTAAAGAAACTTTGGTACATCTACACAATGGAATACTATGCAGCTGTTAGAAGAGAAGAAGTCATGAAATTTGCTTGTAAATGTATAGACATGGAGAGTATCATGCTAAGTGAAATGAGTCAGAAAGAGAGGGACAGACATAGAGGGACTGCACTCATTTGTGTAGTGTAGGGTAACATCACATGAGGCTGACACACAAGGACAGTAGATATGAGGGCCAGGGGGATTGCCCCATAGCTGGAAGACTGTTTCATGAGCAGAGGGGAGAAGGCAGATGAAATAGAGAAGGGATCACTAAGAAAATGATGGCTGGAGGAACCTGTTGGGATGGGAGATGCATGCCGAAAGTAGATAATGGACCAAACATGATGACCTCTCAGTGTCTGTGTTGCAAGCTATAATGCCCAAAAGTAGAGAGAGAGTATGGGGAATATTGTCTGCCATAGAGGCAGGGGAAGGGTGGGAAAGGGGGGTATACCCGGGATATTAGTGGTGGGTAATATTCACTGGTGGAGGGATGGGTGTTTGATCATTGTGAGATTGTAACCCAAAAATGAAAGCTTGTAACTATCTCACAGTGATTCAATAAAATTTTAAAAATTAAGAAAAAAAAATAAAATGTAGAGTCTGCCATTCTACCTTGTCTAAGATGAGACGGAAACTGGTTGATCCATTTTTAGGGGGTTGTCCACAAAAGTGTATGTGGGTGATTTCTACTGAAATTCCCCATGGTACCCCATCTCCCACAGTGGGAAGTGGAGCTTCTCTGGTGAGCAGGAAGAGGATCAAGTGGGTACTGGGAAACTGGGCACCCTACATCAGTGAGGTCCCAGTAGCAGGTCATGACACAACAATTACGGATCAGATTGTTCTTCCAGTTTCCCACCCCTGCCCCCAAGTCTTTCCACCAAGTCAGATGACACTCCACTGGGAAGAGGCTATCAAACCACATGGATGGAACCTACCTTCAGAAGAGCCAGAGACTCCTGTTCAATGAAACTTTAGCAAAATAATTTACTCAACATATTTTCATGGAAGGAGTGAACCTATTAAACATTAGCTGTGCATCTTTAACCAGTGCTACTTTTTTTGACAGAGTGGCCTGGTATATGTCACTTTTGCAAAGCGTGCTGTCAGTTCTCTATCCTCTAATGACTATGGAGCAGTTAAAGAAAGTGGTTGCATTTCACATGTTAAATAAAACCACTCCACTGGACTCAGAACAACAGGTTCATTCTCAACTGGTCTGTGCTCTCTATGGGATAGAGTCTGGGAAAGCTGTGCCTCTTGGAGTGGGGAGCACAGAGCACCTATTGCAGGTGATATGGGTGGCAGAGGAGATCTTGTGACAGGTAAGATGGGAGAACCTGCAGCAGGTGATGCGAGGGTAACTGTAGAGGGAAACTCAGGGTTCCTGTCAAGGATGAGCAGAACAAATGGCATGGGGTATGCATTTCTAGCACAGTAACAGTGTGGAACTCAGGGAGAAAGCTCTCCTGGTGGCTTCTGACCTCCTCTCCTTCTGTCTTCCTTCCATGCCCCCATGCACATCTAGATTATTTGCTAAAAAGAAAGAACAATCTCAAACCCCCTTCATGCTGTCACTGTGTATTTGAAAAGGGTGAGATGGAATTGTGGCTTCCAGGTAAGCTAAGGATGAAAGAAACTATTTCTGTTTCTTGGCTGGGCAAATAGACAAATACGAGACCATTTTTATGCCAAGGGAATTACTCACTTAGGACTGGACCTGCTGGACGATATCTGCCACGCAGGCAGCAGTCTTGGCAAGCAGGAATTCTACAGAGGGCGTCTGCAACTCATCCTCGTCCCTTATGGCTCCAGAATCTAACCAAGCTTTGCCCACTGCTGTCCAGGGCCAGGATCTTAGCTGTGTTGTATGAAATCTGAGTGGGCTTAACGGGGAGGTGTGGACCAATAGCTGGCAAGAGTCAGTCCAGATGACAAGAGTGCTGCTTCCTGGTAAGAAGTAAGACCCTCTCAGAGTGACGATTGTGGCAAGACACAGGCATCTGGTCTGAGCAGTCAATGACAATAGAGATGTGTTCCCCAAGCGGTGAGAGTCTGAGACGTCCATTCCAACTTGGGTCTACACAGGTGTTTACCTGCTGTCCTTTATGTTTGCTTTGGGGTTACGGGGGCAGGGTACTTGGCATCCACTGTGCCCTTGATGACAGAATTCTGGGTCCTGAATGAAGGTAGAGGCGGGGTCCAGATGTAGGGCAGGTGATCACCAACCTTCTGTTCATAGCAGAAGCTCCATGGATGAAACCACTGCCCAGTGCAAATTATCCTCCCTGCAGTGTGACCTGAGATTCGTTACTCACAGGAATCTTTTGAAGATCTTCCAAGCTGGGCTGGAGAGCCAAGAAATTCCTCCAGGGATGGATTGATTCTAAAGGATGGGGTGGGGGAAGACTTGAGGGAGAAATAAAGAGTCCCGGGCTCGGGGCTTGAGTCCGATCGGAAAACTTCCCTTCATCCTTTAGCTGCCCCCATGTGCTGAGCAACCCTGAGTCAGCCACATACCATCTTTCCTCTGTGTTAATTGAAGACTTCTTGAAGACCGAATGGAAAACACATGAAAGATGCTTTTCGTAAAATATAAAGTAGCAAGGTGGGCTTTGGGGTCCTTCGCCCAGGGCCCTGCTGCCAAGACCCTGGCTCTGTTTTGCTGCCCTCACAGAACAGTCAGAATCCCATCAGCTCCGCGGGAGCCTGGAGGAGTCTGAGCTGTGACCTTGAGGAGCCATCAGCCTCCAGGCAAGGCTGCACCTAAATCATCCAGGGAGCGCTCGCTCAGAGCTCACTGCTCTTTAAAGTCTCCATGCACAGCCAGTTCCCGCAACTCCTGCCACTCAAGCCTGCGTGCCTTAACCCTTGCCGTGGAGGGTGCGCCCTGCTAGCTGAGGCTCAGTGCCCAGGCCACCCCTCCCGGGAGCAGGGGTGGGCATGCCTGCACCTGTGGTCATGCCGGATTGCAAACAGCTTTGGGGTTGGTGCCCCTTTCTGTGTTGGGCTTTTAAAAACTTCCCTCTACTCCCCCAATAGTTCTGTCAAGGAACAGAGATCTTTTTCCTATTTAGCGGTTTCTTTTCCTGTATGGACATCCAGTGAAGTTCATTGGTTTATTCTTATTTCCTGACGCCTGGGGGATGCCTCGCACCGAAGGCGTACTGTCCTCCTTGGGCCCCCTGCCATCTGCCAGGGCCTCTAGGTACCCTAGTTGGCTTTAGGCAAACTATTGACATGTTTACCACTCCCCCAAGGTAGCCAAATGGTTTCATTAATTCTGAAAACACGGGAAAAGGGCCTTCTTAATGTGCCACTTGTGCAAATATATTCAAACGATCATTCAAATGATTTAACAGGGAAAGGGTCAGACTTCCCAGAGTAATCGTGTTTTTAATGTGCTGTCTGAGTGATTTCATTAGGTTGCAATGTTAAAGAGAAGTGTATACTGATGCATAACTTATACAAATGTATGCAAATGCAGTGCCTGCCACTGGTAAGAAAGGCCCACAATGAAATTCCTTGGAGATATCCCTGAACTCCACCACTGCACGTGGATGGGCTGCTATTATCACAAAGAAAGGCAGCACGCAGTGGGGACACTGAGTGTAAGGCAAGGAAGAGAGGACAACCTCAGGAAAACTCTCTCGTTCCAGCAGCGTGGGAGTGGAACTCCACGGGGCTGGGGAGCTAAGGCTTTAATCCATCCTCCTCCTCCCTCTTCCTCTCTCTTTTCCCCCTTCCCTTACCTACCACCCTCCCCTGCCCCCAAGGCTGGTTGCAGATGTCCTAATGTCTGGAATGCTAATCAATTCTCAACTTTAGAACTGCTTTGGTAGGAAAAGAAAAAAATATCACACACACACACACACACAAATCACAAAAAGCCAATTTCATACCCAGTGGAGAGATGCCTTCCGTTTCCAACCACGGCAGGAGGTGGGAGTGAGTCAGTCAGTTAGCTGGGACCACGTCCCTTTTCTTGCAGACTGAGCCTCACAGAGATCATGTGACTCAGTAGGTCCCCTCTCGCAGGAGGAGACCCGTTTAACTTGCTATCTTGGGTATCTAGTCACACATTTCCCCAAGAACTCAGACTACTGTATTCAACCAGGACTCGCGTTTGGAAAAGGTTCCCTTCCAGAACACATTTATTTCTGTGCCTCCCACCAAATTCCCAGAGCCAGGAGGTAAAAGTGGACGAAGTGGCTCACCTTGCTCACGCAGCACCATCAGGGGGTGGGAAAGGGACCAGGGAAACCCATCTGGATCTACGACTCAACCCTGTATATCATGCTCCGCTGCCATTCTCTTGGGGTCCTCAGGTCACCCAGCTGAACGCAGGGCTGGAGTAAGGGTACAGCAACCTGCTCTGCCTCAGCGGCTGCTGGTCCTGGCTGGGCATTGGTCTGGCCCTGGCCCAGTGCCACTTGCTTCTCTTGACTGCACTCTTCCTTCTCGGACACTCACCCACTGTCTCCCTGCACTCAGGGGGATTGTATTGGTGCGATCGCATCCCCACTGTGGAGTTTCACACCTGCCGAACCCCCTTATTACTTCCTCTCAACCTACGGACCCTGGGCTAGGTGGAAGCTCCCATCTTCCTGTCTCTCGCCTGTGTTGGTACCGTTTTCCTCACCTAGAATGGACTGATCCCTACCACGCTCTACTCAGGCTCCGAGGAGCCCACAGACCTCTTTGTGATGAGGGAGGGTTAGGCAGGGTCAGATTAGAAAGAGAATGGCCCTAAGAAAGGATTTACACATAGGCCCTATAAACTGATCTGACCTGAAGATAACTATCGCAAGGTTCTGCTCCTCTCTGCACTTTTACAACTCAATAAAAATGCTCATACCCTGATCCTCACTAGTTAAGTAGATATAAAAGGAAATGAGTTCCTGCCTTTTCCTTGACTTCTACCTAGGAACCCTCCTCCTATAACCTGGGGCTTTCTTTCCATCTCTCCCCTTTTCTTCTTTCCAGTTTAATGAAATCTCTTTTGAATTTGGACGTTGTGTGTCATCCTTTGCTTCCAATTTTGTCTGCTTGAAAAACCAGAGCCTGAGCATGTTCCTACACCTAGGAAGGGCCTCAGAAGGCCAACTTTGAAGACTCTCACCAGGTTGATTTAGCCAGAATGCCCACCCTCCAAACCTGAACCCCCTCAGTAGCTGACCAAATTCCTCATCTCTGCTACCTCCAAGTGATGCCTGGCTTCTCTATCCTGCCCTTAACAGGAATCCCAATAGTGGCCTCTCCAGGGTTCCTTACCCTCGGCAATTTCCAGGCCCAACCCCACCCTGATCATTGGTGATAAACCCTACTTTTCCTTGGATTCAGAGTTATGGTAAGTCTCCAAACCTCTGGGGGGGCCTTTGACTTAAGAAACAGTCCTCAGTGAGTCTTCCTCTGGTTTTAGTAAGTATCTGTACAACTTATTTCATGCCATCACTCATTCTAGAACCTCTTCTTATTTATATCCCAAATACCTAGCACTGGGGTGGGTGTCTATAACGATTGATGTCAACTCTATGCTCAGTACCTGTGGTTGTTCCTCATTTCCACCACCCTTATCTATTGGCAGATCTGTTCTCAGTGAGGTCTTGCAGCAGAGAATGGACCATCTACCCCCCGGGCATGCACTCACATCTCTCCCTTCATCTAAAGACTCTTCATTGGGTTCCTGTTATGTGTCAGGCTCTCCATCGGTGGCTGAGTGCTCAGCAGTGAAGCAAACAGATCTCCTCCATGCCACACTTCCTTCCTGTCCATGCTCATATGATGCTGTCTTAAGGATACAGAGCAATAGTTGAAAACTCTCTTCTGAACTCTAAACGTAAATGGCAGCTGTTCTAGTATTGTTGCCGACTAGTGAGTGGGGTCTAGACCTAGCCCCAGCTCTGAGGAATGGGGAGAAGGAAGCATGCCAAGGCATGTTCTCATGATGGTGTATGTGGGGGGCTGACTACCAAGATGATAGGGCTTTAGTTCACCCCCCCCTACATATTTCCAGAGTGTGGTTCCTGGGGGAGGGATGCTGTGACTCAGCAGAGAGTCTGCTGAGGGACCGGAAAGTTGCATGGCTCTGTCCATGCTGCCGAAGCACTGGCTGTGGGCTGCTGCCAAGATGCTATGACTGGAAAGGTCACATGGAGGACACAGAATCCCCAAGGTGAGGGATGTGGCATCAGCTGCTCGAGGCCCCAGAGCACACTCACCATCACAGTGACTCAGCTGGGACATCAGAGCAAACATGACTCAGGCAGGGACCATCTGCCCTATTGTTTCTAGAAGCTGGGATAGTGGTCACAGACTGGAACCTTACACAGCCAGGGAGATGACTCAGGGTCATCTGGAGGCTGAGGCCCACAGACGTGTGTGACACTGGCCCAGAACTGCTCCTGGGAAGGTGATTTGTTTAATGAGTAGAACTGGGAATGTGTCATTGGGCATTGTTTTCCGGACACATAATGCTGCATGGCAATAGGCTGTTATTATGAGAGTGATCAGCTACACCCCTCACTGGAATGTGTATCCCCTTCTGGAAAGACTACACTGGGGATAGATGAGGGAATGCTGGGAAAACAGGAGAGCCTTGTGGGGTGGCATTGAAGGCAGTGAGCATTTACCTCATGGGTGAGATAGGATGGTTTATGAGGCTGGTGGAAAATACTGCAGAAGGCTGAGAAGAGTAATGGACTGGGAGCTGGAACCTTCCATTGAAGTGGAGGTGGGGATGGGAAAGATGTGCAGGAGGACCTGCAGGGTGGGCTAGTGCATGAGGAATCACAGGAACAGGTTCAAGGATGATCAGGGGGTTTACCTAGGCTTGTCAGGAAGGTAACTGAAGGTACTAGGAAGACTTTGTATGATGCTCTGAAACTCTTTACCTCTGTTATCACATCCTACTCCCCACAAGGTTCCTTGAACAGCCACTTTGGGCCTGTGACTAGTGTCTTAGGTGAGCCAGGGAGTATGTGAGGGGATTACCTTGAGGGGCTCCCCATGGCCTGGATGGGACCATGTAGGGGGATGTTCTGTAGCCTTCTGGAATTCCCTTTCCTGGGCCTTGTGGCTCTCCCAGCGCCACTAAGATCACTTTCCATGAACTGTTCAGCTTCATTTCCCAGAAATAGAGGATCTCATCGGTGTGTTCCAGGACTCATTAACAAAAGGTCGCTGTCGTACTCGGGACTCTGGTGACATTTTAAAATTTCCTTCTGGAATGTTGGGTTGCTGTCCTACAAATTGCTGGGGAGGGACTGTTAAAAAAGATGTTGGCCCAGGAACCAGGAGCTTGTACCTTGGCAGCACGACAGTTTTCCACCTTGAGGGGTGCCACCACTGCCTATAGCATGCATTCCGGAAGCTGTGGGCAGAGAGCCACTGACCCAGACTCAGTTTTACGGGAGGTCCCTTCTCTGGCAGTCTTCTGGGACTCTGATCCCTGAGCACAGCCAGAACATCAGATAGGATGTAGGTAAGGGGCTTGAATGAACCAAAGGTATAGAAGAGAAACTTTGGAAGCCTGTTTCCCCACAGATAATGTGTTTGGGGGCCCAGAGAAGTGACTTCTCAATGTTTTCTGAGCTTCAGTCTGCCCTGTGGTTTGGGCCTCATTCATTCTTCCATGTTCATACACATTTCAGCCCTACAACTGTCGCACAAACTGTTACTCCTTCTCCTGGAGTCAGTTTGTATGTCTCATCCATCCACCTGTCTTAAGTTTTATTCAAATGTCCTCATGTCCTCTTTGGCACATTCTGTACGTGCTGGCCTTTTCCCCTTGACATGTATTGCCACGTATATGTCCACTCTTGGGTACATGGATCATTCATGGGTTGAGCCTGAATACCTGAGTTAGAGGGAGCCCAGTACGCAGGTCACAGTAGATTCTAGACCTCCCTATCTCAGCTTTCTAAGTTCAGCAATGGGTGCATAGCCCTCTTGAGTGCCATGATAGTACCCTTACCTCATCACAATAAAAGTTAGTGCAGCTGTTTTGTTGAAAGAAATAGATGGTTTAATTACATCAAAAGTGTATTTTATTCTCCAGTTTATGGGTTCTTGAGTATTGTATGAAAGAGTGGCATACAAAACTCCAGAACTTAGGAAGTTACTTTGTTGTAGAATTTAAGTGTGTGTGTGTGTGTGTGTGTGTGTGTGTGTGTGTGTGTGTGTGTGTAGGGGAGGGGGGAGTGGTGTTCTAGGTCTCTCCCAAGTTACTTTCTTTACCAGTGAGTGACGTCATTCTGCCAGACCTGATATCTGGTCAATTAACAGTATCCTTCTCCTGTCCTTGTATTGTCTACATCCCTCTGGTGCACAAAGGTTTGACATAATCCCCACATCATTCTTTGTTCCAGTATAAGATTCCTTGTCTAAAATTTGCATCTGGAACCCTGTAACATGTGTCCCTTTGTTGAAGTTTGCTTCACAATGATCTGTCACTGGGCCTCTCTGTGACTGTAGCCCAGCAAGTCCTTATCCCTTTGACTTTTGTATTTCTCTAAGACCACATGTGTGTGAGTGATAACTTCCGCCTTCCTACCCTCTGTCTGAGTATAGGCGAGGGGCCCAATAAAAGGATGACCTCCGTGTGTGTGTGTGTGTGTGTGTGTGTGTGTGTGTGTGTGGCGAGGGCGGGGTGATAAAAGAGACTTGCCTAGGGCTGGAGCAGTGGGTAGTTCCTTTGCCTTGCACGTAGCCAATCTGTATTTGATCCCAGGCATCCCATTGGTCCCCCAAGCACTGCCAAGAGTAATTCCTGAGTGCAGAGCCAGGAGTAACCCCTGAGCATTGCTGGGTATGATTTTAAAAAAACAGGGGGAAATATAGATAGAGAATTGCCTGGTGGGACTTCCTTTTATGATGTAACTGCTCCTCTCTTCACAGCAGTGCCTGCACTCCACACGCACTACTGAGACTTCCCGTGGAGCTCACTTCCCTGGTTCGCTCCAGCATTTTCTCCTTTTTTGTCCTTTCCATTGTAGTTTTTATTTGTTCATGCATCCTTGTTCATTTGTGCAACAAATGTTTATGGAGGCCTTTCAATATCCCAGAGACTATTTTGGAAGATACAAGCAAGTAAAAACATACTCAATACAATATGTTCAATGAAAAAGAAAACCTAACATTTGAGCACATAGCTGAGATTACTTGGGGGTTAAGTTGGGGAGTGGACTGAAAGGGTTCAACAGATGGTGGAGGAAAATTGTCACTTTGGTGGTGGGCCTTGTGTGATAACATTGTACTCCTAAAAGTTACATATGTCTATACTTTTGTAAATCAATGTTACCCCAGTAAAAAATAAAACACATTTCACTTAGGGAACAAAAAAAGATACAAGCAAGTGAAAACATACTCAGCACACACCCACACATATGCCAACACAAACACCCCCACAGACTCATATGTACATAAAACACACTATTGTGTACACTGATACACATAGAAACATGCACTAAAATTCATATACTATGCCACATGCATCCAAGGACACATACACATTTTACTCAAATACTCATAGTCACACACACAGAATCATGTATGCACTTACACACACATACAAACTTTTGCATACTCACATTCACACTGGCATCAATACACAAATCTACATCAACAGACAGACACTGACACACACATATATATTGACGTACATGTACACTTACATACTCACATATTCACAGAATCATATTTCAAATGATACACATATAAACCTGCACAGATTCACATATACTCTGATACCAATCATTCACCTATACACAGACACATACATAATAATATACATACTCATATATACACACATCTACACTGATTTTTACACGCACACATATATACTGATACTCATGTACAGTTACCAACACTTAAACTGGCATACAGGTACTCCCATACATACTGACACACATATAATGACATGCATATAACTGACCTACGTGTATATATTTATATATACTCCATTATGTGCTGACAAACATACTTAAATAGTCTAAACAAGTGCTCATACATACTTGCATATACACACATGTTATTGCCTTCACAGACACAAGTCTTTGGAAGAATACATCAGATACACTACATATATAGCCTATTAGGTGGTGATAAATTTTTGAGGAAAAAATGGTCTTTTCTTATGAATTTTTGAATTCACAGGCTGAACATTTATTCAAAAAAATATCACTCCTCCATCCTAGCTCCAAGCAGTGAGACATTTATTAAATTGGCAGATATTAAGGACAGTTGGTAGGCACATCAAAATTCAATGGGTACATAGAAAATAGAGGCTGGGATATTTCACATATCCAATCAGCAGGCACCGTTAAAGTATAGAAAATAGTCACGACAATTTCCTATTCTATTTTTACCTGTGTTGCCCTCCCCATCTAAAAGAAGCTAAGCTGTTTTATTCCATCTTGTCCAAAGAAATGTTTCAATAAGGTAAGGGTATTAGTAGTATGTTTATAAGAGCTTTAGTAGAAACTGACTTTTGGGGGCGGGGGTCATATCTAGCAGTGCTCAGAAATTACTCCTGGCTTTGCACTCAGGGATTACTCCTGGTGGGGATTGGGGGACCATATGGGTGCCAGGCATCAAACCCAAGTCAGGTGTGTGTAGGGCAAGAACCCTTCTCATTGTACTATCTCTCCATCCCCTTTCGTCCCCAATGGACATTTGGTCAAAGTTTTAGAACAGGTGAGTAAACTAATGGTACAGAGACATATTTGGGGAAGTTTCTTATAGTGAGAGATATTATACACAGCAGGAACATAGTTGAACTCTGGAGGAAGAGGTGGAACACTGAAGGTTGGAGACAGCAATGGACAAGAAGGAAAGGGAGGTGGGGTCTTGCAGACATCTTAAGAACTTTGCCTTTTAAGAACTTTGAGTGTAATGGCGACATGTTTTGAACAGTGGGGTTGTTTGATCTCATATTTGATCAAAAGACTGTGGCCTCCGCCTACGAGATGGTCAGAATTCTTTGTCAAGACTCTGAACGGTTTGATGCTCTTCATGCTCTTCACTCCTGGAGCGAGCAGATGTCATTGGACTACACTAGCACATGACAGGGATGAATGGAAATGTTACTGGCACCCGCTCGAGCAAATTGATGAGTAACGGGATGACAAGTGATACAAGTGATTGAGTGTAGTGCTCAGAGACAGATAGTAAATGTTTTTTTTCTTGGAGCTTATTGAAGAATGTGAGACTGCCAAGTCATTAGAGGGGAGGCTCTCTGGGTGTGCATCTTTCCGTTAATACTCTGGGAATCCAGACTATAGGAGAGCGTAGACCATGTAGTATTAGATCTGAGCAAGAGATGGAAAAGGCGCAGCACAGAACACCCAGCACCCACGACTCATCTCTTCTGCTCTGTTGGTGAGAATGCTACTTGTTTAGCCAACTGTGATGGAGTTGAGGGTCATAATGCTCCTGTGAATTGGGAGTATACCAATGTGATAACTGGGTGGGAGGAGCCTAGTCCCCCTATGTGCATGCTCAGGGAGCACCCAGCACTGTATCGTGACTGTTGAGAAGGGCAGGAGAAGCGGTACAGTTGGGAGACAAGTTATTTAGTCAAGTTGGTCCATTTCCTGAGTTTTCCACAGCCCACTTGGGAGTTGAAGTTTCCCTTTATGTTATCCAGGATTTCTCTTGAGCTGAACACAGTGGCAGTGATTGTTCAGTGCTCTGAGTGGACAACAACGGTGGAAGGGGTGAGTTAGGTCCTACTGAAAGCTTGTTTAGATATGAACACACACATTAGAGCTCAGACAGTATAACAGACACGAAGCCAACAAAGAGACAGCAGATACTAAAATTCTTGGGCTTCTTCCCATCATTGCAAAGTTTGACAAACCTGCCTACGCCAGGGTCAGCTCTCATGGCTTGCCCCGTCAGGACAGACTGTGTTTTCCATGGAGGCCAAAGCATATGTTCAAAGAATATTTGAGATTATATTCTTTCTATTTCTTTGGAGCATAAAATGTTATTTTTGATGAAATGGCTATGAGAGGTTGTGTATTTAAATGGTATGCATACAATTACTAATTAAGTTAATGGTAGTAATCTTTGGAAACACCAGGGTTGATTCTAATTAAGCACTGCCACCAATAATTTCATTCATATTACAGAGTCCATTATGTACCAAACATAATTCTAGGTGATTCTGGGTCTATTCTGAATTCTGTTTTCCACACTGGACCCTTCTTGTTGGCATCATAATTCTGGAAGGTGTGTTCCCCATGCCGGTTTAACTTGCTGAATACAAAATACTGTAACTAGAAATACATAAACAAGGTTGATTTTGCTGATAAAATGAGTTTTTCCTCAAATGGGGGAAGCTGTATCTTTCTGATGCCTTTAGAGTTATACAAACTTTGGAGACTCAAGTCAGGCATTCTTTCTCTGCGCCCCGCATCTTTGGTTCTGTGAACAAAGGAAGTTTCCTCCCATGCCCTATGGGTCCATTAGGGTTCCTTTCATCATCAAATTTCACTCTGCCTCTGGAGTGCTGGGAAGGCTGGTTAGAATAGCAAAGAAACTGTAATTCTTTCTAGGTTCAGGGGTCCCTCCCTGCTTGTGAAGTTCATCTTTGTGAACACTTGTCTACATTTGTGGTTGAATTTTAGTCTGCCTATACCTGTAGGAGATTAGTATTTGAATTAGTGGAAAAAGGATAGTAGATTATCTTCCTCAGGTATGGCTGCCTGGGTCTAATCCAGTCCATCGAGACTTCAACTGAAGCAAAAGGTAAAAGGTGGCCAGAGACATACTCAATGAACTGAACATGTGCTTCACCTATTTATGATTCCCTTTACTTTATGGTCCCTGGACATCACTGGGAGTGATCCCCCAAGCACAGAACTGAGAGTAGCTCCTGAGAACCTCTGGTATAGCTAAAGGGGGAAAAATGAGCAAACAAACAAACAAACAAAAAACAATCGAAACAAAGTGGAAGTGAGAAAAGGGAGAATTCCTTTTTGCTCTATCTGCTTTGTGCAGGAACATCAGTCTTCTATATTTGAACTTGGTCTTGGGATCCCCCTGAACTTGCACCATCAGTAGTCATGGGTCTCCAGTTTGCCTACTGCAGACCAGGGATTTCTCAGCCTCCACGAGTGTCTGAGCCAATTTTTATAATTAATCTCAGTAACTATCCTGTTCATTCAGTTTATGTGGAGAACCCTGGCTAACATACCATCCTTAGGAGGTTTCTGGAAGGCAATAGCAGTCTCTGCCACAGGAAGCAGGCAGGGAGAGTTTGAGCCTGAAGGAAGTCAGGGCCTGTTGATTCCTGGATATTTTTCACTGGTGTGGAGTCTGGCAAATTGCTTACTGTCTTCCAGATTTAGCATTGTCATGTGTCAAATGCAGACATTATTGGATTAATTAGGTAGAAATAGCTGTTATAAAAGTCCTTCAATTGCATAAATTTATTTTTGGCCTGCCAGAAGTTCATTGTGAGTGTTCCACCGGGATAATGGCTGTTTCTCATGCAGCAATTTCGGATTAATGCCTCTGTGCAGGAATTCTGCTCACTCTAACCCCAAACCCCCAAGACTGCTTCACTTGGATGTGGAGAAAGCAGAGAGGAGGAGACCTACCCTTCAACTTCATTAAAGTCCTATCTGGAAGGTACACGCAGCACGTCTGATCACTACCCATGGGATGAGAATTGGTCAAAGGTCTAACTGGGCATGGTGGACCATATTTTTTTTTTGACAGCATCTCTGAAACCAATTCCATATTAAAGAGGATAAAGCTCTTTTTTCCAGCTAACCAGCACCACCTCTGCTAGTCAGTGACAGCTGATTGGGCTGTTGGGGGCACAGATTCAGGGGCATCCTATTGGCTCAGAGGGTAAAGGTTAACTCCCTGACTTTTTAGTTCTAACCTCACCCCATCACTGGTTAATATATATTTTAAGTTCTATAACCTCCCGAGCATAGTCTCCTCATGTGTAAAATGGAAAGTGAAGTATCAATTTTATAGACTCGCCATCAAGATGAAATGGTATGATGTATGGGAAACATCTGCCCATAAAATGGGCTCAGTTGATGATTGCTCTTTTCAGGTAAAGGGGCAACAGAACCCTATTTTCCATGCCCTTGTGCTGGCTAAGGTCACTGAGAGTCCCAGTGAGAAATCTCTAAGCCACTGAGAGTACAGAGTCTGAATCTATTTTTATCTCCCTTCAACTGGGTCTGCTCTCTTAGATCCAGGGGGAGTTACTTGTGTGCCAGCTTCAGTTTCCAAGACAGGGACATTGTAACATGGCAGAGGACACAGCTATCACTTTCCAGTCCCTGGGCATGTGAGCTCTGATCTTTAGCTGGAATTGTGGAGGAAAAAATCATGTATGTGACTGATGCTATCAAAATAGAATTTCCAGATAGAGTTTGTTCTGAAAGCTCAAAGCAGAGCACATAATAGAACAGATTTCCTCTGCAACTCTGAGCAGGTCCCTAGTGAAGGTACGTTTCTCCTTCTTCCATTTCCTCATGCCATCAGACCTTCACAATCCATAGGGGAGAGTTGATGAGAATGTTAATAAGGGAAAATGTGGGCGGCATGCATACCTCATCAATCTCTGTCCTGTTCAGAAAGGCCCACTTGGATGCACATACCTGCTATTGCCTGATCAACTTTCTCTGATCTGTCAGCATGGAGTTTGGGAGGTCTTACCTTTTGCAGTTTTTTTTTTTGACCAGAAGACTTCCAAGTGTGTTAACACAGAATGAACACTACAGAATGGGAGGACTCTGGTGGACCTGGAGAGTAAAACCTGAGTCAGAAGCAAATTTCTGGAAGATAGTTCACAGCCTTTGGATCCTGGTTGAGCTGCTCTTCCTATGACAAGTCAGGCATCTAAAGACCTGTAGATGTCAGGGCTAAATGTGTCATTGCAAAACAAACTCATTGTTATAGGAAACCTGGTGGGTATAGATGAAGTTGTGCGAATATGGAGACTTATCCTCTGCTTCGCCACCACTACATAATGATTTATTTATTTTTTAATTTTTTTAAATTTTATTGAATCACCATGAGATAGTTACAAGCTTTCATGTTTGGGTTACAGTCTCACAATGATCAAACACCCATCCCTCCACCAGTGCACATTCCCCACTACCAATATCCCGGGTATACACCCCCTTTCTCACCCTCCCCCTGCCTCCATGGCAGACAATATTCCCCATACTCTCTCTCTACTTTTGGGCATTATGGCTTGCAACACAGGCAATGAGAGGTCATCATGTTTGGTCCATTATCTACTTTTGGCATGCATCTCCCATCCCAGCTAGTTCCTCCAGCCATCATTTTCTCAGTGATCCCTTCTCTATTCCATCAGCCTTCTCCCCTCTGCTCATGAAGCAGTCTTCCAGCTATGGGGCAATCCTCCTGGTCATTGTATCTACCGTTCTTGGGTGTCAGCCTCAACCACATAATAATTTAAAGCATCTCTGTTACCCAAATACTAAAGCCCCCTTCCTAGTCAGCACATCCCTTAATTTCCAGCCTTGGGCCATTATTAGTCCTCTTTTTTTTTTCAATATTATCTCCATCATAGCACTGTAGCACTGTCATCCTGTTGTTCATTGATTTGCTTGAATGGGCACCAGTAATGTCTCCATTGTGAGACTTGTTACTGTTTTTGGCATATCGAATATGCCACAGGTAGCTTTCCAGGCTCTTCTGTGCTGGCGAGATACTCTTGGTAGCTTGCCAGGCTCTCCGAGAGGGACGGAGGAATCGAACCTGGGTTGGCCATGTGCAAGGCAAATGTCCTACCTGCTGTGCTATCACTCCAGTCCATAGTTTTGATTTTTGTGAAATTTCCTATTAATTTGTCACATAGTCTGTGTGTTTTGTGTGACTCCACATTTAACTTTCTTATTAGGTGTATTAGTGGAATTTTCCTTTTTATTGTTGCATTTTTTGTTGAATTTTCCTTTTTTATTGTTTTATTGTCGAGTGGCCGTGGAGGGTGCACTATGGATGTTAGCAAGTGGTGGGAAGCAGCAAGAAACCATGCATGGCCAGTGAGACATGGCCTGGCTCATGCCTGTCACTTCTTGTGTGATCTTGGGCAAGTTTTTTTACCCTCTATGTTTAGTTTCTTCTTCTGCAAAATGATACTACTGATAGCACCTGCCCTGGAAGCATAATACAAGGACTAGAGGACCAGAGGAAGGAGGCATGTGGAGCATTTTCAAGCCATCTGCTTAGAAGTTTTCCAATTATCTGGCTATATTAGACCTTCCTTCACTTCCATGCAGAGTGAGAATGCCAGTCAAGATTAAAAATTGTGCTGGATTTGACAAGTCTACTACATATCCTTACTCCCATGTCTGACATTTTTCTCAGAGAAAATGTTGGGACTCTGTGGTCATAAGGCAATAGGGTGACATAAGCCATGCTTGAGACCCAAGCTGATAGATACTCAGAAGAGGAGAACAGGAGACTGACAGTATGAAGTCAGAGGCTGGTAGCAAGAAAGACTGACTCTGGGATTTGATGTAGACTGTCGACCATAATCCTCCTCTGATGACTGCATAAAGGGTTGATCTGCTTCCATTACAGCTCAGCCAATGGTGAAAGTATTAGACATCTTTTTCCCCATCTCCATATTGTGCAGGTTCAGCCTCCATACCTGAGGACAGGGACACTTTACATAAAGAGCCCCAGGAAGTACAGGGAAACCTGACATGATGTGATGGAGCTGTGTAGTTTTCTTTTCCTGGAGAAAGATCTTATACTCTTGGTATCTAGTACTCTCACTAGACCCAAGCAATAGACTTTCTCCAAATCACTGGCCAACCCATGAGCAAACCATATCTAAGTGCATGCTGGAGAAGCCCAGAGGCACACAAATTCCATTTCCTGCACAAAATGATTCCTATACAAACCACCCCACTCCGGCCCCATTCTCTCAACCTAGAAAACCCTTTACGTTGCTCCAAAGGTCTTAGTATTAATCCTCCTGTAAGTTCCAATCTACCTAGCGTGCAGGTCTTTATAAATATTAGGAAATTCTAGGCGTGGAACAAGAGCCAAAGATGTAACTTGGCCACTGGAGAACAGGTCCAGAGAGCAGATCCTGGAGAGCAGGCCATCCTAGTCCGGTGCCCACATGAGTGTGGAGAGACCACCTTAGCTTCAGGTAGTTGGAGGGCAGTACGTGTTACTTGAACTGCATGCCCAAGAGGAAGGTGATTTAGGCTGCCTTCGCAAATAAAAGAATGTCATTTTTGTGTTTGCAAAAGTGTGACATACTTTTTGAGGCTGTGTCCCAGAGTGGTGTATGTGGAGATGCTGAAGGACCAACTGATCACTTTTAGAATGTGAGGCACAGATGCTGGGGGCAGAGGCCAGGATTGAGGCCAAGTCCGCAACTAGATTCTTAAGAATCCCTGAATATCACACATGAGGGCCCACTTCCTGCATGGTGATGAATGTTGATTTCCCTTTCTTGGGCCTGCTGATTATTGAAGATAATTAGACATGGCTACACTTTGCAAGATTTAGTGTGTTTTACAGGGGCACCAGGAAAGGGGTCCCCAGTGGCACGGCTGCCCTTGTTCTGCTTGGCCAGGAGAGGAGGCCACGCTGGTGTCAGTGGCCAGAGGCCAACAGCCAGATGAGATCAGCCAGAATGCACTGACTCCGAGGCTTTGTGCTCATTTCGCCTTTGGCCCCTTCTCCTTGGGCTTCCTGATGTCCTTCCCCTGGAGCTTGAGCACGATGGCTCTCTCGATCTTGCCCAGAACCTGGTCATTGGGAATGGCCTGCACACTCTCATAGTCAGTGATGACCTGCGGCTTCTCATTGATTTTCGTGGCCAGGTCCTGCTGGGTTAGCCCCTTGCTCTGCCGGCCCTGCTGGGTCACCTTGCCCACCTCCAGGGTCACCCGGTCGTGGTGCAGCTCCTCCGTCTCTCCGTCCAGCTTAGCGTGTTCTTGGTGGTGGAGTGCTGCTTATTCTGGCCAGCAGCCCGTTTCTTGGATGTCTCCACATCTTCTCCCTGTCTCTGAGCTGCTAAGATGCCCTGCTCGGACTGGGCCTGCGCGGCCGTGGGCCCCTTCTTGCGCAGCACCGTCACCGTGTCCCAGTCGCTCTCGGCCATTGTGGGTCCGACCGGTGGCTCCGCGGCAGCGGCTCATGGATTCATGGATACTCTTCTCATAGCTAAATCCTATCCTACTCCTGGAGTGAGAGTGTGTGTGTGTGTGTGTGTGTGTTAGTGTGTGTGTGTGTGTGTGTGTGTGTGTGTGTGTGTGTGTGTAGGACTATTTGGACCACAGTCATTGGTACTTAGAGGCTATTCCTAGCTCTAAGCTCAGGAGTGATCCCCTTGTGGTGCATGGGTACCATATGCAGTGTAGGGTAAAGTGGAGGAGAGGGAGTTGAGCCAATACTGTCGGGCTTGCAAGGCAGAATCTTTACCCTCTATACTACATCTCTGGCCAACAGAAAAGGTTTTTTTTCTTATATATTTTTGAATAGGGCTGGAGCGATAGCACAGCGGGTAGGGCATTTGCCTTGCACGTGGCCGACCTGGGTTCCATTCCTCCGCCCCTCTCAGAGAGCCTGGCAAGCTACCGAGAGTATCTCGCCCCCACGGCAGAGCCTGGCAAGCTACCCGTGGTGCATCCGATATGCCAAAAAAACAGTAACAAGTCTCACATGGAGATGTTAGTGGTGCCCGCTGGAGCAAATCGATGAGCAATGGGATGACAGTGACAATGATTTTTGAATAATATACAAGAAACAAATCAGAATAAAACAAAGAAGAGCAAGACCTAGAGAAGCAATATTTGCATATTTCTGCTTTATTTTTTAAATTTACTTTTCTCACTAAACAGTATCCTCTCATTGGAACACCTGAGTAGTGCAGAAAAATCTGAAAAGGCAGGTAAAGAAGCAATCATCTTCAAGTGTCTGCAGAGATAAATATGATTACCCTCCCCTGGCGTTTGAGTCTTTCTGCTATGGAAATTCTACATCACGCAGTACAGACCATTTTGTTTACTACTTTCATGCTTCAAAGTCTGTTATAAGCATTTATCCAAGAAATGAAACACTTTCAAAAAAGCTAATATTTTAATGATAGTATAATAGGCCATCAAATAAAATTATGTCAAATAATGTCCAAGCAATAATTCAGCTCAGATAATCCCCCCTTGTTGGACATCTGTTATTTCTACAGAGAAGGGCTCAGTTTTTTCAATTGATAGCACAAACTTAGTCATACCAGTACCAGTCAAAGAAAAGCTTTGTCCTCCAAGCTAGGAACTCATCCACACTTTCCACATCTGTTGTCTTCCAGAAGGTTCTTAGCTAGAAAAGATTAATTCCCACAACATACAGCTTTGAGCAAAACAAAAGCTTGCAACTTACATATTACATTTGACTGGATTTCCTAATGTCTGCCATTGATGAGAAGCCTTTTTGTAAACCCAGGTTCCTGGAGAGGAGTGGGAATCTGTTCATGATTTTATTGCAGATGAGAAAGTAAATGTATCTATAAAAGATATGTAAGTGATAAAGTGATTTTCTATATGCAAAATAGAACCAATGTATTTGTCTAAATTAATTTTACCAGGTAGAAAAATTGTGGCAGAAACTCTATGTGCATTTGATCCAACCTGAGCTTGGATGAAAGATATAAATGTTTTAAAAAAAATAGTACTCTGGCATTGCTCTCCAGAGGTTATAAAGGACAGATCTTCCACAAGTTTCTAATAAAACATAGGATACTATTTGTTTTTGTTCATGTTTACTAATCACCAGCAATAGGTGATGTTATTTATTAAAATATATTTGTTTAAATATTTTCTTATTAATGGCTTATTTTTTGAGTATATGTTTATTTATTTTTATAACTGGGGATAGTACCCTAGGACTCATTACATACACCATACATGGCATGTGCTCTACTGAGCTACAATTATAGCAGTACCAGTTTTGATTATTATAGCTTTGTAGTAAACTTTGAAATCAGAGTGTGTGAATCTTCTAACGTTTGTTTTATAAGATTGTTTTGGGCATTTGGAATCCTGTATGATCCCAAGATCAATTGAATTTTATGGTGGGTTTTTCTATTTACATACCAACCGTTGTTGGATGTTGCATTGATGGGGATTATATTGATACATATGAACTGCTTTGGTTGGTGTATGCCATTTTACTAGTATTAATCATCCCATATATGAATAATGGATTTTTTTCATTTCTTTATGTCTTTTAAAATTCTTCAAACAGCATTTTTGGTTTTTAACACATAAGCCAGAACCTTGGTATTTGGGTTTTGTTGTTGTTGTTGTTGTTTGTTGTTGTTATTGTTGTTTTTCCAGTCATAGTTCTGGGGTGGAGATAGCCCTAGTGATATTCATACTCGGGACCTTGCAGAGTGGGACTCAAACCAGGGCCTCCTGCATATACAGTATGCATTTCAGACTTTGTGAGCTGTCTTCCTGGTCTAATAGTGATTTTTATTTCTTATGTTTATTTTATTCTCCCACATGGGAGATCCTGGCAAGCTCCCCGTGGTGTATTCATATGCCAAAACCAGTAACAATGATGAGTCTCATCCCGCTGACCCTGAAAGAGCCTCCAATATGGCACCATTGGGAAGGATGAGTAAAGAGAGGCTTCTAAAATCTCAGGTCTAAAACAAATGGAGACGTTACTGAGACTGCTTGAGAAAATTGATGATCAATGGGATGATGATGATGATGATGATGATGATGATGATGATGATGACTTTTATTTATTAAACACAAATTCACCTTTTAGGGAAAATTTCAATTAGCAGCTTCAGAGGAGGGAATTTACTGTGTTGCTTGTAAAGGTTAAGGTTACTAGGGGCTGAATGCAGTTGAGTAACATTGCTATGACTACTAACTAATTTTTAAAATACTGAGAATCTACTGGGTGCCAGAGCCTGTGAAGGAGAGATGTTGCGACCATGTACCTTTCTTCTACTTTATATGAATATAGCATGGCTCAGAGTTTAGCCTGGTGGGCGTCCCACATAGTGCTCAATGACAGATGTGGGTTATGTATTAATGATTGTTCTAGCATAGCCTGTGCTTTTATCACTATTCTCCATTCCTCTCATACTTCTTCCTAAAATTAGAACTGGCAGATAATGGGATGATATTGCCTTTTAGGTTTCTGGAGAGCTTCGAGGAAGTTAATGGACATGGGCAATTCTACATATTTACTCAGGTACAGGAAATGTGTGACATGAGCATATGTGATAGGGAGCCATCTAAAGTAGAAGCTCAGGAAAACACAAATATCTCTAGGTGGTATCTCAAGCAGGTTGGAATCAATGTAAAAAAAAATTAGATATTTTCAATCCTGGAGTGACTTTTGTGGTGGATGAAGACCAGGAAGTTACTGTCTATTCTTAGGTAACCCAGAAATACACGAACTAATGGGAAAAAATTTTAGGAAATTAGAAAACTGTAGGGATTGTCATAGATAGTAGATTAAGGATTTCAGCTGGTGATTTCTATGAAAGTGACTAAAAGCCACCTAAAGATGTCCTACATCTACCAGTTGATAGCCATTGAGCTTTTCCTGTCTGCCATTGCTTCTAAGGAAAATATTTAGTTTTTTCTTTTTTTGTCTTTAAAATTAGTATTATTTTTTAAATTTATTTTATTGAATCACCATGTGGAAAGTTACAAAGTTCTCAGGCTTATGTCTCAGTTATACAATGCTCAAACACCCTTCCCTTCACCAGTGCCCATATTCCACCACCAAAAAAAAAATGTACACCTCCCAGCCCCCCACCCCCACCTGCATAACTGATAAAATTCACTTCATTTTCTCTTTACCTTGATTACATTCCATATTTCAACCCAAAACTCACTATTGTTGTTGGGGTTTCAACACAGAACTCACTATTCTTCTTGGAATTTATCCCCCCAAAATACGGCCCTAAGAGGTATAAGGCTACTGCGGCCATGCGGTTTAGGATTTCTGTGTTTTAGTAATTAAGTACATGGAGATTTAAGTGGGAAATTTCATCATTTCCCTTCCTAGGGCAGCATAAAGCAAAAGCTTAGTTCACATTCTGGGGACATGGCTGCGAGCATTTGCTGGGTTCAGAAGTAATCTAGCTGGCTCTGGATCTTGGTCGTTCGGCAGCAAAGTGGCCGTGCAAACGCATGGCCACCCGGTTCGAATCTTGGCGGAGTACGAGCCAGAACCAGTACCAGCCCCATCCCGAGACTGCCATTAAAATTATTTTGAATGTCTCTCAATGAATCCTTCCTTGTAAGGAGATCTTAGATACAAAAAAGAGTATTACTATTACCAATAGAAAACAGACGGTGCAGTTTTGTGGCTGGAAGAGACTTCCAGTAAAGTTTAAAGTGCTAAGAGAGAAGTATTCTCAGAAGGTACATGGCATACAAGAGTCTTGCTTATCCTGGGTACACCTAAGCATACATGTGAGCTAAGATTTTTAAGATGAGTGGAAATTTGATGGGCTTCTAGACTCCCAGGCCAAGGGAACATGCACAGTCACAGAAGGCAAGATTTTATTTTCTTAGATCAAGTTTGGGTGGGAAAGTTGGTTTTTATAAATAAGACTGGAATCTCAGGAAGTGGTAGTCATGCAAAAGACATGGAGACCTGTTCTTAATGGTCATGTGAAGAGTGGGGCAAAGTCAATAAAAATGGGGGGTCACATTATCAGGGTTTTGTGACTTAATTGATCATTTTTGGTAGAGTTGGTGTAGAAGTTGATTGTGGATAATTTTAACTTGAGTCAGTCAACTTTGTTCATTTTTCATTAACTAGGAGAGGAAACAAGCAAAAAAAATAGCAGAAAGATGATGGCAAGTTTGGGTGTTGTTGAACAAGATGTGTCTCCGGGCCATTCAAGTAACTTGACAGTTGTGCCTGGGGAAATGTTTAAAGGAGGCAACAGGACTTCAGGGACAGAGATACCTTCTGCAAGTATGTAAAGATGAACTGAATGAGAGAGAGGGAAGACGAGTCAAGTAGGAGTGGTTGTGAAAGGAATTCACTGTGTCAGGAACCCTAGGAGGGTAATTATGCCAAAGACCAAGTAATTGTGCTCAAGAGTGAGTGATTTACACATATGGTACAGTTATAGGATACATGCCTTGCATATATGAGGCACTAGGTTTGATCCCCACTACCGCAATAAATGAGGTGACCCTTTGTTCAACCTGATTTAATAGCAATACATAGTATCTCACTGAGGTTGGATAATTTACTATAAATTTTAATTTATTTTAGACACCATTTATTGATTTACTCTTGGTTTCCAATATCATAAAATTTCAGGAGCACAGTATTATACCTAAGTGTATAAACCTCACTATATCTATCCTTAAAGATTTTATACCACCTCACTATCAAAATGGCCTCTTCCACTCCTCTTACTCATTCCTCCTACTCCTCCACTACTTCTAGTCAGAATCACCAATTCTAGAGTCCAAGAGGTTGTTGTTATCATTATGCTTTGCCACTTCATTTGTTTTGGTTAAAATAAATCATTTTAGTAATTGTCTTTTACTGGGGACTTACTTTGCTTCGCTTGGCAACCTCAAGTGCCATCCTTGTTGAAAAAAAGATCAGATATTATATTTTTAAAAGCTGAGTAGTAGTCCATTGAGAATATATACTCCAACTTCTCTATTCAATCATTTGTTGATGGATATTCAGTCTGATTTGATGTGTTATTGATTGTTGTTAATGCTATAGATAATGTTTTGAACATACTGGTGCAAATATATTTTCAAATTAGTGTTTTTATTACTGTTGTATCTAGAAATAATGTTGCTGGGTCATATGGTATTTTTAGTTTTAGTTTTCAAAAAATTGTCACAGCAGTTTTCATAGAGGCTGCACAAATTTACATTTCTACCAACAGTATTTGTGATCCTTTTTCTCCACATCTCTGCCAACTTTTGTTTCCAGTATTTTTGATAAGGATCATTCCCACAGCTGTGAGATGATATCTTATTGTTGTTTTGATTTGCCTTTCACTAATGAGAAGTAACGTCTAACATCTTTTTCATATGTTTGTGGGCCATCTTTTTTTAATTCTAGTTTTTAATTTTAATATATTTTTTAAGATTGTTCTTATTTTTATTGAATCACCTTGAGATACAGTTACAAAGCTTTCATGTTTGAGTTTCAGTCATACAATGATCAAATACCCATCCCTTCACCAGTGCACATTTTCCACCACCAATGTTCTCAGTATCCCACCCCGCTATCCCAACTCCCGATCTGCCTCTATGGCAGACAATTCCATCTTTCTCTCTATACTTTTGAGCATTATGGTTTTCAATATAGATACTGAGAGGTTATCATATTTGGTCCTTTATCTACTTTCAGCACACAACTCCCATCATCAACGATCCCTCCAACCATCATTGACTTAATGATCCCTTCTTTATTCTAGCTGCCTTCTCCCCAGCTCATGAGGTGGGCTCCCAATCATGGTGCAATATTCCTGGCCCTTGTGTCTATTGTCCTTGGGTGTTTGTCTCATATTATATTATTTTATATTCCACAAATAAGTGCAGTCCTTCTATGTCTGTCCCTTTCTTTCTGACACATTTCACTTAGCATGATACTCTCCATGACCATTGTGGGCCACCTTCATATGTTTTTTAAAAGAAGTCTCTATTCAAATGTTTTGTCCAGTTTTTCATTGGGTTGTTTGTTTGTATGTTTTCAAGTTGTATGTTTTTTGTGTATTTTAGATATCAATCCTTTTTTAGACATATGATTTTAATTATTTCTCAATTCCTAGGTTGTCTTTTTGCTTCTATGCTAGTTTCAATCACTGTGTAAAATATTTTTATTTTGAAGTGGTTCCATGTTTATTTTTCTTTCATTTTCCTTGAAATTGGAATCGAGCCTCCAAGTATACCTCCAAATATATTCTGGGGTAAAAAACTAGAAATGTATTATGTATGTTTTCTTTCAGGTATTTTTATGGTTGTAAGTATTATATCCAAACCTTTAATTCATTTTGAGTTAGCTCCTTGTATATGGTGTTAAATAGTGATCTTGTGTGTTTATTTTTTATGTAACTATCAAGAATTTGCAATGCCATTTGTTAAAGCCTGTCTTGGCTCCTGTATTGTAAATTAAGTGCCAATGTATACTGGGTTTATTTCTGGGTTTTCTATTATATTCTCTGGATCTGTAGGTGTGTTTTTGTTTTATTACCATACTGCTTTTGTTTGCTTTGTAGTATAGTTTGAAGTCAGGAAGTGTGATGCTACCACCTTTCTTTTCATTCAGAATTACTTTGAATATTCATGGTATTTTGTATTCCTATGCAAATTTTAGAATCATTCTTTCTATATCCTTGAAAAATGCCATAGGGGTTTAGATAGAGGTTGTATTGAATCTGTAAGTAGTTTTAGTTTTGACATTTAAACAACATTAATTCTTTCAATCTATTCTATGAACATGGGAATTCCATTTCTTTTGGTCTTTTATATCTTTCAACAATGTCCTATAGTTTTCCCTCTGTAAGGGAGCTGATGATGACTACTGTATCTTCAATTTTTGGAGGTCACTTAGCTCTGAAAGATCAAAGGAAGAGGATGCCTTCCTGCCATGGTAGGTGTGCTGAAATTACTGGGACTTTCTTTTTGATCTCATCTCTCAGTTGTAGGTGCCCACCTATATCTTTCTTTCCTCTATAAAGGAGTTCACTAGAGCCTTAAAAACTGTTTCCAAAATCCTAACTCCTTTCCTGCTTGAATTTCCTCTGCCAGGCCCAGGGTGTAGGGCATTTTATTCAGCCTGAGGCTTCTGTGGTTTATCTCTGAAGGCAGACCTGGCTGGATCAGCAAGGGGCACGAGGAGGAGACTTACTTAACCCTCTAGGACTGCTAGGCATTTGACTACTAGGATTGTTGGCATTCAGGGTGTCCAGTTTCTAGCAGCCTTCTGGGTTTTTCTCTGAGTTAAGGAGCTCACTGCAATCCTAGAAATTTGAGTGCTTCAAAATCCTTTCTTTCCTCCTGCTTCTGTGACTCAAGTGACAAAACTCCAGTATTGTGTTTTGACAAACGCTCCATATTCCCATCTCTCAAGTACACCCCTTTCGCTATTTCCAACAGCATTAAGGTCTTTTGTCCTTCTGTCTTTTGCAAATGAAGATACTTGGATTGATCAGACATCCTCTGGCATACTGTTGTGGGATGTGTAATTGGTATCTAGTTATAGTTTAAGGGGGTCTGTCTCTACTACAATTTATTCTGCATTGTTTTGTGGGTATTAAAGTTTAGAAAGATTGGAAAGTATCACATATACTGTTCACTGTTCCATAAAGATGTAATGTTTTATAGATGAGGAAACTTGAAGCCCAGAGAATTTTATATCAGGCGGTCACTAGGTAGCCAAAGCAGAGTCCTAGAGCTAGCCACTAGCCTTTACACCTCTGTTCCCCCTTTTTAAAACTATTTTAGTTTCCTTGTCCATATTATGTGTTAAAATGGGTCAAATAAATGTTTTATGTTTCCCAGATTTTTTTTTGCATTAACTTCACAAAATAGTGATGAGAACAAGGAATTGTCTTTAACTTAGTAAAGAAAAGGTCATATACTGCATTTTTGATTTCCATGTGGTAGAAATTCAATGTATTGAGAAATTATTATAAAAATATTAGTAATAGTATAAACCTTATAATAGTATAGTACTGTAGCACTGTCATCCAGCTGTCGTCGATTTGTTCGAGTGGGCACCAGTAACATCTCCATTGTGAGACTTGTTGTTACTGTTTTTGGCATATCTAAATATGTCACAGGTAGCTTGCCAGAGCTCTAGAAGACAGGGTCCTGTAATAGAATTGAACACACTTTTTGTTTTCTGAAGTGCATAAGGTAAAAGAGGGAGACAAATAAAGTGGAGGAACCTTGAAAACAGTACACAGTAGAGGCAGATTGGAATTGCCTGCAGCCACAGGAAATAGGCAAACTGCTATCTAGTGAATACCTGGGTACAGAGTTCAGACTCTAGACTATTAAGCCAACTGGGCAGGAGCGATAGCACAGCAGGTAGGGCATTTGCCTTGCATGCAGCCTATCCAGGTTTGATTCCTCCGCTCCTCTCGGAGAGCCCAGTAAGCTACCAAGAGTATCTCACCCGCACGGCAGAGCCTGGCAAGTTACCCATGGTGTATTTAATATGCCAAAAACAATTAAGTCTCACAATGGAGATGTTACTGATGCCCGCTTAAGCAAATCGATGAACAACTGGACGACAGTGCTACTACAGTGCTACAATTTTTGAAAAATTCTTGATTCTGTTTACCTGCTATTTTATTAATTAAATATTCTTGGAATCTTATTGTGTTTGTATCACTTGTATCACTTGTAGTCCCGTTGATCTTTGATTTGCTCGAGCGGGCGCCAGTAACGTCTCCATTTGTCCCTGTCCTGTGCTAGTGCAGCCCAATGATATCTGCTTGCTCCAGGAACAGAAAGAGCCTCAAATCTTTCATTCAGGGATTTGACGAAAAAATCTGACCATCTAGTTGGTGGGCAGCCACGAGGTCTTCTGACATCCCATGGAATCCAGTCAGTAACAGCTCTATTCCAGCGGTCATCTCTGAATCGCATTACATGACCGGCCCATCTGATTTTTGATGCCTTGGCAAACGAAACAGCATCCATGATTTTTGACCATTTACGGAGGTCAGAACTCCAGATTCCTTCTCTCACTTGAGTGAGACATGATATTCCCAGCATAGCTCTTTTGATTCCTCTTTGGGATACCCTAATAGCATTCGCATCCTGTTTGCATAGATCCCAGGTCTCTGAGGCATATGTTAGTTCAGGAAGAATGGTGGAATCGAAAAGATGTGCCCAGAGTCGGAGGTTCTTCATTCTCTTAACCACCTCTTCGACGCTCTTCAATGCTTCACTCTGCTCTCTTCCTCCTGTGCAGTTCTGGCACCAAGTTGTTCCTCATATTGATTTCTCGACCCAGGTGCACATAGCTGCTGCATTTGGAGATGTTCGTTCTATTGAGAGCAAATGGAGTTTCAGGAACCAGTTTGTTTTTCATGAACATTGTCTTGTTGAGATTCAGCTGCAATCCGACCTTTCCACACTCGTGGTTGAAGTCGGCCAGCATTTGTGCTTGGCTAATGTTTGGTGTTATGAGAACGATGTCACCAGCGAAGTGGAGGTGGCGTAATTGCCAACCGTCTATCTTCACTCCCATTCCTTCCCATTCCTGTCATTGCATGATGTTTTCGAGGGTGGCACTGAAGAGTTTCGGTGAAATGGTATCACCCTGCCACACCCCTCTACATCAATGATCACTTCCTTGTAGAATGGTGAGATCCTGGTGGTGAATCCACAATACATCTCGTGGAGGATTTTGATATACTGAGTTTAAATGCCCTGTTTGGCCAGGGCTTCGATGACTGCCTCAGTCTCAACAGAATCGATGGCCTTCTTTAAGTTGATGAACATTAGACAGAGCGGCATCTTGAACTCTCGAGAAACTTCAATGAGTATGGTCACTGTGTGGATATGGTCTATCCTGCTGAATCCCCTTTGGAACCCAGCTTGCTTGCATGGTTGTCCTTTGTCTAGTGTTCTGCCTATTCTATTCAGGATGACACCAGTGAACAACTTGTAGACGGCAGACAGCAGGCAGACTTGACAATAGTTGCCGATGTCATGGATGTCTCCCTTCTTATACAACAGAACAGTCCTACTGGTTTTCCACTGGGATGGAACCTTGCATTCAGACAGGTAACATGTGAAGAGTCGGGCCAGTGTATTGATAAGTACTGGCGGCAGATTCTTCAGGTGTTTGGGTCTGACCTTGTCTGGACCAGGTGCTGTACGTGTCTTTACCAGAGAAATGGCATGTCGGATTTCAGAAGGGAGAATGTTGGGAACGACATATCCATCCTGTGGAATTTGGTATGTGGGCAGGTGGACATGGCTGTCAAAGAGATCTGAGTAGAAGTCGTGAATAATTTTCTCCATTACTTTTCTGGAGGATGTGATAGATCCATCGGGATGTCAGAGGGCAGTCATCTTGGTCTTGTAGTTGGCGAAGTACAGGTGAGCATTGTGAATACTTTTCCTGGCTTCTGCTGCACTGTCCAACACTGCTGGTCTTCTCTCATTGAGGTCTTCCTTTACTGCATCTCTGCACAGCTTTGTGAGCTTGGACATTAGCTTGTGGTTGCCTGAGGCTCGCGCCAAACCACGTTGATGAATGAGCTTGAGAGTTTCCGAAAACAGCTGTCTGTGGCTTTCTCACCCTCGGCATTCTTCGCACAGACATGGAGGTGCTGAACCAGTCTATCGTATTTTTCATCGATGTTGTCAAGGACAGCATCTTCCCATGTTGCTGCAATAGTGCCAAAGACCACCCAGTTGGTGGTCATTTTGGGAGTTGCCTTCTTAGACTTAAATTTTGCAGACTTTTCTTCCCGCTCTGTGGAGTAGAATTTTGCACGAAGGAGACGGTGGTCTGATCCCGTTTGGAATTTTGGGACAACAGCGACATTGGTCAGGCAAAACCTTCGATTGAATATGATGTGGTCAATTTCATTGTGGAACTGTCCACCGGGAGACTCCCCTGTCCAGCGTTTAGATTCAGCCTTCTGGAACTGTGAGTTACCATGGATGGTCTTGGTGGACATGATGAATTCAGACAATCTCTCACCCTGATCATTCCATTTTAGGCCTTGTGTCCCAATGTGGAGTTCTTCGGGCAACCTTCTCGAACCTATCTTGGCATTAAAATCAGCAACAACGATCTTGTAGAAGGTGTGGTCTTCTTTATAAAGCTTCTCCAGTTCCATGTAGAACCTCTCAATTTCTTCTTCATCGTAGTTGGAAGTTGGTGTGTAGACGATGAAGATAGAAACTGCTGGCAGTGAGCCACATCTATTCAAGCATAATCATCCAATTCGGGTTCTTAGGCATTCGAATGAATCGATGCTCATGGCCAAGTTCTTGTTGACAAGGACATCAACACCAGCAATGCCACCAACGCCTCTGTTGTCACATGTTCTGAGGAACAATTTTTCTCCAGTGTCGAAAATGGCGTGATGTTATTGATGTCTCCTTGTTTCGGTCAGACCAATGATGTCCTACTTGATCCTTTGCGCTTGTACCATCAGGTCCTCGATGGATGCTTCTGATGCCAGTGTCCGTGCATTGAAAGTACAGACAATCATTTTAGTTTTTCTTTGTTTTGGCAGTCTAGTTCGTCCCCTAGATTTTTTCAGCCTCTCTTTGCTCATCTTTCTTAATGCTACCGTATTGAGGGCTCTTTCAGAGACAGGTGCATGAGGCCAATTGTTATTGTTGTTGGCATATCAAATATGTGACGGGTAGCTTGCTAGTCTCTGCTATGCAGACAAGATACTCTTGGTAGCTTGCCAGGCTCTTCAAGAGGGACAGAGGCTTTTAGGGCAACCTCCAATTGTGTTTAGAGAGCTAAAAAACTCAAGATGAAAACAACTCATTGTTACATCTTTACTCAGAGATCACAATGCATGTGTACATTTTATAGAACACAGGGGTGGTTGTGGTAGAGAATGAATTCTTATGGGAGTTAGGAGTCAAGGAATGGGAGTGGGGAATTCTGTGCAGGCAAAGCTTCATATAAAGGGTCAAGAGGTAGTAATGGGGGTAAGGTGTTTGCCTTGCTGGCAGCTGACTCCATTTGATCCCGGGCACTTATGTGATCCCCTAGTCACCTCCAGAAGTGATCCATGGAGTGCAGAACTACAAGTAATCCCTGAGTACATTCAGATGTGGCACAACTCCCCCACCTTACCCCCCAAAATATCTTCCAATAAGATTGGGAAGATGAAGGATTGTCTGGAGTCCTTTGAGTACATCCTTCACATAGGAAAAGCATAAGATCCTGAGTTTCCTATTGTTGATGGAATATCCTCTTTCCTCTGTAGTGAGCATGTGTATGTATGTAGATGTAGGAAATATAAAAGGTCTAATGTAAGAATGCAACGTGTCCTCAGACATGGTTGGCAAAATGATTGGTCCCACTTTTTCATCTCATCTGTGTCTATACACTCCTCGTTCTGAGTAGGGAGTGGAGTGCCCCCACTCATGGTCATGTTCAATGATGTGTGGCTGGAATCAACAGTCATTTCAAGATGCAGCTTTCAAAGTCCTGTGTTTCTGATGCATCTCCTACTGCCATAACATACAGCATGGTGAACCAAAGTACCATCACAGAGAGATTGAGAATAACTGAGGTCAGTTTTCCTCCTGGGTGGTGGCCAGAAGTTCAAGTACTGCCAGGGTTGTACTAATTCATTCCAGGGAAAAGACTTCCAGATCCTCCTTATGTTCTTCAAGGATTTTTCACTACACCTTGGTGTTTTCAATCTCTGCCTGTCTTCACATTTCCCTCTGTGTCTCTGTCTACATGTGTCACAGATATTGTGTCTTCTCTTTTTTGCAATGCCACCATTGTGATGGCTCAGGGCCCATCTCAATGACATCATCTTGACTGATTATCTGCAAAGATCTTATTCCCCAAAGGTCACATTCACAGACACCAGGTTAGGATTTCAACATGTGCTTTGGAGGGACACAATGCCACACAGAACAGCTAGCTCTGCCTTCAAGGAAGGTTGAGAGTATGCCAAGCAGGGTCACTCCTGCTGAGTGACAGACCTGAATACAGGAGCCTACAAGAGCAGAATGAGATATAAGTTGTTTGTGGTGTCACTGCAGCCCAGACAACTATAGTCATAGTCTGCTGCAGATTGTCAGCCTCAGACCCAACAGCACCTTCTCTGTCCCATCAAGTCTCATGGTGTCTTTGTGCTCAGTTTTACTTTCTCCATCCAGCCAGCCTTTTTATGTCTTTCCTTTTTTATTTCTTTTTGGGTCACATCTGGCCATGCTCAGGGGTTACTCCTGGCTTTACACTCAGGAATTACTCCTGGCGGTGCTTGGGGAACCATATGGGATGCTGGGAATTGAACCCAGGTCGGCCACATGCAAGGCAAACGCCCTACCCACTGTGCTATCGCTCCAGCCCCTGTCTTTCCTTTCTTATGCCCCAAAAGATCTATCTAGTACCCACTTTGCTACAGCTCTACTGAGTGCTCTAGCCACGTTGACCAGGCCAGCTGGAGCTCCTGCGCCTTCCTGTTTATTCTGCCTGTGTGAGCCCAGACTATAATGCACTGAGTAGCTCTCTAGTTCTAGATGGACCCCACTGTGACTCATGGATTTTCATTCTCCTTGGTGGCCTACTCAGCCACAGAATGAGCATGAGGGCAGCATTCCACCCAATAGCACTGAGAGCAACATGCCTGAATTTTTAAGGACCGACAAAGAAGCACCCCTGCTTGAAGATCACCCACCCCCATCCAGAGCCATCCCTGCCACAGTCTGCATTGTTTGTGAAAGCTACCCAGGACCTGACCTTCACCCTTCCCTGAGACCAGTCTTTCCAGGGCGACAAGCATTTTACTTCAACCTTGGAGGTACCTAACTTTCCCGGGACAACTTTTAGGAATTTCTTTTGCAGAATGAGGATACCCACTGGCCAATGAGAATGACAGTGTTGTAGAGTGACCAGCTAACTTCTGGGTCCTTGTGGACTTTTATAATATCATCATGTCAGCCACCAGATGTCTTCAGTATTACAGCTCATTCATTCAACAGCTCTTTATTTCACAGCTCATTTAGGCATATCTCTGCAGGATTTTGTAATCCCAAAAGCAGGAAACTCTGCACCCAGGACAGTAATCCCAGTGACACTTCTGGCTGTTCCCTGCCTCAGTGCCAGTTTGCTTAAACCACTGGTGCCTACTTATTCTTTTAGTCACTATATGTATCATCTTTTTGTTGTTGTTTTTGTGGCGGGGGAAGAGTCACACTTGGAAATGCTCAGGAGTTATTTATTCCTGACTCTGCACTTAGGAGTTGCTCCTGGCAGTGCTTGGGAGAGCATATAGGATGTTGGGGATTCAAACTGGGTTGCCCTTGTGCAAGGGAAACGCTTTATCCACTGTACTAATGCTCCAGCCCGTGCATATTTAGCTTTGCTATTTCCTGGTTGTCTTCTTCCTATCATCTGCGCTGTCCACACCACCTGCAGATCTGTGTCATTCTCTCTTCACTACCTAAGCCATTTTCTTGTATGTATGTTTCACTGTTTGTTTGCACCATTGGCTTTCTTGCAACATTCATCCTCACTGGCCTGAGATCTGGTCAGTGTTCTGCATTTATATCTTACTCACCTCCACCTTTCTGCATCTGAGGGACTATACTCTATGAGAGGTTTAAAACGACCAATCGGGAGCAACTTTAGATTAACTGACTGCATTTTCCTCCTTCTTTCTTAGCAGTGGTGCCTCAGGAGGGAGGAGAGGGTGGACCGTGCTATGAGGTTGCATCTAGGACAGGGTTCATCGACAGGCCTCACAATCAAGTCCAGGAGTCAGATGTTTTTGTTAGTGCAGGTATCATTAGAGGATCTGCGGGGAGCAAGCATATCAGAAAGTCTGAACTGCACCTCGTTCTGTTGGAGGGCTAGTGGGCTGGAGAGTAGCAACCAACTGGCCAGTCAACTGTCCTTTATTTATACTGCAGGTGTCCCGACTCTACACTTGAGGGTGGGAGGTAGACCCTCAGTCTGTGAGCTCTAGTTCTGGATGGGTCTGGCCCCTAGAAAGACTGTCAGTATTTGATGTCAAGTGGGTCCTGGAATCCCCAGCTCCAGGCCCACAGCCACCGTGTAGGGGTATTAGAGTGAAAAAAAGGCCATTAGAGAAGGCTTGAAAAATAGCCATTCAGGAAGCCTTCCAGGCCTTCACAAAGGGTTAACATCACCAGGTTGACATCACTCCCCAGTGGACTAGGGGTCTGCCCATAGGGTATGACTTTGGGGAGAAGGCTTCCCCTTTAAAACATTCCTTCACCCTCGATAATGATGGCAAATTGCCCTCAGAGAAATATGGTCTGATTACCAGTAAGGCTGGGCTCTTTAAAATGCTGGTCCCTGTGGCACAGAGGGAGCTGTTAGCAATCACTGGGGCTGCAGCCTGACAGGAGACCCTGGGGCAGGTCTCCATGGGGGAGCGGAAGGGGGTAAAGGTCCCCATGCATATGCACTTGGCTTCATAATTGTGCTCAGTGAGGCTCAGTCTCCAAATCCCCCTCTAAACCACTAAGGGTGAAATCAGAGGATGGGGGAGGGACAGTTGCAGAAATCCTGAATGCCTGGACTCTACTACACAGATGCTCTGATCCCTGCTGTGCTGGGTGGGTTCTCATGGAACAGAGGGGAGAGCGGAGGATGCACAGGTAGGTTCTCATAGTCAGTACCTGGAAGGCAGCCCTGACACCGTGAAATTGGCATGTGCTCTGAGTGGCAGAGGGGAAGGTTCAAAGAGTGTTGAAGAGGATGGGAGGAGATGTGCTTGGTAGAATGAGCTATGGGAACAGCCCAGGGACAGGCAAGAGCTGCTTATACAAGTATTATATAAACTTTTCTGAGGATCCCAGATAATATGCAAGACACTTTCCTGGCAAAGGGGCCAGGAGGTGCCAGCACAGGTTGTGATCCTCAGCGCTATGTCTTGGTGCTTGTTCTAAAGTCTCAGGCAGGATGAATCCCTTGGCATAATATCAAAGGCTGCTGGCAGGCCCTGAACATAAACTCCAGAAGAACTGATAGTGTGCTATTAAAGGGAGAGCTCTGAGCCTGCGGCACTGCGTTATAGTCCAGAGATGCACCTTATATGCTTTGGAATTGGGTCCCATCCTTAGTGACTCACAATGACTTGCCTCTGGTGAAAGGAGAGGATGGACACTGGTTCGGCTCCCCCAGCTCAGAGAAGCAACACCCCACCCCACTTCTACCTTGGGAGTTCTTTTCCAGTGTGGTGATCTTGTCGGTTCATCATTCCCTAAAGTGAACTTCAATGATTTGGTGTGATTGACAAAGGATTCTAAGGTGCCCTCAGCCAGCCTGGGAAGCAAGAGCAAGCAAGGTCGATGGGGAAGGGGAAGAGGGGGGCAAGGCTGGACTGGCGGTACCCATCCCTGACCGCAGGGCCCACCACGGCTGGTGTGCTGGAGATAGTGCTGAACCCTTATTACTGACAGCAGCTTGTCCTTTGGTTCACTTTTAGCATTCCAGTTTGCTCAGCTTATACCTGGGTGGTGCGGAGGAAACCAGCTGACCAGCTGGTGGATGCTGGCATGTCCATGCAGGTTCATCCTTTTAAAGAATCTCTTCCTTAGGTCGGCTTTTGAGCCCAGAAAGACTGTGGGGGGTACAAGGCTGTGCATGTGGGAAATCTGTTTCTTCCTCTCCACCTCTGGCGATCCCTCCTCCTGCAGTTTCCCCGCACAGCTCCTGGCTGTGCCCAGCCTGCTCAGGGTAGCACCTGGTGATCTGTGTCCAAGTGTGACAGACTGTCTCAGCTAATTGGCCCTTTTATCTGTCTTCCTCTTTCCCTGTCCCCTTAGGTTCTGTAGCTCTAAGGCCCACCAGGGATAGAAGGAGAAGAAGAAACAGGGAATTGTTAGCAGCAGGTGGGCAATGGACAGGGAACTTATGGCTGCTGATAAGATAATAGGAAAAACGACCCACCAGGCCTCTGAACAAAGCATGTGTGTGTGAGCATGTGCTTATGTACATGTATTAAATGTACACACTATATGTCACAAATATGCTTGTGCTGGGTACATAAATATGGAGTATGTATGAATGGAACACATGTAAATTGTATGCACACAGCATGTTGTACATATGGTGTGCCCATGCATGTGACATATATGTGCCTATAGTAGTATGCTTATGGTGTGGCGCCTATATACATGTGCTATATTGTGTGTACTATGTGCATACACATGGAATGCACATGTTCAACACATATATGTATGCATGTGAGTGTTAGGGTGAAGGGTGCAGTGTATGAATGTGCTGTGGGGTGTTACGGACCCCTGTGCACAGAAGCCCTAAGTGTGGAGTGGAAGGGCTGCCAGAATCTGCCTATTCTGATGGCCCAGCTCCTGGCTGGCTGGCCTGGTAGGCGGAGGTGTCACGGCCTGGAAATGGTGCCTGCTCAGCTCTCTTTCCCTCATACGCTGCAGATTCTGTTGTCCCTGCAGTCTGGCTTTGACACAGCCATTGCTGTACCCTCCAGGGGCCCACTGTGTCTGTGACGGAGTGGGAGGGGCCCTGAGCCCAGGCTGTGGGAGGCTCCCCTTTCTTGGGGGTGCCAAAAGGGGTCTTGCTGGAATCTTGCTGGGCTTTATTCCCCCTCCCACTCAGGAGTTGGAGCGTGGATGACAGAGAGGGGAGAGCTTACCAAGAATGCAGTCTTGCTGCCTGCTTCCCTCCTACCCCATCAATCGTCCGCGGCAAATAGAATTTCTGGACAGGCACGGGGGGATTGGGGGTGCGTCTCACTGGTTTTATGGAGGGTTCATGAGCGATGGCTGAGCAGTTATCACAGGCTTGCAGCAGTGTCAGGGGAACAGCTCGGAGCACTTCCTGAGATGCCCCTTTGTTTGCAGAAGCTCCCCCTCAACCCTGAAATATCAATGCATATGCATTTTCTCCAAGAAGCACTTCTCCGAGTTCAAATAGTTAAAAGGCAGGGCTCCTTTCTCTTTTCCTTTTCTGGTTTGATTTTCTCAGCACCATTTGTGTTTCTGTGACTGGGGGTGGAAGGTGGGGGGTGGCGGCTCTGTGCTTCCACCCAGTAAATAATTAATATTTACAGGCACCCGAGACTCTCTGCTACTTGGTGATGCTCAATTGATTATTAAATGTATGATTTGGGAATGAAGGTGCCCAGTGCTCCAGATAGGATTCAACTTCATCAACATTGACATTTGTACAGAGGCCTATGGAGGGAGAATAGTCTCATGGGGAAGCAAGTCCTCCAATTAGGAACTCCAGCATAATGCAGGGAGGGACCATCTGGTATGGAGCCCTCACAGTCTGTGAGCCTGGTGCATTGTCTTCTAGTGCCTCTGGTTTATTTGTAAGATGGGCAGAGCACCCTTAACTGCATTCCTGGGAGAAATGAAAGCTGCAGGAACAGGCTGTCCGGCAAGTGTGGAGTTGAGACTGGCACGAGTCTTAGATGGGTCCCTATTAGAATCCCAGAAAATGATAGAGATTTCTTTTACCATAGGAACGTCTTTTACAGAATGTGGGTTCAAATCTGCATTGCTCTCTTCTCTGTCATCTCCTTCAGACTGGAATCTAAAATTGATGCGATTACAGTGGACTGCGCCACACCTGACCAAATATCCGCAACAGTGATTTGGCACAATCTAACCTTTGTAGGACAGTTCCAAATAATACATGTATCAGTAAAATTCCAGATAATACACATGTCTCAGGACAATTCTAGATGCCATGTGTTTCAGTACAGTTCCAGATGATACATGTTTGTCTGAGCAGCTTTGGATGACACATGTGTGCCAGGTCAGCTCCAGGTGACACATGTGTGCCAGGTCAGCTCCAGGTGACATATTCTAACACCTTTCTCTTCCCAGAAATATTTTTACACATTTCCTAAATATGCTTGTATGCAGCTCCCATGAGGATTTTTGGTGCCTTCCTGTTGTGCTTGGAGAGAACAGGTTGCAGCTGAGACTAATGCTCAGCTCTGCCCATTTAGCCATCTGACAGGACCCACTGGGCACTAGGTGCCCGGTCCAGGCAAGTTAAAAGGATGTGTGAGCTTGGCTTAGACCACTCTGCAGGAAAGGGTCACAGAGACACGGCCCCTCTGCTGAGAGATTTTGGTTCACCTCTAGTCTGTCACCTCTGCTGGTTTCAGGTCAACTCTGGAAAGGTCTTTGTTCTGAAAGCCTTAGAGACCAGGGGGGTCTGCCCCTCAACTTATACCTGGGCATGCTTAGTCCCAGACGGTGCTGTCTGGCACTAGGTGGTCACTTGGTGGTTGCACAGACATAGGGACCAGGGAGAAAAGCATCTTTCCTGTGCTCATGGGTGTAAGCAAGAGGTGCCTGAGGCATGTCATTATCTAGAGACCTCAGCAAAATTACTTCCAGGTGATGAAGAAACACTTCTCTATATTTGCTGAGTTTTGTTGAAGATGAAGTGAGCTGGCTGTGGGGTTCCTTGGTAGGTTAAAAGATGTGTATCTACCTACCTATAGGCAGGTAGATACACATCTGCTCTGCCATCCCCCAGCTCCTGTGGATATCAGGGTCAGGTAACAGTTCCCCTGGCCCAGCCTCTGCTGCCATGTCTGTGCACTTCCTGAGCACTATGCCTGCCATAATCCTCATGGTGGCAGGCCTGTAAGGACAGGAGGTGTCTGAGTAGGCTTTCCTACACATAACCCCAATGGTGTCCGTGCCAAATCTCCCAGCCAGCAGCCTGGACCCAGAGGGGAATCTGCCTGCCTAGGGTCTGAGGTAATTCCTTGTGGGTCACCATCCCTGCAGTGCCCCAGCCTGATCTTCCGTCCTGTAACTTATGAGGATGCAGCAAATATCCCTTTGCTGGGACTGTTGCCCCAGCAGCTTTATCTAGGGGCAGAGGCCTATCTGAGCCAGCCTCCTTTGTACCCAGAGCTCTGGGTGAAATCACCAATGCGGAAGAACTGCAAGGTGGAGAATCCCTGGAAGAGGTCTCCCCAGCAGCCCGTGCCTGCAGTACCCCTCAGGTGGATGGGAACAGGAACAGGAGAGCAGGGCACTGCCAGGCTGGCATCCTCATGTGCAGGCACCCTCCTGTTCCCAAACCAGGTGAAGATTCAGAGGCAACCCTCCTGGGCCAAATTCTGCCTGGATTCCCTTCACAGATTGTCCAATTCCTGTCGTCAGTTATGGGAACTTGTTCCTCTTTGGTTGTGTTGTATCTCCCCTCATGATTAAGGTGGTCACCTGGCAGCTTACCTGTTGGCTACCTTTACAGCGAGGATTCCAAAGCAGGAGCACCTGAATCAGTTCTGGATTGGGCTCCAGAGGCTGTCATGACCCATGGAGCTTTATGAGAAGTACCAGCCCAAAGGCTCCAGGGAGCTTCACAGAAGCATGCCAGGCTGAGCGGACATGCCCAAGTCCTCTGTTTGGAGAAGGTTTTGGGGCATGAAAGACTGGAATACCTTCAGAGAAAACCTCTCCTTGTCCCTCAGATTCAGCTGGAAAGGAGGCCCCAGGTCCAGGTTGTAGATTTCTCTATCACATGGGGTAAGGATGGGGGTTCTTCATTTCTGTCTTAATACAATCAAAATAGGAAAGTGGGAGATAACTTTTTTTTTTAAAAAAAGGTGATTTTAAGAAAATAGTGCTTGAAATTCTCAAAATAAACAATGTGGATCAAGGCCTCGGAAAAAGCAGTCCCTCTGAATTCTAAAGAATTTGCCCTTTTCAGGGTCAAAGAGATAATTTGGAGGTTAAGGCGTTTGCCTTGCTTGCAGCTGAGCTGGATTTAATTGCTGGCATTGCCCAAATGCTACCAGGAGTAATCTGTGAGCACAGAGTCAGAAGAAAGTCCTGAGCACTGCTAGGTGTGACCCAAAACAATGGTGCTTGGGGGACACCAGGGCCACCATGGCTCCTCCTACACCCAAGGGTGATGAGGAGCCATAAGTTTAAGAGTATTGAATGCGGGACTTAGCCTGCAAGGCATGTGCTCTATCACTTGAACTATTTTCCTGGCCCCAAATATTCTGTATTAATTTTTTATCTTTGTATGTCATAGAAATGACAACTGTATTCATGGAGAAGGGCTGAATTTGTTGTAGAAGAGAACGCTGTGCATTTCACCAGGCAGTCATGTAAATTGTGATGGAGAACCTTGTGACGTCTCATCAAAAGTCCCATTTCCTCCTCACTGCAGTACCTGGTGGCAGCCTCTAAGCCGGATTAGCAGTGAAAAAAAAAAAGAGTGTTTTGAAGTCTTGCTCTTTCTTGTATTGTCCAGGTTCCTTCTCTGGGTTATAAATGGCCATGCGGGCACCAGCCATTGATCCGTCATGAACTGGAGAGAAGGGACGTCTGCTGAGCTGTCTGAGCCGCCCTCAGCAGAGGGCTGAGTCCATTTCCAAGCAGATAAGGACAAGAGGTCAATGCCTCTCAGGATGGGTCTGACTCTGGTCCCTGGCTCTCGGGGAACCGGAATGAACCGGAATGCCTCTCCAGATGCTCTCGGGCCAGACCAGCACAGAAAGTCACCGCTCATCCGGATTCTGATGGCTTCCCTGCCCCTCCCGGGGGGCTCCCACTCCCCTTCCGGCACCATCTGCCCGCTCCCCGGCTGGTGGCCTGTCAGCCTTCCCCACTACAGCTGTGAACCTTGGAGAGCTAGAGTTTAGGTTAGCAGAAAAATGAATTTGAAATCTTCCCTCTGGGCCCCCCTTGTGCCATCCCCCTCCCTGCCCCCCTCTAGGACCAATTTATCTGCCAGTCCAGCCTCCAAGTGGAGCTGAGGCCAAGTTGGCGACCTGCCCACACTTGTCAGCTTCTTTGACCAGATGACAGGAGAGCAGCGCTCAGCCAGGAAAGGGCTGAAAGTCCCTGTGCGTGAAGGCGCTCGCAGGAGCCGTGCCAAGGAGGCAGGCCGGGGAAACCAGAAGGTTCTCCCAGGCTGCTGAGGAGGAGCTGTGGCAGGGGAGGGATGTCCCTATCCTTGGAGGAGACTTTAAGCCAGAGTGTGTGTATTGTATGTGTGTGTGCACGTGTGCGTGTGTGTCTATGTACACTTATGCAGGTTGCTGAGAGCTCCCATATATGTGCATGCATATTCATGGGAACATGTAAATAATCATGTGTGTGCATGAGCTTGTGTGCTTGAATGCATGTGCAAGTAGAGTTGGGCATGTCTGCAGGGCATATGTTCATATGTGTATGTATGTGTGTGAGTGTGTAATTGGTCTGGCAGAAAAAAAGGCACCAAAAAAGGTACTAGGTCACTCTCTGCCTACCTGGAGTTACTGTGGGCAGTTGTGTTAGTGGTACCTCTCTTGACCTTGACATGTGATATCTGCTTTAGGCTTGTCCATCTGCAATGCTCATTGGGTCATGCTCCAGGCCAGATCTCCAGCACAGCAGTTCAGAAGAGCCTGTCCCTGCAGGGCTGACTGGGGCATTGATCTTGGCTCTAGGCCATTGCCTGCAGGCATATTTGTGCTTATTCAATTGGTGTCAACTCTAGGTGTGATGTCCTGGGTAGGGACAATGACAGGAGGACACTATGGTGCACTGTGGTACAGTGGGAAGATGAAGGTTAGTAGGCTTGGAAGGACCCTTGAGAGCACACTGTGGACATTGGACATGATCTTTGGTGACTTCTGCAGTGTCAGATAGCAATGTCAACTCTGCCATGGAGAGAAATCTCTTTAGCCATCCTACTTGCCTCTAGCTCAGCCTACCTTCCTGAGCTTCTCTCTTGCTGTGCCCTCAGGCTTGGCCTTCCTGAATGCTGGAGTCAGTCCTGGCAAGACACAATCACAGGTTTGTGGTCAGCTGTCCCTGCCATGAACACCCCCCCCCCTGCATCTCCCTTACCGCTTACTACACTCTCAGGTGCCCCAAACTGGTTAACAGTGGGTGTACTTGCCTTGACTTCAAGGCAGCCTTCCCCTTTCTGCATTCCATTCTGGGGAAGACTCTCTCCTCTCTTCTGAACCAGAAAAATGAAGCCTCTTGGCCATCCAGTTCTACTTCCCACGTTTTACGTTCTATCCTTCCGCTCTCATCATTTGGGGGTTTGAATATTTTGATTTTTTTTTATTTTGGTGCTCATTATGCCTACCTACACCCTTCCCTCCAATGTACCATTTACCTCAATTCTCTAAACTGCCGTCTCAAGCCTTCTTAGTGGTGTGAAGATAGGGCCTCTGTGCTTCTGCCTGAAGTACTTTGGGCTCTCTATGACATTCCTTGCTCGCCATGCCTTTTGTTGACTTTCCATGACCTCAGATTCTATCTAAGCATGTTTCAGGGTGCATAAGGCCCTGCTTCTATCTTTTCTTGCCCACCTGCCTGACTTCTTGTACACCTCTGCTGCACAGGTCTAGGGCTGAGCTAGCTGTGCTCTTGCTGTCACCTTCCCTATCTTGTGCTTCCCCCCTCCCAACACCCTGCTTTAAATCAGAGGCTAGGGAACATGCTCCTGCCACTTCACTGTTCCCTCCTGCATCTGTCCGTCTCAGAGGGAGAGAGGAGTCACTTTTATACCAGTTATTTAGCCCTGTGGATCAAGTACCAGGTGCCTCTAATTGGCCTTGGCACTGCCCGCAGGAGCATACTCAGAGTAACTTCAGCCCTCTCTGAGCATTTGACCAATCTTTCATGACCCATGTCCCTACCACATAATTGGAGGAAATGGCAGCACCCTCTATCATATCCCAGCCCAGTGATTGGGAAAAGAGATCTGCCATATGATTGGAGGAAAGGACTGCCCCCTCCCTGGGTCCCTGAGGGAATGAGCACTCCTCTCATGGCCCTTCAAGGCTTCCATGAAAGCAACTAACCAATGCTGACAGTCTTTGAATGTCTCCACTGACATTATCTCCCCATCAAATGGTAAGGTCTGTCCCTGCTCAGCGTCCATGAATATGTCCTACTCCTCTCAGACATAGTGATTTTTCTTCCTCTTGCCATATTTGTTGTCTTAAATCATTGCCCAGAGTTTGAACTATTGGGTGGCAGGCACTGAGCCAATTCTCCTTCCCTCTTTAGTTCTCTGTCCTTGAGAACATCTTTGTCATGCCCCTGAGAAACCAACTGCCCTTTACTAGAAAGTATTATATACCCCCAGACGTAGTGAGTGGGATTTCAGGAAACAAAGTACAAGACTGGATGATAGCTCTTGTTGGCAGAGGTTGCTTGGAAAGCATCTCTGAGCCCTGTTATCACATTGGTTCAAGTGGGGAGGGTCAGGTCATCATTTCCACCTTGGAGAATTTGAACTGTTTTCTAACCTGAGGACAAATGCTCTCACACGTATTCCCCATCTCTGCCTGAACTTCCGTGACTGGGCTTTAGGAGTCAGTCAGTGAGTTCTGCATTGCTTTGTTCTGGAAAGGTCGATCTACTTTGTTTCTGTCCTTTCCCATTCAGTTGTCTTTCCAAATTTTGCTCCATTCCTGACTTCTGTACCTACTCTCTCTGCTATGTCCTTAGTGGCTTTAAACCCTGATGTGTTGCCCTTTTCCAGGTCCCTGGTCTTCAGACAGTGTTAGAAAGTCCAACCTTGCCAACACAGCCTGCTCTGCTTCCTCCCCACTTTGTCTCTCCAAGTTGAGAGCCTCCTCTCAACTTCAGGTAGGGGTTTAGACATAACCCCTATACTCAGTCCTGACTGGGTCACTGCCCCAGGGACATTGGACTTGAGAGCTAAAGGAAGAGCGTGAGTGAGTTAGCATTAAAGGAGGCAAGAAAGAGCAGCTCAGTGTCTGTGAAGCACCCCAGGAACCTAAGGCTGAAGCTCTGGAGTGGCAGTGAGCTGACAATGAGGACGTACCTAGAGCGTGACAGGGTCGTATCATGGCATGGTTTTATTATAAGGAGGAAGAGATGAAGATGAAAGAAAAGGAGGAGAGATAGAGAGATAAAAAGAGAAAAAAAAGTCAGTAGGACCTACAGAGAGAAAAAACAACAGTTTTTCTGTTTTCACCATGGGATTTCCGAAGTGGGGTACTGAGCATCACCTCATCCTCTACACTTCCTCTTCCTGTCTTTGTTCCAGTGATTGACCCCTCATCCCCATGGCAACAATCCCAGGTTAATGGAGACCTTGCCTCTTGCTTTGCTTTTCCCTCCTGAAAGAAGGGTGTGGTGAGAACCAAGTTTGCCCTTGTCTGGGCACTATTTGACACCAGGACTACTCCTATCTGCCTCCTTGGGTCAGGAAGGATTGCATTATTGTCGCTGTCACAGTTATTGCCCCCTAAAAAATCTCTCAGAGAATCATGAGTGCATAGACTCCTTTGGGAGGGGCTTGGGGGGGGCCTGGAAGAGGCAGGGGGAGGTCAGCCAGCCTTGGCCTTCCTCCCCCTTGCACTGGTGTATAGCCTCTGAGGGTCCTGCCTCTAACTCCAGACACACATCACAGCTGGGCACTCCCACTCCCAGAGTAGAGGAAGTATCTCCCTTTCATATGGAGCAGAACTATCTGGTCTTGCTCTTAATCTGTCTGAAATGCACCATCCAGTTATTGATCTCTGCGTCTCATGTGTGTGGGCATCTTTGAAAAGCAAGCTGGAGGACAATTGCAAACCATTATTAGGAGATTCAGCCCCAACTGCTCTGCAGGCGCCCAAGGGGTGAATAGCCCCTCCCCCACCCCCACCCCCCCCCCTCTCCACTAAGGCTGATAATGTTTTCAGAGGGAAATTAGCTTCTTGTTTGAAATGTGTCTAAAATTAGCAGATAATAGTTTTAAGGCTTTCTACTAGCTTTCACGATGACCTCTGTCAATCAGGCCCGCAATTATGGATTCCATCATGCAATGAACAGAGTAGATTTCCGCCAACTAAGGTATATTCCTGCCCTGAAGGAAGCACAAGCAGAAGAGCTGGAAGTTCTGGTTTTAGAAGGGCTGGCTGTTCCTGGGACAGGGTGTGGGATGGATTGACATGTATCACAACCTGGACACAGAACAGAATTTCCCTCTCTGTGCATCTGAGCTCAGAGGACAGTCTGGCATGCTCCCTCCCTGGGCTTGGCATACAGCTGTCTCCTGTCCAGCCCGCCAGCCACACACTGCGGAGACCAGCTGCCCAGGGCTCCTGTTCTCAGACGTGGGCTTGTGAATCTGCCATGTGTGCACAGATCTAAAAAGTTGAGGATAAGGCTGCTTTTATGTCTGTTAGGAGGAGCCTGCATGCTAAGATTTGGGGGCTGGGTATTTAAAACATGTCAGTGCTCATACGTGGAAGATTTTTCTAAGGCTCACTGCTGACTTGTGGTGCATCTTTTTACAGATAGCTTTAGGCGATAGAAGGGTGAGCTTAGAGTATCTCAGCTGAGAAGTGGTCAAAGGAAGCCTGGCACCCAGGTTAGAAAGACAGAAATCGAATCTTATTGTTTCTCTGATAGTTCCTGTCAACACGGGGATCCACTTTCATTTCTGCCCTGGAGATACATATAGATCCAGACAGAAACTGTCCTAATTTCTATAATCAGTTCATCGGAGGAGGTGGTGGGGGTAAAACGAGAGGTAAGCACTGTGACAGTAATAGCTGGGAATGATCACGCCGGACAACAGCTGAGGGTTAAAAGTAGGTAAGGGATATTCCAGATAAGCTTTCAGTATCAATATTGCAAACCATAGTTCCCAAAAGGACACAGAGAGACACACACACACACACACACACACAGAGAGAGAGAGAGAGAGAGAGAGAGAGAGAGAGAGAGAGAGAGAGAGAGAGAGAGAGAGAGAGAGAGAGAGAGAAAAGCTCCTGCCATAGAGGCAGGCAGGCGGCAGAGAGGATGGAAGTTGGGGGCTGATGGGAGGGAAACTGGGGACACTGGTATTGGAAAATGTACACTGATGGAGGGGTGGGTGTCAGAATACTGTATGACTAAAATCTTTTAATCATGAACAGCTTTGTAATAAATAAAGGAGAGGCAAGCACTATGACAATAATACAATCATAGCTGGGAATGATCACGCTGGACAAGAGCTGAGGGTTAAAAGTAGGTAAGGGATATTCCGGATAACCTTTCAGTATCAATATTGCAAACCATAATGCCCCGAAGGAGAGAGAGGAGGGGGTGATGGGAGGGAACCTGGGGGACTGGTACTGGGAAATGTGGGAAATGTACACTGATGGAGGGATACTGTAGATAGAATACTGTATGACTGAAATCCAATCACGAACCACTTTATAAAAATAAATAAATTCCTGAAGGAGAGGTAAGGGACAAAGTTGGTCATGTTCAGAATTTGAACTTCAACCCATGACACAGGGAAAGTGCTGTGTGTGGTGCTGTTCTGATTCCACATGGTGAACTGCGGATAGACCCTTTCTAGCACCACAAAATACCTCCATATACCGTGGGAGTGGACACAATGAACTTGGAACCAAGTGGAGTCTCTGACACCTAGGTATCCTTTTCCAGACATTGCTTCTTCCACAGGAAGAGCAGGACCCAGGAATGAGTTACTGTCCTTGTGGAAACAGACGAGCAGCTTGAGAAGAGGAGAGACCTCACCTGGAAATCAGTCCTGGGGTACATATGAGGCTCCACTGTGTCTACACTGTGCCTACTATTCAATTCTCATGGTGAAGTCCTAATTCCCAGGACTCTAAAACTGTGATTGTATTTGGAGATGGTGTTTTAAAGAGAAAACTAGGAGGGCAGTGGTTTGATAGTTCACTAAATCGGATGCTTGCCTTGCGCATGGCTGACCTGGATTCTATCCCCAGCATCTCATATGGTTTCCTGAACACTGCCAGGAGTAAACTATGAATGCAGAGCCAGGAGTGACCTCTGAGAACTGCCAGCTGTGGCCAAAAAAACAAACAGAAAAACATTGTAGGGATAGAGGGATAGTTATAGGGGTAACTTGCCTTATATGTGGCTAACCCTGGTTGGTTCCATCCCTGACACTGCATTTGAATACCCAAGCATTGCCAGGAGTGATACCTGAGTACTACTGGGTGTGGCAAATCTCAAAATAAAATACAACAAAAAAAAGATAATTGGTAAGATGAGGTCATTAGAATGGGGCCCAAATGAACCATGGCTGATGTCTCTTCAAGAAAAAGATATCTCTTCAAGAAAAAGATAATGTGGGCCAGTGAGAAAGCCTAAAAGGCCTACAGGGCCAGAGAGATAGTACAGTGGGTAAACCACTTGCCTTGTACCTGGTTGACCAGGGTTTGATTCTTCGTATTCCATATAGTCCCCTAAACATGCCAGAAGTGGGGCTGGAGAGATAGCACAGCGGGTAGGGCGTTTGCCTTGCACGCGGCCGACCCGGGTTCAAATCCCAGCATCCCATATGGTCCCCTGAGCACGGCCAGGGGTAATTCCTGAGTGCAGAGCCAGGAGTAACCCCTGTGCATCGCCAGGTGTGACCCAAAAAAGCAAAAAAAAAAACAAAACATGCCAGAAGTGGTTTCTGAGTACAAATCCAGGACTAACCCCTATGCATTGCCAGGTGTGGCCCCAAAGCCAAAAATAAAATAAAATAAAATAAAACAATGATAAAAGGCTGTAGCATATGTCTTACATGCTTGAGGTCCTGAGTTTAATCCCTAGTATGAGATGTTCCCTGAGCATCCCTATGTATAGTTCAGTGGCCCCCCTGGTCACTATTGACATGGCTTCATAGTCTGCAACATTCTTGCATTACTGGAGTAGCACTGACTTCTCAGGTCTTTCTGAATGTTAATCCCCAAGAATGGCCCTGGGGTCTTCTGAGAAGTGCATGGGAACATCTTATCCCAACAAAAGAGGCAACTGAGGGGACATACACACACTTGCACACACACACACACACACACACACACACACACACACACCATTCCCCGTTATTTGAAGATATAAGAAGACTTCTGCCTACCATCTGGGACAGAGACCTCAGAGAAAGCAGTTCCCTTAGCTCCCTGGTGTTCGCCTCTGACTTTCAGAACTGTGGTTGGTCCCAGCCACCATCTGTGACATTTGTTTCAGAATCCCTGACAAGGCATCAATGGCCCTCTTTCACCTGGATTCCTAACAATGCAAATTTGAAAACCAATGGCCTAGGGTGCTGACATTCATCTGAAAGCCTCTGGCCTTGCTGCTGGGTGAGCCGGGCTGCTTTGACCAACAGAGGAAAAAGGAAACCATTCTAGATGACAGCCCCCTGGCTGCTCCGCCTGGAGTGGGGGCATACTAGTGGAGGTTGACTCCTGGGGCCCATTCACATACTGTGAATTTATGTGTAGTCCAGAAGGGGCTACACATAAAGGCTACACAGAAAGGTCACACAGAAAGATCATGGAAAGGCCCACTGAGCTCAACTTTGAAGTCATCTCTACTTAGGATTGAAGGGAGTAAAAATCTTTCCAAATTTTTGACCTGCCAGCCTTTTGGTAACTCCCAATATTTGAGAGTCATTATGAGAAGGGGCAGCTGTAGGGAGCACCCTGTATCTTGGGTTCTAGTTGAAAAAGCAACCACTTTAGTAAAGTTAGTGATTGTATTTTATCACTAGTTCCCAGGAAGTAGTGGGTAAGCCTATAGCACCCACCCATCTTTTTTTTATTTTCTTTTTGGGTCACACCCGGCGATGCACAGGGATCACTCCTGGCTCTGCACTCAGGAATTACCCCTGTCAGTGCTCAGGGGACCATATAGGATGCTGGGAATCGAACCTGGCTTGGCCATGTGCAAGGCAAATGCCCTACCTGCTGTGCTATTGCTCCAGCCCCCAGCACCCACCCATCTTGATGGATGTTTCTTTCTTCAACAAACTTTTGATTGAGCAAATACTGTTGGGAGGCGCTATCCAAGATGCTGGCTACAAAAATGAATCAGTGCTGTTCTTTACAAAACAGCAACACCTGCTAGGGGATCGCATCATCCGCTATCTGAGGTCCTGACTCAGAAGACCCCCTTGCTGGGACACGTACTACCTCCCCAGCACAGTCCACTGACCAGTGACTAAAACTCTCTCTTTTGAGTTTCTCAAGCCCTTCCCAAGTTTCCCGGGCACAGAACAAGAGGCTGTAGTGTTTTTTCTGTTCCCAACTCACTCTCCAGACACCAAACTGGAAATAACCTTTGTTCTTTTATTTGATTATAAAGTTTACAACACTAGATGATTTAGAATCCAGGCTTATGCCTCTTAGGGGCACAGTACCACACAAAAGCTCATCATGGAAACCCAGTATCTATACACGCCAGCCTGCTGAACTAGCCCACTGGTAACCTCAGTTCTTCTGGCAGAATCCAAGAAGTTGCTTTCCCGGGGAATTGTCTCTTTCCTTGCTTAATTATTTATATCCTACCTAGGTGTAAAATCATCTAGCTGGACATGATCTTTTTGATTGGCAGTGCCCTTGGATGTCTCCATACCCTCCATCCTCCACCAATTTCTCAAAGGTCTCCAGGGCTTGGACTCAGTGCCTGTACCAAGGGATTAAACAATCTGCTGAGTGTTTTATGAGCACGAAGAGTCACATACCCCAGTGTGAGCAGAGAAATAGTGAGAAAGAATTTGGGGCTATGACTGTGAAAAAAAGGGAGTATGTCATCTGGAGGGATGATAGGGGTCATGGAGGAAGCAGGAAGAGAGTTGGGGGGAAGGAGAAATGATCTGAGTCCTGGATAAATAATTTGACTGTCATTCTGAGTGCCCACAGCTGCCACATCCGCTATCTGGCTTTAGAGTGGCACTTCAATTGCCCTATGGGGAAATAAATCCACAGGGATGCTGCATACCTGCTCAGAGAAAGTCCTGGAGTGAGAGGGAAAAGAGGAGGAGGCTTCTTTGGGAGGTCAACTAATCATAACTTGTTATGAACATAGCTCCCGGCAGGGCAGAGTAACAAAATGCCTCCACACTGCTTGGTAAATGGATAAAAGTAGGAAGAAGTATATGGAAGTGTAGCTGAATGTGGGGAGTGTCTCCTTTCTGGATGCAGTTATGTTTAATGGGTTTGTTAAGCTGGTGTGGGAAATTTGCATCTGGGGCACAAAGAGATACCCAAGCTGGAGAAAGTCTGGCCCAGGTTGCATTAGGATCCATCAAAGAAAATGAGGGAGGTGAAGAGGATGAGGGCAACCGGTGCTGGTTCTTAAAATTGTGCTTTGAGTCTCTACATCTTGGCTCTTAGGCTATTGTAACAAACAGTTACAAGCTGAGGGTACAAACCACAGAAATAAACCCTCCCATTGTTTGGGAGGGCAAGTGGCCCAACCTCAGATATTAGCAGAGCCGAGCTCTCTCTGGAAAGTCTGGGATGGGGTGGGGGAATCTTCCTGTCTCTTCCTTCTTCTGGGAATTTCAAGTGTTCTTGGATGGTGGCCATTTAGTCTCAGTCTTTGCCTCCATCTGTTTTTCCCCAACTTCTCCCGGGAGTGCGGAATCTCTCTTTCTTTTTTAAGGAGACTTGTGATGAATTTAGGGTCCGTCGTGACAATGCAGGATAATCACCTCATGTCAAGATATCTAATCACTTAGGTAGGCCACTTTCTCCTGAGAGGGTTGCATGCTCGCATTTTGGGATTTACACCTGCTGTCTTAGGGAGTCATTACTCAGCCTATGCCGTAACAGCACAGAGCCTTGTACTTTGTAACAGGAAGCTTGCATCTTGGAAGCGCATCTTAGATGAAAGGCTTTGGGCTGGAGATTGCTGGCTGTCTGACCACATGACTACTTCTTGACCATGAGCCTTCAGCTTACTCATCCATATTCTAAGGATGATCTAGTATCTTATTCTCCAGACTCTGTCTCTGCATTAATAACCACAGGCATTAGGTGGATTAACTGTTGTCCCCGGTGATTCGACCCTATCAACCTCATCCTTCCTTTTGATGGAACTTCTGGATTACGTGCCTGTTACTCAGTCGTTGGAAGTTAAACGCTTATAAAGTGTCTCTGGTCCATTTTTGGTGTAGATTGGGGCCTTTACTAGGAGAGTCTTATACTGAGGCGTGGCAGCACTGTGATGAGGAGTCCTCCCCAGGCTTTCTACCCAGGGCACTGGGTGAGCAAGGGAGCTGGTGATAGAGGACAGGTTTGGCGTGAAGCTGTGGGGGAGGGGCCCGCTGGCTCCGTGCTAATGAGCTTTCCTGCTGCCTGGAGCATGTCAGGGAGCCCTCCTGGGGGAGGGAGATTCTGTGAAAGCGCCAGTGTGCTGAGCCTGGCTTTCTGCTCTCATCTTTCCATGGCAACCAGGGAGAGGGGGCCGGGATGTGGCAATCTCCAAAGAAGCGTGGGCGCATGGCATCTGCAGGCAGCACAGCAAGAAGGATCAACTCGAGAACACAGCCCTGATTCCAGCCCTGCACTTGACACATGCTCATCAGGACCTCACACAGGGCTGCCTCCCAGCCCACAGAGGGTTTCTAGGTCTGCAGATGTCCCACAAGAGGAAATGGGAATGGAGATGCTGAGATGCTGGCCCACAGACACAGCAAATGAGGAGCTTCGGGATGGAAGCAGGACTCTTCGCTTGCAGACGGGGTTCTCGGGCTCCTTTTGTTGCTTCAGGAGTCCTGGTTTCAAGTTTGAGTGGAGTGAAATTGGTGGGCGCCCATGAGTGGCTTATATGAGGGGGGAGGAGAGAGATCTGCCTCTGCCACTCTGGGACTGACTGGGAAGACTAGGACTGATCGTCTTTTCTTAGTCTTATTTTACTGAATCTCTGTGAGATATAGTTACAAGCTTTCATGTTTGAGTTACAATCGTGCAATGTTCCAACGCCCATCCCTCCACTAGTGCACATTCCCCACCACCAATCTCCCCAGTATACTCCCCCCTTTTCCACCCTCCCCCTGCCTCCATGGCAGACAATTCCCCCCACACACTCTCTCTCTGCTTTTGGGCATTATGGTTTGCAACACAGATACAGAGGGGCTATCACTTTTGGTCCTTTATCTACTTTCAGCACACATCTTCCATCCCGACCAATCCTCCCAACCATCATTTTCTTAGTGATCCCTTCTCTATTCCATCTGCTTTCTCCCCCACTCCTCATGAAGCAGGGTTCGAACGATGGAGAGATCTTCCTGGCCCTTGTGTCTACCGTCCTTGGGTGTCAGTCTCATGTTATGTTATTTTATACTCCACAAATGAGGACTGAAGTGATAGCACCATGGGTAGGGCGTTTTCTTGCACACAGTTGACCTGGGTTTGATTCCTCCTTCCCTCTTGGAGAGCCTGGCAAACTACCGAGAGTATCCTGCCCACACGGCAGAGACTGACAAGCTATCCGTGGCGTATTCAATATGCCAAAAACAGTAGCAAGTCTCACAATGACAAGTCTCACAATGGGGACGTTACTGGTGCCCACTTGAGCAAATTGATGGAAAACAGGACGACAATGCTACAGTGCAGTGCTACAAATGAGTGCAAGGACTGATTATGGTGACACGGGCCAGTCACCAAGGTGACCATCAAGCCACACCTGACTTCCGCTTGATCTTCTCAGCATGGGAGTTAATCCCCAACACCCAATTTCTCGGGGAGCTGCGGAATCAGGTTGGAGTGAGGAATTGCTTTTTGCAGCAAGGAACATTAGTCCTAGTCCTTACCCAGGGTTTCCAGGTTCTTATCTTTTCTTGCAGAAAGAACATCCAGGAGTCAGTGAGCAGTGAAGTAAAACAGATTTTATTTGGAGGATTTTAGGAAGAAGAAGGAGGGAGAGAAAGTGAGAGTAACACGCTCAAGAGAGAATGTGGGCATCTCCAAAGGCAGAGAACTCCAGTACATAATCTCAAGAAGGGAGATGCAGGCAACACATGTGCTCAGCCACGTGGGCACAAGCAACACATGGGCTCGGGCAGCATATGTGTGCCCTTCCTTTCTTCAAGGTGGCTTTTATAGGGTTTCTCCAATCTACCCCACCTGGGGCTTTCCAGCTAGATAAGAGTCCATTGCTAGTGGTGTTACCAAGGAGAATAGAGTTGGGATAGTCTTCTTTGAAACTCCATTTCCTTGACCTTTGTTCCTGCTGAATCTTCTCTAGGAGAGAGGGTCCAGTCTTCTGGCTAGCTCCAAATATCAGGGGCTCACAAGGTGGTTCTGGACAGCCTTAGGGCTAGGTGTTTTACTACTGCCAAGGAATTCCATTGCCATTGGGGCTCCCTTCCTATCTACCTGGCTACCTACATCAGTTTTAAGATTTTTTTTAATATGCATTTGATTTTGGCTTGTTTATGGAGTGTCTGGCGGACCACTCTTGGGGGTAACAGAGGGGTATCCCCTCCTTCGTTCCAGGCCCAATCTATGGGATATAGGGAGGCTGTTCCAGCCTAGGGAAGAATGAAAATACTCTCTGCTGAGCACCAGGGCAAACCCGGCCTGTGAAAGGAGCATTCTTATTTCATAGGTTCCATTCTTCTGTATGTTGTTGGACTGTCTTGGTTGCATGAAATGTACCAGAGTTTGTAGCAACATGAAGCCTCGTCTTGGGTAGATTTTTCTTAAAACTCCATCTGCTTTTTAATTAGGGAAAATTCCTCCAAGTTTTCCACAATAATTGCTCATCAATCTTGGTTTCTGGTGCTGTGAATGTTTCTGCTTCTGTGACTGTGCAGAGGGAGGCATGGAACCAGGCGTCACTTTACAGCTCTTTGAGTGCGGTGGTTAATTTCAATCACAGGACTGCTCACTGGTATCTGAGTCTGGCTCTCATCCTTGCCCCTCCTCTAGCCATCAGAGCCATTCTGAATAGAGCAATACTCAGGGGGCATAAAGTTTGTTTGTCTGAGGTGGTATCTGGACCTGGACCTCAGGATGTCACTTGTTGGACCACCTTAAAGTCTCCCAGTCCTGCTCGCACCAGGATTTATTGCTTTTCTAGCAGTGCAGGGATGGCCAAAGAGCTGGGAGCCAAGGAAACAGCCCAACACATCTCTTATTTTCGATCATTTAAAGGCTAATACCTACTTTGAACAAAAATAATGTATATGCATAACTTAGAAATCAAGTTTTCTTGGATGAGGAGAATGTCACTTCCCTCCTCATGGTGCATGCTAGGAAGGAATATTCCAGAAGGACCCATCCCCAAGCTATGTTGCTAAATGCAGTTCTTTCTGAATGGACGTTAGGATTATTTGAAGGTTGACTTTTATGATAGGCAGAGACAGCTTTTTCTGTCAAGCTCTCCTCTTGCCTCCTGGAATCTCTTTTTTTGGCAGGAAGTACCTGCTCTGACTGGTATGTGCTGCCAACAAATTGACCCCCTGTAACTATTCTTCTCACCATTCATCCTCCTTTCCCTCTAATTACTATTATCAGAATCTAATCATTTGCTATTGTTTTGTTTATTCACTTGTCACTGTCACTGTCATCCTGTTGCTCATCAATTTGTTCAAGCGGGCATCAGTAATGTCTCTCATTGAGAGACTTATTGTTACTGTTTTTGGCATATCCAATATGAACGGGTAGCTTGCCAGGCTCTGCCGCGCAGGCTGGGGATACTCTCAGTAGCTTGCCGGGCTCTCCGAGAGGGGCAGAGGAATGGAACTCGGGTCAGCCGCATGAAAGGCGAATGCCTAACCTCTGTGCTATTGCATTCAGTTGTATTGTTTCTAATTCATCTTTCTCTATATTTGATATATGTATATTTGTATATGGGCTGAAGTGATAGTACAGCAGGTAGGGCATTTGCCTTGCATGCTGCCAACCCGGGTTTGATTTCTCCATCCCTCTCAGAGACCCCGGCAAGCTACTGAGGGTATCTTGTCCGCATGGCAGAGCCTGGCATGCTACCTGTGGGGTATTCGGTATGTCAAAAACAGTAACAACAAGTCTCACAATGGAGATGTTACTGGTGCTTGCTGGAGCAAATCGATGAGCAACGGGATGACAGTGACAGTGACAGTGGTATTTGTATATATACAAAATATTTTGTATGTACAAATGAGCAAAATCATACAATATTTGTCTTTCTCCTTCTGAGAATTCATTTAACACAATATTCCCTAGAACTTTCCATGTTGTTGTAAATGAAACAAGTTCATCTCTCTCTTTCTTTCTTCCTTCCTTCTTTCCTCTTTTCTCTTCTCTGACTGATGAATAGTGTTTCATTTTGTCCGATCTTCTTTAACCATTTCTGAGCATTTAGGTTGTATCCATGCTTTGGCTATGTGAATAGTGCTGCAATAAACTGAGGAAGTGTATATATTTTTTCCAATTAGTAAAAGCTCACAAGTGGAATATCGAGATCATAAGCCTTATGATCTGCATAGTCTATTTTTTTTTTTGAGAAATACCCATTTACAATGGTGGCTATACTAATTTACACATTCACCAATAGTGTAAAAGTGTTAGTTGTCTTCTTTCCACAATTTTGTTACAGTTTTACATCTTCTTGATAGAGGTTTTTTTTTCTTTTTGGACCACACCCAGCGATGCACAGGGGTTACTCCTAGCTCATGCACTCAGGAATTACTCCTGGCAGTGCTTGGGGGACCATATAGGATGCTGTGAATCAAACCCAGGTCAGTCGCTTGCAAGGCAAATGCTCTACCCGCTGTGCTATCATTACAGCTCTACTAGAGTCTATTATTACAGGTGTAAAGTGATATATTATTATGATTTTTTTTATTGAATCACCATGAGAAAAGTTACAAAGATTTCAGGTTTAAGTCTCAGTCATACAATGATCAAACACCCATCCCTTCACTAGTGTACATATTCCACCACCAAGAACCCCAGTATGCCTCCCATCCCACCCCCCCCCCCACCTATGTGGCTGATGATTTTCACTTTACTCTCTCTTCACTTTGATTACATTCAATATTTCAACAGAAAACTCACTATTATTATTTGGAATTTTCCCCCAACAATCAGAAAAGGTGGAAAAGGCATCACTTGATAATTTGTTTTCTTTCTTTTTTTTTTTTTTTTGCTTTTTGGGTCACACCCGGTGATGCACAGGGGTTACTCCTGGCTCTGCACTCAGGAATTATCCCTGGCGGTGCTCAGGGGACCATATGGGATGCTGGGAATCGAACCTAGGTCAGCCGCGTGCAAGGCAAATGCCCTACCCGCTGTGCTATTGCTCCAGCCCCGATAATCTGTTTTCCATTGCTGAGAATGAAGAGCATATGAGGTTTTGGATTTCTGGTATTTAAGTAATTAAGTCCAGAGAAATTTCTGTCAGAACTCACATCACTGCAAGCTCATGCATTCTGTTAGTGGGCTCTATAAGATGGCGGTCACCATGCCGCTGCGGCCACAGCTGAAAGGAAAGGCCGAGAGAGAAAAACCTTTCCCCTTCAGGGGCGGCATGGGGCCATAGCTTAGTTCATAGTCTAGAGGCATTTCTGCGAGAAGCTGCTGGGTTCCGAAAGTGGTTAGTGGGCCTCTGGGATCATGGTCTTTTAGGAGTGGAGGAGCCGTTCGTGTACCTTTTCCTTAGTAAGTTTAACTAAAGCTATATAATGTTTTTCATTATCTCAAAGAATTAACTTTTTATATTATTAACCATTTACAGTCCTTTGGTTTTGATCTCAACTTCTTTATAGTTTCCTTACTTCTACTAAGTTTGAGCTTCTTTTATTTACTTTTTTTACATCCTTTACATTGGTGGGTTTTGGGTTTTTTTTTTTTTAAACTTTTTCTTTATTTTCCAGATAATTTCACAGGCTGGCAGTTATTTGGAGATAATTAGACAGGGGGCCACTTCTGGCTGTTGTCAGAACTCTATGCTTAGATATAATTTTTAGCAATGCTCTTGGGACCATGTGTAGTGCCAGGGATTTAACTGAAGTTGGCTGCATGCAAGTCAAATGCTTTACCACCTGTACGATCTCTCCAGACAATTTTTGGAGTAATTTTGTACCACGGTTTACTTTCTTTTTAGTACAGCTTTTGCTCATCATCATCATCATCGTCGTCGTCATCATCATCATCATCATCATCATCCCGTTGATCGTGGAATTTCTTGAGCGGTCTCAGTAGCGTCTCCATTCATCCTAGCCCTGAGATTTTAGAAGCCTCTCTTTACATGTCCTTTCCAACGCTGCCACATTGGAGGCTCTTTAAGGGTCAGGGAAATGAGACCCATCCTTGTTACTGGTTTTGGCATATGAATACTACATGGGGAGTTTGTGAGGCTCTCCCATGTGTGCAGGAAACTCTCAGTAGCTTGCCAAGTTCTCCCAGATGGAGAACTAGGCTATAAGATGTCACGCTCCTGGGAACTTGGTTTTATAGTCCCTGAATGTTGGCCATTGGTGAGATTACACAGTGCCTGGGGGAGTACCTGGGTGTGACCGCCTAGCTACTGGAAAATGGGGGATCTGGGTGGAAGAGGCCCAGTCCTGATCCGAGCAGCCTTGGAGATCTCAGTCTCAGGTCCCACACACCTGGGTTCCTCTGCCGGTTCCTTCATACGTGAGGCTCGTCTGAACGTGTGGGGAGGGGCCTTGACCATGGCTGTGCCTGGGCTCCGAAGGTCTTCGGCTGTGGGGGCTCTGCTTGGGGTGGGGAGGGACACTCAAACCCACCCCCTCTGAGTGACCCTGGTGATTATAGCCAGGAGCGGGGGGCAAGAGACTCTGCATCGCTCTCTTCCAGGAGCTTTGTTTTAGTCTCTGAATGTTGGCCATAATACCATAAAACTATGTTTCACTGTATAAAGAGAAACTTCATTCCTGAGTCATAGTTAGCCATTGTAAAAACTGGAAAAGATTAACCATAGTTGAATGTAACAAAACTTTTCCACGTGATGTGAAAATGAGCATGTGACACACCTGCATTATGTGTGATCGGTGATGACTCACTTGCACAGCACCTCCATCTCAGGCACTCTGGAGCTGGAAGCTAACAGTGTTTTGGCTGAAGCAGGAGCAGTCACATGGGTCTCTGGTGGAACATGATGAATATCAAAGCGCGCATGCATGTCGGGGTTCTGAAGGCTGACAGTAAAACCTCTGAAGCTCAGGCTAGCTGGTGCTCTCGCATGACCACCCATGCAGTTTTATCTGGTAAAGCTCTTGCACGACAACCCGTGCAAACAGCTTTTGCTATACCCCCAATTTTTTTTCTGCATATTTTTTTCCTTTTAAGGCCTCCCAAGTGGTATTCAGGCAACCTGAAGACCCATCCTGGTGACACTCAGCTAACTTGACTGGCAGTTCAGTGGAAAGACCTATGAATGAAGTGCTATTTAGACCCTGTTGTGCCTGCAACCACAAGTACCACCCCAGCAGTACTCAGGGGACTCACTGGTTATACATAGCAATGCTCAGGAGGCCATATGGTGCCGGGAATCAGCTGCAGGCCAGACATGAGTCCAAACTCCTGGCCTGTTTCCTTGAACCTTATCAAGCATTTTTATTTTGTTCCACGTATTTTTATTTCTCTTGAGTTTTCCACTGACCCGATCATACTCAGCTGCATGTTGTTTAACCTTCATATATTTGTGTTTTGTACTTGTGGCTGATTTTTAAATTCATACCATATGGCCATAAATATGCTTGATATGGTTTTAATTTTCTTATAATTTTAGGACCTGCTTTATGTTACCAACATATAATCTATCCTAAGTGTATTCCAGGTACACTTGTAAAAAAATATATACTCCACTCATTTCGGATGCAGGATTCTTTCTGTAGATATCCTTTATGTTCAACAGTTCTAATGTGTCATTTAAGACCAATGTTTCCTTGTGGATTTTCTGTATGGTAGGTCTGACCATTGTTATGAGTAGGGCATTAAAATCCCTTACTGTACTGTGTTGCTGTCAATGTCTCCATATTGGCTAGTTGATATTGATATATTTTGGTGCTCCTGTGCTGTGTATGTATATGCAATGATGGTTTTGTCTTCTTGATGAATTGACCCCCTTTTACACTAGATAATGTCCGTCATTGTCCAAGATTGCAGTTACTCCTGGTCACCAGCCTGTGGTTTCCAGGTGTATCCCACAGGCTACATCCAACCTCCTATTACATTGGGGAAACACTGTAGATGGAACTGTTGGCTAGGCAAAGGTGTGTTATGATGGGAGGGAAGGGCATGGTACATGAGTGTTGTATGCTGAGCATGTGGTACCATAGACTAGTCCTGGTGACAGTGTGTTATTGCTATAACAAGTGTATGTGTAAGCATCTGTGGGATATGGTAATTATGGGTGTCAAGTGGTGACCCGTAGCAGTTCTAGCTACAGGGATCAAAGATCAAAGATCAAAGATCAAAGCTAGGAAGCCAGTCTCTGATGCAAAGTCTCATTGTTCAGGGGAAGCTCTATAAGACATGCCCACAGTCTCTAGTCCTGGAATGGGAGGAATCCTGGGTGGTGTCTACTAGTACTGATATTAGTAAGGTTGTATGAGGTTGCCCAAATTGTTAGCTGGAGGACATCCCCAGTGTCCAGCCATTTAGGCAGAGATGGAAAGAATGGTAAATGGGTTTATTTTATCTCTGATTAGTGTCCTTTCAGACAGTGAGTTTAATGTGGGGCTCCAGTGATTCTGTCTATACAGAGGACCTCTAAGTGAAGACTATCCAATCTTGCATTCTGTCAGGGTTATGGGACCATATCAGCTGTGCATAATACAAGGGTGCCATTGTAGGTCTCATACCCCTTTTCAGTTCCCCAGTGAAAAGTTAGACACTTCTGAAATCCTTCCCAGCCCTGAATCATCACCCTTGATGTAGGACATGCTCCTTGATGACAGCATATCTCTATCTTCCTATCCTCTTGGTCTTGGTGCTGTCCTTGAGCTCTGTTTGGAGGATTTTGACTACGTTTGTCTGACTTTTTATGTATTTTTATGTAAACTACTCATGCAATTATTGATTGGTTGTCTGTGGGAGGTGGTGAGCTCAGTTTCTTCCTCTGTCATCTTGAAACTGACTTGCAATTTCTTCAGAGATTGGCTTTGCAAGCTTCCTGGCAGATTTCACAGATCTTAGGGCTTTCAGGTTTAAAATTTTAGCCTGCTCCCTGGCCCAGTCCTGAGCTTTATTTCTACCATTGACTCAATTGGTAATTGTGAGGCCAGATCCCAAGGCTCAGAGGAGCCACCAACAGCAGTGTGTGGGACGGGTCGAGAAGCGTGGGCGAGAAGCAGTGCATAGCAAATTTGAATAATGACTAGCGGCTCAAGTGTCCAGTTCTGTCATCCTTCTTTATATTTCCTCCTTGTGTTCTCACTCTCAACCCATCTCTCTGGGCTTCTGATCAAACTTTCCTTTGGGATTTATCATGTCAATATTCAATTGAACTTCATGTTATAGATGAATATTGGGTCTGTTTTTTTCCTATTGTTTCAGCATCATCTCTGTTCACTATCCTACACCAAGCACAGACAAATTTGAACATTCAAAAAGTTCTGTCTATGAAATATCTTTCACTTGCATCAGCCTTCCCGCCAGCCCCAGGTCTGGGGGCTTCATTCCTCCTTGGTTCCTCTTAATGCATTCTGGCTTGGTCTTTTCTCAGGTAAGATATGCATTTGTGCAGTCTTCCCCGCCTGCTCCATGAACAGTCACATACTAATGATATGAGCTTATCTGGAATTTAACAATTCAGAAATACATATGAAAGATTTATCCCAGTAGGTAAATAGAAGGCTTCCCATAGCGCTACCAAAATTTCCACTGTAGTAACAGCCCTTCATTTTTATAACTAGTCCTGCAGGATGAGCATTGAGTGGATTCTAACTTTATCTATAAAAAATAGTGCCACAGTGCATATGCTGTACATTCATTTCTCAAACATGAGCTTATATCTGATGCGCAAAGTATCAAACATGCAATTGTCAAAACAAAAGAGATGTTCACTTTAAATGTTTGTAAAAATGGCCAAACTGTTGTATAAATTTATTCTATCCCTGGGAAATAGACAGGTACAGATTTTTCTTTCCTTTTGGTCCATCATGGTGTGATAGATTGTTTCCTTCATCATCCATTTCCTCCCTCCAGAGTGCTTTTCTATAGCAGAAGTTGGTAAACTAAAACCAGCAGTTCTCCTGATCCCTTGCAGCTGGCTTTTCAGGCTCAGAGTGGGTCTGGCAGTTTGTCATGTGAATTGGAACGAGAAGGTGCCTCTTCCTGCTGCTTGGCAGGTGTGCCTGGTCCTACAGTCCCTCATGTGCCTTGTGGTTGACTCTTTTGAGCTTGAGGGACTACTGTGGTGATGGCAGCACTACTGTTGGGGCCAGTTTCTAGTCAGTGCTCTGCGGCATGCCTAAAGGCTGAGCCCTAAGCCTATGTGTAGGTCCAGTTAGGTTATAAACCTTCTTCTCTATTATAAATTCCTTCTTATCTTTATGTGTGTGAAGCAAATTAGTTGTATTGAAATAAATTTAGAGATATATGAGGAGGCACACAGAGAGCGCGCGCGCAAGAGAGAGAGAGAGAGAGAGAGAGAGAGAGAGAGAGAGAGAGAGAGATCTGTGTTCAAGAGAGAAAGTGCAGTCTTCCAAAATGGGAAAATCAGAGAAAGAAATAGGTGTTCAAGAGAGAATATGGGTTTGAAAACATGCATGTTTCATCTTATGAATATTATCAATGTGGTTCATATGCTACAGCTGAACCTTGATTAATTCACAAGCTCGCCCTTTATGTGGATGGCATGTGTATAATGTAGACTCTGAGTTTTTAATGACAGCTTTATTAAATATTATTCATACACTAAAGTATGTATCTCTTTACAAATCCGTAGGATTTTTGTTGTTCTGTTTTGGGTCAACGGGACCCAGAAACAGAGGTCCTCTGCCTGCTTCCACCAATCTCCCGCAACCCAGGGATCACACCCATAAGACCCACCCTGCTGGTGCCAGATAAATTCCTCATCGGCCGACCTCCACTCCAGGCCGCTTTTGGGACACATCATAAACACTTCCTACCCATTTTCCATCATTACCGCACCATATCTGATGGGGTTCAAATATGGTGTGGATCATCAGAACACACATAATGGCAATTGGAGTCCATCCTAAAAGCCTCCATCTCTCTCGGAGAGCCCGGCAAGCTACCGAGAGTATACTGCCCTAAAAGCCTCCATCTGTCTTGGAGAGCTTGGCAAGCTACTCGTGGTGTATTCAATATGCCAATAACAATAACAACAATGGGCCTCATTCCTCTGACCCTGGAAGAGTCCCCAATATAGCAGGGTTAAGAAGGATGAACAAGGAGAGGCTGATGAAATCTCAGGGCCGAACTAGGATGCCAAAACTAAGAAGGACTAAAATGACTGTTTGCACTTTTAATGCACATACACTGGTATTGGAAGCATCCATTAAGGACCTGATGGTGCAAGCACGGAAGATCAAGTATGTCATTGGATTCATGTTCCTCAGAAGATGCGACAGTAGAGGTGTCGGTGGTGTAGGTGTCCTTGTCAACATGAACTTGGCCATGAGCATTGATTCGTTTGAATGCCTAACAACCTGAATTGGATGCTAACATTTGAAAAGATATGGCTCATTGCTGGCAGTTTCTATCTTCGTCGTCTATGCACCAACATCCAACTACCATGAAGAAGAAACTGAGAAGTTCTACCTAGAGCTGAAGAAGTTCTATAAAGAAGACCACAACTTCAACAAGTTCATTGTCGGTGATTTTAAAGCCAAGATAGGACTGAGAAGGTCACCCAAAATACTCCATATCTGGACCCTGGACCTAGAATGGAACGAACAAGGTGAGAGACTGCCTGAGTTTATCATGTTGATCAAGACCATCCATGGTAACTGCAATTCCAGAAGGCTGAATCTAAACACTGGACATGGAAGTCTTCCAGTGGATAAGTCCACAGCAAAATTGACTACATCAGATTCAATCAACGCTTTTGCCTGACCAGTGTCGCTGTTGTCTCAAAATTCCAAATGGGATCAGAACACTGTCTCCTTTGTGCTGGGGATTAAATGTAGGTTGGCTATGTGCAAGGCAAGCACCTTGCCTGCTGTCCTAAAGCTCTAGCCCCCTAAGAGGGTTGTTTTTAAGCATATTTTCAGGGATGTGAACTCGTACTACAATATAATATTGGAATCTTTTCATCACCCCCCAAAAGAAACTGGTCACCATAATAGCTACTATGCATCTTCCTTCTCCTGCTGCATCCCACAGGCCCTCATTTACTTTCTGTCTCCATGGACTTGCCTTTTATTGATGTTTTGGGTAAACAAAACTATAGAACATATTGCCTTTTGTGTCTGGCTTCTGTCACTTGCCATCTTTTCAAGACTTAACCTTGGTGCATTAACACTTTGTTTCTTTTTTTTTTCAGTGTAGGCTTTTATTTATTTTTTTTGTTTGTTTTTTAAATTTTTTATTGAGTCACCATGTGGAAAGTTACAAAGTTTTCAGGTTTAAATCTCAGTTATACAATGCTCGAATACCCATCCCTTCACCAGTGCTCATATTCCACCACCAAGAATCCCAGTATAGCTCCACCCCGCCCCCTCACACCCCAAACCCCCCCACGCCCTAGCCCCCCCACCCTAAGCCCCCCCACCTGTGTAACTAATAAATTTCACTTTACTTTCATTTTAATTGCATACAATATTTCAACAAAACTCACTATTATTGTTTGGAGAGTCTCTCCCCTATAGTCAGACCTGCTGAAAAGGAAGCATTAGATAATTTGTTTTCCATTGCTGAGGATGAAGAGGTATGAGGTCGAGTGACCACACTTTGCGGCCTCTCAGTTTTGGGTTTCTGTAATTTAGTATTTTAGTAACTAAGTCCAGAGAGATATCTGCCAGAGGTTGCATCGTTGCCAACTTGTACTTCTCAGTTACATTATATTCCACATATGAGTGCAATCTTTCTATGTCTGTCTCTTTCTTTCTGACTCATTTCACTCAACATGATACTTTCCATGTTGATCCACTTATATGCAAATTTCATGACTTCATGTTTCCTGACAGCTACATAGTATTCCATTGTGTAAATATACCAGAGTTTCTTTAGCCAATCATCTGTTTTCGGGCACTCTGGTTTTTTCCATATTGTGGCTATTGTGAACAGAGCGGCAATGAACATGGAAATGCAGATGTCATCTCTACTATACCTTTTTGCCTCTCCGGGATATATTCCCAGGAGTGGTATTGCTGGGTCAAATGGGAGCTCAATTTCTAACTTTTTGAGAATCGTCCACATTGTTTTCCAAAAGGGCTGAACCAGTCGGCATTCCCACCAGCAGTGAAGGAGAGTCCCTTTCTCCCCACATCCACGCCAACACCGGTTGCTTTTGTTTTTGGGGATGTGGGCCAGTCTCTGTGGTGTGAGATGATATCTCATTGTTGTTTTGATCTGCATCTCCCTGATGATTAGTGATGTGGAACATTTTCTCATGTGCCTCTTAGCCATTCGGATTTCTTCTTTGGAAAAGTTTCTGTTCATTTCATCAGCCCATTTTTTGATCGGGTTGGCAGTTTTCTTCTTGTGGAGTTCAACCAGTGCATTGTATATCCTTGTTATCAACCCTTTATCGGATGGGTACTGCATAAATATCCTTTCCCATTCTGTAGATTGTCTTTGTATTTTGGTCACTGTTTCTTTTGAGTTGCAGAAGCTTCTTAGTTTGAGATAGTCCCATTTATTTATCTTTGTTTTCACTAGCTTAGCCAGTGGCGTGTCAGCTTTGAAGATACCTTTGGCTTCAATGTCGTGGAGGGTTTTGCCGACCTTATCTTCAATGTACCTTAGGGATTCTGGTCTGATGTTGAGGTCTTTAATCCATTTTGATCTGATTTTTGTACAAGGTGATAGATGGAGGTCTAAACCCATTTTTTTGCATGTAGCCGTCCAGTTTTGCCAGCACAATTATAGGGTTACCCTTGACATTCTTCAAAGAAATGGAGCAAGCACTCCTGAAATTCATATGGAATAATAAGCCCCCACAAATAGCTAAAGCAATCCTTGGGAAAAAGAAAATGGGAGGAATCAACCTCCCCAACTTCCAACTCTACTACAAAGCGGTAGTCATTAAAACAGCATGGTATTGGAACAAAGGCAGAGCGGCATACCAATGGAACAAGGTTGAATACTCTGACATACACCCCCAAATATATGATCATTTAATCTTTGATAAGGGAGCAAGAAATGTGAAGTGGAGCAAGGAAAGCATGTTTAACAAATTGTGCTGGCAAAACTGGACGGCTACATGCAAAAAAATGGGTTTAGACCTCCATCTAACACTTTGTCTCTTTTTAATTTAATAATATTTCATAATAGCACTTTCGTAGCACTGTGGTCCTGTTGTTCATCGATTTGCTTGAGTAGGCACCAGCAACATCTCCATTGTGAGACTTGTTACTGTTTTTGGCATATCGAATATACCATGGGTAGCTTGCCAGGCTCTGCTATATGGGCAGGATACTCGCGGTAGCTTGCCAGGCTCTCTGAGAGGGACAGAGGAATTGAACCCAGGTTGGCTGCATGCAAGGCAAACACCATACCTGGTGTGCTATCGTTCCAGTCCATAATTAGAATGAGTCAAATTTATTATTATTATTATTATTATTATTATTTAGGGGTCGCCATGTAATCTCATCAACGGCCAAGATCCAGAGACTATAAAACAAAGTTCCCGAAGAGAGCGATGCAGAATCTCACATGGCAGAGTCTAGCAAGCTATCCATGGCGTATTCGATATGCCAAAAGCAGTAACAATAATGGGCCTCATTCCCCTGACCCTGAATGCGACAGGGATGAATGAGATGTTATTGGTGCCCGCTTGAGCAAATCGATGAGCAACGGGACGACAGTGATACAGTGATTATTAGTGATTATTATTATTAGGGGTCACACTCAGTGGTGCTTAGGATTTTATTTTTGGTTCTCTACTCAGGGGTCACTCCTGACAGGGCTCCAGGGACCATATGCCAGGTAGACCACCTTACCTGCTGTACTATTTCTCTGGCCTCATGTCACATTCTACTTACGCATTTATTACTTGAGGGAAATGTGAGGTGCTTCCATGTTTTGCCTATTTTGAAAGGCACTGTGATAAGCATTTCATGTCCAAGTTTTTATGTGAATGACAATATTTATATTTTTATTTCCTTTGTGCATGTGCTTAGGAGTGGAGTTGCTGAGTGATATGGTAAGTCAGTGTCTAAGCAATCGAAGAACTTGAATCAGCATCCAGAGCAGCTTCAAACTATTTAACATTCTCAACAACAGGGTATAGAGCTCAGGCTTGGCCACAGGCTTGCCAATTCTTAGTGTTGTGTCTTTTTAAAATTAGAATCTCCCTAGAGAAATGAGGTGCTATTTTTGTGGTTTGATTTGTAATTTCCTAAAGACTGCTTTTGAATCTACATTCCTCTCCTGCCCACCTGCCATTTATATATCTTTTTATGAATAATAATATTCAAATTATTTGCTCATTTAACAATTATCTGTCATTTTATTGTTGACTTTTGGTATTTTTACTTCCTCAGAAGTCTAATGTAACTTGACATATGTTACTCATGATTTTGGATTGCATTTAGTGATTCCTATGATAGTCATTGAATGATTGCAATTTATTAAAAAAATCGCTCTCCTTCCTTTCTATTTTTGTCTTTACTTGTATTTTTTAATTTGCTCTTTTTTTTGATTTTTACTTTTCTTGAGACTCTGAAGCAGTGCTAAAAAGGACTGGGGTTCTACTGGCAATTGTCAGTCCTCAGGACTGGCAGTACAATGCAAAGGTCTGAGGATGTGATGCTGCCCAGACCCTGCAGTAGAACCCGGACCTTGTGCTGGGACTTCTCCAGGGCAATGTTGCACTTGGCAATGCTTGGGAGGAGCATGTGGTATTGGGAATAGAATCTGGGTCAGATGCCTGCCGGGCATGTGCCCTAGCCACTATACTATCTCCTGGCCCTTGATATTTACTTTTATATCTTTAAATATGAAATTATCGTTGTTTCCCTAAGTAGTATGTGCTTTCCAATTTGTTGTTGTTGTTGTTGTTGCTTTGGACCACACCTGATGATGCTCAGGGTTTACTCCTGACTCTGCACTCAGAAATTACTCCTGGCGGTGCTTGAGGGAACATTCGAGGTGCCAGGGATCAAACCAACGTCAGCCGCATGCAAGGCAAATGCCCTACCTGCTGTACTATCTCTTGAACCCCTGCTCTCCAACTTTCACATGTAGACACAAAGGACCATCAGAGTCCCCAATGATGGCCAGAACCATATTAAATACCCTTTCACAATTTCTAGCACATAATCTATGTACATGGGCTAGAGCAATAGCACAGTGGTTGGGCGTTCGCCTTTCATGTGGCCGACCCGAGTTCGATTCCTCCTCCCCTCTCGGAGAGCCTGGCAAGCTACTGAAAGTATTGAGCCCACGCAGCAGAGCCTGGCAAACTACCCGTGTGTATTGGATATGCCAAAAACAGTAACAATAGGTCTCTCAATGAGAAGATGTTACTGGTGCCCACTGGAACAGATCGATGAGCAATGGGATGACAGTGACAGTGACAGTGACAAGCTATGTACATATTGTAATGATTTGCTAACAAAAATAAATGCATTATTATATAGTTTACACCATTTGTTTTCTCAAGAAAAATAATTTGTGTTGATCCATGAAGATGGCTGTATGGTCAAACTCTGGCACCACACAGGTGATTGAGCATCACTTGATGTCACACTGGAACAGATCTGTATCCTTGGGTCCAAGCACCGAATAGTTTGGCTGATTGGCAGAATATCGTAGGGAGTATCCCTGAGTCCCTGAGCACTACTTGAAGGTTCCCAAATAATAGTAATTTGTGGAAGTTTTTGCAAATTATTACTTTTGTTATTTTTGCCACCCACATAGCTGCTCAGGCCTTACTCCTGGCTCTGTGCACAGAGATGACTCCTGATGAGGTTTGAGGACCAAATAGGGGGCAGGGATCAAGCCCTGTTTTGGCTGCATGCAAAACAAGCACCCTACCTGCTGTGTTATAGCTCTGCCTCATAGCTAATTACTTTAATAACTATAATTGTTGGTTATATAACTACAATGGTTGATTATATAGCTATAATGCAAATCTTTTATACTTTATTAATTCATTCTACCAGTATGTGTGGTCAAAAATGTCCTTATATGATGATTGTTTTATTTCTGTTGAATTAAAAAATAATCTACAATAAATAGTAGTGCTCTTCTCCATCTAGATTTTATTTTCTTATTTTGGACCTCCCAAGCAGTGCTCAGGAAACTTTTGGCAGTTCTGGCCAACTAGGCTGGTGGTTTAATGCAAAGGCCTGAGGATGCAGTGCTGCTGTGTTCTGTGGTGGTGGGAACCAGTAGGGCTAACCCCTTTACCACTGGGGGACCTTCAGGGCTGCTCTTGGTGACATCTGGGAGACTGTGTAATGCCAGGGGATGGAACTAGGATTAGCCTTCTGCATGCACCTTAGCCCCCTTAAGCACAATAAAAAGATAAACAAGAAGATTATTATAGAGGCCAAGAATTACTTTCATTACTGGTCATAGCAAAATTTGAGGATTTGTTTTGTTTGCCATTGTGGAGTCTAACTTCTCTGTCTCCAGCGAAGTTTTATTGAGATTGATTGGGGAGGGGGCATGTCAAGTGAGCTACGGGCCCCCAAGATCCCTTATTCCTATAAGGAAGGGCATGGGGCTGAGCCTACCAGGTCTGCTTCTGCTTCTTTATTCCAAATACCTCCAGGCCAGAGAGATGGAAAGGTGGGAGAGAGCAGAGTGTTCTCCTCTGCTTCTGTCCGCATGGAAACCTGGATATTAGGGGAAGCAATTTCCTGCAGGCCGAGCCGTGCAGTCTCTCTGTCTCTCTGCTCCAGGGACTCTGCCCCAGTGTGGCCCATCTCCTTTGGTTTGGAATGGTGCAAGTGATGTCTCCTGCTGCTTTCTTTAGCTCCCACTGACATTCCAGCGGCCTTAGTACTTCGGGGCCTTTCTTCTCCTAGAGCGGTCCTCCTCCCCTATCGAAGCCTCCCAAGGAGTTGCTTCCTGCTGATTTATCCTTTCACTCTCCCTCCTGGGACCCCTACCCTTGTTCTTATCAGCCCCTTACAACCTCCAACCAAGGCATATTTCTGAGCATTGTCCCTAGTCCCCACACCCCTCCAACACATTTATTCCCCTTATTTCTCTTTGCAAACTCTTCCAGGTGATAAAGCTCATTCTGTCCATGGTTTTATGTTCAGCAATGACCCTTGTCTGAACCCCCTGCTCACTCTCCATCAGCTAATGGACATCTTCACATGGTTTGGAACAACCAGTCATTTCTATTTTGGGGGTGATGGTGAGTGTTTTCCCACAAGTGCGCAGGCATCCTGGGGAGCTCTCCTAGTGATTCTCTCCCATCCAGGCTAGTGGTTCATTGTGAGGGCACCATGTCACTGGGATCATGATTATCTGGGCCACCTCTGCCCTGCAGGGGTTCCCAAGGCTACACAAGGCTGATACTAGGGTGACATTGTGAGGGCTGGGATTGGACCAAGATAGGTCACATGCAAGGCATACGAGTTAACCCTGTTATTATTTCCCCAGCACCTAAAACAGGCATTTTTCATTCCCCTTGGCCAAACAGATTTCCTGCTCATTTCTCTAACCAGCTCGCTTCCCACATCTCCCATCTTAGCCGAAGGCAGCCCATCCATTCAGTTTTTTTTTGAAAGCAAAAATACTGTTTCTTTCCTAAGATACATCCATTCACACTTCACATCAGTTTGTGGGAAGATTTGTTGACTTGCTTCCAGATGCCTGGCAAACCCATTTCCTCCAGCACAGGGACCAAAGCATTGTCACGTGATGCTCACTTGGACAGTTGTCACTTGGACAATGAGGATTGCCTCCAAATTGCTAGTTCTCTGATTGGCCAATCTGTGACGGATAAACTTTACCCCTGACTTTCAAGCACACAGCCTGGCCTTGTTACATCCATCTTTTGGAAAACCCTTTGTTCCTTACATTTTGTCTTCACACACAGAGAAACTTGGGTTTTTCTCAGGGATGCTCTGCCAGTCAGACCAGTGGGAGAGTTTCCACATCTGAGGATGCAGTGCTATTTGGTCCCTGTGGTGTTGGTGATCTCCAGAGCTATACCTGGTGAATTTTGCGTGGAGGACCATGTGGTGCTGGGGATTGAATTGGCAAAAGGTACATGTAAGGAATGTGTCCCAAACCCTACACCTTCTTCACAACCATAATGATTTATTCTTTTTTTTAATTTTTTATTGAGTCACCATGTGGAAAGTTACAAAGTTTTCAGGTTTAAATCTCAGTTATACAATGCTCGAATACCCATCCCTTCACCAGTGCTCATATTCCACCACCAAGAATCCCAGTATAGCTCCACCCCGCCCCCTCACACCCCTAACCCCCCCATGCCCCTAGCCCCCCCACCCTAAGCCCCCCCCCCCCGCCTGTGTAACTAATAAATTTCACTTTACTTTCACTTTGATTGCATACAATATTTCAACAAAACTCACTATTATTGTTTGGAGAGTCTCTCCATAATGATTTATTCTTTAAAAATATTTTTTTAATTGCATCACTGTGGGATAGACAATTACAAAGCTGTTCTTGATTAGGCTTCAGTTATACAGTGCTATAACACCCATCCCTCCACCAGTGTACATTTCTTACCACCAGTGTACCCAGTTTCCCTCCCACTACCCCTCAATTTCTCCCTGCCCCTAACCTGTCTCTATGGAAGACATTCTCTGTCTCTGTCTCTCTGTCTCTCTGTCTCTGTCTCTCTGTCTCTCTGTCTCTGTCTCTGTCTCTCTCTCTCTCTCTCTCTCTCTCCTTTTTGGCATTATGGTTTGCAACACAGATACTGAAAGGTTATGATGTATATCCTTTCACATACTGTCCAAGGCCAAGAAAAACAGGGGACAGGAGGACTGGTGAATGGTTGTAATCTACCACAGGTATGTTTGGGGGCATAGGGTATGTATGCCCCATAATGGAAAGAACCATTATGACAATAATAGCTGGGAATGATCACGTTGGACAAGAACTGAATGATGATTTATTTTTTAGCAGTAATGATCTGAGATCCTGCTGAGTGTTGGGTTCCATCTCAGGTCACACACACAAAAATTATGCTCTGGCTTCCAGGTTCTTGTACTGATGTCTGATTCTTTCTTCTTGAGTTATTATCCCTCCCATAGTTTACACACAACTGGCTTCTTCCTCCTGTAGTTGCTAGCCTATGTAGTCACTTCTCTGTGAGGGCTTTCTCTCTCTTTCTCTTCAGTTTCAGTTTCTTCTTTCTCTCTCTCTTCAGTTTCTTCTCTTTCTTTCTTTCTTTCTTTCTTTCTTTCTTTCTTTCTTTCTTTCTTTCTTTCTTTCTTTCTTTCTTTCTTTCTTTCTTTCTTTCTTTTTCTGTCTTCTCTTTCTCTTTTTCTTACTCTCTTTTCTTTTTTTCTTTCATTTTTATACAAAACTATTATTAGTATGGTTTCATACATAAAATTTCAGATTTCCAGTACCACACCCTTCAGCAGAATATCCTCTTCTTTCCACCATTATCCCAGAGTCTCCTCTCCCTCTTCCCCATTCTCCTCTGGTGTTAGCATTCTACTGGGAACCAGTTCTCAGATTGTTTACTTTGTCATCAGTTATTCACTACCCTGTTTTTTATATACCATATATGAGAGAAATCATTTTGTGTCTGTGCCTCTCCTTCTGGCTAACTACATATAGCATGATACTTTCCACATCCTTTCATGTAGAGGTAAATTAAATGATTTCATCTATTTATATAGCCAAATAATATTTCACTGTGTATATGTACAGCTCACAAAGCTGTGAAGATAAGTGATAAAGGAAGACCTCAAAGAGAGTAGAGCAGCAGTGTGGGCTGATGTGGCAGAAGACAGGAAAAGTATTCGCAACACCTGCCTGCCCTTCGCCAACTGTAAGACCAAGATGACTGTCCTCTGACGTCCTGATGGATCTATCACATCCTCTAGAAGGGCAATGGAAAAAGTTATCCACGACTTCTACTCAGATCTCCTTGATAGCCACATCCACCTGCCCACATATCAAATTATTCAGAATGGATATGTCTTTCCCAGCTTTCTCCCTTCCTAAATCCAACAGGCCATTTCATTGGTAAAGAGATGTACAAACACCCGGTTTAGATAAGGTCAGACCCAAACACCTGAAGAATCTGCCTCTGGTACACGTCAATACACTGGCTTGGCTCTTTACATGCTACCTGTATAAATGCAAGGTTCTGTCCCAATGGAAAACCAGCAGGACCATCCTGTTGTATAAGAAGGGAGACATCCATGACATGGGCAACTATCGCCCAATCTATCTGCTGTCCATCGTCTACAAGTTGTTCACTTAAGTCATCCTGAATAGGTTTGGGAGAACACTAGATGAAGGACAACCATGTGAGCAAGCTGGGTTCTGAAAAGGATTCAGCACGATTGACCATATCCACACAGTGACCAAGCTCATTGAGGTTTTGCAAGAGTTCAAGATGCCACTCTGTTTAACATTCATTGATTTAAAGAAGGCCTTTGATTCTGTTGAGATGGTCATCGAAGCCCTAGGCAAACAGGGTGTTCAAACTCAATACATCAGGATCCTCCATGAGCTGTATTACGGATTCACCATCAGGATCTCACCATTCTATAAAGAAGTTATCATCAACGTAAAGAGAGTGGTTCTGCAGGGCGACACCATTTTACTGAAATTCTCAGTGCCACCCTCGAGAACATCATGCGACGACTGGAATGGGAAGGAATGGGAGTGAAAGTAGACTGTCAACAACTATACCACTTCTGCTTTGCTGATGACATTGTTCTCATAACACCAAATATCAGCCAAGTGGCACAAATGCTGGCCGACTTCGACCATGAGTGTGGAAAGGTTGGACTGAAGTTGAATCTCACGAAGACAATGTTCACTAGAAAAGGACTTGTTCCTGATGTTCCATTTGCCCTCAATGGAACAAACATCTCCGAATGCAGCAGGAGGCAGAGAGCAGCATGGAGCACCTTCAAAAGCATTGAAGAAGTGGTTAAGAGCACGAAGAAACTCGGGCTCTGGGCACATCTTTTCAACTCCACCATTCTTCCTGCACTTTTATATGCCTCAGAGACCTGGGGCCTATGAAAACAGGATAAGAATGCTATTTGGGTTTCCTTGAAAGAGCTATGCTTGGAATATCACATTTCACTCAAGTGAGAGAAGGAATCCAGAGTTACGGCCTCTGTCAACGATCAAGAATCAAGGACGCTGTCTCGTTTGCTAAGGCATAGAAAATCAGATGGGCTGGACTCGTAATGCTATTCAGAAATTACTGCTGGACTAGGGCTGTTACTGACTGGATTCCATGGGACATCCAAAGACCGTGTGGCTGCCTACCTACAAGATGGTCGGATTTCTTGGTCAGGACCCTGAGTGAACAATTTGATGCTCTTTGTGTTCCTGAAGTGAGCAGATGCCACTGGGCTACACCAGTGACAGGGATGAATGAAGACATTACTGGAGCCTGCTTGAACAAATCAACAAACAGCAGGATGACAAGTGATACAAAGTGATGTACCATGGTTTCTTTATCCAGTCATCTATTCTTGAATATTTGGACATTTTCCAGCTTTTGGCTACTGTGAATAGTACTGCAATGAACATGAGAATGCAAATATCTTTTCAAAGTAAAGTCTTTGGACCCTCTTGGTAGCTGCCTAGAAGTGGAATTGCTGGGTCATATGGAAGCTCAATTCATAGGTTTTATTTATTTTAATAAGTGTCCATATTGTTTTCCAAAGGGCTGTATTAATTGATATTCCTACTGTCACTAAATGAAGGTCCCTTTCCCTCCACATCCATACCAATGCTGTTTGCTTTTGTTTTCTGTGATGTGTGCCAATCTCACTGATGTGAAGTTTCTCTCATTGTTGTGATTTGCATTTTCCTGATAAATGATGCAGAGCATTTTTTTTCCATACACCTTTAGACCATCTGTATGTCTTCTTTGAACAAGTTTCTGTTTATCTCCCCTGCTTCCACTTTTGATGAGGTTGGGTGTTCTTTTTTTGGCCCATCTGAAATATTACCAAGTTACCCTCCTAAGTTGGCTGGTCTGAACTTGGGAGTGTCTGTGTTCACCCTAATCTTTTTTCTCAGTCTTCCTCTTTCTTAATCTCTACTTGTACCATTCTGGATTATATGAATTTATTCACAAATCTATTATCTACTTTTCTCACCTGTTACAATCTTAGAGGACTGTCTATTTGTCAGGTGCAGTTCCTGTAAGAGTCGTTTTGCTTCTTCCCGCCTCCCAGTTCTCTTGTGAGATTGCTAGGTTAGACCATCATGCCATTCTCATTCCCATGCCTGGGCAGATAGGCTAGGCTTCTGATCATCTGTTCTATCTGTCTGTGCTTTCCTATCCTCTCCTGCCAGTGAACTGATCACCTCCACTTGTTGCATCTTCCACAAATTCCTCATGTCTGTCCATTTGTTGTCTCTATGTCAAGACTTTACATGTCCCCCCGTAATTTCATTTGTGGTTTCACTGGGAGTTTGAGAGGGGAGATAAATGCAGTAGTCTGCCTTCCCATCAATTGGAAACTAATGACTGTATAATAGAGAGAGAAACCTAGGGTCCTAAAGTGGAAAGCAAGGACCCCGGGTCATACTGGAGCAGAGCTGATCTCTGGTCTTGAGAGCACCAGGATCCTCAGTACTCAGGCTTTCACAAGCTCGTCTGAGCTTTTCTCAAGAAACTCCTGCTCTTGCTCTGCTGTTTGAAGTCACAGAAGTTCTGGGATTATTTCCTGATTCAGCCAGAAATAAGACAAAGAACACACCCCTTCTCATCTGCTTTCAAATCCTGGCTTCCCCACTCAAGCTTCTTGTACCGTTGTGATCAGACTGTCTTCAGTCTGATACCAAAGTATCTTTGTTTCTACTGATTATAAATCATGCAAGTTAAGAAGAAAGGGAGTGTAGGAAGGGTGAGTTTTTTGATACCCCCAAATCTATTTCAGAAATTTAAGAGTAGCATGTGTTCTGTCTTGAGTTTCCTTCTGTGTGGTAGGGATCCAGACCCCAGGACAAGCCCACTATGTCTGCTAGACTGCATCCCACATCCTAAAGTGATTGGCTTTGGCATCTTAAAGCCTGGCATCATCTCCTGGGGCCCCTGGGGAGGAGTGATTTCTCTCTGCTTTCCTGAGCCCTGATGTAGCAAGTTCTCAGCTGTCTTATTGGAAGTTCAAGACTCTGTTATCTCCTTTCCAACTGGTCAAAGTATGAAGGATTAGATATATTGGTCCCAGTATTTGCTCCTGAAGTAAGTAGGCTTGTTTTAAGAGCAGCATACATAGCTGATCTTCACAGGCTTGGGACGAGACTCATCCATGAGAATGAATCTGCTGAAAAATCAGGTATGCAGGTTTTGTGACCAAAATCTCTGGGCTCTCACAGAATGGAAGACCTCCCCCACCATCTCCCTGTACTTCAGGGAGCCTGGCAGTCACCCTCCATGAGCTGCTTCTGGAATCATATAAGCTCATTAACAGCCATGATCCAGAGACTCACAAATAAATCCCAGAAGATATCAACAAGCTGCAGAAGGGCCTCCAGACCCCAAAGTCACCATCCAGTTAAAAATTTAATTCCAGCAGTATCATCCTATTAAAAATTTTAGAATTCCTGGAGCAACATCTCATACTCTACACCACTGATGTACCAAGAGTAGCACACCACATTTGATGGAGTGTATAGTAGAAGATAATCAATTTGATATAATATATATAGGCATACAAGCAAGGCTCAACCTGTAACAACATGTTAGTAATCTCCCATACAAGGGCTTATTGGTTATAGGGTGAGATACAACAATATTCACACACTTTCCTCCAAGGAAAAATTTTTGGATCATTTTTAGTGGAGTATTCATAATAAGCAATACAAAATAAACTATTTGGGACCCGCTTTTGGGACAGGTTTGGGTGGTGGTGGTGGTGGTAAAATTTGAAATAATGGTTGTGGGAAGGTGTAATGGTGGTTGGATTGGTGTTGGAATATTGAATGTAATAAATTCTTGTGAGCAAATTTATAAAATTAAATTAAATTAAAAATAAGAATTGCAGAGCAGAGGATAGGAGGCCTGTGCACCCTTTTTCCCCACCTTGAAGCACTTCATCCTTACCTTGATGGGTGTGGTGAAAATCAGACAATATATACCCCATTTCATATTTGTGGGTGAGGCAGAGACCAGACAGGCCTGTGTACTGCCATCTTTCCACCTTGATGGGTGATAGTTTACTAGAAACCCACAATGGAGTTGTGCTTACAGCTAATATAGAGGACAAAGTGACATGGGCAGCAGCCTGCTTTGTCCTGTATGACTTAGACTCAGTCTTGCTCATGATGAACAAAGCCTCTGTGAACTTCTGGATTTCTATTCAGCAGGCTTAGATCTAAGCACAAGTTGGCTCTCAGTCCTTACTTGAATGTAAGGAGAGAACATATGACCCAACACTTGTCATGTTATTGTGGATGAAATAATTCAGTCTTAACTATATAATTCAGTATTCACTTGGAATCTGGAATAATAAAAATGCATGACTGTAGGATAACATGAAGTTTGTCCTTTCAGCCTTGCTGCAGGGAACTAAGTTTACCTTAGAGCAATGACCTTTCTGTATGGACACAGGAAGAAAGTTAATATTATGCTCTGTAACTTGGGAGCTGATTGACTCCAAATAATATTTACTCCCAGGCATCTGCTTTCTCCACTCAGTTGCCCTTAGTTCCTAGCACCCCAAAAGCAGGGTCCCAACGAGGGACAGAATGAACCCAGGGCAAGCTGTGAGCTACCCTGGCATTGAAATGGGCCAGGCCAAAGCGCCACAATACTCAACTATAAGTTGAGAGCATAGTCATAGACAAATGCTGTCATGATCCAAAAATAACGATGAGACTAGGACCCTGCTGGGGTTAGGAAGACTAACCTGGCCTAAGGACTGTGGTCTGGAATATATAGTGAATGTCCTCAGGAAGAACCAAACTTTAAGTTTGATATATCTCTTTCTGTGCTCATACAGATTGATATTGCTAGAAATATTAGAAGTAAATTTACTATAACTGAGCGATTACTAGCTGAGGAAGGAAGAAAGGGACATACCCTGACACACCCTTGTTTGGACCCCACCCTTGAATGGATCTAGTAATCTCCTTAGATGAGATTTTGCTAATCTCCTTGAGAAATGGTCTTACCCTTCTTTGCTGATTTGTTAATGTTCAACCCACCTTTGTGTTACTGCCCTATGTAATTTGCTATATAAACTTAGACTGTGGGTAAGACGGGGAGACAGAAGAAGATGGGGGAGACAGAAGAAGAAGACAGGGGAGACAGAAGAAGAAGACAAGGGAGACAGAAGAAGAAGACAAGGGAGACAGAAGAAGAAGACAGAAGAGACAGAGAAGGAGACACACGAGAGGACATGGGAGAACAGAGAAGACACAGAAGCAGAGACAGATAGAGGTCGGAAGAGACCAGATGAGGTCGGAGAGACTACAGAGACAGAGACAGAGAGACAGACAGAAGAGAGCACAGCGGCACACACAGAAGCAGAGCACAAGGAGGAGCTGCCCCAATCTGGTCCTTAAACAGCAGCTTGAGAACACCAAACGTGAGTGGTACATTCGAGAGAGAACTGCCCCAAGTGCCCACAAACAACACATATCTTCTCCCTCTCCTGCGTGTGTCGCCTTTGTAATTTTTTTACACATGGCTAACATGGGCAGGGACATTTCATTGCTGGTAGAGGAATGCTGAGTCTTCTATCATAGTAAGAAGAAAGAGTTATTCAACCAGACTCACTAACCAGAGATTTCAGTGGTTCCTCATCAGCGACCACTCCTTGGTGCTGATGTGAGAACCAATCAACATGCTGGAGTGAATGATATTTTGTCCCAGTCTCTAGAGGTAAGGGGCATGATGCAATGTGGAGTCGGGCAGAACGGAAAGATAAGAGAGCACAGAGGCTGGCAAGGCTGCCTTATAATTTTTACCACCAGGATGGAAAGAAGCACAAGACATCTAGGGAGCTCAAAGAGGGGCATGGAGGTAGCTCATCAAGGATGCTGTGTGAACAGTTGACTCTCAGGAGAGAGACATCCCTCCAACAGCGCCAACAGTAAAAATTTATAGAGCATATCATTTCTAAAATCCACACTGGATTGGAAGCATAGACCCACTTGCATCTCAGAAGGCAGCACCCAGAGTTAAGGTCAACTTACAGCATACCTTGGAAGAGTTCAATAAATAACCTATTTTTATATATAAACTGGTTTAGACTTCTACCCAGGTTATGTATCAAAATTAAATGGATGATATTCGTTTTTATTTATGCCCCTAACTTCTAACAGAGAACCTGAAGATAAGTGGTTATTAGCAAAGATTTCTTAATGAGTCACTGGAGTAATTCTTACCATCAGCAGAGGCCTAGGATTTTACAGATGCCTCTAAAAGGAAGTTCACTGGACATATTTTCAGAGTCTCAGTGTCCATGTAGGAGGATGCTGATTTGAAGCCTGAAATCCTTATGCCCAGGTTAGTTTATTTTCAACCTGGTGAGTTGTCTGTAGATAAGCAGAGCTGTTCTATTGGTTATACCACCATTTCATTTCAAAGATTGTTTTTTTTTGGAGCAGTATCGGAGTCTTTGGTTGGTAATGTTATCAACCTGAGCACAGTTCTCTTATTGTTTATCTACAGAGAGAGAACATTAAGATTCCATTAAGGAGTGGGTTCCATTCATTTAAATATGAACCGTTACTCACTGGTACTAGGTGATTGATTAGTCTGAACTTAGTGGCATAAAAGAAGTGTCTTATACTGTACATCAGGAATCCAAATTAGCCACACTCCAAATTGACCCTCTGCTGGGGTGTCAGTTGGTTACAGCCATATAGGACCGGGATAGGGGCCAAATTCTTCTGAGGAACCCTCATGCTACCCTCAGAGTCAAACCACCTGTATCACTTGTATAACTTGTCATCCAGTTGATCTTCAATTTGCTTGAGCAGGCGCCAGTAATGTCTCCATTCATCCCTGTCACGTGCTACTGTAGCCCAATGGTATCTGCATGTTCCAGGAACAGGAAGAGCCTCAAACCATTCACTCAGGGTTCTGATGAAGAAGTCTGACCATCCTGTAGGTGGACAGCCATGTGGTCTTTTGACATCCCATGGAATCCAGTCAGTAACAGCTCTAGTCCAGGGGTCGTCTCTAAATTGCATTACGTGTCCTGCCCATCTGATTTTTGACTCCTTGGCAAATGAGATAGCGTCCCTGATTCTTAACCATCGACAGAGGTTGGAACTCCAGATTCCTTCTCTCACTTGAGTGAAATGTGATACTCCAAGCATAGCTCTTCTGATTCCTCTTTGGGATACCCGAATAGTGTTCTCATCCTGTTTGTGTAGGGCCCAGGTCTCTGAGGCATATGCTAGTGCAGAAAGAACAGTAGAGTCGAAAAGATGTGCCCAGAGCCAGAGGTTCTTTGTCCTGTTAACCACTTCTTCGATGCTCTTGAAGGCGTTCCATGCGGCTCTCTTCCTCCTGAGCAGTTCTGGTGCCAAGTCATTCCTCATGTTGTGTTCTCGACCCAGGTACACATAACTGCTGCATTCCAGAGATGTTCGTTCCATTGAGAGCAAATGGAACATCAGGGACTAGTTTATTTTTCATGAACATTGTTTTGGTGAGATTCAGCTGTAGTCTGACCTTTTCACACTTGCGGTCAAAGTTAGCCAGTATTTGTACCGCTTTGGCTAATGTTTGGTGTTATGAGAACGATGTCATCACTGAAGCAGAGATGATGTAGTTGGCAATCATCTTCACTCCCATTCCTTCCCATTCCAGTGGTAGAATGACATTCTCTGCAAGTTCACTGAAGGGTTTTGGTGAAATGGTAACATACGCCTGTCTTCAGAAACTCTCGAGCTCATTCGCCAATGTGGTTTGGCACGAGCCTCAGGCAACCACAAGCTAACGTCTGAGCTCACATGGCCATGCAGAGAAGCGATAAAGGAAGACCTCAAAGAGAGAAGAACAGCAGTGTTGGTTGATGTGGCAGAAGCCAGGAAAAGTATTTGCAACTTTCACTTGTCCTTCACCAACTACAAGAACAAGATGATTGTCCCCCGACATCCTGATGGATCTATCACATCTTCCAGAAGGGCAGTGGAGAGGATTATTCAGATCTCGTTGACATCCACGTCCATCTGCCCACATATCAAATTCTACAGGATGGATATGTCATTCACAACGTCCTCCCTTCCAAAATCTAACATGCCATTTTGTCGGTAAAGACGCATACAGCACCCGGTCCAGACAAGGTCAAACCCGAACACCTGAAGAATCTGCCGACAGTACTCTTTAATACACTGGCTCGGCTCTTCACATGCTACCTGTCTGTATGCAAGGTTCTATCCCAATGGAAAACCAGCAATGGAAAAACAGGACCATTCTGTTGTACAAGAAGTGAGACATTCAAGACATCAGCAACTATAACCCAATATGCCTGTTGTCCGTCATCTACAAGTTGTTCACTCAAGTCATCCTGAGTAGAATAGGCAGAACACTAGACAAAAGACAACCATGCAAGCAAGCTGAAAATGATTCAGCATGATAGACCGTATCCACGCAGTGACCAAACTCATTGAAGTTCCGCGAGAGTTCAAGATGCTGCTCTGTCTAAAGTTCATTGATTTGAAGAAGGCCTTTGATTCAGTTGAGACTGAAGCAGTCATCGAAGCCCTAGTCAAACAGGGCATTCAAACTCATTACATCAAGATCCTCCGTGAGTTGTATTATGGATTCACCACCAGGATCTCACCATTCTACAAGGAAGTGATCATTGATGTAAAGTGTCAAACCACTCTTTACGTCACTCAAAATAAGGGCTCTTATTTTGTGACCCTTTGCAGGGGCAGCCCTTCCCCAGTCTCAGAGAAATTACAAGCCAATGAGAATGACCAACTCAACATCTTGTGTTGCCTCATCTCTGCCTTGATAGCATCTAACTTTTTGCTTTGTTCTTTTGACTTGAAATGAGGCATGAATTGGGGCTCATAGGTGCACAGGTATGGACCCCAAAAGCTAGAAACTACTTAGAGATGGTTACCAAAGATACTCGGGGGTTCCAGGCATCCTTCTACTAAGGAATTCCCAAAGATTAGTATGAGTGTGTTTCCAACTTTGATGATATGCACAAGAAGTAGATACATAGACATTTGGTATAGCACCAAAAGTAAAATAATGTAACTCCTTAAGGATATAGCACCAAAAGTAAAATAATGTAACTCCTTAAGGATATGATGGTAGCTCAGCAAAAAAAGAACAATTAAAATGTATCGGAAAACAAAGCATGGAGAAAGAGAACTCAAGGAAAGCTTCTTGCAGGAGATATGCCTGAACTGGCACTTGAAGAACAAATAGCACCACCTCAATCCATAGGAGAGAGGTAACTGAGACCAAATTCTGTGTAGAACTAACTCAACTTGCAAACCCAGGGCTTAAAGGGGTTCCTTTCTCTCTGGGAAATATGTGTCTAACTCTTTAGTATGTCCTTTAAAAAAAAGGTTGAGAATCAACAGAGAATGCACAGCTATGCTTTAGCACAATATTAATTTTGAAAGTACCTAAGATCAGCTTCTTAAACTCTGGGTCCCAGTCAGCCTGCATTATGCTCTTGCCAAAATAGCCGTGTAAACATCAAATTTCGAGAAAGTGAGGGAAATTATGTTAATCATATTCCTAAGAGCACTCAAGCAAAAGGGCTGTTTATTGAAAATATTGACATGATGAAAAAAAAAACCCTGTTAGAGCAATCCTCCCTTGGGGCGCTTGGGTGTCACTGAGGGAATTTAAAGAATCTGCTAGTGATGCTGGGATGGATGACAGAAAACAGATTGACAGCTTGGGGTGGGGTCAAGCAGTGAGACCCCCATCAGCCGACTTCACAGGGACACACACCAAGGTCAATTCAAGGTCACTTTCCTGTCCAGCATGTGAATGAGCAGCAGCGTTGCTGAAAAGGAGGGCAGTGTGAGCATCACCCCTGGATGGGGATGTCCAGGGCTCTGGTGCAGTGGTGAGGAAGTTGTGTGGTCTGAGCCCTTTGTGGCCTGATCGCTCCACACTCTAGCCCCTCCTTCCAACCCTCTCTCTCACTGCAGGCCAGACAATGGATCCTGGTCCCTGCTCTGAGGGGCAGACAGAAATGATCTGATCTCTGGCTTTATGGGTCCAGGACAGTGCTTGGCTCAGCATGTATGTATCCTTATTGCAGCTTATTGGAATTCTTTGGTGGACAGCCTGACTCAGGAGGGATCAAGTTCAGCCTTTTTTTTTTTTTTTTTTTGCTTTTTTTGGGTCACACCTGGCAATGCACAAGGGTTGCTCCTGGCTCTGCTCTCAGGAATTACCCCTGGCGGTGCACAGTGGACCATATCACAAAGCTGGGAATCGAACCCGAGTCAGCCGCGTGCAAGGCAAATGCCCTACCCGCTGTGCTATTGCTCCAGCCCCCCAAGTTCAGGCTTTTCTTTTGTGTTTGGACCTAAGGATGGCTGCTGCAGTTAGCAGTGATCGCGTTTCTTGGGAAACCAGCTCTGTGTTAGTCTGGCATATCTGTGGATGTGGCTTCATGTGCTGGGATTCAGCCATCCTTTGTGGGAAGATGAGATAAAAGGGATACGTGCGAGGTGAGAGGAGCACCCACAGGGCAGTAATCAGGGATGGGGAGCTTGTCTGGGTATATCAACCAGAGTGGAATGAATGCTGGGCCCAGACAGTCTCCACAAAGATTGCAACATACCAGAGCAAAGACAGGGTCCCCTGCAAAGGCAGACAAACCAGGGAAAGGCCAGAGAGATGAATGGACAGAGGCTTCCTGCTCACTATCATCTCTTACCTCTCTCTTGTCTGCTTGTCCCTCTGCCCTAGAGCTAGTGATAGATGCTTTGCCAGTGTGGTGGGGAAAATCTTCCTCATGAATCTTGCTACTGATAGGCACCTATAATTGCTAACTGAAAGAAAGACTCTGATGTGGTGGGCTTTCTGGACAGTGTACCCCCACCTCCCTATGGTCCTAGTCCAGTCAGTAGGGTGGAAAACATATCTCCTCTGTGGCAGGTACAAGTGATAACAGAATGGGTAGGGTTATTATTTAGCACATGGCTGATCCGAGTTCAATTCCCAGAACCCCATATGATCCCCTGAGCCCTGCCAGTAGTGATCCCTGAGCACACAGTCAGGGTTAAGCCCTGAACACAGCTGAGTATAGTCCCTCCCCCTAAAAAAAAAGAGGGTGGGGTAGAGAGAGGAGACAGATGAGAGAGACAGAGATAGAGAGAGACAGAGATAGAGAGAGACAGAGACAGAGAGAGAGAGAGACCACTAAACACTGTGGGGGCAGAGAGACTGTTACAAAGGCTAGATTATGTGTCCTGCTTGCAGGCAGCCCTAAGTTTGATTCACTGGTGAATCTGGCCCTTGAACCATCTGGCCCAGTATGCTGAGTGTTGCTGAGAGTAGCCCCTGGATCCCTTGAACACTGTTCCTGAGTCTCCTCTCAAGATAAAAGAACCACTGTGAACTGGGAACAAACCCCACTAGAGTTTAGCCATATTGCCATTTGCTACATTTTATTACAATTTATTGTGATGTCAGAATTCCTGCTTTTAGTTAGGGAAACTGAGGCTAAGAAGAGTTTGCTGTTATTGGGGACATAATGGAATTATGAGTATTATCCTTTATGAGTTTTCTTCTTTATTTTTTAGATTATTTGCCACATAAGAAAAATAGGCCTTTGTAAAAATAAAATGTAAATCTTGGCTAGGTTGCTCAACTGGGCTTGTGCTGAATTTTCTGAGGATTTTTAAATATATGTAAATAAATGCATGAAGAAGTAATAGGGAAAGAACTTCAGTCCTGCAGCACTGAGACATCTTCTCCATGACTGGCCCAGGATTCCCCTCCCCAAAGAAACTCTGGATGTGTTCCCTATAAAAGTAACCTAAAACTTACCGAAGTATTTCTGTATATGACAACGTTCTTCCATCATAGCTCCTTGAGAGGTAGCAGATACTTGGTACTTTGGGGAAAACTAAATGAGAGAAACAATAAAGAGGGACAGTAAGCGCATGTCAGCACTATCGGGTTCTATCTTGGTTGCAGCATTCAGAGAAGCATTTCTATGGATAAATCACAACAATGCGGAACAATAGTTTCTTCAAACCAATGAAATGGTCAGTATTTACATTTGGTTAAAAATAGCTATATTATTACAAAGGAACTTTATAAAAAAAAACCCGAAAGTTTTAAGAAATGATAAAAGGAAGAGACTTGCAGAAGTGGCTAATTATACCCTGATGCAAAGCTCTTGGGGCATATTTATTATTTTGTAATCGAAATTAGATGTGGAATTCTTGAATGAGAACACTGGTAACTAACTCAACCTCAGAAGGAAGTCAGCACCAATGGAGGGAACGAAGGTGGATGCGCTGAGCTTAAGGGGTTGTCTGGGACTGGACTGAATGTCTGCACGCTAGGAGGGCTCTGGTCCAGGAAAGTGACGATGGTGGTCTTGTGTTGGCCTCACACCCCACTGCTCCTTGGAGGACCCTGCTTCCTACATGATCCCAGAGGTCTCGTGTTTGTCATCCCCCAAAGTGTCTCTTCTGAAATAGAAAGATTTGTAGGACCCTGCTTTGGGCTTTGGTGGGTCTTTCCCCTCTCACTGCCGTAGTGATTGTTAGTCACTCCTACTTCAGGAAGGTTCCTCATCCACCAACTTGCTGGAGACCTCTGGTCTGACCACTTCTGTCCCTTCACAGAGATACCATCTATCCTGGTACCCACCCTGTCCCTGGCACCTTCCTTCTGAGCAAGGAGCTGGTTGGTGTTCCCTTACTGATGTGAGAGGTCTCCTGATGGAGAACCAGGGATGCATGGTGGTGAAGTTTGAGTGTGTGTGTGTGTGTGTGTGTGTGTGTGTGAAACAGAGAAAGAGAGAATCCCTTTCTAGTTATTATAGAGGTGAGGAAGAGCTTTATGATTTTTTTCTCTATTTTTCTTTCTCCCCACCCTGGGACTCACTCATGACTTGATCTGCAAGACCCTATTCCTGGAGATGTTTAAACAACAGATCATATAATCTGTCTACTGGAACTCCTTCTTCTCTCTGTGTGAGCTTTCTCCCAGGAGGCAGCTCAGCTCCCCATGCAAATAGAATCAGGAGTCCCCATATGCCTGTTTCGCTCAACATGCCCAGATGTGTCTGCATCCCAGGAGCCTGTCTAGATGCCACAAGCCCTGACGCTGCATTGTGTGTTTACAGCCTGTGATGGGAACTGACCCTGCAGCTGCATCTGGGTCGCCCACCTTCTGTGAGTCACGCACAACATTCAGTTCTAAGACTTCACTAATGTTCATCAATCACCTGATATATGCCGGGCGCAGGTTTTACTTTTTCTTCTTTTATTTTTTTATCACTTTTATGTTTATGATCTCAAACTTACTCTCATAATAGAGCTTGTATTTTATTATGGGACAAATAAGACCTATGACTCAGGGATTAGTATGTCTTTAGGCTGAATGTGATATCTGCAATGTGTACAGAGAGTCAGAAACTTAGTCGTGATGAGCACCCAAGATGTTCATTCCCGTGTTTCCCAAGAGTACGTGTTCCCAGGAAATGGTAACACTGATCACAATCACCAGGTCTTCCAGTCAGACATGATGTCACCTCCTTCATTCTACCTCACTCTCTCCAGGGCCGCCAACAGGTCCCACAAGGCTTATCTCCCCAGACATAGTCACTCAAGGACCCAGCACAGGTCAGGAGCAGCTCACATCCCACATCTGTATGGTCATCTTCTTGGTTTGGTGTGTCAGAATTCTCCTTGTTAAGCAGAAATAAGATCTTACCACTTATCTGTTTGAAGCTCCTGGGCCTTCGACTCACTCCTACTAGCTCAGAAAGGAAAGTGGGCTCTGTGATGCTTCCTGGAAACAAGACAGCCTTCCCCTCAACACCCGTGCCCCAGCTGCATTTTGCCTCATCTCATGTTAAATACTTCTTGTTGCCTAATTCTCCAGACCTTCTCCAGCACCCAGTATTTGCTTCTGCTACTCATTCTTGGGGTTTTCTCTTTGCAGTCTATCAACATGGCTGTCTATTACCTGTGAGGCAGGAGCTGATGGAGACCCAGCCATACACTGTTCTTAGTTATTTCTATTGTCTGTAACCTACACCTACCCTAAAAAATTAGGGACTATTTTCTTGCACACTACACCTGATGGGACTAAAGGAAAATCAGAATCCATTCATGGCGCCTAATTGGAAAGTCAGAGATGAGTAAGCAAAGAGATTTATCAGACTACTCCCCTTTTTCATCCTCTGCTGGTTTTATTTTCTGCTATTGTAGTGAAGAAATCCATGTGCTCAGGTGGCTGTCAAAAGTTCAGGTTTACATTGCCTCTGAGAAGCAACTGGCATAGAATGAGATTCTTGTTGGTATCCTTGGAAAAGGTTGGGGTTGAAGATGGCAGTTAGTTGCAGCAAGGTTGTCTTGAAATTGAACACTTGTGGGGGATGACTGAGCTTTGATCATCAGGACTAGATCTACTTCCTTCCCTTCATTCTTGGCCACCAGAACTAAGAACAGGTAGCCTCTGAGCCACAGACATTAGACGGAAGGAGGGTAAATGATGGGCTTGAAGGAACTGCTGCCTGTTAGGCAGGAATGTGTATACTCACAGCACCATCTCCACATTAGTACCCAATTTATCTTCTCCATGGACACAGCAATCTGCCAGTTTCCCTTTAATTTTTATTATTTATTGTCACATTTCTTCTCATGGGAATATAAACTCAATAAAAACCAGCAATATTTGTGAAAACATTCTAGAACATTGTGCAAAACTCATTGAATGAATTAATGAATTAAAGAGAAGAAATTCAATGCCAAACTGGAGTTGAACCCAACATTCTTTACCCAATAATTTTTCCTCTTTCTCTTTCCACTGCATGTTACTCTGTCTTTAACTTGGCCTATTCAGTTCCTCCCTCTGAGCTGTTATGCTCTTCAAGGCACTGTAACATATCCTGGCATTGGTATCCACGGGTTTGCTACTGATATTTAAGTCAAATGTCCTAGAGTCTTCATGGTGAGTTCTGGGGAAAGGGTGACTCTCTGCTTCCCAAGAGAACAGCCATACAATGTAAGCTAGCATAGCTAAACAAGCAGTGTGAATGAATTAAATACAGAAGCATTTAGTCTCCTTTTTGGCAGCAATGCCTCAAAGTAGAGCCCCTAAGTTCATTTATTAAGAGTCTCCACTTTTACCACCAGCAAAACACTAATATTGATTTTCCTGTCTCATAAGACTGTTTGAATATTCATTACATTCACTGCTTCATGAAAGTATTCATTTTCCACCTGCAATTAGATTAAAATAATACTTCTGTCTCCTCCATTTGGCTGAGTAACCCTGGCAGAGATTTCTGACTGAGCACCAGAAGTCATGCTTTCTTCTTTTCGGCACACAGCTGGACTCTGAGTTTCCCTCGCAAGGAGTGGCAATGTAACTGAACTAATTTATGACATGAGAGCCAAAGTAGGCTTCATATAGGGGAATCTCCAGGTAGGTGCCCCTCCTCTTCTTTCAAAGGATGTGAGTCAGGACAGGCAACCTCAGGAGCAACTTGTTAAAAATGGTGGAGTCTCTTCATCTTGAGGCCCACACAGAGCATGCCCTGTGGGCCCTGTTATCTGAAGAGAAATAAACTTCCGCTGCTCTCCAGCCATGACAGCCATGTTAGTTAATTTGTTCTATTAAGTAGTTCCCAACTTCAGTCCAGAATGCCAAGTGATCTCTGAAGGAGATACCAGTGACATTTCAATCCTAGGATTCTCATTAAAGAAAAATGATACAGAAACGTACTGCCTCAAGGCTAACAAAATAGAAAGAAACAGAAATAGATAACAGTGGCTATTTTCCAATGTTAAGTTGAAGATGATATATACGTCTACATTTATCCATTTACTTGTGCAACCCAGACCTATATTGCTCTGCATATGTAACTGCATAAGATGATGCAGTATTCCAACCCATTTCCAAATGCTGAAATCTGAGACCACCACCCTATCAAACAACGTTGCACTTCAAAAGTTTGCACCTCATTCTTTGAAGCTTAGGTTCAGCATTTACAATCCAATTAATTGGACCAAGAGTGTAAAAGATGGTACAAAACAAACATATCTGTATAAAAAGTGGTGAGTGTTGATGTGATAATTAAGAAAGCTAATTAAGAATGGCAAGGCCTAAACTTTAATTCCTTGTCTCAAAGATAGCACAGGTGCAAGTTGAAAGGACTCCTGTTTTTGTTTTGAGGTCATGTAAGGGGACAACTGGGAACCCCTATTGTGCTCTAACATAGCCTGTGTAGGACCCTTTATCCCCCACTACAAAATTGGCATAGCGGGTTGGAGTGATAGAACAGCAGGTAGGGCATTCGCCTTGCACACAGCTGACCGGGTTCGATTCCCAGCATCCCATATGGTCCCCTGAGAACCGCCCGGAGTGATTCCTGAGTGCATGAACCAAGAGAAACCCCTGTACAATGCCGGGTGTGACCCCAAAAGAAAAAAAAATTTGACATAGCTGGGTGTCTCTATATTTTGCCTTAGATCAGAAGGACCTGGAAAAGTTGAATAGATTCTTCAGGACAAGCTGTAGTGAACTTTCCCTGTGAATGGAATATAAGGAATTGACTCACCCAATTATGGAAACTGTCCTGACCTTCTTTAGGCTGCGTGAACAGGTAGATTGGTCCAGGCAGAGTTGATGCTGCTTCTGAAGTCCCAAGGTCTTGAGGGAAGCTTGGACTTTTCCTTTTATTCAAGGATGTGCGATGATGGAGGTGACATAGGTACCTTGCCTGGTACAATTGACCAAGGGCATGACAGTATTGGAGAACAAACCCCTCACAATCATAGAATATACTTATATGTCAACTTAATAGATCTTCATACACAGGTCAAGTCTTCCACTGATTCGATGAGACCCTCTCAAATTGGGGAGAGAAATCTGCTTTATCATCTATCAAGTGTATGTTGATTATATCCCAAAACATCTTTGTAGACAACATCTAGAATAAAGTTTGACTAAGTATCTGGACAGCCTTGGTCTGGTCAAGTTGGCATATAAAATGAACCATCTCTAGAGCTTAGCACACTTTTTCATAAAGTGTCAGAGGCACATCTTTTAGATTTAAGGCATGTGGTCTCTGCTCTATTACTCAACTTTTTCTGTGAGAACTGTCACTAAGAACATGTGGACACATGAATGGCTGTGTTTCAATAAAATCTTATTTATACCAACAAGTGGGAGGCTGTAGTTTGCTGCTGCTATTATAGATAGCTGACATTAAATGAAACTCGAAAGGTTCTCTAAGTACTGTCTATGATAAAATTCAGATACAGTCACAGATGATCAACTTGCCTAAGGTTATAACTTAATTTAGGGTAGAACTAAAACTCAAACCTAGCACACAGTAATCTCACCACCAAGACATATTGGCAGCATTGGACACTATATAATTGCTGTCAGCATTAACTTTTAAAGGAGACAATTCTTTTCTCAAAGACCTAAGGTAGGAAACAAATAGGAAAGTGACTTCTTACAGCAAAGATGCCACTACATGTTCTCTGAATGTGCAGGGTGTGCCTGTCACCAAGCTCACATGTCTAAAACCATGAATTCATTTTCTGTGACAGATGCTGAGTGCCATAAGAAAAGATAAGGACATTTGTGCTCCAGGGTGCCATCCTTGTGGCTTGGTTATGTGGCAGAAGAGGATGTTTGGGGCATGGACTATAGGTTGTGGACTAAAGGAGATGGTACCATTAACTGAGAGCATGAGAGTGTTGGAAGAATGCGCTCATTGCAACAAACCTTTCCTCTCTATGTGATATACATATATGGCAGCTGAATAGACCTTTATAAATCAACGAAATTCTTGACCTGGGATTTGAGCCTGTGTCTCTTGCAAGGTGTTTGTGTTGTAACATTTGAACTCCATTAAGTCCTGTTACTATCTGTGTAAAACTGTCTTTACTATAATGTTGTAAATCTGAGGACTGAGAAGAAGAGCATTCTAGAGGTGGAGTATCCAGGCGGGCTGTTTGGCCTTTATCTGAGATCCTACTGAAGTTCACCCAGCTGGTAACTTCCAGGTGCAGGAAATTCCTTGGGGAAGGGAGTCTAAACTTTAAAAAAAATTATTGTTCATCCTTTTGTAAACAGAAGTATGAACCTTTATAGGCTTTCAAGACATAGTGTTATCCCACCACAACTACAACCTAAGTGTGAATATCCCTCCACCACTGATTATAGGACCCTTTCCTTCCATTTTCTCACCTGCCACACTGTTAGGCAACCTCAATTTTGTCAGTTTCTAAACCCTTAGAAAAACAGACCCTCTTTTCATTTGATATTTTTACATCCCATTTGTTTCCTGATAGACCACTTATCAGTGAGATAACCTGGCATTTGTCCTTATCCCTCTGACATTTTCACTTAGTGTGACACACTCAAATTCTTCATTATGCACACACACTGCAACTTCTTTATCCACTTATCTGTTGTTGGACACTTGAGTTGCTTTCATATTTGGCTACGGTAACAAGAACTTTTATGAACAAGAACACAGATCTCAGCTATGGTAACACAGCACTACAATGTATACTACAATGTATGGAGCATGGCCACAGGGACCAGCACTGATAAGATCTGTCCTTGCATAGCAGATAAGACCTATCTCTGCATAGTGACCCAGTAGGGAGTGTCTGGAAGCATTTTACCAGCACCAGGAATCTGGTGTTTGACCTCATTTCCCAAGTATTGTCACCTAACTGCGTTCCTATCTGCAGCATCTGGCCTTAATTGGGATTGGGGTGGGGCAAAGCAGACTTGGAAAGGTGAAAGGTCAGTAATGCTAAACTTTATATGATTGGACCATCCTCTTAAGCCAAGACTCTGTATAAAATATGTGTGTAGTTGGCAATAAAGTGAGTAGCATCAGCCATCTCCCGGAGTGGTTTTTCTAAGCACCTGTCATCCTTTGCTCTGCATCTGCCTGAACCCAGTGCTCAACGTGTCTGGGCATGTTGGGGAAAACAGTTCCCCAACAATGAGTATGTAAACAAAGAGCATATCTATTTTAGAACTCAAGTTTTTGTCTTCCTTGTGTAGTTGAATCTTTACTTTAGCCAGAGGCTGTGAGTCAGGTCAGCCTTATGGTCTCAACCCCTTTCTCCCTCCACCAAGGCCAAGAATTCCTGCAGTAAACCAACACAGGCTTGCTGCCTTTCTTGGAAGTTCATATCTGGTACAGCCATTAATTTAAAATAATGGGTTGAAGGAAATGACGATGAAGTGGGAAAATGGTTTAGCTTTTCAGGATTGGAAGGAATCCAGGGCGACTTAGAAATCTCCCCTACTTCATAAAGGAACCTCCTAAGCCTCTCTGCTTGCTAGTGCTGTCTCAAGGAAGACAAATATTACTCTGGGTCACTTTTTCTTCAGTAGAAACACTGGGATCATTAAAGGGCTTTGCCATCTGTTTGTAAGTGAGCAAATAAAAATCTGATTTATTGAAGTTTTTTCTTAGCTATTCTTTAATTTCATCTGAAGTGTCCTGTAGGATAACATTGGATTTGTCCTTTTAGCCTTGCCACAGGGAACTTAGTTTACCTTAAAGCAATGTCCTTTCTGTATGGACACAGGAAGACAGTTAATATTATGCTCTGTAACTTGGGAGTTGACTCACTCCAATAAGATTTACTCCTGGGCATCTGCTTTCTCCACTCAGTTGCCCTTAGGTCCTAGCACCCCAAAATCAGGGTCCCGACGAGGGACTGAGTGGACCCAGGGCAAGCTGTGAGCTACCCTAGAATTGAAATGGGCCAGGCCAAAGCACCACAATACTCAACTATAAGTTGAGAGCATAGTCAAAGACAAATGCTGTCATGATCCAAAAGTAACGAGGAGACTAGGATCCTGCTGGGGTTAGGAAGACTAACCTGGCCTGAGGACTGTGGTCTGGAATATATAGTGAATGTCCTCAGGAAGAACCAAACTTTAAGTTTGATATATCTCTTTCTGTGCTCATACATATTGACATTGCTAGAAATATTAGAAGTAAATTTACAATAACTAATTAAGTGGATTACTAGCTGAGGAAAGAAGAAAGCTACATACCCTGGATGGGATCCTGCCCTTAAGTGGATCTCCTAATCATCTGGAGTAATCTCCTTAGATGAGATTTTGTTAATCTTCTGGAGGAGTGGTCTTATCCCTCTTTGTTGATTTGTTAATGTTCAACCCACCTTTGTGTCACCACCCTATGTGATTGCTATATAAACTAAGACTGTAAGAGAAGTAAGGGAGAAGACACAGAAGCAGAGCACAAAGCGAAAGAGAATCAGGGAATCATCAGAGCCAGAAGAATGGGAAAGAAAGAGCACAAAACGATTGAGAGTCAGAGTCAGAAGTAAGAGTCAGAGTCAGAAGTAGGGGTCAGAGTCAGAAGTAAGGGTCAAAGTCAGAAAGTAGAATCAGAGTCAGAGTCAGAAGTGACAGCAAAAAGGGCTCCAGAGAGAGAGAGGAGAAAAAGAGATCGGAAGAGACCAGAGGAGAGATTACAGAAACAGAGTCAGAGATAGAGAGACAGATAGAAGAGAGCAAAGAGGCACACACAGAAGCAGAACACAAGGAGAAGCCATCCCAATCTGGTCCATACACAGTGGCTCGAGAGCACCAAACTCGAACAGTAAGAAAGAGAGCTCTGCCCGAGAGCCTCGAACACACACACACACACACACACACACACATACACACACTCACACTCACACACACACACCACACTTTCATATGAGCGTGGGTATTTGTAATTTTTACAGTGTCCATAATGTATTCTAGATATTCTTTCCAGAATGTTGTGGAAATGTTACCTATCCCCCTTGGCTCTATGGCAACCTGCGTCAGACGTCAGAGCTGGAGATGCAGAGTAGAGCTCAGCTCAGACCTCCGTGGCTATGCTCTGAGCATAATTTACCACCATACCTATTCTTCTATTCTTTTCCTCCTGATGCTACACCAGGGTTTCCTTACCACCTGAGCTCTTGCCTATGCTATTCCAAATGCTCACAGGTTTTGGCATTATCTTGGCTATACAACTTCCTACTCTAAGTCTCAAGTCCTCAGGACTACTCAGAGGAACTAAATGTATTCATACAAGATCAATATGTTGCCTGTGTTCCTTTCCAGAAAAGAGCTATGTTTTTATCACAGTCATGAAATTCTCTAAATAAGGAATAAATTCAGGTGTTTGTAAAAGTGTGATACCATGTGAGGGATTTTTGTAGGAAGATCTTTGGAATCCTTGAGACCATGTGTGTAAACTGATAGTGCAGTCAGTTATTCAAGATGACAGCTTTGGTCACAGTGTCAAGCAATGCTTCCTATGTTCCTGGAAGGTGTTGTTGGTTATTGCTGCATGAAACAACTATTTAGAACCTTTTGTGGTCCAGAAACTGATAGTCCTCTGCAAAAAGAAGCAAAGTTCTATGCAAAAGGTATTTGTAGTTTGGTCAGGAAAGAAAATTTTGCAGTTCTGCATAATCATTGTGTCTGTGTGCCTGGTGTGCAATATAGGTGAAATATTACAGAGAGGGAATCCAAGAAAGGGATTAGCAAGTTGAGATAGGGGAGGGGCTTGGAAAAGTTTTGATAAGTAATAACGGCCAGTTATACAGGTAGGGAAGGGTCCTGATATAGTTATCACAAGACAGCATACTCTCATTATCCATAGTTATGTAACACTGAGTAAGACATAGTTATGTCCCAGAAAAAACACCGATTCAGTGAATTCTGAGTCCTTGCTTCTCTAAGAAGCAAAGGCCTAGGTCTTAGTCATGGACTTCCATAGAAACAGAACCACTGGCCCACTGGCCTATTGTATACATAGATGAGATGTATTTCAAGGAATTGGCATTTGTTATTCTGGAGACTGACAAGTCCAAACTTAGCAGGTGGGCAGATAGCTAAAGAATGAGGAGGGCTCATGTGGCAATGCAGGTCTAAATGGATCCTACAGCCAAATTTCCATTTGCCCAGAAGAGTAATCTTTGTTTTACTTCAACTGATGCCATGACATTTGCCCATACTCTAAAGGTAATCTACAGTAGCAGAAGTTCATGGAATTTGTCTCATTCAAAAATGCTCTGACAGGGATATCCAGTCATCTGTCACTGTCACTGTCATCCCATTGCTCATTGATTAGTTCGAGCGGGCACCAGTAACGTCTCTCATTGAGAGACTTATTGTTACTGTTTTTGGCATATCCAATATGCACGGGTAGCTTGCCAGGCTCTGCTGCATGGGCTCCATACTCTCAGTAGCTTGCTGGGCTCTCCGAGAGGGGCGGAGGAATCGGACACAGGTTGGCCACGTGAAAGGCGAACGCCCAACCGCTGTGCTATCGCTCCAGCCCATCTTTAACAAAATTTTGGTCAACATTGTCATCAACCATACACATACCTTAGTTTCATAAGTTTCTGCTTAAAGACCTCAGATTTAATGGCTATTATTGAATCATTGACATTGAACTCACTGCCAACAGTATTTGACCTGAGGGATGGTCATCGAAGATACCTCTTTTCTCCATTAGGTGCACCACACACTTCTGCACTTAGAAAAAGAGACATCAATTCAGCTTAACAGTTAGAATATTATAGGCAATTGTAAATGACTGAAGAGTTTGGAATGCCAGTGGTGATCAGACTTGTGTTTTAGATATGTGGCTATTTTGTTAAAAAGAAAAAAAATGAAAGTAGAGACATAGAAGCCAGGGGTTGTTTCTGAGCAAAGGGACCTATGGAAGATGGGGACATCTCCATCTCCATAGATTGAATATGACTCATGAATTCTAAGACTAGAGTGAACAGGACTTACTAGAGGCAGGAAAGAATGTAGGGGAGGCTCTCCCTGACCATCCCGCTTCAGAATTGCCATTTTATTTTATCTCCATGTCCTGAAATAAGATATACATCCTTAGGTGGTAGGGGTGGTATTGAGATGTATACATAAAATTTTGTTACTAAAAAATTGGAAACAAATCTGTCTTTGATTCTGCAAACTGTAGTTCCTAAAATCCCCCATTAGTTAATATCCCTCAACATCCCCAGGACTTCCCTTTCTCCTAGAGATAGCAGCTGTGTTCTCTCTTCCCCTCAACCTTTACCAGGCGGCCCTTCAACCAACAGTTACTCTGTAAAGTGGCGTGATCTGCATCCCTTCACACCCCTCACACACTCTCCTTTGAGCCCCTGGAGATGTGCGCCAGCTGCCCATACACGGCAGGACCTGGCATTCGTACGGGGTTTCTTCTGCAGTTTCTGAGTACGATCCTTTTAGACTCTTACAAGTCTGGGGCAAAATAGATTAGATTCTTTGCGCCGAGGGATTCTGTTCTTGCGTGAGCAATCCTCATATGCAGCTGGGGGTGCAAAAAGCTAAGCGCCACAGCTCTTCTGGAGATTCACCAAAGGAGGATGTCTGTGGGATACTTTAAGGCAATGCCACCCTAGCCTTTTGCTCATCTTTGATCTTGAGCTGTTTCTCAGAGTGACAGGCCACCCACTCAGTTCTCTCTGGGGCCCGAAAGCATACCTTTCCCCAGATTTTATCTGCCATAATGAGACAGCACTGGTGAAACACTACCTCTAAATTGTAGTCTCTTTAAGATTCTGAGCCAGTGGAGTTTCAGCTGAAATGTATACTGTAAGTAATGAATTATCCATGATTAATTACAATTAAGTAGGTCTCTTTCTTCCCCAGGCACTTGATCTAAATATTTACAAGGAATTCTGATCAGATGCTTACTGTCCAAATTAATATTATCTCATCTGAAAATACAAGAGGGTTTTCATCCAAAATCAACTGTTGTTTTGAGTCAAACCATCATATTATGTGGCAATGCACAATAGAGGGGGAGGATGTGGATGATGGATAATTTGGCTGGGCTACTCAGTTGTGGAGGAGCACTAGGATTTACACTGAGTCATGAGCTCACCTGAGTGCAGGGCTGGCTTCCTCCGAGAACTCACCTGCCCACTTTCCTTGCCTCTTCCTACATGGCTTTAACACAACTCCTGTGATGTAGAATTGCATTTATACAGATCCCTACCTTTCTGTAATGTGCTCCCAATATTGGAGCAGGAGATGAACCAACTGCCTAAACACTCACCCATGTTTGGTCCTCATAGTACCAATGGAAGAAGATCAGATAAGGTGTGTTGGTACTCAACACCCCTCAGTTTCATGATGTCCATTGTGTGCACAAAGGGATCAAGTAGTCACAATAAGAAGAGGTTTAGGAGCTATGACATCCGAGTGGCATAGACTACATGCTCAAGGACGATAACTACAATGTGGCTGCTCTTCTCAGCTCAGCTGCTTTCCAAATAAGAGAGAGGGGAACTTAAATAGCCTTCCACTTTGGGACACACTTGAAGTTTGACAGGAAAGACCTGACTGTAGTTTAGGGTGGGTCCATGGATGTTGGAGTCGATTCTGGATAGACTGGAGAGGTGAAGCTAGTGCTATTACCTGGGGGCCTACAGGTCCAAAGGTTCAATCATCTTTGAATAGCAAATCAATATACAAACATTCTCATAAGACAATCAGTTTGATCTGGTTTCCTTCTGGTCAAACTGGTTTCCTTCTCTTCTGATAAGCACTAGACATTCTTGTGAATTTCTTTAGGGCAGACTGTTTCCTCAGGACCCACGTTAACCAAGGAGACACCACAGATGAGGAATTCAATTTTTTCTCATAATTAAAAATAACAAAAAATAATGTCCAGAGATATAGACAGGGGTTAAGTCACTTGCCTTACATACAGAAAATCATGGTTGTATCCCTGGCACAATATATTGATCATGAAGAGAGATCCCTGAGCAAAAATTTGGCAGTAACCCTTCAGTGACACCAAGCATATTCCAGTCTTTCTTTTCCCAAATGACTGACTGTAGATACATCTCCATGTGAATTGGAGTCCGTTATTCTCAATTCCTGGATCATCAACCATCTCATCTCCTTGGAAGCAAATAGCTATGCTTACCTAGCATTTATTCATGCTCTGTCCTCTTGTGCCCTTGTATTCACACATTATAAGATCTATTATTTGCTTAATATTTTCTTGAAATTAATTTCTAAAACCTTTGATGAATCTAAAGTAATAATATCTATAGGAATATGAGTTTTGAGTTATATATATATTTTTCTTTTTGGGTCACACCCAGTGATGCTCAGGGGTTACTCCTGGCTTTGCACTCAGGAATTACTTCTAGCGGTGCTTGGGGGACCATATGGGATAACGGGGATCGAACCCGGGTCGGCCATGTGCAAGGAAAATGCCCTACCTGCTGTGCTATTGCTCCGGCCCCTGAGTTATATTTTTAAAAATCTTAAAATATTAAAGTAAAATCATAGTCATTAACAATAAACCTTATCCATAATTCCTGAGTGCACTGCCAGGAGTAATCTCTGAGCAACACCATATATGGCCTCCATACCCCCTAAAACGAAAGAAATGATAGAAGTCCCAAACAAGCTTACCCTTACTCCCCCATGTGTTGGGTGTGCCCTAATTTGGGACCATACTTTGTTTCACAGTCCTTTGCTTACTTCCTGTGAGAACATAGTATTTGAAGCTGTCAGTATCTGAGATCTAGGCTTACCTCTGTCTTAGTTACCAGCTGCAAAGACCCTGAAAAAAACCACTTTTTCAGCAAGCAGGAGGGCAAGAAGTTTATATTGATTACCTTCTCTAGGGAAGCAGGTTCCTCTGCAGACACAGGGATGACAATGGCTGGTCTCTGTCAAACCCAAAATTCTTTTCCTTGAGCTTAGAAGAAGTTTTATCCATGATCTGTAAAATCCAGTGAACGAGAGACAAGGGACTCTGGGAATATCTATGCTTTTCCTAAAGATTAAAAAAGATGCCAAGGCACCAATATCCCTCTTTCAGCTCCCTTCTACAGTGTACCTAGAATTTTTCTGAACATTTTGTACCTCTGAGAGTTCTATACTAGTAGGATAGTACAAACCACAGTGGCAGGAGGACTTGTTCGCTGCAGAGGGTTATAGAGTTATCAAGCTGTTTTGATGCTTTCCCCTGCATTACAGAGCAATCAGGATATTTTTGTTAAGTAAAATAATAAACATGCTTTATAGCTTTTACATGACTTGCTTTTTGTAACTAGGGGACACCCCTGGTTATGCTTAGATGGGGTGGGTGATGGATTTAACATGCGAATGAGTGAAGAGCCACACTGAACAAGTACATTCTTTCCCCTAAATTGGCATTCCTAATTTATTTTATCTCCCCAACTCTTAAAAACTTGTCCTTAAAAAATTGTCAGTACATATCTCCCATCCCAAGCGGGCTCTCCAAGCATCTTTTACTTGGTGGTCCCTTCTCTATCTGAGCTGCCTTTCACTCCACCATGTGAGGCTGGCTTCCAAGCTGTGGAGCAATTCTCCTGGTCCTTATCTCTACTACTCTTGATGAGATACCTGTCTTGTGTGTGCTTATAAGCCATGAATGTACTTTCCTTGTCCTTATGTCCATGCCCACAAAAGACTTTGTGGCTATCTGTCCAGGGCTTCAAAACTTCAAGAAACAAATTTGGATACTTTTTTAAAAATGTAGATCCTTGACCCCTTCTGGGATTAGCAAAGTCATGTGAGATAGAATTTAGGAGACTGTTTATTTTATTTTAGTTTTTTGCAACGTGACCTGGAAACTAAGGGACAGACTTGTTTGCCAGCCTAAATATGTGCAATGGCACTTTAAATTAGTTTGTTACATTTTTTTTAAGATTTCAAAGACATTTTGATTCTCATTCTGACCACTGGGCAAAGTTGGAGACATTTTGATTCTTCTTATATATCTATTTTTTGTGGCATGGCATTGTCAAATAGTAGGGAACACACTTGGAGTGGATTTCAACACTGGAGATGACAGAGGAAAGTCCTTCACAAAAAACTACCTGCCCCAACATGTCATGAGTGCAGAGCCGGGAACATTGTTTGACACACACTGGGGAGCAGTGAGGTGCCCATCTATGAAACTCCATGGCCTCATGGAGCAGGCAAGGAGGAAGACAGTGATGGGTAAAACATAGCAGGGAAGCCTTCATGGACTCTTTGTCCATTAAGTATCTTGACAGAAAGTTTCACACCATTCCTCCAGGGGTATAAACCTGAGTTCAGATGGGATATTCCTTGAATTGACTATCTTTCTTGGTGCTAGGCTACCTCTGTGATCACACTCCACTATGGAGACATTTGAGTCACATACATTTCCCATGTTGAACTATTGCAAGAATCGACTTTTTTTTAATTTATTTTTTTTAATTGAATCACCATGTGGAAAGTTACAAAGCCTTCAGGTTTAAGTCTCAGTTATATAATGCTAGAATACCCATCCCTTCACCAGTGCACAGAACAACAAAAAAAATCTGGCATGATCTAACATTTTCTATCTCTTCAAAATCAGCATATGAAGATGCTTTGCATGTGTAAATCATGGGTCCTTGGCATCATCGCCAGAATTGATTTATCTCCTTTCGCAGTGATGCCCTCAAGAGCTAAGCCGTTTCTCACTTATTCCATCCTGTGCCTCCTCAGTGTGAAAATTTATAAGACTGTGGAGTTTTTACTTTCCTTGCAATTTCCTTTGTAATCACCAACTCAGTTGTGGGTCTTTCTCTGGTTGTAACTTTCCTATAGATCATGATTAGGATGTCCAACGGAACTCAGAGATTACCAGATACACTGTGTTGGAGCCCTGGGGTTAAAGCAAGGTCCTAGCACCAAGCTGAGGGCACCAAGGAGAGAGCTGTTTACGGTAGAAACGGAGAGATACAAAGGGTCAGAACTTGATACAGGAGATGGAGTGGTTACCATAGAGACAAATATTTCATTATGAGCTGGGAAGCATGGTAGATTCAGTTAGTCTAATGAACAGACATAGGTCTCTGAGATGTAAATACTCTTGACTTTGGCAGGAGAGCGACTTTTCTTAGAGTCTAGTAAAATGCATGAATTATCACCCCCATTTTTCTTGCTGCTTCAAAACCTGTTCCTTGGAACCAGATTTGTACTGTGCCTCCAAGGTGCCTCTTGAGAGGTTTCTCAGGCTGAGTGGGTCTCGTTCTATGTGGGTCATTAAGCCACAAACACAGAACTTCCTGTCTGTTCTGTTGGTCCTACTCTAGGTCCACCAGTCTGATTCTATCAACTTTAACTGTGGGATAGACTCAATCCCATCAAGTATAAGGATAATCAGAAATCGGGCTTTCTTTGTACTATGGGATTTGTGGCAGGTTCTTGTGTCTCTTCTAGGTCATAAGTCTACTCTCTTTCCATAATGGACAGGCCAAGAAAATCAAGCTTATTTTAGCCCCTTAATGGACATGATGGCCAATGTATTAATTCATATTCCATCAGTAAAGCACATCTGTAGTCCAGTCCAGAATCAGTGGGCAAAAAGACTTCTCACATGGAGGAGTGAAGAAAGTATGTTTTTGTTAAACAATGTATAATTTACTATATCACCTCTTCTTGGTCCTATTTTTAGATGGAAAATGTCAGACACTTTCAGAGATGTCTTTGATAACATAGGAAAAACTTAAGAAGACTTCAAGGTTCTCTAAATATAGAGAAAAATATTCGTGACTGATGCAGGATGAACATGTTTCTGGTAACCATGACTCCAGCAAACTGTATGCTTATAGTTTTTCTAATTTGGGTTGAAGAAATGCCAGATTTTACCATGACTATTAAGGAGGAAAGAAAGAATGAGTGATTTATGGGCAACAAACTTGCCTGGGACGCCTTGTTTTTTGTTATTGATCTTGTTTTCCCGTACTTTCTTGGTCAATAAAGAACTTCACAGCACAGATGAAACAGGCAAGTACCGTTTTATTTATATCTATTTATTTTAATGTTTTAATTGAGTCACTATGAGATACAAAGTTTTCGTGATAGGCTTTCAGTCATACAATGTTCCAATACTCATCCCTTCACATATACATCATTTCCCACAACCAATATCACCCATATCCCTCCTGCCACCCATGCCCACCCCACCCCCAGCCTGCCACTATGACAGGCACTTCTCTCTCTCTCTCTCTCTCTCTCTCTCTCTCTCCCTCACACACTTTAGGCCATTATGGTTTGCAATACAGATACTGAGACATCATCATGTTTGGTCCTTTACCCACTTTCAGCACACATCTCCCATCCAGAGTGATCCCTTCCAACCATCATTGTCATAATGGTCTTTCTCTATTCCAACTACTCTCTCCCCCAGTCTTGAGGTTTACAGCAGTAAGAGACTTTCAGGGTGTCTTTGGTCACATAGAAAATGTTAGAGCACATGGTAGACTTCTAAGCCTCTAGCATGTTCCCACTCTTGTGCTCCTGCAGGCCACTCATGTCTGCTCATACCCACTAAGTTAAGAAGAATGGAGACAGGATTCCTGCACCCTCTGGTTTAAGGATCAGCAGTTCGCTTGTTGACTATCAAGAAAAAATGGCTAATGTTGGCTCAAAGATTGGTTTTTCTCTTAGTGCCATTTATCAAGTATAGGGAGCAAGACTCTTTTCTTTTTTTTAATTTTCATTCCTTTTTTTCTTTTTTTCTGAAATTTTATTGAATCACCGTGAGATAGTTACAAGCTTTCATGTTTGGGTTACAATCTCACAATGATCAAACACCCATCCCTCCACCAGTGCACATTCCCCACCACCAATATCTCGGGTATATCCCCCCCTTTCCCACACTCCCTATATCTCTATGGCAGACAATATTCCCCATACTCTCTCTCTACTTTTGGGCATTATGGCTTGCAACACAGACACTGAGAGGTCATCATGTTTGGTCCATTATCTACTTTTGACATGCATCTCCCATCCCAACTTGTTCCTCCAGCCATCATTTTCTTAGTGATCCCTTCTCTATTTCATCTGCCTTCTCCCCTCTGCTCATGAAGCAGCCTTCCAGCTATGGTACAATCCTCCTGGCCCTTGTATCTACTGTGCTTGGGTGTCAGCCTCATGTGATGTTATTTTATACTCCACAAATGAGTGCAGTCCCTCTATGTCTGTCCCTCTCTTTCTGACTCATTTCACTTAGCATGATACTCTCCATGTTTATCCATTTTTAGCAAATTTCATGACTTCATCTCTTCTAACGGCTGCATAGTATTCCATTGTGTAAATGTACCAAAGTTTCTTTATCAAGTCATCTGTTCTAGGGCAATTGGGTAGTTTCCATATTTTGGCTATTGTGAACAGTGCTGCAATGAATATATAGGTACAGATGTCATTTCTACTGTGCTCTTTTGCATCCTCGGGATATATTCCCAGAAGTGGTATTGCGGGGTCATATGAAAGTTCAATTTCTAGTTTTTGAAGGACTGTTCATATTGTTTTCCAGAAAGGGTGGACCAGTCGGAATTCCCACCAACAGTGAAGGAGCTTCCCTTTTTTCCCCACACCCACGCCAGCACTGGTTGCTTTTGTTCTTTTGAATGTGTGCCAGTTCCTGTGGTGTCAGATGATATCTAATTGTTGTTTGATTTGCATCTCCCTGATGACTAGTGATGTGGAGCATTTTTTCATGTGCCTTTTGGCCATTTGTATTTCTTTTTTGAGGAAACTTCTGTTCATTTCTTCTCCCCATTTTTGATGGGGTTGGAGGGTTTTTTCTTATACAATTCTACTAGTGTCTTGTATGTCCTCGATATTAATCCTTTATCAGATGGGTATTGGGTAAATATTCTTTCCCATTCTGTGGGCTTTTTCTGTATTTTGGTCACTGTTTCTTTTGAAGTGCAGAAGGTCCTTAGTTTGATGTAGTCCCATTTGTTTATGTTTGCTTCCACTTGCATGGTCAGTGCTGTTTCATACTTAAAGATGCTTTTAGCTTCAATGTCATGGAGAGTTCTGCCTACATTTTCTTCTATGAACCTTATTGATTTATATCTGATATTGAGGTCTTTAATCCACTTTGATCTGACTTTTGTGCCTGCCATTAGACAGAGGTCAGAGTTTATTTTTTTGCAGGTAGCTATCCAGTTTTCCCAGCACCACTTGTTGAAGAGGCTTTCCTTGTTCCACTTTGCATTACCGAGGAGCAAGAATATTACTAATTTGAACCAATTATCCATTTAAGTTGGATTCATGTTGGGTTTGGGGAACATACACAGAGGTGCATAGGGGTCACTCCTGGTTCTGAACTCAGGGGATCACGAGGTACCAAGGATCAAATAGGGTGGGTAACATGTGAGACCTTAACCCCTGTACTATCTCTCTGGCCCCATGAAGGAGTCATTTTAAAGAACTTATCTTTCTGCCTTTCATCAGAAACTGAGAGAATATTCCAGGGGCTGGGATTAAGAGGCCTCAGAAAAGGATTAGAATCTGAATTCAGCTTCATGTTTGTATCAGTTCTATGCCCTTGAGGAAACAGCATACTAAGGCTCAGACTTTCTTCTCTCCTCTGTAAAAATAAGAATAAAATGGGCATAACATGTCTCTTGGGCCATATAGAGCTCAATGAAACCATGGATAGGAAACTAAAGAAATATTAATGGACAATGGCACCTCTAGGTTGTAGCATCATTATAGGGGAAAAGGATCCCTGGATGCATTTCCCACACAAAATGGAAGCTGAATTCCTGTCTTCCTTTATGACCTGATCCTAAACAATTACTTTGATAGAAGTCCACCAACCCTCAATGAAGTCTGCTAGATGTTTCAAAAACTTCACCTTGTTCAAAAAATCTTGCTGAAGACAATAAGGGTCACAGAAGTACAGAAGTGAGGGTTGGGGGGCTCTGTCCTGAAGGCAGTGGCAATGGAGTCCTGTTCCCGTTACCGATGTGCTTAGAGAAGGATCCCTTTTCCTGGAAAGTGAGCCTACTGCCAGTCATGTCTGAATTATTATAGAGCCTGAATTTTTAATGATCATGGTCCTCAGGAATGAGACTCCCCTGATGCCAGCTCCATCTATTAAATCAAGGAACACATGCTTAGCCCATTCCTGCTGCTGCTGGCATCCTCTAAATACCTACTCACAACCACAGTGAAAATGAACAGAGAGTTTTGTACTTCTGGAGACAGGGACAGGCTGAGAATGGCATGTTGGCTTTCCTGACACTCATATAGTGTGCTGGCCTCCAAATCCTATCAGGCATCTGCAGAGAGAGAGCATGGTTCTTTGTCAGTGCGAGCATAAAGATATGATGTATCTACTAGACGTAAAGCCAACAGAAAAACCTAGCTGAATTGATTTAACTCCTTAGGTCACAGTCATAACACAGTCCTGAGTATCTGCTCTGTGTGTGTATGCATGCATGTGCATGCATGCACGTGTGCATGCATGCATGTATGTGTGTGCACAGGTGCGTGCACACGCGTGCGTGCAAGCACTTACTCTTCAGCCAGTTCTATTTATCCTCTTCCTATGAAATCCACAGTGCCCGGAGCCTCTCCACACTCCTGGTAAGCACTGCCCTGGTTTAGTTGATGCAACTAGGGGCAATAATCTTTTCTCAGAGCCCTTGACCTCCCTGTGGGCTGGGTCCATTCCGTCCTCAGCATCTTCACGGCACGCACATGTGCCACTTCCCAAGCCAAGGGACTCAGTCACTGCTGATCCAAAGATTTTGTAGCATCTCTCACTTTTTTCATTTACTTGTGATCTAAAAAAAAAATGAGGTGGAAAACTGGTTCATGGTGTCTCTGACAGAAAATACGTTATCTGTCATGTTCAGATAGGCCATCCTGCAGTCATTTAAGTTATAAGATTCTATCACCTAAATAAGGTCATTTCTATCACAGATTATGCCGGCAGCGCAGGTCAGCAGAGTGAGGCAGCCTCAGACACCAGGCACTCAGGGGGACAGAGGAGGTGGAGAATTTGCCCCAGGAGAAAACAGAATTTCTCTCTGGAACCTCCCGACATGGAATGTAGAAAACAGCCCATGACAGAGGTCATCCTTTAGGGCTATATTAGGAGCTGATTTTTTGCTTGGTCATGACATGCCTACCCTATTCTAGGTGGAGTTTCTCTTGGTCTTGAATCATCTTCCAGCTTCAGTGCTGCAGGTTTTAAAGTCACCATGACAGTGGGCCCCGACCATTGTCTTCCATCACAGCTATAAGCTTTGTCTTTCTCTTTAAATGGTCATGAGAATCCAGTAAGGCAGGTGTGTTCTCAAGCCTCCACCATGGAGTGGGTTAACATGGTGACATTTTCTGAGCTCCTGACTGCTGGGTAATAAGAAGCTAGAGCGAGATGAGAGATCTCACCTCCACTCTGGGTAGGCTTTTGACTGGTTTCATTTCTAACTTTCACTTAGCATCACAGTACTGACCCTGGGGCCATCTCCTCCTGGGTCCTCCTTTTCTTTTTGCATGGAAGCTTGTTTCAGGGCTGGGGCTCAACCTTACTGGGGTTGCATCGACTCCCTTGAAATAAATAAAACATCCCACATGAAATGAATCCCAGTCGTCCGTTTCCGAGGGCCCATTGCATGAACTTCATTTTGGAAATGAAGTTTGGCATCTTTGCTTTTGCAAAGGAAGTCTTCTTTAAACCTCTCACATTGAGTGTTCACTACCATTGCCGTGTCTCTTGGTGCCTGACACAGCAAACACTGACACAATGACTTTCTGAGCTGCTACTTCTGCTGGTGTCATAGTCTATGAAAGTTACTATCACTCTAACTTGCTCATCTGGGTGCTTGTCTTTTGACTCTATGCACAGTCAGACCCTGAACTCTAGAGATGCCATGCTGGAATGTGTCAAACAAGAGAAATCAGATGGGGAATCAGGTAAATCTCTCTGAACCATGCCTCAGCTTGGTCACATACTAAATTCTGACCCACCATGGGTTATCTTATTTCATCTTGGCTTCCTAGATGATGGTGTATGGATCACAATTCCTTCCTGGCTGAGTTGTCATGGAGATTCAGCAGCTCTCTTTAAATTATAGAATGAGGGACTGACCACCAGTTCCAATCATTTGTTCCTCTGATTTCCTCTGATCATGTCTTGTCTGAACATGTCTTGTGTTTCTTACCATAGCCAGAATTGGAACTCAGCTCAGGATTTCATTAAACAAACTCATCTCTTTGGGAGCAGCCTGCTCTTACCTCAGTGGGGGCCCCTGAGCACATACACAAAGGTCATCTAGGGAAGAGCTGAAGTGGTCTAAAGCCAAGCTGTTAGTCTTCTTCATAGCCATTAACTATATTGTCCCTTTCCTTTGTATTTGCTTGTATTTACAGATTTCTCTAGTCCCCTCTGCAGGAAACATATTATCTTCCTGGTGTTTCATCTCTGGTAACTAGTTTAAGCATCCTGAGTACTAAATTCATCCTTCTGCCATTCAGGTTCAGTCCACCACAACTACCATGGTTCTCTCCCTCCAATATATCTCAAACCTTGATCATGCCTTTATTTTATTGGCCACTACCCAAGGACTATATCTGGCACTCTTAATATTTCTCCTCTTTCCCAAACCACCATACCATAATTCATTCACCAAGAGACAAAACAACTTTTTAGAAGATCATAAACTAGATGACACTGCTGGTATTCTGAGTAAAGTCTTTCAATGCTTCTAATTGCCTCATGCACAAGATGCTTCCCCCACATCTCCTATCCCCATCTCCAGTAACCTGGATAAATAGTCACTATCTTCCCACACCTGGTCCTAGCAGTCAGTCAGCTGCTCACATCTTGGTCAAGGATGAGGCCTCTGTACACCCAGTATGGTGGCCAAAATGGCCCCCAAACTCTACCACAAATTCAATCTCTGAGATGGGTTTGTACTGGTCACCCTCTTCCTATGGTCTGACACCCACTTTTACCCCATGTTCATTGAGTCCCATTTTCTTGTATCTTGGGAATCCCAGAGCTGTTTCTGGTGTCTGGTTGAACTTAGACTCGTAGGTGAACATAAAAACAAAGATTAGGTGGAAATGACCTTGTGCCTGGGCAAACCCTTTGAAGGAAGACTCCATCAAAGTCTGGAATGGTTGAATGCACAGAAAGATGTTTCCTCCTCCTTTCTTCTTTGCATTATCAGTGAAAGCATGGGGACCAGAGAGGTAGAAGCCTCCACAAAGAGTGTCCTACTGCTCGCATGCTTGGTCTCCAAGGGAATTCCTGGTAAAGTTGACAAGCAGCATTTTCATGAAAAAGATGCTAAAGATCTCAGTAGTCCCATAAGCAATCTTCAAACAGTATCTGAGGTCCACCTGAGCTATGGACTGTGGGAATTTTCCCTTAATACCTGAAATTTATAGGTGGTATAGCTTCAGCCTGAAGCAAGTGAGTACTTTTTTACAGGAAAAGGAGAGCTGGTTCTGATCTCCACTTAAATTTTCTAAGTTTGTTGGCTACTGGTGCAGAAAAGAATTTCAGCAGGAGGGCCAGTGTGATAGTACAGTGGTAAGGGCACTTGCCTTGCATGCACCAGATCTGGGTTCAAGGCCGAGCACACCCCATTTGGTCCCTGTGCCCCTGTACACTGCCAGGAGTAATTCTTGAGAGCAGAGCCCAGAATGACCCCCTAAGCATCACAGGTGTGGCCCAAAAAGAAAAAAAAAAGATTTATAGGAGGAGAAGAAAAGACTGAAGTAAAGAAATTTTGTTAGAAGAGAGAAAAGATAACATGTTTCAGAGAAGGCAAATTTCTCCAGAGAGAGAGAGAGTCCCATAAAGTAAAAGAATCAAGTGAAAGAAAAGAATTAAACCTAAATTGAAATGTCAGTGATCCCAGAATAGAAATGAGAGCCCTCTGCTTCTGCTAAGTTGATTTTATAGAGTTCTTTAAATTGTAAGAATGGGTCTATATAGACAAGGGTCTTTTGCTAGATTTTTGTAAAAGGATGTTAATTTTGGGGTGGTATTTCATATCATTATTATTCTCCTGTCCCTGTGCCTGGCTGTCTTCACAGGGGCCCCTTGGAGGGGGGTGGGTTGAGTTTCCCTCCCTGCTGGGTGCAGAGCCCCAGCAGCTGAAGACCTCTGGAACCCAGCTACAGCCATGCTCAAGGCCACTCTCCACATGCTTGGATGAGGCTCACTCATGAAGGATCCAGCAGAGGAACCCAGGTGTGCGGGACTCAGGGCTGAGATCTCCAAGCCTGCTCGGATCTGGACTGGGTCTCCTCTACCCAGATCCCCCATTTTCCAGTACGTAGGCAGTCACACCCAGAAACTACCCCCAATGCCGACTAATCCCATCAATGACCAAGATTCAGAGACTATAAAACAAAGCTCCTGGAAGCATGCAGCAGCGACCTCTTATTTTCTAGTTTTCCCTCTCAAAGAACCCGGCAAGCTACCGAGAGTGTCCTGCCAGCACAGCAGAGCCTGGCAAGCTCCCCGTGGCATATTCAATAGCCAAAAATAGTAACAATGATGGGTCCCATCTCCCTGACCCTGAAAGATCTTCCAATGCAGCACCATTGGGAAGGACGAGTAAAGAGAGGCTGCTAAAATCTCAGAGATAGGATCAATGGAGATGTTAACTGGCACCTGCCTGAGCAAATCGATGAACAAGGGGATGACAGTGATATTATTATTACAGACTTTGTTCCTGCTTAAGGGTCTCCTCTCCTATGAAACTTCACTGGGTTGGCCTGGCATTTCCTGGAATCTTATTAGACCCCCAAATCCTGCATCTCCAAAGAGGGTCCAGTCTTCATGATTTTGGGCTCTCTTTCAATTGAGAACAGAGCAAATCCTTTTCTTTAGATTGTATTTTGGTTTTATTACTTCTAAAAATTTATTGTCAAGGGAGCCCCACATACCTGGTTGTCTCATTTTTATTTGCCTTAGTTGTCACTTAAAGCTTGTTGCACTTAGGACCAGGGCAAGAAGGGAGGACCCAGGAGTACAGGAAAGATGCTGACTTGTTCAGGGGAACTAAAAAGCCAGAGTCCCACAGTTCTCAGTGCCTCAGAGCCCCACAGCACTTTCTCTGGGAAGTACCCCTGCAGGCAGTTTTGATTTTTTGCCTCTTCCCCATCTGAACAGGCTTGTGGACTGCTATATCTGTAAACACAAAAATGCCCTGTTGATTCAGGAGGACATTCCCGATTCTCAACCTCCATTAGAAGAATGGCATTCATTGGCCGAAAGTATTCTGGTAGCCTTCTGTAGATTTCTGTGAACTACTAATAACATCAAATGAGTTCATCTTGGTTTCCAAGACTCTCCCCAGACTTACCTCCGCCAATCTCACACGCGCACACACACACACACTCACAGACACAGCCATGGAATGACTGATTATGCTCCTTGGAAGTCTTTGAGCTTTGAAAATATAGTTATGTTGGAATGTGAGGATGCATTGACTGGCAGCATGTCTACAAAACCATCTTCACTTGCATTTCATGGTTTGCTCCGTGGCAACTGCTTCATGAAGAAAGCACTTGAGTTAATTTGTTATGAAGCTCTTCCTTTCCTGACATGTGTAAAACATCTGATGGGCACTTCCTTCTTCCATCTTCATCCTCCTCAAGTATGCCACATGCTGGGGCGCACAACTCTAGAAGGTATGGAAGATACAGAAATATTCGTTGTGAAATGAAAGAAGGTTGGAACATACTGAGCAGTTTTGGAGAGAAAGGGCCATGTTTCATTTAGGGAAGGATGTTGTCTTGAGAGAGAAGAGAATAAGACACATGGGCAAGGATGCTCCTTGGACCACATCTGGAAGCTGCGCCCAAGATGAAGGCAAGGGTAGAGGCTGCCTGAGGAAGTCCTGTATCCTCTATCCTGACTCATCCCAAAATATAGCAGCATTAAAAATATATACTTAATTTTGTGATTCAATCTCTCACAAACTTATTCAGAACCATGTTTTTCCACTGATGAATGCTCCCCATAAGTGACTTTCCACATCAAACACCCCCTCAAAGTCTGTTTAGAGACAGCCTCTCATGGTGGAGGAGAGAAACGGTGACCTGGGGAATCCTCCTGAGTCCCAGCCAGGTCATTTCAGGGGCAGCTGGTGTATTCTTCAGAAGTAAGACCATTTTTTTTCTTTGCAAGAAAATTATGAAAAATTTCTTTTTCATTAAACAAGTGAACTGTGTAATTGTTACATATTATATATATATTTTTTTTAACAGGATAGGGCATGGCTAGAAATTAAGCAGAGTCTATGAACAAGCAAACCTAATGAATCCTGCAAAGTCTAAGTTACACGTGGCAATGTCTGGGATTGTAGCACCCTGCGTGTCAGTGAGTTAACTGTGCTAGGAAATGAATTATGATATCATGGGGGGACTGAGGTATATAGAAGCAAGCAGGCTTTCATGGCAGTGTGATGCCACAGAACTGTGTGGCTGGCACCTACTGGGCATTAGCAGAGATAGTGATATATGTGAGTCATCTGTTCCTTTGAATGGACCAGTTTCTGAGTCAATTGTTACAAGTGATGGGACAGATTCTCCTTCTTTGTGGGGATGTAATGAGAAGGGACAACTTGAACTATTTCAAACACTATGTGCCTGATCCAACAAGTAGTGTTCCTGTGTGTGTGTGTGTGTGTGTGTGCGTGCGCGCACATGTGTGCTCACACTAGGCAGGCCTCAGTAAGGCTGCTGAGTTGGTGCTATGTATTCTTTTGGGAGGTGAGGAGAAGGTTTTGGCCCACCCTGTGATGCTCAGGGCTTGCTAATGGCTCTGCTTTCAGGGATCACTCCTGGCAGTACTCAGAACCATTTGGGTTGTGGGGAATTGAACCAGGGTCAACTGCACTCTAGGCAAGCACTCTACCTGCTGTGCTATTGCTCTGGCCCCTGAAGATGCATTCTTATTGCTTGTTTTGGGGCCACATCCAGCAGCATGTGATGTTCAGGAGCTACTCCTGGCTCTGCACTCAGGAATTACTCCTGGCTTAAGGGATCATATGGGATGCTAGGGATCAAACCTGGGTCTGCCACATGCAAGGCAAATGCCATATCTGCTGTACTATGTCTCCAGTACTGAAAATTCATTCATAAGGAAGACAGGCTGTTTTCTGGGGACACCCCATCTGGTAGCGGAAAGGCCAGGACAGGAATCCTGGAGCAGGTTGGGAGTGGGAATGGGCCATAAACTCTGAAGGAATTGTGCTGAGCTAATGAAGGCCCTGAGGGAGAAGTGAGTGAGAGGTTCTGGGTGGGTAGTGGCTTTTGCTGCCTTGTGTTTTTGTTCCCTGTCTATATTCAGTAAAAAATTATTACTCGTGTATCATTTTTCCCCCTTGCAAAAGGTACTAAAGAGATTAGATGCGGATCTGGTGTCTCATAAAAAAATACAGCTCTTGAAAGAAGGGTTCCAACTTCTTTCTCTCTGTCTTCCTCTCATTGTCTTTCTTTTTCTCCCCTTCTGCTAATTGCTTTCTTTATCATTTTAAAGAAAGTTTACTCCCCCCTCTTGGATGAATTTATCAGCCATCCCACTACCTAAAGACTACCCACCATGGTTTTCTTTGCATCTAGGAGTGAGTTTTGTTGTCTTTCACCAGTTCATTTAACTTTGTAATTCATAGTATATATGGGAGAGAGACCATCTCATAATTCTCTTTCACATCATGATTTATTTAATTTGGCATTGTAGGATAACATAGCCTCAGGTAGCTTAGGTTTATTGGGTTGTTCCCATCACAGTGCTCCCATTCCTCTATCTTTATTTGTAACTTCCCTCTTTGTGTTCTATTAACTTGTAAATGTTGTTTTTCTCTTCTCCTTGAGTCCTTTACATAGTTTATTCAGAGTCATGTCCTTTTGTATGGACACAGGAAGACTGTAGCAAATGCTATGCTTTTGTAACCTGGGAGTCAATTGACTCTACATGATATTTTCCTCCTGGGCATCTGTTCTCTCCACCTAAGTCTCAGCTGCCCTTACTTCCTAGCACCCCCCAAAGCAGGGTCCCAACGAGGGACAGGACAGACCCAGGGCAATCAGTGAGTTGTGTGCTACCCTGGCATCGAGATGGGCCTGGCCAAAGTGCCTAATGCTTAACTATAAGTTAAGAGCTTGGTCATGGACAAATGTCATGATCCAAACAGTGATAACTAGATTTGGACCCTGCTAGGGTTAGGAATGATTAATCTGGCATGAATACTACAGACTGAGTCTGTTGCAAGATGTTTCCAGGTGAGCTGCCTTACAGGCCCCAATGCATTTCTTACTATGCCCATACAAAAATAACTAGTATTAAGATGTTAATGAGTGTTTGGACTAAGGAAAGGAGACAAACACCTAAAGAGGTATTTTGCCAGTTATGTCAGTACCATTTGTTAAAGAGACTTGACTTGTTCCACTTCACATTTCTTGCTCCCTTATCAAAGATTAGGTGAGCATACATTTGAGATTGTGTGTAGGGATATTCCACCCTGTTCCACTGGTCTGTGGCTCTGCCTTTATTCCAATACCATGCCGTTTTAATTGTTACTGCTTTGTAGTAAAGTTTAAAGTTGGGGAGGGTGATGCCTCCCATCATCTTTTTCCCAAGAATTGTTTTAGCTATAAGTGGGCATTTGTTGTTCCATATGAATTTAAGGATTGCTTGATCCATTTCTTTGAAGAATTTCATGGGTATTTTTATAGGGATTGCTTTGAGTCCGTATAATGCTTTGGGGAGTATTGCCATTTTGACAATGTTGATTCTCCCTATCCATGAGCAGGGGATATGTTTCCATTTCCTCATGTCCTCTTTTTATTTCATGGAGTAGCGTTTTTTCTTATTTCTTATTTATTTATTTATTTATTTATTTATTTATTCATTTTTTATTGAATCACCATGTGGAAAGTTACAAAGCTTTCAGGCTTAAGTCTCAGTTACATAATGCTTGAACACTCATCCCTTCACCAGGGCATATATTCTACCACCAAGAACCACAGTAAACCTCCCCCCCCACCGCCTCCCTGCCCCCTAGCCCCCCACAACGCCTGTGTAGCTGATAAATTTCACTTTACTTTCTCTTTACTTTGATTAAATACAAACAAGAACACTCACTATTGTAGTTTGGAGTTTCTCCCCCCAGAGTCGGACCTGCTGGAAAGGAAGCATTTGATCATTTGTTTTCCATTGCTGAGAATGAAGAGATATAGGTCATGTGGCCACAGTAGCGGCCACAAGGTTCTAGATTTCTGTATTTTAGTATTTTAATGACTAAGTCCAGAGGGCTTTCTGCTAGAGGTTACATCATTGCTAGCTCGTACCTCTCTGCTACATTATATTCCACATATGAGTGCAATCTTTCTGTGTCTATCTCTTTCTTTCTGACTCATTTCACTCAAAATAATACTTTCCATGTTGATCCACTTATATGCAAATTTCATGACTTCATGCTTTCTAACAGCTGCATAGTATTCCATTGTGTAGATGCACCAAAGTTTTTTTAGCCAGTCATCTGTTCTCGGGCATTCGGTTTTTGTCCAGATTCTGGCTATTGTAAACTGTGCTGCGATGAACATACAAGTGCAGATGTCATTTTGACTATACCTTTTTGCTTCTACAGGGTATATTCCCAGGAGTGGTATTGCTGGGTCAAATGGGAGCTCGATTTCTAATTTTTTGAGAAGCTATCATATTGTTTTCCAAAAGGGTTGAACCAGTCAGCATTCCCACCTGCAGTGAAGGAGGGTTCCTTTCTCCCCACATCCATGCATTTTATAGTTTTCTTTGTAGAGGTTATTTACTTCTTTAGTTAAGCTGATTCCAAGGTACTTGATTTTTTGGGGCACTATTGTGAATGGGATTGCTTTTTTCATGTCCCTTTCTTTTGTCTCATTGTTTGCAAATTGGAAGACCATGGATTTTTGGGTATTGATTTTATAACCTGCGACTTTACTATATAAGTCTATTGTTTCTAAGAGTTTCTTAGTAGAGGTTTTAGGCTTCTCTAGATATAGTATCATATTGTCTGCGAATAGTGAGAGTTTGATTTCTTCTTTTCCTACTGGATGCCCTTAATATCTTTTTCTTGACTAACAGAAATTGCACATACTTCCAATACTATATTGAAAAGCAGTGGTGAGATTTTGCATCCTTGTCTTGTGCCTGATCTTAGAGGAAAAGCCCTTAGTTTTTCCCCATTGAGGGTAATACTTGCCATAGGTTTGTGCTAGATGGCTTTGACTATCTTGAGGAAAGTTCCTCCAAAACTAATTTTGGTGAAAGTTTTCATTATGAACGATGTTGAATCTTGTCAAATGCTTTCTCTGCATGTATTGATATGATCATATGGTTTTTATTTTTACTTTTGTTGATATGATGGATTATGTTTATTGATTTCCAAATGTTAAACCATCCTTGCATCCCTGGGATGAATCCCACTTGGTCATGGTGTATAATAATTTTTATGATTGTTGGATTCTATTTGCTAATATTTTATTGAGGATCTTCGCATCGGTATTTATCAAGGATATTGGTCTATAGTTTTCTTTTTTGTGGTGTCTTTGTTTGCTTTTGGTATTAGGGAGATGTGTGCCTCATAGAAACTGTTTGGGTGGGTTCCTGTTTTTTTTTCAATTTCTTGGAAAAGCTTGAGGAGAACTGGCAACAGGTCCTCTTTAAATGTTTGGAAGAATTTGCCAGTGAATTCATCTGGACCTGGGCTTTTGTTTTGGGGGAGACTTTTGATTACAGTCTCAATTTCCTTTATATTAATGGGCCTATTCAGGTATTCCAGGTCTTCTTGATTCAGTCTTGGGAGATTGTTGGAATCAAGGAATTCATCCATTTCTTTTAGGTTCTTTTGTTTTCTGGCATACAGACTTTCAAATTAGTCTCTGATGATCTTTTGAATCTCCTTCTGTTGTGATGTTCCCCTTTTCATTTCTGATTCTATTAGGGTTCTCTATCTCTTTCTTTGTGAGTCTTGCTAGCAGTTTATCAATCTTGTTTATTTTCTCAAGGAACCAGCTCTTGGTTTCATTGACCTTTCGCATTATTTTCTGGGATTCCATGTCATTAATTTCTGCTCTAATTTTTATTATTTCTTTCCTTCAATCAGGTTTTAGTTCCTTTTTCTGGTCCTTCTCTAAGATCTTGAGCTGTGAAGTCAAACTACCTATGTAGGCCCTTTCTTCCTTCCTGAGGAATGCTTGAAGAGCTATAAAATTTCCCCTTAACACTGCTTTAGCTGCGTCCCATAGGTTTTGGTAGCTCGTGTCTTCATTCTCATTTGTTTAGAGGTACCTCTTGATTTCTTCCTTGATTTCCTTCTTGACCCACTCATTATTCAATAACGAGCTGTTTAATTCCCAGGTGTTTGCTTTGTTTCTCTGTGTCTGTGTGTGATTAACTTCTATCTTCAGCACATCGTGGTCTGAAAAGATAGTTGATACAATTTCTGTTTTTCCGATTCTATTGAGGTATGTTTTGTGGCCCAGTACTAGACCTCGACCTGACACCATGCACAAAAATCAGGTCAAAATGGATTAAAGACCTCAACATCAGTCCACAATCCGTAAGGTACATCGAAGACAAGGTCGTCAAAACCCTCCACGATATTGAAGCTACAAGTGTTTTCAAAGATGACACGCAACTGACCAACCAAGTGGAAACAGAGATTAACAAATGGGACTATATTAAACTAAGAAGCTTCTGCACTGCAAAAGATTCAGTGACCAAGATACAAAGTCAACCTACAGAATGGGAAAAGATATTCACCCAATACCCATCGGATAAGGGGTTGATAACAAGGGTATATAAAGCACTGGTTGAACTCTACAAGAAGAAAACATCCAACCGCATCAGAAAATGGGGCAAGAAATGAACAGAAACTTTTCTAAGGAAGAGATATGAATGGCCAAAAGGCACATGAATAAATGCTCTGCATCACTAATCATCAGGGAGATGCAGATCAAAACAACTATGGGATACCACCTCACACCACAGAGTATGGCACACATCCAAAAGAACAAAAGCAACCGCTGTTGGAGAGGATGTGGGGAGAAATGGACCCTTCTACACTGCTGGTGGGAATGCAGACTGGTTCAGCCCTTTTGGAAAACAATATGGACGCTTCTCAAAAAATTAGAAATTGAGCTTCCATTTGATCCAGCAATACCACTTCTGGGAATATATCCTGGAGAAACAAAAAAGTATAGTCAAAATGACATCTGCACTTATATGTTCATGGCGGCATTGTTTACAATAGCCAGAATCTGGAAAAAACCTGAGTTCCCGAGAACAAATGACTGTCTAAGGAAACTCTGGTACATCTACACAATGGAATACTATGCAGCTGTTAGAAAAGTTGAAGTCATGAACTTTGCATATAAGTGGATCAATATGGAAAGTATCATGCTAAGTGACATGAGTCAGAAAGAGAGGGACAGACATAGAAAGATTGCACTCATCTGTGGAATATATAATGACAGAATAGGAGACTAACACCCAAGAATAGTAGTATGTAATACAAGGAGGTTGACTCCATGGCTTGGAAGCTGGTCTCACATGCTGGGGGAAAGGCAGCCCAGATAGAAAGGAAACACCAAGTAAAATGTGGTTGGGGATTCCGCGCGGTAAGAGAGATGCGTGCTGAAAGTAGACTAAAGACTGAACATGATGGCCACTCAATACTCCTATAGCAAACCGTTAATAACACCCAAAAGGAGAGTGAACCCTGCCACAGAGGTGGGGTGCGGTGGGGGTGGGGAACAGGACTGGAGGGTGGGAGGGATACTGGGTTCATTGGTGGTGGAGAATGGACACTGGTGGAGGGATGGGTTCACGAACATTTTATGAGGGAAACACAAGCATGAAGATGGGTAAAATTGTAACTGTACCCTCAGGGTGACTCACTAATTAAAAAATATATATATAAATATGTATATATATATAAAGAGCTATTTTGCCTGCTGGCTGTCAGAAAGGCCTTTGGAATGTCCCTAGGTAGTGTTGCCTTTGAACCTGGCAGCCCTCAGGAAGGGCTTTCTTATGCTGATTTTGCTACCTGACTGTGTGTAGCCTAGAGGGCAAGGTGGATAGAGACAAGTAGGGGGAGAGACAAGTAGGGGGAGAGACTAGTGAAGAGGGAGGATCCTGAGTGAGGAGAGGATAGAGAGAGCAGGATGGAGGGATGAGGAGGAAGAGTGTGTGAGACAAAAGATTGAATAAACGGTAACTAATCGACAACAAGCTTGGTCTTCGTTCCTCCTTCGCCTGTCCTTGGCCAAGAACTGTCCTGATCCAGCCCATACATAGCAGCTCCAGAGCACTGAACATGAGCGGCGAGACAGCCGCCCAGAGAGCCCGAGAGCACACGCCCTTTGGCGTGCTTAGTTTTTTACAGGCATAATCATTTCAAGTTCCATCCACTTGTCCAAATGGCACAATTTCATTTATTTTTAATAGCAAATTATTATTTTATTGTGTGTATGTATATATATAGACATATAAACACACACATACATACATACATACATATATGTATGCGTGTGTTTCCGAGTGTGCATGTAAATTGGTACAACTTTACATAAAACATTTTGGAAAGTCTGACTCAGTAATACTACTCTTAGGCACTTACATGAAAATTGGAAAAAGTACTAATTTTAAATATATATTTACACTCTCATCTTTATAGAAATATTATTCACAGTACCCAAAAGCAGGGATAAATCTATATGCCTATCAACATAATTGAATAAACAATCTATGAAACTGTATATGTTATATGTATATGTATACATATGTATACATATATACATATGTATATATGTGTATACATATAGATAGATAGATAGATAGATAGATAGATAGATAGATAGTTAGATGTGTATCACACTCATGAAGAAAAATTTCCTGACATCCATCATGCTAAGTGTGTGTGAGGATGGGGGAGATAGACTAGCAGTCCAGAAGGAAAGCTCAGACCCCGTAGCGTGTAAAATATGTATTCTTTCTAAATTTTTTTAAATTGAGAGATACACAGTCACAAAATTGTTCCTGATTGGGTTTCAGTGGTACAATGTTCTAACACCCATCCCTTCACCAGTGTATGTTTCCCAGCATTGATATCCCCAGTTTCCCTGCCTCTCTCTCATCCACAGCCTGCATCTTTGGCAGACACTTTATCTCTCTTTCTCTCCCTCGCTCTCTCTCTCTTCTTCCCTCCCTTCTTTTCTCTCCTCCCCATCTCATTTTCCTTTACTCCCTTTAGGCATTGTGGTTTGCGATACCATTACTGAAAGGGAATCATGCATATCATTTTACCTTCTTCCATCACTCATTGCTTGTCCTAAATTGTCATTTCCAACTATCATTGTCATAGTGGTCCCTTCTCTCTCCTTCCCCCTCCACATTAGGGGCAACTTCTTGCCATGAATGAGTTCCCTTGTTTCTATTGTCTTTGGGTATTATTCTCGTACTGTGTGTTTTTGTATATATCACAAATGAAAATGATCATTCTATGTCTGTCCCTCTCCCTGCTTTCATTCATCATGATACTCTCCATGTTCATCCATGTATAAGAAATTTTTATGACTTTATCCAAATAGTTGTGTAGTATTCTATTGTATAGATGTACCATAGTTTCTTTATCCACTCATCTGTTCTTGGGCACTGGGTTGTTTCCAGATTCTGAGTACTGTGAATAGTGTTGAGATGAACATAAGCGTGAAAATGGATTTTCTGCATTGTGATTTTGGGCCTGTAGGTATGTTTCCAGAAGTGGCAATGCTGAGTTGCATAGAAGGTCAATTTCTACATTTTTTTATGAATGCCCTTATTGTTTTCCAGAAAGATTGTACCAATCAATGTTCCGAACAGAAGTGAATGAGAGTCCCTTTCTCCTTGCATCTCTGCCAGCACTGGTTTTTGATGTGTACCAGTCTCTGAAAACACATATCAAGTTAGTAACAGTTTTTCAAGTGCGGTAGGAGAGACAGTGTGGAAAAAAATTGTAACAAAAATAAATGACTGGTAGGGTAATTTCCCACACAAAATTGGAACTCAGGGGCCTGGCACTGCAGAAGGTGTCTGATGGAGGAGGGTGAGATTCAGAGAAGCTCCATATTTGCTGGGCCATGTGATCAGGTGTGCCCATAATCTGAATACATGAGCCCAATCCCTAACCTTGAATTGGGGCCATCACAATCACAGTGCAGTGTGTCTGGTATCAGAGATGAACCACAATTATAGACAGCCTCAGTCTGAAAATAGCCCAGTTATGACATTCCCAGCATATTCTCGTTCCCAAGATGCTGTTGTTGGGTTCTCTGAATCGCCAACTAGGGAGCCATTGGCCAGATGGTCTCTATACCTCTCAAATATCCACTCAAAATTCACTCCTTCAAATGAGTTTCCATTTATACTCCTCACCTCTACAAACCTTTACACCTGTTCTATGATCTTATAATTCTAGGTTTCAAAGCCTATCTCTTTCTCTGTCTTTCTCATATATTTTTTAGGTTTTTTTTTCTTCCTTGCATGTTCCCTGAACAAAGACTTGGATGCTCCAATATGTACGTTTGGACTTTTTGGGCTTTTCAGTCTTGTTGTTTCTACAGACATTTGGGGGAAAAAAAGCCTCCATAAAACAAAGAAATATTCATTTCTCCTGGGCATCTGTGGACCTAGGATTTACTTTGATCTCATGTAGGTCTATTTTAGAAAGGATAAAAAGCTTGGTAGGATAGGAGAACAAAGATTACTGAGGAAAAAGAATGATTTATAGAAAACTGCAGCACCAATCTCTGTCACAGAAGCAGGGATGGATGGAGGGTGGGGGCGGGTGGGGACGAGCATCAAGTGTGTGCAACCACTCAGACATACTGACTTACTCAGGGGGTCCTGACTTACTCAGGGGGTTCCTGATATGTTTTCAGATCTCTAGATACCATGAATTTGGCTCAAAAATTTCAGGGTTCTACAAGACAATAGTCACTGGGAAAGTTCTGTAGGTTACGGGCATGATCGGGGTGACAAGGGTAGGCTAGGGAATGGCTCAGGACTTCAGGATACCCTTTGGAATAAAGTTACCATAGTAAGTAAGATCAGAAGTTGAGGCAGGAGAGAGATTTCTAGTAAAGGACCCCCCACCGCCATCCGTTGCAGCCCAGTGCAAAGCCAGAAAGTGTAAGACTCTCTGTGGTATGGCTCTGAACCAGAGTTTTGGAGTTTGGGATGATTCATGGGCCAGCCTGAGAAGTAAGACCCAAATAGATAGGTGGGCCAGACTGTGGCAGCCATTCTGGTGCGCCAAGGGTTTTGCTTGTATGTGACAATGAATTCCAGGGAAGAGCAAGTTTAAGAAAGACAAGTGTTACCCTGGATATCGGTGATGGGGAATGTGCACTGGTGGCGGGATGGGTGATCATTGTGAGACTGTAACCCAAACATGAAAACTTGGAACTATCTCACGGTGATTCAATAAATTTTTTTTTTAAAAGATAAAGAACAAAAGGAGCAGATACTCTAAAAAAAAAAAAAGACAAGTGTTTACAACAGCCAGAGTCGGAAAACAACCTGGGTAACCAAGAACAGAAGACTAGTTAAAGAAACTTTGGTATAGCTACACAATGGAATACTAAGCAGTTATTAGGAAAGATGAAGTAATGGAATATACTTATAAGTGGATGGTCATGGAGAGTGTCATGCTGAGCTAAATAAGTAAGAAAGAGAGGGACAGACATAGAATGACTCATTGGTGGAATATAAAATGATTTTATATTTTATATTATATAAATTTATATGTTTATATTTTTAAATACAAATTTATATATTTATAGTATATTTATATTTTGTATTATATAAATAGCTTATATAAAATATAAAATAAAATATAAAACATAATATGAGACTGATACTCAAGGGCGGTAGAGACAAAGGCCAGGACTATTGCTCCATGGTTGGAAGCCTACCTCATGAATTGGGGGAGAAGGCAGCTGAATAAAGACAGGATCACTAAGTCAATGATGGTTGGAGGGATCCACTGGGATGAGAGATGTGTGCTGAAAGTAGATAAAGGACCAAATGTGATAGCCTCTCAGCATACGTATTTAAAACCATAATGCCCAAAAGTAGAGAGAGAGTATGGGGGAAATTTACTGCCATAGAGTCAGGGGGAGGGGGGGTACTGGTGATATTGGTGGTGGAAAATGTACACTGGCAGAGGGATGGGTGTTCGATTGTTGTAGGACTGAAGCTCAAACAAGAAAGCTCTTCAACTGTTGCTCACGGTGATTCAATCTTAAAAAAAGACAAGTGATGGGCCCAGGAAATATTTAAGAGTTAGCTTATGCCCATCATCCTAGTTCTATCCCTGATCATCCATGGCTGCCCAAGCATCAGCAGGTGTAGATCTCGTGGTTCCTGGCATCCCAGAGTCCAGGCAGCACCACACAGTTAGACCCTTCTGCTTAAATTCCAGTCAGGCCAGCTGAGAATCTCTGGGAGTGGCTTGTATACCCCCAAAGCACCACTTGAAATTCACTCTCCCCCAAATAAACATGAACAGCTATTCATTTCTGCATCTACACATACTCTACCATCCCCTTTCATAGAAAAAACTCAGAAACACTTGCTGCTGGAACTCCCCTGAGGAGACTACTTCTCGGTGAACATGAACCCTCGCTTGAGGGCTGTCACGGATACTGGGACACTCTGACCTTAAGTGAGACGATGCATCGCAAGAGCAGGTCCAAGATAATATGAATATTGTCCTTTCTTTTAGTGCTGGCTAGGTGACTTATTTTCACTGGCTTTTTAGAAAATGACATTAAATGAGTGAACTTTACCTAACATTAATGAAATTTATTGGAGGACCTTCTGTACTCAAAAGCAGTGCGTCATATTGACTGCAGAATCAGATTTAAAATATGTCCTCAACTTCTGTATAATGCCAATCCCAAGTCCTTTTTCCAGATGGCTCAGGAAATTCTTTAGGGTGTTATGGTCATAGGTGTCAATTAGGGCAATCCAGATAAGTAAAGAAATAATTGCAAAGAAACATGCATGTATAATATCATAACATAACACACCTATAATCACACATTGCACATTATGTGTATATGTAATACATATATGACACATCCACATGTAACATGTAACACATATGATATTATAGATAATATACATATAAACATGTGTAATTATATTTAATTACCTCACCTGATTATGAACGCTAACTTTGCCCCATGTTCCTTCAAGTGCATGGTCAAGAGTATTAGGGCTTACCGGTCAGAACTTAAAAGTCTGAGAATTAAGCAGGAATGGAGGTCACCCCAACTCAAGAAGCTCGAATCTTCTACTTCCTTGTCTGTGTGTTCTAGCCAGGCTTTCACCTGGCTATAATGGACCCACCTGACAAGAGAGAAAATCTGCCTGATTCAGTCCACTGATTCACATCTAATATGGATTCACATCCACTAATATCTAGAAACTTCTGTGTGTGGGTGTGGGGGAGAGTGCAGGAATAATGCTTATCTACTATCTGCACATCACCTAGTCTACTGAAATGATATAATGTTCACCATCACATCACATGCAGAGAAGGTAAAAAGGTTTACACTCTGGGGGTGATCAAGGCCCTGTATTTAACCTCCTTAAGAGAGGTGTAGAGCATGCCTCAAAGGACCAGGTGCTATGCAGCATTTTACTCACGCTATGAAGACTCAACTGCTATTGTGAAAAAAAAAAACATACATAAACTGGAATTATGCCATGGGTTCTATTACCTAGAAATAATGAGACATTTTCATTGGCCTGTAGTTGAGGCTGCCTAATAGTTACAGGAAGAAATAATTCACATGAACAGGAGTTTTTAGTGAGTTCAAAATTAAAAAGTAACAATGACTAATTTATGTACTAATAAATAAGTTTTTTTTGGGGGTGAACCCCCTCCTCCACTCTGTCAGAGATCTGGGGATAGTGATGCTCAGAGTAGAAATCCCAAGTTCATGAAGATTATTTATTAAAATATTTATGGAATGTTGCATTAGAGTCATTATCATACTCTTGAAAGTTGGCATTTAATACCATAAAGTCAAAATGCTGCTGTTGCCATTCCTTTTGTTTTTAATAACATTGACCTGTTCTGGACTCATTCAGATTTTCAGATATCCAGATTTGTCATGAGAAGTCTTTATTTTCCTCCAAATAAGAAAATGTGATGAAACATGGGAAAAAATAAGAAAGAAAATCTTCGAATTTCAGTTCTTTAGAAATAAAGGTCTTTCAATTGTGCATTTACCTATGTTAGACATTTGGAAGGATAAGAAGTAGTCACTATAGCCCTGTCTTTAGGATAGTTAAACTCTGGGATAGAATATTCTTAAGAAAAAGAGCAATGGTATACTGTGAGATGTGCTGCAATTATTCTCCAATACATTGCTCAGCAAGTACTTATTATGTGTGGTAATGATGCTGCAGCATTCTGTCTGCAGGTATCCTGGGTGGGGGTAATGATGCTATGCTATGTCATATGCAAGTACTCAGGGCATGTGGGATTGATATTCCATCAGGTCCCCCTGCAAGTGCTGAGGGCGTGGGGAAATGAAATTACAGCAGGTATCTCTGCAAGTGCTTGTGACCAACAGTAATGATGTTGCAACATATCTGTAAATACTGGGGGTGGGAAAGCATTCAGGTGACAGAAGAAACTTGAGGGGGTCTGTCTGATGGAACAGAATCTTGAATCTCTGATGGTGCAGCATAACAGGGAAGGTAATGGGTATTACTAAGAAGTCAAAGGGAGTGATTGAAATGGTCTCACAATGCAGGTCTATAGATTTGTGTGTGCTTGTGTATGCATGTCCACACATGAGCACAAATGTGTATTCACACACATGTATCTGTCTTTTGTGTGCATGTACATGACTCTAAGGGTGACAATAAGCATGTTTTTGTAAAAACGGCAATATGTTTGGGCATGTGTGCACATGTGAGCATGCATGTGCATGCACATGTGTACATGTAAAGAGATATAAAAGGGTTACCTGGAATTGTACTCTGTGAGTCAGATTCCAAGAGACACAGCTGAATCTCCCAAATCTATACCATCTATACCTCGTCCTTTCATCAAAGCAACGGGTGAGGAGAGAAGCTTGAAGAGGTAGTCTGTATTCTGAGCCAGAACCAGAGTGTTTATTTATTCTTGTCTAGGAGACAGGGTAGAGTTGAGAGATGAACAAGAGAAGTGGGGTCATTGAGGTTGGATTACAAGGGCATCGACATTAAACTGAGAGTGTGGGGCTTATTCTGCTGTCTGTGGGAGGATTGCTAAGAGGTTTTGGGCAATGAAGCAAACCGAACATAATTATGTTCTAAAGGCTGTCAGCTTCCTAGAGTGATTCTTCCGTGGCTTCTCAGGAGGTCAGAGTCTGTGTCTTAGTCCCTTCTGACCCGCTCCCAGTCTGTGCTGTGCCCAGGGTCTGTTGCCTCTGTGCTCATGGTGGTCTCAGGGTGGAAGGTCACCAGTGTCAGTGTGGCCAGTACTCTCGTTCAAATCATCCACAGACCTCCAGTTCTGCCCAGTTGGAGCCTTGATTAATGAGAGCCACTAATTAGAGTGCACTGTATTCCCAGTGTTCTGGACAGGGCTGGAAGCCAAGCTTAGAAGACAGGCACTCACTGTCAGAACTTATTGGGATAATCAGGGCAACCCCAGGGGAGCACTAAGGGTCAGTATGGTGAGGCTGCTGTCTCCATCACTTCCATCAGGAAGGCTGCTGCCCCTTCCCTCTCGCCAGCCAATAAGGTAGTACTCTACACATCTGGGGTTTCTTCTTAGTTGCACCCCTGTCTGCCTGCCATTCTTTCTTATACCCTTTCATAATGGTGTGGATGAGGGACAGCCAGGGGTATGGAGAGGAAGGTATAGGAACAACATTGCCCTTCATGACCCCCCAGACCTTGGAAAGATTACCTTGGAGATATGGTTCTCAACTGGCTACTGCTAGAACCATTCAGAAGTCTCAATATCCTCATTTCACAGGAAGCATCTCAGCCAGAAGACCAGGGTCTCTGGGTGGGGGTCCAAGCACCTATCTTGCTAACAGATAAAAATCTCTGTTCAGGGAGATAATGTAGAACCCTCAACATGTGGATGGAATAAGGCAGCCATTGGGGTCTCCCAGAGATGGCCTAACCTAGCCTCCCCAAAGTCACTTGGCTGAGAATTTCAAAGGCTCAGAATATCAATAACACTCCATCTCTCTTCCCAGAGGCTGGAAAAAGGCTACTGTTGTATTACTGTTCACTCAGTCATCCCCTCGTCTGTGCATCCTACAAATGTGTGTTTGCGAGACCACCCACCATGCACTGTGAAAGAGACCACAGCAAAGTGAAGGAGACATGAATTTGGAAGGGAGGTGCAGGAGAGACACCCGTGCCTATAACTGGCACTTTAAAGAGCTAACTGTGCTATGAAGTGCTGTGCTGGGGAAATAAAAGGTATTGCATCCTGTGGGGAGGGAATGCAAGGCATGGAATCACAGGGGAGACTGTGGCTATGCTTAGGCTGGATTGCTGCTTGAACTAGACCTTTGCTCTGCCTAGGAGACACAAGAATTCTAGGGATCAAGCTTGTTGCACTCAGCCAGCTGGTGGGAAGGAATAGGGATGGGAGAGCGGAGGGTGCAGGGATGGAACCAGGCAAGTTACTGCATGTGCAAAGCAGGAAGAATGCAGGTGACAGTCACACCCTTGTAGCTTGGCCTGCCATTGGTTATACACTGCCCAGAGTCTGTGCTGAGGTGCAAGATTTGAAGGCTAGAAGCTGCTTTAGGACATGAGTCATTGTTCCCGCAGGACAGGAACATGTTCTTTGCTTCTAACATCTTGTTAGTCCTCACAAAATGCCTGATGTAGCAAAAATTTTTTTCAGTTGGGGAAAGTGAGGCTCAGAAGAGCCATTGACTTATATCTGATCACATATGCGGTTAAGCCATGAGTAGGAAAATAGTTGTCCACTCTAAGAGTGTTGGAATAACAGCCTTTCTAAGTAAGAACCTAAGTGTAGCCATTTTAGAAGCTAGCCAAGCTAGAAGCTTTGTGACTGACAACTGAACTGGGCATGAACCCTGGACGGTATCCTGGAGCACATTCTGAAATAGAAATAAAACAGACAGAGAGACAAAGGCTTGAGGTACTTGTAGTAGTTGCAGGTGTACCAGCCAATCAGTGGGTATGGGGAAGTACCTGGTGGTTGGTCGGATGACAACAGCCAATCAATGAATATTGGGAAAGTTCTGGGTGGTCAGTGGTTCATGATTATGTTTTACTTAAACTTTGCCCTGTGGCTAAAGCAGGTCTTACCCTGTTTGTTTTTTATGGGCGCAGCCCTGACCGGTCAGTCTGTAACCAATTTCTCTCTCTCTCTCTCTCTCTCTCTCTCTCTCTCTCTCTTTCTCTCTCTCTCTTTCTCTCTCTCTCTTTTTCTGTAACAACTCTCTTTAATGAAATCATTAAACTCCTTACAGGTATCTTGTGTTTGAATCGTGGACACTAACAAGAGGAATGGCACCCTAGACACTAAGGAGAGAAATCCTCAATCTCAAAACCCTTTGACCACAGATTATTTCCAGAGAAAGAAGGAGCAAGGGAAAAGCATGCTGGAAGAGGCTGGGATATTTTCAGAGAGCAGATAAGGTGTTTATAAAATGGCAAGGAAGAGCCTGAGAAAGAAGTTTGGTCAAAAGTCTTGGGGTTGGATAGAAAGAACACACTCATCTGTGGAATATAAAGTAGCAGAATGGGAGACTAACACCCAAGAGTAGTAGAGATAAGAACCAGGAGGTCTGCCTCACAGCTTGGAAACTGGCCTCACATGCTGAGGGAAAAGACAGCTGGGATAGAGAAGGGGACACCAAATAGAGGATGTTGGGAGGACCCACTCGGGTTGTAAGACGAGTGCCGAAAGTAGACTATAGACCAAACATGATGGCCACTCAATACCTCTATTGCAATCTACAACACCCTAAAGCAGAGAGAACAAAAGGGAATGCCCTGCTGGAGAGACAGGGTGGGGTGGTGGGGGCTGGGGTGGGGGTGGTGGGAGGGATACTGCGAATATTGGTGGAAGAGAATGGGCACTGGTTGAGGGATGTAAATGATCACTGTATGACTGAAATGCAAACATGAAAGTTCTTAAGTTCATAACTGTACCTCACAGTGATTCACTAATAAAAAATTTTTTTAAAAGTCTTGGGTTGGGAGTCCCAGCAGAATCTCAGTAGATTCATGAGCATATGTATTCTCAAAAAACTGCTGTGGGCAGCCTGCTGCATCACCCTGTTCTCCGGGGAGATTCTGGGGTAAAAGTTGTGTTTAGAAAAGTGGCAGGATCTGAGGTGAATTCCTAGGAACCACACATTTTGAGGGCCTCATTCAAAACTCTCCTCGTGGGCCAATATTTCAGATTGAGCATCACCTTGTGAGCTCTGCAGACAGAACATTCTCGGAACACTGAGACTCCTCATGGCCATTGTCTGAGCTGTGCTTATTCATGTATCTACAAATGGGATTCAAGCCCTTCACTCATATTGCCACATTGAAAGAAATTAGTGAGAAAAATTTTCTCCATGTAAATGCTGGTTTGCTCTTGGTGGAATATTTGTCCTATGATGGAATGTTTTAAGTGCATAGAAAGTACCTCCTGCTTCTACCACACACATATTTAACACTATCTTCTCTGCTTACACCTCTCCAGCCTTCTTAAAAGAATATGATCCCTGGAAGGCCTTCCAGAAGTTTGTCCCAAACATTTCCAGAAGCTCCATTTTGTGGTTTGGGGGAATAGGTGCCCCCTAACAGACATTATCACTTAGTAGTTTGAGACAAATTTGGTTTAACAGAAACATGAGCACTTAAGACAGGATCGTGTCCTGTTTCATTTTACCCACAGAAAAATTTGAACTTGGGTAGAAGTCCCCTAAGAAGGGGTCTTTGCTGAGGCTAAAGACCTCTGTCCTATGGAGCATGGAACTAGAAAGGGCTCAGTGGTAATCCAATCAGATAATCTAATAGGTTCAAGCCACCGTCAGACTACAAATGATTGTGGTTCCCATCAACTTCCCATCAACTCTCCCTGGGATGCTTCAGCTGTGACTGATTTCATCAAAGATAAACCCTAGGAATTGTTGATTCCTGAAATTCAGGCCCAAATTTCAGGGCCTGGTGACGGTGGTACAGACGCATGGTGGCAAAGCCTGGGATCAGAGGGCTGTGAACTGTCACAGCCAAATAACATCTTTCCTATATTCCACTGTCCATATAATCTAGAAGCCATTCTTTCTTCTCTTCCCCTTTGTTCTTCCCTTTCTTTATGGAACCAGCATGCTCACATACAGAGATTTTTGTGGAATTCAGAGGGCCACTGCCTTGCTGTTATCACCATAGACTCTAGAATTCCTCCTTCTTTATTATCTTCCAGGTCTCTCCTTGTGAAGTTATCACCAAGGACCCCATCCCTCTCTCCATCTTCCCTACAAAGTCTCCATCTGGCTCCACTCTAATTGTCCTCATTGCACAAAGCCATTCCATGCCACCCTCAACTCACCTAGACCAATGGACCTTTGTTAATTTTGATCACTGAACTTACGCCCAGAAAATATGCATTAGACCTCACCTGGAACACAGTGGGGTGTCCGCACTTTTCATGACAATGTTGCCACTCTCTCACTGGCAGGTAAAGATCCTGAGAAAATCCAGATACTTCAAGATCTTGGTCTGGATTACAGGATTGCCCAAAGTCAAGTCTACCTGGTTCTGAGAAACCAATGTGGGCACCAATCATAAGTTTGCCAGCTGCACTTTGCAGGAAGAAAAGGGCATGTGACTGATATCTAGTCCAGTGTGAAATGAAGGACTGGCACTCGTTGTGGATCTGACCTCTGCCATTCTGTAGGCTTCTATGAGGACTCCTCTAAACTCAGCTCCCCTCTTTGTTTCCTGAATGACACAGTGATGCTGGAGCCACATGCTTATGATGGAAACCCCCAGATGGAAAGAACCCACCCAGCTGAGGAACTGGGCTGCAGGAACGTCAGCTTCCTTCTTCCCTGATGGGAACCACCTCTGTCAAGGTCCAGTCTTTGCAAGTTGTTGTCCCAGTAGTGGCTGTGCTTAGATTAGAGAGAAGATAAGAAGGACTTGACCAACTTACTTACTACCCTTTACCAGTGGTATTTGGGCTTTGCAGCAGGTGTAAGTTCCCTCCTGCTCACCTCTAATACTGCTGCCCTCAAGTCCCAGATCCTCAACCTGTCTTCCTAATACCTGCATGTATGTATGTGGTTCTAGACTTAGTAACCCTTTAGGTTCTGGGGCCCAGTTAGTTAAGACCTAAGCAGCCTGAGGCCTACATTGCCCATGGGTCTGTTTCCTCTGGCACACTTAGAGACATTGATCAAGTGGCAAGGCCATGGCACTTTTGCCTTCCACTCTCTGTTCTCCCTCTGTTATACCTGACCTCTTCATGGAAGAGGAAACTGAGGGAGTAGAAAATGATGTCTTTTTATTTTCAGTGAGCTAAATGTGGGATGTTTCTTGGAAACTCAAGCCAAGAGCCAGAGAGAGAGAGAGAGAGAGAGAGAGAGAGAGAGAGAGAGAGAGAGAGAGAGAGAGAGAGAGAGAGAGAGAGAGAAAGCACAGAGGGGAGGGTTATATTCTTTACCTTGATTTGATCAGTAGCACTTGGGGCCTCCCTGAGCCCTTCCAGGTGTAGCTCTGGAGTCCCCTGATCAGCACGTGTGGCCCCCAAACCTCACCATGGTGATCTTGGTGATTTTGGAGCTGCAGAACTCAAGCAGCACTACACTACTGACCTCCAGCATTGAACCATCTGGACCAGTTGGTTGAGTATCATAAGAGGTGCCCCTGATAATTGCTTGGGTGCCATCCCACCACTGAAAAGAGAAGTATAAAAGAGAAACGCATGTCAATCGGTAGAGTCGGTTAGACTTAGGAATTAGAGCTCAGCTCCCCTCCCCACCCCCTGCCAACTTCTTTAGCCTTGTCCAGCTACCGTGACACTTTGAGGTGAGTTTTACCTAATGATCTGGACTGTGTAAATGGCTTTTCCATGCTGTTTTTGTTCACTTCTCTATGGATTCTCTCTGTGTCATGGAACAGGTGCTCTTCCCTAGGCAAGTGCTCTGGAACCTTCCATGCCATTAAGGGTAAACTCTTTCTGTAGACTCTGCACAGCAGCAAAGATGCCTTATGGCTTCTGGTGGGTCAAAGATCCCTTCCACTCAGTTCACACACAGTAAGTAAAACCAGACAAGGAGGCTTTTATTTCCAACCCTGGGAATCTCTATTGTCCCTGTGGCAGGAGTGAGAGAGCAGATCTAAGCAGGATGGGTGGAATTGAAGATGAAGAAGGTCAGGCAGGAGCAAGAGGGAGGCTGATGGAGTGTGTCCTTTGGCTTTGCCTTATAGCTCAGACCCCTAGAGTAACTTAGGGTTGCCTGAGGCTTGACTGGCAAGAGTCACAAGGGCCCAGAATGACTGTGGATTTTTTTAGTGGAGCTATGAAGAACATCAGTGGATATCTTAGGGCAGGACCCCCAAAAGGAGTCATCTCCATGAACTGTTCTGCTTCACTCCTAAGTCCTGCAAGAGGCATAGCCCCCATATTCCTGTATACTCTGCTGGATGTTGGGGAACCCTGAAATCAGGGGTACTAACCAGGGTCTGTTTCTTCTCCCTCACCCCATCTCTGCCTCACTCAGTCTCACAACTGGGGAGATCTTTCATTGCTGATTATGATCAAGTCTCCACAGGTTGGTTAAACTTCATATGCTTGATGCCTATATCCAAACATGTTCTCAAATCAGAATATGAAGAATCACTTTCACCCTCTCTTCCCTCCTGCTTCCATTCTTTCTCCCCTCCCTGCCCTCATTTTCTCCATTTCTCTTTGAAAAATAAATGGATGTCAAAAAGATAACTTTGAGCCCGTTCATGTGGAATCCCTCTTACAAACAAAGCTGAGAAGAAATAAGCTCTTCTCTTTTCTGCCTCTTTCCAAACCAGGGATTCCTGACAGCCTGTCAAGCAAAAGATGGACTTGGAATCCCCACACCTCTTCTCAGGGGTTTTGGACAGGGGGCTCTCTCACTGGCAGGGAGAAACTCATGCCTCCTCTCCTCACAGGAATCCTTGGAAAGAAGTTTCTGTGCTACGAATAATCTGTTAGAAATCCAGGTGCCCAGGGCATCCTACCTATGGGCAACTTGTCTCCTAGCCTGTGTTTGGGGATGTGTGTGTGGGAACAGCTCCTTATCTAGTTTGAAATATCCAATCCTGGATTTCCAGAGCTTCTGCTTTCCATGGGCCTTAGGAGTCCTGCATTGGCAGGAGGGGGATGCAAACAGGTGCTTCATTCAACTAGGATCTTACCCAAGCAGACCTCATAGTTTGTGGATAGTCCCCCCCTGCCCCCAGACAGAAAAGTCACTGTTATTGCTTGCCAAGCACCCCTGGGAGAGGACCCTCAATCCCTTCATGAGCTGTATGGCTGAGAGCTGGAGCCTGAGGAAGGGAGTTAACCTGAAGTCTCAGATTCCACATCTGTTAAATAAAAGATAAAAACAAACAAGCACAATATAGGAAAGGGGGGAGTAATACTGGGGACACTGGTGGTGGAAAATGTGCATTGGAGGAGGGATGGGTCTTCGATCATTGTATGACTGAAACTCAAACATGAAAGCTTTGTAACTGTATCGCACGGCGATTCAATTAAAAAAATAAGCACAGTGCTGTGAGTTTACTTTATATCTTGAATATGGAGGTCTAAGCACAGGCTGGCAGACTCTCTGTGTTCATAATTGCTGATTTATGGAGCCATGGCCAGTGAACACATCAGGGACCTATTTAAAGGAGTAATCCTTACTCCTATATGTGTAGTGCTTGTGAGAGGCATTCTAGAACCTTCTGAGGAACTTGGAGCTTTGGTGGAGAGAGGTCCAGGGTCACACATCTCTTATGCTAGAGCTGAATTAATAAGGGAAATAGGAACCCTGTACCAGGGAAACAGCTAGTCATGACACAGAGTTTCAAGAGCGAGGATCCTTAATCCTTCTGTTTGATGAGTGCCACCATGGATTTTGCAGTGGCCAGTGATGGACACACTCTGCTGTGGTCCACACATCACCCCTGGGCTTCTTTATCCTGGCTCTGCTTCTCAGAAATCATGATCAAAGTGCAGCCACCTCACCTCCACTAGCCAGTTCCCACCAGCTATGTTAATCTGATTTTCCTAAAATGGAGCACCTTGATTTAAGGGATGGATTCTCAAAGTAGCAGATCAGAAACCTCCTCTGGCATTCCTGAGAGTGACCATGCCCTTCCTGTCTAATGAGGGAACTTTTGTGTAGAACTTCTCCTGCTGGAATTTGTGTCAGGATAAGGGTGGACTGGGGAAGCCTCTTATGGAATCAGTGACTCCACAGGAAACAGAGAGCACATGCTTTGGGACCACACCCCCTCACAACTGTGACTGGAGGTTCAGAGAGGGGTTCGATTCCTGCTGAAGAAGCCACGAGGCTGCTGCCCTGTAAGGAGGAAAATGGGACTGATTAATGACCCACTCTTCATGTGAAGCAGGTTAATGCATCATGTCAGCAGCTATTGGCGTCTTGTAGGACAGAGGAAAGAGGGGAAACATCTCTCAAAGGACCCTCTGCCTTCCATCTTCAAGAAGTCCCACATCCTAAAAGGCGACTATCAGTTTCACTCTTGTGGAAGTCCCTGTCTTTGGGGCAAGTGATCTGTGAGGACCTTAGAAGGGTCTCAAGTGGATCCTTTCAGAGGCCCAACATCTAGGGGCAGTGCAAGACTGCATGGATCAAACACCAGTGCCAGTTGATGAGGAGGCACCTTGGGGCCCAGGTAGGGATGCATGCATATCGCGTCTTCAGGGAAGATCTCTTGGTGTCAGCATCTCAGAGCAAGGTCCAGGCCAGGAGTCCAGACCCCCAGCTCTGACTCTGCCGGGCTCAGAGCAAATGAGGTTCACTCACACCGGCTGGCAGGTGAAGTCTGGCTACCATCCACAGGGGTAAAAGTCCCTTCACCCTCAAGGCCAAAATCCCATCCCTGGAACTCCCAGAGTGGTCAATCCCGGCCTGGTTCAGAGGTTCCAAAATTCCCTTAGTCTCTTGTGCGTCTCTCACAGGTAGCTTCCCACCCCCACAACCCACTGGACTCCATAGGGACAGAGCCCCATCAGGCCCACTCCTTGCCCTGCCAGCAGTCTTTGTTTCTGGTCACAAATAGCTTTAATGCTGCAAGTTCTGAGCTGGCCTCCTGGGTGACTGTTCAATCCAACTTTTAAGGCTTATAGCCTCTATTCAGGAACGGAAAACCCTACACCTAGTTCTGAAGTTGTCTGGGTTAACCGTTTGGTGGGACATTAACCTTTCCGTAGTTGCACTCCATAATTACGTTTAATGAATATCTACTTCATGGCAGGTGCCATACCGGAGGCTGAGACCTAGGGATGATGAAAACATAATTAATACCTTAGAAAGATAGTGAAGGGCAGGCTGGAGATGTGCAAATGGAGCAGAATCTATTACTTCTCCCAGATATACTGTGAAAATATCCAGGAAACATGGATGGCTGGTCCTAAAGAAGAGTGTTTGAAGCTACAGGCACCAACAAGAGACTGTGGGGAGAGGGGAGAAGGACCCCACTGCTGAGGAGAGAGTACTCAGCTGCTGGAAGCTGGACTAGTGAAACCAAGGAAAGCTGTGCTGAGTGGGTAGAGCCCCCCCACAAGTGGTGGGGACAGGGTAGGGGGCCAAAGAAGTCTACCAAAGAGGTCTTGGAATCTAAAACAGAAATTCCCAGAAATGTAGTTCCTGACTATTGCAGAAACCTAATTCTAATTCACCTGAAGTCCTATCCGTACCACCTTCAAAATTATGCTCAACATGCAAATCACTCGCTGTCCACAAGTGCCTTCCCGGGTTAGGTCACTGACTGCTAAGTTGACTGTCCTCTCTGTCACTTCTGAAGACCTCTGACTCCCTCCTCCTTGTCATCCTGTTTCAGCTCTGCCCACTCACCATGTTACCCAGAGTGTGCAGAGAGACTCTGTCCATCTGTTGCTCCACTGCTGGGTCCTTTCAGCGTGCCCCATCTCACAATAAGTACAAAGACACACCCAAGACCCATGAGTCTCTGTCTCACCCCCAGCTGCTGGTCCCTCCCAGCACATTCAATGTCACACTGTCCTGGACACAGCAGGTCAGCTCCTCCTCTGGGCTCTCTGCACTGGCAAGGGTCTTTATCCTGATACCATCTCTCCAACCCCTTTAACTGTCTTTTTGTCAGCATCTTTAAGAAATAAACTTATATGAGACCAGGGAGGGAGCAAAAAGGGATGGAGCACAGGCCTTGCATGCACAAGGTCCTAAGTTTGAACCCTTGTATTGCATGGGCTCAGCACCACCAGGGTTAGCGCTGGGCTCCTAGCGCCACTGGACCTCAGCACTGCTGCAGTGCAGGGCATGGACACCAAACCATCAGGTTCACATGGCCAACTTTCAACTGGGGGACCCTGAGTCTCCACACACTTGCTGGGGAGCCCCCATAAAAATAAATGTGTGTGTAATATTAAATTTAGAACTAAGAGTCCAATCCAATCCTTTTCCTTTTCTCCTGGAAACAGCGGCACTGACAAGGTCTCTGTGCTAATGAATGAAGATAGTGTGACATCATACAGGAAAGGCCTCCTGCTGAGGATGATGTGATGCAGCTTGAAGACGTTTATACTGAGACAAAGAAATATTCTTTACAGCGTTTGAGTTTATGGATAATAAAATAACTTATGTTTTCTTTGTTTTCCAGTGGAATATCTACATTTTCTGTTGGATGAAATTGATAGATTATATTTTGCAGCACAGAAGCCTGTGGACATGCTACAAATGCAATTTTGAGCCGCATAGTAAAAGCTGCACAGGTGGAGATGATTTAATATTTAATGAAATATGTCCAATTAATATGATTAGATCATAGATTTGATCCAAAATTCAAATGCTGTTGCCTTTCAGGCAACGTCTCCATCATGAATCATTTGCTGTGTATTTTCATAGACATTTGATAAATATTACCATTTAAGATAAGCTTCAGTATTGTCAGATGAGGAATTTGCAACCCCACAAGCTTGCATTCATTTTTTTAAATCCGTTTTTATTTATTTTTTTTGAGAAAAGTTATTTTATGTTTTTCCTTCCATCTGATAATTTAGGAAAATTATAGAGTTAATTCACAGTTGTTTTTCCTAATATTTCCAAGATGCGTAGCATTTCCTACAGGATATGGGACTTGATTAGAAATGTATTGCATAAATTCCATCATTAATTAGGAGTTCTAGAAATTACATGTCTATTCTCACTCTCCTATGCATGTAGAGGACGTGAGCTAAGATACAGATATTGGGCATTTTGTGTCTGGGGTCCCCCTTTGGTGGGTCTTTGATCTGGACCCGATTAGCAAGGAAAGACAATGACATAAACGGACAGCACAAGCCTGCCCAGTAGCTGTCCCTCTGTCTTGGGTGCTGAACATCCCATCCCAGGCCTTCTGCTCACAGTCCAGCCCTGGGTTCTCCGGGCCTCTATATGGCACCATCTTCCCTACTAGAGCCTCCCCATCCCTACATGGTTATTGTCCTCTTGTTCTCTATCTATGTATTTCCTCAGCTTTGTTCCTGGCTCCCTGCAAATATGGCTTTCTACCCAGAGTACCAGCCCATCTGACCTCAGTGGCCAGTCCAGTTCTATGCTTGTCCTCACAGCAGAGTCCATACTTCCTCTTCTTCCTCCAGAGCAGCATTTTTTTCCCAACAGGAAGGTCTGTCTCCTCTTGCTGCTTAATCCACATGGAGAAATAAACAGCAGTGGAGGCACCCAAGTGAGTTGGAGAAAGTGGCATTGTGTTCTTAAGCTTGTCAGCTTTTGCCACTAGCCAGGGACTGTAGAAGGAAAAGGAAGAGGCAAGTCTTTCTCTTTGGACTGTTCCTGGTGATTTTTCTGCAAGAGAAATGGCAGAAAATACCTTGGGTTGGGGATGGGGGCTCTTGAAGCTGCTTTTTCTCCTCTAGGGAAACAACAAAAGGATCTGACTAATGCAGGCTGGCCACCTGGGGTAACACTTGGAGGGGGATAAATTTGCAGATGACAGACCTTAGAAGAAATGAGAGCCGAGGCTTGCTGAACTACATGCAGACAGCCTCTTCCAGGAATATTAGCCTCTGATCTTAACTCCACTTTGGGAAGCTGCGGTGCAGGATTGCTCAGAATTACTTATCAGCTTACATGCAAAGTGGACCAGAGCTGAAATCCCTCAGCGCTTAGATTTCCTGCCATTCAGGCAGAGGAAGGTGCTGAGGTCTCCACTCTGGACCCCAAATGCCTCTGCCTTCCTAAAGTCTATAGTCCAACTGTTTTGGTTGAGTTCTCTCTTCTCTTTGCTTCAGGAGTTAGTCTCATGCAAAACAATGACTGGGCTTCACCGAGCATATTTCTGTTGACGTGTTAAAGTCAACCACAGTAATTTTTTCATAAGTCTTCACTTTGAAATTAGTTTGAGATTCCTAAGACATTGCAAACACGAGGCATAGAGTTCGACGAGTCCTACACCCATTTCCCCTTGATAATATCTCTCCTAACCACAGCACATTGTCAAATGCAGGAAATTGATATTGATACAGGATGATTAACTCTGGGGCAGACATAGTCTGCAAGGACTTCCAATCACTGTTAGGTGGAAATCTACTCTTTTATCATCTCCTTCCAAAGGCCCTCCCCGCTTGTAGCTGTGTGTGTGCCCTGACTTTGCGCAATATGATTTCAGAGGATCTAAGACATTTGCTTTAAAGTAAGACTAAACTCTCTTGTGGATGGAAATAATGTCCATTTGCCATCTCCTGGAATAGAAGGAGTCTCTCCTTGGTGATCTCCTTTGCCTCCAACACCCTTGCAACACTCGAGATTTTCCTTCTTTAAACTATATATGCCCTTCAGGCTTGGTGCCCTTCAGCTTCCCCTTGGAACTGTCAGTAACAGAACTGTATCTAGAACTAGCAACATTATGTTCACTTGCCTATTTATTTTTGTAGGATCCACCCCTATGAGAGCCCAGGGCAATTGCTGGGTGCTGCACATGTGTAGGTGCTCTGGGGACGTGTGGTGTCAGAAATTGAATTCAGAGCTCACAACATACTAGGGATGAGGTTAACTATTTGAGGTAGAGTAATCCAGCAACAGTGTTTATCTTTTTATATTTATTTTTATATAAGGGGAAGAGGCACTTTAAAAAATTTGTGACAATGATTTACTTTTAAAAGTAAAAGTAAATTTTACTTTTATTTATGTATTTTTACTTAGACATCATGATTTATAAAGCTGTTGACAAAGTTGTTTCAGTCATAAAGTGTTCCAATTCCAACCCCACCACCGTGCCTGTATCCACCCACCAATGTCTCCAGGTTCCCTTCCATCCCCACAGCATGTCTCTGTTTTTTTAAAATCTATTTACTTATTTTTTGCTTTGTGGATCACACCCGGCGATGCACGGGGGTTACTCCTGGCTCTGCACTCAGGAATTACTCCTGGCGGTGCTCAGGGGACCATATGGGATGCTGGGAATCGAACCCAGTTCAGCCACGTGCAAGGCAAATGCCCTACCCGCTGTGCTATAACTCCAGCCCCCAAAAAGTCTCCTTGAAAGATACATTTTGTTTGGTTTGGTTTGGGGGCCACATCTAGTGATGCTAAGGGTTTATTCCTGGATCTGTGTCCAGAAATTATTCCTGGTGGTTCTCAGGGAACCATATGGAATGCTGGGGATTGAGTCTTGGCAGCCGCATGCAAAACAAGTGCCCTACGCACTGTGCTATCATTTCATCCCTGACAGACACATATTTTAGTTTAATCATGTGAATCTATTCTACATCCCAAACAAGTACAAACACCTTTATGTTATCTCCAGACACCTTTTTCTCCTTCCCTACTACATTTCTCTTCTTTCTTCCATTTCCATGTCTAGTTTATAACATCTAGGACCAAGTGTGAGTCCACCTTTGATTTATGATAACAATTTGATTTATGATTTTAATAAAAGATTTTTCTTCAATACAATGTTTTGGGACAGTGCTGAGAATTGAACCCACAGGACCTCACATAGATGAGACATTCATTTTATTGTAGCTGAACTGCATCTCTGGCCCCCAGTACAATTTTTGGGACCCTCCCAAGTGATACTCAGGATATCTTATGGAAATGCTTGGCTAAAAAATCCAGTGGTCAGGTTCTGCAGTGCTGGGAATCATCTCAGGGATGCTCAGGTGCTACATCCAGTGACGCCAAGGTGACAATGTGATGGGGACTTTTAACTGGGTTAGATACATGCAAGGCCTGCGCATTAAAGATCTCTGTAGTATATTTCTGCCCCTCTGATAAACCCTTTAAAACATTATTTTGTTGGGCCATACCCAGCTGTGTCAGGGCTTACTCCTGGCTATGCACTCAGGGATCACTCCTAATGGTGCTCATGGGGAATATGGGCTAGAGGAGATTGGACCCCAGCTGGTTGAGTGCAAGTCAGGTGCTTTCCCCACTGTACTATCTCTCGACGACTCCCATGCCAATATAGTTAAAAACTGTATTGATTTGAGTAGATGTTTGAAAAACTAGAGCACAAGAGAAAATATATGGCCACTCATGTTTGGGGGGGGGGCATCACCCTAATTTTGAGGTAGGACCTCTTCATCCTTTTTATTGAGCAGGCTTCCGGGTTGCACTTTGAATGCAAGAGGGAGGAGATGACATAAAGACACAGAATCCCTATTAGGACTGATGCCCCTGTACTGTGGAAATCTCAGAGCTTCATCTTTGCCCAGTCCTGTCAAGATCACCATCTACTCAGGATGTCCCATTGTGATAATGTCCTTATACGGACCCTGATATAGGATCAAAAAACCAGGATCCTTATCCTGAATCCTCTCCTGTCCATCTGGGGGAGACTAGGCTTCAACTGTACACCATCTTAACTCCACAGAAAATTGCGTGGAGCCCAGTCTGTGAACACATTTTTCTGGGGCATACCCCGAATCTCTGACATGGAGCAGAGGTGCAGTAGGTGATAAGGATTGTGCCTAGGTGCCCTGGGTGGTTGGAAAAAGAGGAAAGTGAAGCAGATTTGTGTCTCTCCTTGTGTGGAAGCCTTCTAAGAGTCAAGGTAAGAGCATGGGAAGAACATGGAGCTAGCAGAGGGAACGTAGGGGCCAGGTCCAGGACTTAGAAAGAGTGTAGCATGTGGAAGGCAAACCTTCTCTGTTTGTGGTGGGGTGCAAAGCCAAAAGGGATTGATCCTCTGAAATCCTTAAATTCCCAAATGTTCTCTGAATGCTCTGTGCTTTCAGAAGAGGTTGCCCATCTCTGCTGAGGGCCCTTGAGGCTTCCACCCTTGTTTAGAGGCAATATAGCAGCCTTGTACTGCAGACAGCATGCAGTCCATGACTGACCCAGGCCACCTCTGGCCACCAGAAGATGAAGGGTCCTGTGCCCATCTGGGAAGATGTCGACTTGGCCAGAGACAACATACTCAGGCCCTCCGAGCTGCAGGACCTCTACTGGCACTCAAAGCCAAGTGGAAAGTAGGCAACTGGGCATTGGACTATAGGGAGTTTGAGCAAGGATGAAGGAGAGAAACCTTAGACCCCAGGCTGACCCTGCAAGGTGAGGTGCAGTGGGCACTCCCTGACGGACTCAGAGAACAAGAGTGTGTGACCCTAACTACAGCAGACTGCAACTCTGATGTGAAGGGTGGGGTGCATGTGGGTGGCATAGAGAGGTGAAAAGATTGAAGCAGACTTTCTGCTACAGGTGGAACCCTACAAAAACCCCAACAGCTTTGACCCTCGTTGGTGGGGGAAGGGCATGGATGCACCATTGCAGAAGCAGAGGATGATGACCTCTTATCAGTCAGTGTGAACCTCTCTTGGGGGCCACGGCTAGAGATGCTCTTCCAGGATGTGAGCACCGAGAGCAATCTGGTGAGAGTCCACAGCAGAGGCCATATATCTAAAGTCCCTGGACACAAGGGTGCCATTGGAAGCCAGATAGAGCAGCTGGGGAGCCTCACCCTGCCCCCGAGGGTGGAATTATGGGGAAAGTCATAAGAACACAGTACCCTGAGGGGCTGGATCTAGCAAGGACAATGACTTTCAAGGATTGGGGGTGTGGGGAGGGGAACATTGAATGTGGAACATTAGAACATGTTTGGTTCTCCAAGACCAGTGCCCTTAAAAGAAGTTGTCTTTTTCCCTCACCTCAATGTCCTTTCGACAAGGGTATCCTCAACCCCCAGTGCAGGAGAGCTGCCCCAGGATGCAAACCTCAATAATGGGGTGCCCTGTAGTTCCTGACATGGGTACCAGGCTTCCTGGACAAGGAATACCTTCCTTGACTGCTGGAAGTGGCCTGTGGTTGTCAATGCCTTATACCCCACTGGGCGGTGCTTCCTCACTGGAAGTCACACACTCTTCAGGTGGGGAGATGCAGAGGTGAGGGCACAGCCTGCTTGCCCCATCCTTAGGGATTTCTAAAGGTGTGTCCTGGCTTCAGAGACTCATGGTTATCTGAGTTTCTTCTAACATAGCACCTGGGTCTCTCCACATCTGCTTCCTTCCCTTCTTCCCACAGGAATACATTCCGCAGCAAACTTTCTGTGGACCTATCCCTCTTGGTGGTCCACAGGAAGTCAACACGCAGAAGAGGAGAGGACAGGATGCTCGCATGGGTAGAGCAGAACTTTAGGGGCCTAGACAGACTCTTCCTCCTCCAATGATGGTTCATGATGGTGAAGAGCATCCCTCTTCCAGAAATCAAACTACTAGTTTGATATCTTGGGGAAATTTAAGCACCTCTTGGAAGTATGTGGTTCTTAGTGGAAGTGCTTTCTTACTAATGTTCTCTGTTATCTTCAGTCTTCACTTTCAAATGCTGAATTTTTGGGAAGAGTCAAAGATATGGAGAGTGAATTCATCTCCTAGACCCTCGGGGACTTTAAGAGGTCTTAGAAGACTTCTGGTCATGGAAGCTGTGCCCGTCAGGCTCCTGGGCTCCAACTTCCCAGAATTCTTGGGATTTGAAGAGTAAGATTTGCATATTCTTGTGTTCTTGATCATGTGAATTCACTGCAGGGCTATCTTGGGACCCCTTGGGCCAGTGCTGGAGTGGGGTTTCAGCTCTTCCTGGCCTTGGGGCTCTTTGATGCAATCTGAGGGGTGATCTGGCTGTCAGCCTGCAGTGCCAGTGAAGGTGGTGGGAATGCCTGGGATTTAGTGCTAAGCTCTTTGTAGAGCCATTCCTTCCCTCTAGAAATTTCTCTTGTTTCTCAGGATTTCCTCAGTATAGGGGTTAACAGTCTAGCCATCAGTTCTCCAGCCAGCCACCTCTGAGTTTGCATCCAAGTTTTGGGTTGCTCCACTCCAGAAGAGAAGCTCATTCTCCCATTTTAATTTCAGAAGTCAAAAGGGGACTTTTGACATCCATAAATGCAGACATGATATTTGGGGACCTCTGAAGTCGGTACCTCCAGCCAGCTGGGTTCACTGGAGCAGACAAGTTGGCGCCACATGGAACAGATAAATTGGCTACCCCATATTTCACTGGATCCCTAACTCACAAAATTAGGAGGGAATATAAACTGAAATTCATGTAGTCGCTAAGCTCGGAGTAATTTGCTATGCTACAAAAAGCATCGAGAAGCAGTGAGTGGCTACACTGAGAGCCAGAGGGTGGGCCCCTCCGGTGGCAGAAGCTGTGCTCTCCAGGGAGTGGGAGTCTTGGCAGACTTCAAAGGTGGACGGCCACAGGGAGCTGGAGGGGCACCACTCTTGCCTTCCAGCCTTTGTGTCCTGCCGCCTGGCGTCCCGGGTGCCTGCCAAGGACTCTGCTGCGGGAATCCGTGCGATCTCATTCATCTCTATCACCCACACACCTGGCTTGGCATTTCTCCCACAGAGGGTGTGCACACACTGTGGCAAGAATGAAAGGATGGAACTGTAAACTCTTGCCTGAAAGGGGAGGCTTCCCTCACCACCTTAGCAGTGAACACTAAGCAGCCTTGTACAAGTTGATTTCAAAGGGAAGAAGCTAAGGGAAAGGTAGGAAACCAAAGCAGGTGGGAGGCAGAGCAGTAAGTCACTCAGTGACCTGCAGAGGGGTCAGAAAGGTGGGTAGGTCAAGCACTTGCCTGGTGTGCGTGTGAGGCCCTGCATTCATTCTCTGGCATCACGAGGAAAAAAAGATCCAGAAAGGTAGGTGATGGTGAGCAGGAGTAGTCGAGAATAGTCAATATTATGGGCACAACTCCCACAAGAGAACCAGGATTTGTCTTGGAAGAGAGAAAATGTCCAGGGCTTCTGAAGATCCATGTTATAACCGTGGACTGAAGTGGCTCATGGGAGGTGGATGGGACTGGACTGACTCAGACTTGCAAGGAAGAAACCTGGATTTAAATCTTTACCTTTGTTCTGGGCTTTGTACCAGCTTCCTGGGTTAATCTGAAAATTAAGGGTGTTAGCTAAGAATGTATTAGCATACTAAATTTAAATGTTGATATGTCAAAGCTTGAGGGAAAACATTTTATGGTTAAGGTAACATGGCAGATACGAATTGGTGGTAAAATGAAATATAGGGATAGTCAAGGGTGAGGAGTAAGGTGAAGAGGAAAGGGTGCCTAACACCCCCAAATCATTGCATTCTTCATGGGTTGGTAGCCAAGGTGGGGGTGGAGGAAAAGGCTGTATTTTTCCAAAGAACCATTTAAGGTCTTAGCAAAAGTTAATTTTGCTCTATGTAATTTTAAAAAATTAATAGACTTTATTTTTAGAACAGTGTTAAGTTTACAGAGAAACTGAGTTGAAAGTGCGGAGAAATCCCATATTACCCTCCTCCAGCTCTAACTATAATTAACATCTTGCATTAGTTTGATAAGTCAGTTATAGTTGATGGACCAGTATCAATAAATTGATATTCACTCCTCCATAGCTTACATTGGGGTCCACTTACATTGTACATTCTATGGGTTTTGATAAATGTATAATGCCTTGTACAATAAATATATAATGTATTACACATTATAATGTATAATAATTTGATAAATGTATAATGCCACTTGCACAATATCACATAGAATCATTTTTCCTCCCTACACACCCTCAGTGCTCTGAATCCCCTCTAACTCCAGGAAATGACTCATCTTTTACTGTCTCCAGTTAGCCTTTTCCAAATGGCTCAATGGTTGGAATCACGCCAGGTGTAGCCTTTTCAGATGTCCTCCTCCACTTGCTTTTGTGCTTCTTCCTTTTTCTTCTACTATATGTAATGCTATTACTGAGCATTTTACATTATCTTTTAGAAACTAACAACCAGTGGGATGTGTTTAGGCAGTTCTGCTCCTTTAAGCTACAGCCCAGCCTCATTCCATGAGTAGAGGAATAGGTTTGAGTGCCTAAACCCTAGTCTTTTCTGACATCCCTCTGTAATTCCCTATTCCAGAGATATCCTTTTTTACATACTTTCCAGATGATTTTTTTCTTAGCTAGCTCTAGGCATCCTAATTTTTCTTATTGGAGGTTCTTCACAGTCTCTGCCTCAGACACCTGGCCCTTCAACAGACCGTGTCTATATAACCCTCAGAGCTCTGACACACTCAGTATCCAGTTACACCCCTCCCAGTGCTCTGTATCCCTTGAGAAGGCTCAGGTGACTAATCCCCATTGTCATGACCTGTGTTATCAAAGTTCTTGCAAGGATTCAGCTCTGTGAATCACATGTTAGATGAATCTGAAAGCGGTTTCTATGGTGATATGGCCTAGATGGGAAGGACAGATCAATGGATGCTTCATCTCAGGCTGATACTTGTTTATTTTCTCCATTTTCCATCCTTTCCTATTCTTTGATTTCTCACGCTTATCCTATGTCACTGAATTAATAGACTGAACCCTAATTTTGTGCTCTGATACTACTCTTGCAGGCATGTGGGATCTACCAGCTGTTAGTATGAATTTCTTAGATTGTTATCTTTTGAAGAATATTAAACAGGGGCTAGAAAGAAAGTACGGAGGTTAAGTTTCTCTTCATGCATGTAGATGACCCTAGTCTGATCTCCTGTGCCCCATTGTCCTCTGAGTATCACTGGGAGTAACCTCCCTGAACAAAGATGGGAGGAGTCCTGAGTACTGATGGAAAAATTCTACCCCCACAAAAGAAGAAATACTGGATAAGTAGCATGTCTTTCAGACTTGTATGATGATTACAAGAGATTCTATTATGTAGTATTTGATATGGAATACTTGATGAAGGTATTTTCTTTCTGAATAAGGTAAATTTTTGACTAAGTGAAAAAGCATCCAAGCTTAGTTTGATAAACTCAGGTAGGCTCCCTTGGAGTATGGCTAAATGTTTAAAGTCCATTTAGACACTGCCACATGCATACCTTTGCATGCACAAGCACCTATAAAATGTGTACATACAAATACATGAAAACATTTACACATGTGTTTAAACACACACAAACACATAAGAATGCACTACTCATAAATCTGCATACACAGGCATAAGTATAAACACATAGAAATGCATAGGCATGCTCATAAACCACATAAAAATATAATATACATAGAGGCACAATTGTACACACATGCACAAGCATTTGTAAATCCACATAAATATATGTACATGTACATATAAACATACACTGTAATAAGAAACCAATTAGTCAATGGAATTTACTGATTTAGCCAATGGAATTTGCTGATGAATGCAGAGTTCAGGACAAGAAATCATGAAGCTCTTGGACTTTTAACCCAGAGAGGAACCTGCGTGTTACCCCATTGATTTCTGACGTATGGGATCAGAGGCTGGAGGATGTCTGGCTTCCATGCTTCTCTTCCTTTAGAGGCATTGGAGGCTGCATGACCCACCAGCTTTATTTTAACAAGGCTGGATCTGTACCCTGCACTCTCCCAGTTACATCTGGAAATGGTCCAGTGTCAGATGGACATGATTTGACTGAGATGCCTGGTGGTCTGACGAGGGCTAATGTGCCTGGCATCTGCCTCTAGAACTCTTCAGTCCCATGCACACTCCAACTCTGGATCCACGGGGCAAGTGAGGTGATCTGTTCTTTCCATTGGTGTTCACCAAATGCTGGGGACCTATGACAGTGTCTACCCCCTACCATATTGTCATACGCTCTAGCAGTGACCTTGTTCTTATTTCACAAATAGGGAATTCTGGGGGAGACCCAAACTAGACAAAATTGGACTATGTGACAGGAATTCTATAACAGGAGGTGGGGTTTAAGAGCACCAATTCAACTCTGAGCTGCCAATGAGTCTGGAGCTCCGAATCTGGGACCACACTTTGGCCTCAGCCTCCCCAGTCCCCAAGCGGATGTTGTCCTATTCTGATCTGAGAGCTCACTCTGCACCTCTTTTCAGGGCTACCCCAGCTGATGCCATATCCCTTTACCAGGGTGTTGCATTTCTGTGGACTCACTTTTACCACACTTCTGGATTAAGGGCTATGTATGGGTGATGTCTGTTTTTTCCTGATGCTCCTCATTTTAACCCTATGCACTTCTCATCTGGCATTGGTGTCCAGTCCAAATCCAAGAGCCTGTGTGCCCAGAGATGGGTGTCCCTGGAGTTAGGTTTAGTGCACTCTCTTGGATGTGTAAGACTGCACAGAGTCAGAGAAGCAGGGATTTAGATCATTTTAATACAGTAGCTGTGTGCATTAAATGACGCACCCAAAGGAGGAAGACAGATTGATGGTGCTCATGGCTGTGGAGACCTGCAATTTCCTCACTTCAGCTACTGGGCTATTTCCTCTCCAGAGATATTTTCTGTGGTGGCTTTGTCTGTTACTGAATGCACAGATACAGGACAATCAGGTGAGTTTATGTGAATTCGGGATGTACCAGGCAAACCTGGGAATGGTCTCAAGGAGGAAGCTTCCAGAGCTAGCCCACAGGAGTCTGTACTGTACTGCATGGTTAACATTGATGACCACAGAAAGAACCATGTGTGATTTGTTTTCCAAGTGATGAGACACAGGCTCAGAGTGTGGGAGGGAATGACAAGCCACTCACCTGAGACAGGTAGGGCTGGGTTGGCTTAGGTAGCCCAGGATCAACTGCAACCTCTAACATAGGAATGGACTGAAACCATGTCACAGAAGCAGGGACACTGGGTATTGTTCCTACTCCCACACCAGGGTATCTGGGGGCCTGCCTCCTCTGACAGGATGATGGCCCTTGTGCCTAGTCCTGAAAGAAGTACATCTGCACGGTTTCTTTCAAGGTCCCTCAGCTTAGCTTCTCCCCAACACGAGGCAGGAAATAGTGAAATAAGCAGCGTTTATTGGGTATCTTCTATATGTCGAAGTCTGGGTCATCTTTTCTCATTTATTCTGGCCACACCTTTGACACAGGCATGCTTTAACCTGTTTTTTTTTTCCTTTTAAGATGAGGAAGTGACAGTTTTGGGAATTTGATGGGCTTAACAAATCTCATAGCTAGTGAATGGCAGCCATTATTTAAAACGGAATCTATTGTCTTGAATAATTGTAAGTACTGCCCAGTCACCTTCATGTAAGAAGTCAGCATTGATTTCTAGAGTAACATCCATGCAGACTCTACATTTTGACTAAAAATGAATCATTCACATGAAACCATAAGGTCAGGGGATCTTGCAGAGAGCAAGGGCCACTCTGGGAAGCACTGGACTTGGAGATTTCCTTGGCAGAGTGGATCTGTCAGCAAACGAGGACTCCCCAGCCCTTGAGTCCAATATTATTATTTATTTTCCAAGTTTATCACCTTTTTATAGAATCTCAAGGACATGTATACGTCTAGGAAGTTAAAAGGGAGTGCAGCTCCTAGGAGAGATGATGGATTTTAGGACTAAGACAGGAAATGGACAAGGAGGAATCACAAACAAGGAAGCACCCAAAACAAATGTGTCAAAATACAGTCTGACAATAACTTAGTGTGACAAAGAAACATAGAAGTCAAGGGAAAGAACACCCCGTGCCAAAGCTGGAACAATTTGAGCAATAAGATCAAGTAGCATTGGATGTTACTCCAAAGCATAAAACATAGCTCTAGGAGTCAAACTAGTGCATATAAGTGAGTAAATAGAGAAATACAGACCATTTTTAAAAATTTTTTTAAAAAATTAATTGACTCACTGCAAGATAGTTTCAAGCTTTCATGTTTGGATTACAATTACACAATGATCAAACGCCCATCCCTCCACCAGTGCATATTCCTCACCACCAATTCCACAGTATATACCCCCTTTTCCACCCTCCCCCTGCCTCCATGGCAGACAATATTCCCCATACTCTGTCTCTAATTTTGAGCATTATGACTTGTAACACAGACATTGAAAGTTCATCATATTTGGTCCATTATCTACTTTTGGCACACACCACCCATTCCGACTGATTCCTCCAGCCATCATTTTCTTAGTGATCTCTTCCATATTCCATCTGCCATCTCCCCTCCACTCATGAAGCAGTCTTCCAGCTATGGGGCAATCCTCCTGGACCTTGTATCTACTGTCCTTGGGTGTCAGTCTCATATTATGTTATTCTATACTCGACAAATGAGTGCAGTCCTTCTATGTCTGTCCTTCTCTTTCTGATTCATTTAACTTAGCATGATACTCTCCATGTCTATCTATTTATAAGCAAATTTCATGACTTCATGTATCCAAACAGCTGCATAGTATTCCATTGTGTAGGTGTACCAAAGTTTCTTTAACCAGTCATCTGTTCTAGGGCACTTGGGTTGTTTCCATATTTTGGCTATTGTGAACAGTGCTGCAATGAACATGTAAGTAAGATATCATTTCTACTGTGCTTTTTTGCATCCTCTGGATATATTCCCAGAAGTGGTATTGCGGGGTCATATGGAAGCTCAATTTCTACTTTTTGAAGGAACTGTCCATATTGTTTTCCAGAAAGGCTCGACCAATCGGCATTCCCACCAACAATGAAACCTTAGCAAGGACATACTTCATCTGACAGAACAATTTTTCTGTAATATAAATTCCAATTCATGTGGGTTTTCTGCTTCCTGAGGGAGTGGTGGTCAGTTCTGCTCCTTATGTCTAGGAGTTGTGCAGAGAGCAGAGACACTGGGCTACAAAGAGGAGAGAAAAAAAGGGATCCAGAGTTTTCACCTCAGCCACATGGTTCAGATCAACACCATCAGGGATAAATCATGTTACTAGTTCATGCTCTGGCCAAACAGGAGTAAAAATGCCACTTTCCTTTTGTTCTTCTCCTGGGAACATCACCTCATCCAACCATGAGGAAAACAGTCGACAAAGAAATACCAACTGAGCAAAAGTCGTGAAACATATGACCAGAATTCTCTAAAACCACTAAAACTGACAAAGAAAAAAAATACTGAAAAACTTCCACAATCTAAGAGAACTTAGGGAGATAGTTCCAAAAAATGTGATGTGGGATCTTAACATAGGATGAGACATTGAGTATGACTTTGGTTCATAATGATATATCAGTGGTTAGGGGTACTTGACAAGCCTGTACCTTACCTTGTCACAGACAACAGATGATTCTATGAACAATGCTGGGCACATCACTGGAGACCACCAAGAACTGCCCTGGTGGAGGGAAATATCTGATAGTGCATGGCCTGCACAGCTGGTTTTAGAGGACAATGAGAGCATCGGACAAGGAAAAGAGCAAAGTTTATTGTAGGAACTAAGTCAACAGACACACATGTGAGGGAAAAGGGCCGCTCTTTCACTGTTGATGGGAATGCAGAGTGATCCAGACTTTCTGGAAAACAATATGGGCATATCTTCAAAACCTAAAAATTGAGCTTCCATATGACTTCACAATGCCATTTCTGGGAATATATCCTGAGGGTGCAAAAAAAGCACAGTAGAAATGATATCTGCACCTATATGCTCGTTGCACCACTGTTCACAACAGTCAGAATCTGGAAACAACCTGAGTGACCAAGAACAGATGACTGGTTAAAGAAACTTTGGTACATCTACACAATGGAATACTATGCAGCTGTTAGGAGAGATGAAGTCATGAAATTTGCTTATAAGTGGATAGACATGGAGAATATCCTGCTAAGTAAAATGAATCAGAAAGAGAGGGACAGAAATACAAGGACTGCACTCCTTTGTGGAATATAAAATAATTGACGCCCAAGGACAGTAGAAACAAGTGTCAGGAAGATTGCTCCATGGTTGTAAGCCTGCCTCATGAGCTGGGGAAGAAGGCAACTGGAAGAGAGAAGGGATACTTAAGACAATAATTGTTGGAGGGATCGATTAGGATGAGAGTTGTGTGCTGAAAGTATATAATGGACCAAACATGATAACCTCTCAGAATCTGCAGTATCTGTATTGCAAACCATAATGCCCCAAAGTAGACAGAGAGTATGGAAGAAATTGTCTGCCATAGAATCAGGGGGAGGATGGGAAAGGGGGGTATACTGTGGAGATTGGTGGTGGGGAATGTGAACTGGTGGAGGGATGATCATTGTATGATTGTAACCCAAACATGAAAGCTTGTAACTGTACATCACGGCGATTCAATAATTTTTTTTAAAAATTAAAGATTTAAAAACAAACCAACAAACAAAAAAACACAGACAAACATGTTTCCCTCACTGAGCTGGACTCTTATGGTAGATGGTAATGGTGGGAGGGATTTCTGCACACATAATTATGTAAGTGCATGTGGGAACGGGGTGGTGGTACAGGTTCAGGGGTGCCTATGCTGAAGGTGGTAAAGCAGAAATCTGCAGACAAGACAGAGTTGATTCACTTTTTCTAACTCTTCCTACAATCTGGGTTGGCCTTCTTTTATTCATAGAGGTTATTGAGAGGGGGAAGAAGCTTTTTATGAACTGACATCTCCAGAGACTGACATGCTTATTATTTCTTTCTCTCTCATCTTTGTCTCTGTCTTTCATTTCTAACAAAACCCTGAGATCAAGTCCAGGTAGATATTTAGTATACAGACTGATGTTGTCTTAACCCACTCAGATAGCTGTTGACCAACCAATGACAGTGGAGAGTTGTTGCATCAGTCCAGTTTTCATGAAAAGAGGTGGCCAGTTGATCCTTAGACTGAGTAAGAGAATCGTTTATATTTTAAAATATGAGATTTCGCAGTAGTTTGTTAGGCTGCAATAGTCATATGACATACGCAGAAGTTGGGACAGGGAGAATTATAGGTCAAAGTAAGAATTTTGTATTTTATCCTAAGGGCAAAGGGAAGCCAGTGAAGGAATTATGCAGTGAAGCAATATGATTAAATTGGTATTCTAGAAAGATAATTTTCTGAGCAGTCAGAGAAGCAACTGTGAAGGGGGCTCTCATTTTTAATTCACGACTGACATCCCCAGTCTTTCTCTAGGAGGCAATTCCTGGCTACTCTGTCTCTGTTGGTTGGTTAGATGTTCCTTAACCAACTTTTATCAATCTAACTCTTAGATCCTTGAGTTTTTAGGGTTCTTTAGATCATACAAGTACAGCTAATGTCCTAAATATTACCAAAAATTATTCAATATTTCTTAATCTATTTATATCACCGTACATTCAGCTACCTCTGCATATACCCGTCCATCCACCCACACATTCATCCTTGTCACACCCACTGAGACCCACCGATCAATCTACCGTTAAATTCACGTATTCATCCACATGCCCTCCTTTTACTGGGGGTACTACTTTTATGGGTCTAGGTAAGTAAAATCTCTGCCCCTCATGCTTGTCCTGCAGATTCTACCTACTCATCTCAGCGACATGATTTCCTAGGCATTCACCACTCTAACTCGGCATTGCCAGTTTTCCCCTCTATTGTTTTATTTCCAATAGACTATAAACATGATTTATCTCTTTATCCTTTAAAGAACTGCCCTTGACTTTTCCTTGTCCTCTAGCTAACAGCCCGTTTATCTATTTCCCTTGAAAGAACTACATCTTATTTCTCCCCTCCCATACATCACACGAAAAAATATGTTGGTCTATTTTCAATCCTAGATCAGTAATTATGTTTATTAAGTGTGCAATAAATATTTACTGAAGAAATTGCTAAATGAAAACATACCTTTTCTGAGAACCTACTATATATGTTGTGTGACTACATCAAAGTTGCCAAATTTGTCCTGCTTTTGAATACTCTCACCAATATCTGAAGAGTGCAAAGTCCAAAAGGCCATGTGTGGGGTGAAGAAGCCCAAATAACCATGATGTTGAGGAGGATGGATGGTGTCATGCAGGCAAGTACAAGGGTTTTTCTCTTTCTTATTTTATTGCAGGGTTGATAAGTTTTGATAAGTTTAGTCAGAGTGGTGTCATCTTGACTTGGTACCCACATTGTGCAGGGGGCCATTTTAGAGGTTTGTTGAACTCTAGGCATTTCAGAAATGTAGAATATGTTTTTCAGTGGTATATGATGAACTGCTCTGGCTTAAGAATCCTCATCAGCAGAAAAATGGCATGACATAGATCTCTAGCTCTACCTGGTCCTAGTCCATCTCTTGACTAAGAAGAGAGAATCCTGGGACGGCATTTGGTCGACTACTGGCCTCTTCGGCCTCCTTCTGCCTTCCAGGATCCTCTGGTGTTCCTTATACAGATCTGTCAGCCTCTATGCAGCCTGGCTTTGAAATGCAAGTCGTCAGAGTGCTTCAGACCCAAATCCGAGCTGGAGGGGGAACCACACTGAATATTTAATTACTTCTCTGGTGGCTCCTACAGAGCCCTGCCCAGGTCAAGGTCAGTTCTGGGCCCAGCTGAGTTCTTCAATAATCACAGCCTTTACAGTCTTCTCCAAGGGTTCAAAAGGAGGCTCAATTTTCGTCCCATTAATATTAATTCGTTTGCTGTGGGGGCTTGTTCTGATGACATATTTTCTTGTTAAATATTCATTGCCAGAGCAGGCAGTGCTCTGCAGACTAACTATTACTGGGGAAAATTGGAACAAATCACCATTAGCTGCTATTGACAATTGTCCCTGATTTGTCTTCCTGCCCTTTGAGAGAGAAAGAGAGTTCCTTGCCAGAGAACATCTGTCAGAACCTCCCTGATTGTCCTTGGCTTCCCCTTAGATAAGTCAAAGGCCCAGTGACCAAGACTCTGCTCTGAAGTGAGCACATACATGTAAGTCCCACAATAGAGGCTTTTTTTACCCCCTCTATTATACACATCTTCCTGGCATCTTTGCAAATAAAGAACTGTTCAGGTAGAAGGGATTTTATAGACCAAACTTCCATATTACAGATAAAACTCTGAGACCAAGAGATTGAAAGAAAAGGACCAAAATTATATATTTGCTAGAAACTGGGAGAAATATCCATGGCATAGACCACTCATAAACTTAAAACAAGTAATCTACATCCTATAATCTTAGTTTGTAGTAGTTAGAGCCTCACAAAGGCCTTAAAAGTCAACCTGCTGTCAAATTATTTCAGATAACAGTCACTCAACAGGAATAAATAAGCCACATAGAAGATTTACAGCACTTTTCTAGGCATGGTGAAAGGATTTCTGGTGTTACACCTTATATAACCATTGAGTACATGCATTAGAACCGGTTCAATGTGATTCACTGATACATTTGTACTCAATTGTTTTACTTAAATTAGAGTCAGATTGCATTGCTTGCATCCAAAGATAATAATATCATGGACTAGCTGAGAGGAATTTGAGAAAAGACTCCTTCTGAGAAATAGATGGGATGTTTTGGTGATAAGAATTACTTGCTCTAGATACTGGCCCATTGCCATTCTTAGTTTTCATCAATAACTTGCTTAAATATGTACCATTCTTGTCTCAGTATACTTGTAACCTTTATTGGACATTAATGAAAGGAACTGAGAAAGAGTAGCTGCAAGAAATGTATAGAGAGTTCCAGGTATATAGACAGTGAGTTAGCGCCCTGATTTCTCTCTCTCTCTATTCTATTCAACTGTGGGTCTTCTGTTATCTTTCTCAGTACAGCTACAGATATCTATACATCCCAGGGTCAAAAGTTGTTGAGATTCCCAGGGTCAAAAGGTGATGACATTTTAAAGATTTTGCTCATTGTTACTAGTCGATTACCTTAAAATTTGGTTCACCTACTATTTGATGCAGCAGAGCCTGGCAAGCTACCCGTGGCATATTCTATATGCCAAAAACAGTAACAACAAGTCTCACAATGGAGACGTTTCTGGTGCCCACTCTAATAAATCCATGAATAATGGGATGACAGTGCTACAGTGCTACTATTTGATGACTGGAAAGGAATGAGCAACTCCCCACAGCCAAAGGCAAAACAAAAGCCAAACAAACAAAGTCCCCCAAACTGCTGCCTTTCTTCATGGATCACCCTTACCCCACCCAAGGATTATAGTGAGCCTGCTGGAAATTTTTCTTATAGATTTGCTGGAGTTCATTGTTGTCTATTGGGGAAAATTCTGTTTTGATTTGATGTGCCAATATGAAACTGGATACTTCTGTGTTTTACTTTTTAAAAGGTGCTACACTGAGGTCTTATCGATTTCCCAAGACTTTGGGACCACATGTCTCCAAATGCCCTGTCCAGACCATCTGTCTTGGTCTCCATTTTCTAAAAAGTAGATCTCCCTTGTCTAATCAATGGTCAAAGAGGGTCTTGGACACTGAGCTCATTCTCTGCTAGAATATTAGAGTGAAAATTTCCCAGTGATTGCTTTGTCTAGGTTGGACATGTTTCAGTTGTTACTTTTTCTCTCCAACCAGTAATTTGCCTCGAACTATCTCCCATATGAGATGAAGCAACTTCCTCTGATGAGGCATTTAACATCCAACTTAGAACAGTTCCCTGAACACACCCCAGGGCCTGTCTTAGGGCCTTTATACACTAATTATTACAAATTATATTGATAGCTATTTTGGGGTATCTCTTAAGCTTCAGGCATTTTTAACAAATGAGAGCCTATCTCTTTCCCAATCTTGTATTTGAGGATCTCTTTTTCTTAAATCATAGCAAAACACAAACAGCAGAAAATGCACCATCTTAAGAGTTCCTTAAGTGTATGGTTAGTTCAGTGGTGTTAATTACATTCACATTGTTAGGAAACTGTTCACCACCATCCATCTCCAGAAGTTGTTCATCTTCTTCACTGAAATTCTGTCCTCATTGAGCAATTAACCTTCCATGCTACCACTAGCCTCTCCATTCCTCTACTTTCTCTTCTTATGAATTTGACTTTTCAGAGTAGCTTCTAGGAGGGAAACATTCAGTATTTGTCTTTTCATGAATAACCACAGTTTATTTCACTGAGTATAGACTCTTAAAGGTACATTCATTCTGTAGCAGATGTCAGGATGTGGTTCCATTTTATTTCATTTTGTTAATTAATTTAATTTTTTTTCTTTTTGGGTCATACCGAGCAATGCACAGGGGTTTCTTCTGGCTCGTGCACTCAGGAATTACTCCTGGCAGTACTTGGGGGACCATATGGGATGCTGGAAACTGAACCTGGGTTGACTGCATGCAAGACAAATGCCCTACCTGCTATGCTATCACTCCAGCCTTCTGTCCTTCCATTTTATAACTGGAAAAGGTACCTTTGCGTGAATATAGAATATTCTGTTTTTTGTTTATCTATTCATCAGTGGACTCTTGTGTTGCTTCCACATTTTTTGACTACTGGGAATAAAGCTGCTTTGGACCTGGGCATACAAGTCTCTTTGCAACCTCATTTTCAAAGCATTTATATCTATCTACCAAAAAAAAGAATTGCTAGGTCACATGACAATTTCATTTTTAAGTGTTTGACAAATTTGCGAAATTATTTTCCACAAATTATCCACAAGTGCACAAGGCTCACAACACTTCTTTTCCAAATTCTCTAATTACTCACCCACACTTGCTATGTTCTGATTTATTTGTTTGTGGTAACTATTGTAAAGGGTATAAAGAGCTTGGCAGGGCCCAGGAGGGTGTGTTGAAACCTTGGCAGGTAAGGAGTTCAATGGAAACAAATCTGTGGGTGGAGGACTGACCATCTCTGAGATAATGACACCATTCTCTGCCCCACACCATGTCTTTGAAGTGTATGTGAAGATATAAATAACCCCAAATAAATACTTAAGGTTTATACTTGCGATTTCCCCAGAATACCACACTATCAGTTTAATCGTGATTAAACTGAGAGCGATAGCACAGCGGTTGGGTGTTCGCCTTTCACGCGGCCGACCTGAGTTCGATTCCTCCGCCCCTCTCAGAGATCCCGGCAAGCTACCGAGAGTATCAAGCCAGCGCAGTAGAGCCTGGCAAGCTACCCGTGCTATTGGATATGCCAAAAACAGTAACAATAAGTCTCTCAATGAGAGACGTTACTGGTGCCCACTCAAACAAATCGATGAGCAAAGGGATGACAGTGACAGTAACCACACTATCAGTTTGATATTTAAAATAGTTACTGTATTTGCATACTTTGATATGTGCTTCTGTGAGCATAGCCTGTCAAGGAAACACTCATTGTTGGGCTTATAACAATGGACTTACTTCATTGTTGGGAGGTCAGTCACATACTTCCATATTTGGTTTGTCTGGGGGGCACAACTGCAAGTGCTCAGGGATCGATCCTCATTCTGTGCTCAGGAATAACTCCTGATGGGCTCGGGGGACCATATGGAGTGCTGGAAATTGAACCCAGGTTTGCCGAATGTCAGGCAAGCACACATTGTAATTTTTCTGACCCTGTAGGCTTCTCTTGATTGCTGTTTATCTTGAAACACTGGATGGACTATGGTCCATGCAGTGCTCAGGAGTGGAAGAAGACATAGAAACATGGCCTAGTTGTCCCTAATTGGTATTACTGGAGATGAATGATTCTGAACGTATGTGGGCCAGTGTGGCTCTGAGGGTTAATGGGGCAGGGGTGAGTGGGTTTCAGTAGATTGTATACCTCATAGATGGAGTAAGCTCTGTGAGAGACTTGAGGAGGAGCGAGTAATGGGTCTTCAGAGATACAGAGCACTCCTGTATCAAGAGCAGTTGGTATGGAGATTGAAACAGGAACTCCTTTGGTGCCTCTCAGACATATGATTATGGCAGAAACTTCTCAGCCCACCTATTTTTGCTTCGTGTATGTTAGAAAGGCACCAATCAGGGAGTGGTTTTCAGAATCTTACTGTAGCTCTGACTGCAACTGGCTATGTGACCTTGGACCAATTATCAGTTCCTCTGAATCTCATGGTCCACATCATAGAAGTGAAGATGGGAATTGCAGTCTGGGAGGAGTTTCATTAGGATAAATAAGGTTGCATGTGAGTAACATTTTGCACTTGGTCTAGCACAGAGTGTGCCAGAAATCTTAGTTTCCCTGAGCCCAAATTTTCATGACTTTTCTTTTTATGTAATGTATTTACTTACAACAAAAGGAGTGACCTAACTTCTTGGTGACTCACTTTCATGAGAATGTAGAATCTTATGAAGAATCTCTTGACTAGGGTTAGTTTCTAGGGATACCTCCAGCTTTTATACTGTTATTTTATTTCAAAAATTGATTCACCAAACTATCTGAATTAAATAGAATTCTGCAATTAGCTTCTTATTGTCACTGTAATGAAGGAATTAGGGATTTTGTTTTCCGTTTTATCATTTTTATGTTTCATTGTGCACCGTAATGAATGTTGCCATTTACTCTCAGGTAACTATGCAGAGTGACATAAGCTAATTACATACTTTGTAACCTCAAATCAGCAGAATCTCACAATATATCATGATAATGCCCCGTATTTCACTGAGGGAATGGCTGTTGAAATACCAGGTTAATTATGCATGCATTTAATAGAATCATGGCATGGGGTGGTAGGGGGTGGGGAGTCAGAGAGAAAGAAGATGTGGAGTCAGCTTATTGGCCCCCTCCCCCAGTACTTAAGGGTACACAGTTGTCATCAGTTGCCTGAGTGGATGTGTTTTTGCATTTATTTGTACAATTATAAAAAACCCTTACCTTTGCAAAAACAATTGATACTATACAAAATATATTCACGGACTAGCCCTCATTTGATTGAACAATAAACTTAGGAATTACTAGCTAAAGGAACACTGTCTGCATTTTTTTTTTTTTAATGAGGAAACGGAGGCTCAGAAAAATCCTGTATTTTTTAAAGACTTGGAGCTATTGTCCAGCAAACTTGAACTCAAACTCAAGTCCTTAGACCTTGAACTTGAGTTCTTGTCAGGAGCATATCTCCCAGAGAGGCTGTTCTCCAGAAAGAAAGCAAGAATAAACTGTTCTTTACTACCCCCAGACCACACAGCTTCCACTTCACATGCTTGACTTTACTTACATAGCTCACTACACCTTTTATTATCTTAATCACTTTAAATGATTTCTAAATTTAGTTATCCACTCCCTGATATCTTAATAATGGACTGCCTGAGTCACAACTCACCACCTTGGCAGTACAAGGTCATCGTCATAATGTTGGCCACAGTGCGGATCTGAAAAGCTGTCATGGTCATTCACTTATTTATAAGATTTTCTCCTAAACTGGTGGGACCTAGATTAGTGTCTTCCCCAACCCCAAGGTTGTTTCTTCTTCTTTTTTTTTTTTCTCAGTCAGTTGCTCCTCTAGATGCAGTCAGACTTTACATTGATGTTATCTTGTATATTTTACCTGGGAGACCAGGTAGGCAGAATCAGGGATTATATCTAAAGTCAGTGGGAAGTTATGTGGTCTCACGAATCTCTCCAAAGCCACTCTGCAGAGAGATTATAATCTCTTAATTACATCTTAATTATATACCTTATTCATATCTTGACTGTGTGAGTTCCCCTTCACTCATCTTTTGGATTACAACTGTCTTTCATAGATGAGGTCAGCGAACATGGAATTAACCTGTAAACTAATCAACCCTGGTGAAAGGGTAGAATAATGTTCTGTCATCATAGTGGATACCACCTTCATCAGCATGTAGAATGCCTTGGGTATGAGGTGGGGAGGGGCCAGATGAAATTCCATGAGGATTCCTGCTCCACTTGTTTTGTGAACACCATTCCATTGACTTTACAGTGCCTCCATGAGATTAAGTCTCATCACTCCCATTTTGCAGATGGGACAACTCGTTTTAGAAAAAGAACCTTATCAGCTCAGCTCAAAGAGCTAAGACTCACCTGGGCCCCACTGTGAAATTCCTACCTCTGGCAACACCTGTTGTTCCTCCTCCTCCTCCTCAGGCATCTTCAGGGGGAAGAATTGGAGATTGCTCCAAGCCCTGTTTGTTGGGGAGCAAGGCAAACACAGGCACTGAGATGTAGGGGAAGAAGCACTAACTGGTCAGGCTCTGTGTATAGTCTCCCTGAGTGCCCATCTGTGCTCTTCCCAAGAGGGCTGTGGTGATAGATGCAGGTTTAACTGTAGTTTCACAGCAGCTCTGGGATCAGAACTTAATGTGTGATCCTCTTCATCCCACAGGTAGTAACATTTCATTATATCTTGTCTCTGTCTCTGGAAATAGCTAGAGTTGGGCCTATTTGCTGGAAGGCTCTTGGTATTGTCTCTCTGGCCCCGTGAATAGGAGCAGTTTCCTTCCTCCAATCCTTCCACCTGCTGCCTTCACACCTGTATCCTGGACTTTATAAGCTCCTACGGCTGACTTTGCATTTTGTAATGCAAGAGTGTGAACCAAGCTTGAGATGAAGGCATCCGTATTAAATGTAATCTACATAATCTACTGTCAAAGGGGTCTAGAGCAAGGCCAGTCCATAGGAGCTCTCCTCTGGGGCTGGGGGCAGACCCACTCTGAGGCTCTTTGGCCTCATTGATCCTTATTGAATCAGAGTGGGCCCGACTTAAAGTCTTTCATTTTTCTTTTCTGTCTCTTTCCTTGGTTTAAATCTCCATTCTTATAATTTAAATGCATCAACAAAAAGTAAGCCTGTGAAATCCGAAAATCTCATCCCTCAGTCCCCTTTAAATAAAGATCCCAGTTCCCAATTTAATACCCAAGACCTCACTGTAGCCCAGGTCTGTTGTGTGATATTTGGATCTTGTAAATTTCTTCCAAAATTCCCGATTGTTAGTATTGAAGAACGTATCACAAACCCAAGAAATTTAGGGACTATGGTCACATCTGTAGGTAAGTTTATAACATATCCACCCACCTGGTGCCTTACCAGCCCTCATGAAGATTCAGTGAGGTTTCTCCTTGAGGTTTGACCAGCAGAGGAAAATCAGCATAGCTCTTAGCAGTCTTAACAGGAGACTGCTATCCCTATATAGGCATTGCTTTGTATCTCCTGAGTGTCTAGATCCTGTTGTTTCCATTCTCAGAAAGACAACTTAAGGCACTGAGGGTGACTTTAAGGGTAGAGATTCCCAAGGGTGAGGTGGGAGGAGGAAGGATGGATAAAGGCTGTCATCTGGATCACCTAAGGGCTTGGGAGGAACACACCAGGTGGTATGGACCAAGCTCTTCTAGAAACAGGGATGTGGCTGACAAGCTGCTGGAATATCTGAGTTGTGCCAGGAATATGTGGGTTGTGGGCAAGATATGGAGAATAATCAGTAGCAGCTGAATATTCTCTGTGGAGATACATCAGGCATTACAAGGTGTTCACATATGGTGTGGCTCCATCCTTATGCAACTTTGGAAGAAGCTGAACTTGCAACATCTTTGGGCTTCATGCTAACAATTCACCTGCCCAAATGCATTGCTAGTATAAGGGAGAATTAGGTACTCAACTTTAGTTTCCTGAATCTAGTTATATATTTTTAGGAAATCTGGAAAAAACAATGCCTGGATAATAACAGTATGTCATTAGTTGGAGAATTAAATATGTGTCACATGGAGGGTAGGGGGAGAATAAACCTATTTGAATCTGACAAAAACATCTTTACTTAGTTTCTTTACTGAGCTCCAGAAATGGCCTGAGAACTCATTTTTATGAGAAAGTGTCAGTAACATGGAGGGCTCTTCCCCATTTCTCACTGTGGAGGCTGACTCCATGCTCCAATGTCCATGAACTGTTTTTAAAACTGTAGATAACAATGGACTAAGTACAAGAGCATGATTACAATCAATGCAGACTTCTTGTTTTGTTTTTAGTTTGCTACTAGATCCAGAGACTATAAAACAAAGCACCTGGAAGAGAGCAACACAGAGTCTCCTGCCCCCACACCTAGCTGTCTTCACCAGGGCCCCTCGTGGGGGGGGGGGCAGGTTGAGTTTTCCTCCCCGCCCCGAGCAGAGACCCAGCAGCGGAAGACCTGGAGAACCCATCCACAGCCATGGCCATTCTACACATCCTTGGACAAGCCTCACTCATGAAAGAACCGCAGAGAAACCCAGGTGTGTGGTACCTGGGGCTAAGATCTCCAAGCCTGAGGGGATCTGGACTGGGCCCCCTCCACCTGGATCCCCAATTTTCCAGTAGCTAGGCAGTCACATCCACAAACTGCCCTGGCGCTGTGTAATCCCATCAACAGCCAAGATCCAGAGACTATAAAACAAAGCTCCCAGAAGCGTGCGGCTGCATTCACAGCCATGCGATCTCTTATTGTTTACTTCTCCCTCTCGGAGAACTCAGCAAGCTACCGAGAGTATCCTGACTGCACAGCAGAGCCTTGCAAGCTCGCCGTGGTGTATTCAATATGCCAAAAACAGTAACAATGATGGTCTTACTCCCCTGACCCTGAAAGAGCCTTCAATGTGGCACCTATGGGAAGGATGAGTAAAGAAAGGCTGCTAAAATCTCAGGGCTAGGATGAATGTAGATATTACTGGTGCCCACTTGAGCACCATTGAACAAAAGGATGATGTGTTCAGGGATCACTCCTGCTGGATTTGTGGTACTATATGGGATGCCAGGATAGAACTCCAGGTATGCTATTCGCAAAGCAAGTGCCTAGTCACTGTCCTATCTATCTTACCCCTCAATGAAGCTTTTAGGACTTGAGGCAAACCCTATGGAACCAACGCTGTCTGCAGCCAGGAAAACATAACTAAGTGGAGGATGATAGAGAAAATATATTACAAATATCTATGTGGTATGTGCATAAGCCATGTTGTGTATGTGTATACTTCATGTGTGGCTCATTTTGGTGTATGCAATATACATGGTATATATAAGACTACATGCAAGATTTTTTGTATATACATATGTGTTGCACACATAATTCACATTCATGTTGTATGTGCAGTGCATATGCATCAAGTTCAAGTGTTGTGTGTACATATATGAATGTGTGGTACCATGAACACATGTGGAATGATTAGTGCTATGGAAAGACAAGAGGGAAAAGAGAGGGTAAGATTAAGAAGAATATCCCCAGAGGGAAAATTTCTTGAGAATGGCTCAACGTCCAAGATATGTCCTCATGATTTACAGAAGATAAACCTTTCTAATGCCTTGCTCTTTTTCCCAGCTCCTTCATCATAAGCCCATTGCAGAGAGCTCACCCAGTCCACTAGTAAAGAAGATGTAAGGATTTCCACTTTTCCTAGACTCTCTCTTTAAGAATATCCCATTTCCCAGCTTTCTGACTTCCCCTTTCTTTTCCACTAGAGTCTCTTCTTTGTTCCTTTGCTTTCAGTCTTGACCGCCTAAGGACAAGAGCCATATCTGTGTATGTATCTGTGTTTTTGCATGTTTGCATGTTGTCAGAAGATCTGGCGTGTGGTTCCTTAATAGGAACCAAGGGTAGGAGAGGTGTTTGTGGGGGCAACCAGTTTACAATGAGGATTATATAGCCTCTGTACAATCAATCACTAGGAAGCAGAGAGCAAGCCTGGAGAAAGCTGAGGCATTCAGTGCCCCAAGGCCCCCAGGAAGCTGACTTCTTTGAAAACAGTCAATTTTCTATTCCCTGGTCTTGCTCAGCATGAGATTTGCAGTTTCCATGGTGTTTGTTCTCCAGCAAAGGCCTGGTGAGCCTACTGTCAATTTTAGAGTTAGGCATAGGTTCGTCAAGGGGCAGAGTTGGCCCCAGACTGAAATATGATGCAGGTTCCAGACAGGAGATAGTGTGGATTGGGACTGCCTGTGTCAGTCAGTGTAGCATGCTCTCCCAGGTACTCCAAAATAGTAACAGATATCCCCAATGGGCTGAGATGTCCTGCCTTCCCAATGCACACTGGTTCACACACAGGCAAGAGGGCTGACCAAATGAAGCCAGGAATGACACATCAATCAAGGCCTGGGAACATTGTTCAGGCACAGTCTGCAGACATGCAGATGTTAAGTAGAGACTTGCTGGTGGATGGGTGTTGGAATATTTCCCCTTTTCCAGCTGCCTTCTGGAGTTTTGTCACAGAAACCTTTTGTCACAGAAACCTAGCTGATCTTTGACCCGCAGATCTAAGGTGCTAGCCAGGCTTGATTTGACATTGTAGATTCCAGGCTGCAGCCCAGCCTGGTCTTTGGGATGTAAATCCGAGTGCTTTCAGCCCAAAGAAGGCTTCGGTTTTGGTTTTGTATCTTCTTTGGGGGGGGGGCGGGGGGGCGCCTAGATTAACGGCCTGCAGATACAAGAGAATTATGTTGCCTCAACGTTCTTCCTGTAAGATCTTTTGGTGCCTTTGGTGACGTCAATGTATTGCACCCTTTGGAAGGGCCATGATCAATAAAAGGGGTTCGGAGAGAAGGTGAGGGGGGGAAAGTGTATAGAGGGGAAAAAGTGTATAGAGGTGGGAAAGTGTACAGGGGCAGAAAGTGTATAGAGCGGAAAGGAGTAAAGAGAGGACGGAGAGTGTATAGAGGGAAGACTGGAATAAACTGCAAGTGAGACCAACCATCATGGCTCCGTTCCTTCCTTCGCCTGCCACATCTTCGCCATCAACCTCCCCGGGGTGGGGGAAGTGGCCAGAGGCTACCGAACTTGGGTGGCGGGAGAGACAGCTGCTGCCCTAGGCCCTGTGCCTGGCTCGGTGCGGTGAGGCGTCCCTTCCCTCGTCCGCGCCTTTTCTTTTTATTTTTATACAGATGGGGACCTCCAGCAGCAGGAAGGTTTATGAACCAGAAAGGAGGCAAGGGAAGCCTGAAGGGGGTAGACCCAGCAGAGGGCAGAGAAGGTGTCTTGGGGAGAGTGGCATGAACTCTCTGGGTAAAGTCACCATTGACTGGGAGGCTCCCACAGCTCTTCACGCCAGGAAACGTGGGCATAGCTGTGTGTCCGATACTTTAAGGACATGGTCACCAACTTGAGCTTATTGGTTTCTCACAAAGAGCAAAGCTCTGGACACAGGTTGTTGTATCTGACAGATGAGAGCACAGAGTTTCCCTAAGGTCAAGGGAACTGTCCCAGATGGCACAGTTGGTGAAGAGAGCAGGCCTGGCTTAGAGCACAAGCAGAGGCTCAGGAGACCCCCCTGATTCTCTGTTTGGCTTCTAAGTGCCATTCTTTGCCTTTATCTTGGTACACCCCGAGTTTAGCATGGAATCATGATGAAAGGTGGAAATTCCGAAGTAACTAGACACAGTCAGGCATGCAAGACAGTACATAAATGGGCACTTGCAATCCAGTTCTTCCCACTGAGGTGGACAGCCTGGTGATGTGCCATGAGTCCAGTTTCACCTTGCACAGCTCTGAGTGTTGCTGACTAGGGAGTTCCTGTCCCTTGCCATTTTTTCCTCTACTTGTCTACTCTTTTCTTCTCCTCCCATGCTTTCTTCTTCTTTTATCCCCCTCCTTCCTTCTGTCCCCCAGCCACTCTCACAAACTCACTCTTTGGGTGGAATATTGGGGACTGTCTTAGCTAAGTGTTAGATTCCATTTTGAAGAAGACCAGAACGCCAGCAGTTTTCCTGTATCTGTTTGTGTGAAGCAGGGATGGGAGCAGGTTTTAGAAGTAGAAATAATTTACAAAAATCAGTTCTGGAACCAAATTGAAGGCAGCTTTCAAGAGCTAGAGAGGTGGACACTGAGCAAGAAGGATGCAACGTCCAGGTGTCTGGAGCAGAGAATCAGTGAGACACAGTGTGAGAACTAACTCGAAGTGAACCTTGTGTCCCTGGATGCAACTCTGATCAATGGGAGGCAATGGCCATGGGGCACCTTCTATTTTGGGAAAACGGACCTCAGGGACAAAGGAAACTCTTTTTGTTGTTTTTATTCTTTATTTTCTTTCTGTATTATATTTTTCAAAATGTTATTCATAATAATTGATATTATGGAGAGTCTCTTGCCTGCACACCTGGCTGTCTTCCCTGGGGCCCCTCGGAGGGGATGGGCTCCACTTCCCACCCCACCCCGAGCAGAGCTCCCGGCGGCCGAAGACCACCGGAACCTAGATGCTCAAGGCCCCTCTCCACACGTTGAAAAGCCTGATGCATGAAGGTACCGACAGAGGAACCCAGGTGTGTGTAATCCCATCAACAGCCAACATCCAGAGACTTAAAAGTGAGCTCCCAGAAGCGTGCGTTGCTTCATGGCCGCGCGATATCTTGTAGCTTACTTCTCCCTCTGGGAGAAACTGGCAAACTTCTGAGAGTTTCCTGCCCACATGGGACAGCCTTGCAAGCTTCCCATGGTGTATTCATATGCTAAATCCAGTAACAAGCTGGATCCCATTCCCCTGACCCTGAAAGAGCCTCCAGTGTGACATCATTGGGAGGGCCTAGTCGAGAAAGACTTCTAAGATCTCAGGGAAAGGACGAATGGAGAGGTTACTGAGCCCGCTCAAGAAATCGATGATTAATGGGATTTCATGATTGTGAATAATTGATAACATCCAATATTTCAACACCAATCCCACCACCACTATACCTTACCATCACCATTGTTTTGAATTTTCCCACCACCAATCAAGCCTGCCCCACATGCAGATGCTAGATAATTTATTTTGTATTGCTTATTATGGATAGCATGAGATGTTGCATGGCTGTGTGCTCCTGGAATTCTAAAATTTTAAATAATTGAGGTTTGGAGATAACTCTACAGTGAGTTTCTCGGTTCTGAGGTTAAGGTTGTGTCTCTAGATCATGGCTGTTAATGGACTTAAATGTCACCTGGAGGCAGTTCCGTGGACATGACAACTAGGAACCCTAAAGGGGCATGGAGATGGAACGGATCAACCTGTAATTGATCCTTGAGGCCTGGAGTTTTCAGTCAATGATCCTACATACCTGGGTTTTTCACTGGGTTCTGGAGATTTGTGGTCACTGGGATTCAGATGGGGCAGCTGGAAGGACAATGCTTGCTCCCATCTGAGGCACCCCAGTGAAATTGGGCTGGCGCAAAGTCCAAAACATCTCTGGGGAAGCTGCTCAGTTCCGAGATTCATTTGTGAGTTTCCAAGGATACTCTTTGGGGGTAATGCTGTTTGTTCACAGAATGAAATGAGCATCCACATGAAGGGAGGACTTGGTGTGGTGGAAAAACTCATCTTTGGATAAAGGAGCAAGAAGGGGAACCATAAAAGAAAGTGAGCAAGAGGTGACCGGAAAAATTACCAGGGGAAGTTACCACAGGGATCCTGTGAGTCACGGAAAGCAGTGAGAATATGAGCATAGAGCACAGAAGAATTTCAAACAAACAAGAGACATCATTTGGGTTACATTTTAGAAATGTGCAGGGCTTAGATTTGGGATTAGGCAGGCAGGTAGATAGGAAAGGGCAATGGAATTCCTAGAGGATAGTGAACCCATCTAGCCCTAAGGCTGTCTGGGCCCAACTTGCGAGCATAGGAACCAAGACCTGATAAGACCTTTACCTGAAGCTAACCCAGAGAAGGTTGGACCCACCCTTCCAGATAAGATCCAATAGGAACAAAGGCCAGGAAAGGAATTTCAAAGAAGACCATTCACCCTCCTGACTCAACCCCCTTGACAACCACCCTAGCATTGGAGTTTTACCTAGCTAGAAAGCCCTACATGGGGTAGCTTGGGAATTACCCTATAAAAGCCACAATTTTGACAAAACCCCCAAATAGTTGAAATTACGACTCTGGATAAGAACTGTGTGCTGAAAACAGGTAAAGAAACAAACATGATAACCTCTTAGTGATGTAGGCAGATAGATAGGGAAAGGCCCTGGGCAATTAAAATTAAAATTTAATAAAGTCTCTGGGAAGGAGAATCTTAAGACTTGTAGATTCAAGAAAACAAAAGACCCGGAGGAAACCATCAGCAGACTCTGAGGATAATGGACCCCTCCCCATGAAGTTCCCCACAGAAAACCATCACCACCCCCAACCTCCCTGGTAACCTTAGCAATGAACTTTTACCTGGAAAGAAACCCCACGTGGGGGCAGGTTGAAGAAACCCTATAAAAGACACCTTGAACAAAGGAAGGGTGGGCATATGCTGCCTGAGCCCATGTGCTGCTTGAGCCCACATGGCTGAGAACATGTGTTGCCCGAGCACATGTGTCGCCCACATCTCTTCTCTTGAGATGTGTACTTTCATGCTTTCATATCTAGTGCTAGGATGTGTGTAGAGCTCTCTCCACCCTTCGAGAAGCCCTTGGAGAAGCTCTCTTGAGCACGTTATTGTTTTTTTTTTCCCTTTACCTTGATTGCATTCCATATTTTAACACAAAACTCGCTATTGTTGTTGGAGTTTCCCCCCCAAAAAAGACAGCCCTACTGCCAAGGAAGCATTTGATAATTAGTTTTCCATTGCTGGGAATGAAGAGATATGAAGTCCTGCTGTTCCAAGTACATAACTCTTTTTTCTTTTTCTCCTTCCCGTTCCACCAAGTTTGTGCTTATTTAATAGTTCTCATAATATGGCGGACACCACGCCACCCAAAAAGGGAAAAAAAAATGAGAAAGAAGGATATTTCCTGTCTTCAGCGGGCATGGGGGTATGGCTTAGTTCACAGTCTAGAGACATGGATGCAAGCAGTTTCTGGGACCAAAAGTAGTCTTGTTGGCCTCTGGATCCTAGTCGATCAGCAGCAAAGTGGCCGCACAAAAGTGTGGCCACCTGGATCGAATCTCGGCAGAGCACACGCCGGAATTGGCCCCAGCCCGAGACTGCCCAAGCGTCTCGCTGTTCCAAGTACATAATTATTTTTTTTTCTCCTTCCTGCACCACCAAGTTCGTACCTGCTTAATAGACCTCATAATATGGCAGATGCCATGCTGCTTCTCCCTGAAAAGGGAAAAAAAAAAAACGGGAAAGAAATAGGGAGAAAGAAGAATATTTCCTCTCCTCGGCCGGCGTGGGGCTATGGCTTAGTTCACAGTCTAGAGACATGGCTGCTACTTTGATTACCTTCAATATTTCAACAAAAAACCTCACTATTATTGTTTGGAGTTTACCCCAAAAGTCAGACCTACTTAAAAGGAACTGTTTATGCTGACAATTAAGAGATATTAGGTCGCATGGCCACTGTTGCGGCCACGTGGTTTTGGATTTCTGTATAAAATCCAGGGAAAATTCTGCCAGAAATTTCATCACTGCAAGCTTTTATTTCCCTTTTGTGGTGCTCATAAGATGGAAAAGCCTGAAGAGAGAAACCCTACCCCCTGGTGCCACATGGGGCAGTGGCTCAGTTCACAGTCTAGAGTAATTTCTAAGAGTTGCTGGTGTCCAAAGTAGTATAGTTGGCCTCTGGGATCATGCTCGTGCAGCAGCGGAAAGGCCACACACATGTGGCTGCTGCGCTTAAATCTTGGCAGAGGGCGGGGCCGGTGCCCCCACCCCCTGGGATCTCCCACACGTCCCGCAGCAGCCGGCTGGTACCTCCATTTTGTGCTCAAAAAGCGGTGATCACCATGATGTGCCCGGAAAGGAAGGGTTGAGAGAGAGAAACCCTTCCCCCCACCCGGCGCCGCATGGGGCAGTGGCTCAGTTCACAGTCTAGAGGCATTTCTGTGAGCTGCTGGTGTCCAAAGTAGTTCATCTGGCCTCCGAGATCATGCTTGTCTTGAGCATGTTATTCTTACTATTCTCTCTCCCACTTATCCCTTCCTCCTTCTCTCAGAAACCTCTAAATAAAATCTATTTACTTCACTGCTTGTCTACTCCTGAAATTCTTTTCCGTGAGCAAGACAAAAACCCAGTAACCCTGGGTCCCCGGTGGTAGAGGCGGTTGGGGAGAAAGTGACCGTCTTTCTCCTCTCTGCTTCATGTAAGTCACCCGTGGGGCCCACGAACATCATTAGTAACTGTATTGCAAACCCCAAAAAGGGGAGGGGTGAGAGAGAGAGAGAGAGAGAGAGAGAGAGAGAGAGAGAGAGAGAGAGAGAGTAGCAAAATGCCTGCCACAGAGACGTAGAGACAGGCTTGGGGGTGGGGATGGTGGGTAGGAAGCTAGGGACATAGATGGATAGATGGTGGAAAATGTGCACTGGTGGAGAAATATTGTACAGCTGAAACCCGACCATGAACAGTCTTGTAACGATATCTCACAATGAGTCCATTAAAAAAAATTAAATTTTTATAAAAAGCCACCTTAAACAAAGAAAAGTGCATATGCTGCCCAGGCCCATGTACTGCTTGTGCCCATCTGGTTCAATACATGTGGCACCGGAGCATATGTGTTGCCTGCATCTCCCCTCTTGAAATGTGTACTTTCATATGTAATGCTGGAATGTGTGTAGGGACTCTCTTCTTCTTTGGAGAAACCTGCATCATCTCTTGAGAGCATTATGCTCTCTCACTTTCTCTCCCTACTTTCCCTTCTTAAAAGCCTTCAAATAAAATCTGTTTTACTTCACTGCTCTTCTACTGCTGAAATTCCTTTCTGCGGAAAAAGACAAAGTCCTTGAAAACCCTGGGTAAGGCCTAGGACTGATTTTCCTTTCCTGCAAAGAGCAATTTCTCACTCCAACCTGCGCCTGTAATTCCCCCAAGAAATCGGGTTGTGGGGATCCACTCCCGTGCTGAGAAAACCAAGTAGATGTCAGGTAGCTTGATGGTCACCTCTTGGGACTGGCAGGACTCAGGTCTATGCAGTGTAGAGGCTTATCACAGACTTTATCAGTACTAGTCTTCCCAGCCGGTCCCAGGGTGTCAGAGGTGGCTTGGAAGAAAGTCACCATCTCTCTCCTTTCTACCTCACATAGCCATCTGTGGGGACAGCTAACTTCATACTGAACAATAAGTAGGAAGATAGAAGTGACCAGTATGTTTCAATGACAATCTGGATCCACATGATGTGGCCAGGATTTAAAAAGTAATGGTAAAGATGGGAATAGAAAAAGACTGAGCTACAGCCAGGAGTTTCTAAAAGGGGTGCTGTTTACTAAAGTGGGAGAAGATTGGATGAAAATAGAGTTAAGGTTCTTTTGGGGAAGATTTAAATTACAGCCATTAAAGCCAAGGTGGAATGTCAGGAGGCATCGGATGTGTGATTCTGGATCAGCATCCATGGCAAAGCAAGACTTAGCTTAGTAGTGAATGCTGTCTCTTATCTCTTTAGTACTTGGCTTTGCAGCATTGGGAAGATCTACCATCCCCACCTTTATGCAGGCTGAGTCCTAAAAAGATCAGAAGAGCAAGAGTTTTAGAAGAGAACTGAGGTGAGTGTAAGGAGGTCAGCGAACATTGTAATCAGTGTCAGAGACTGTTAAATGCATCAGGCTTGGTTATACATCAAGAAGGCTAAAGACTTGAATATTCTCTTTCAATTTGGCTAAAGGAGGTAGTTGTTCTCCATACAAAGGGGCCACAGTGGATGGTTATCAAGATGTTGAAGTGAGAGTTGGAGTGAGAATAAGAAAGAAAAGAATGACACAGTCATTAGTAAGGATATGGTAGCAACTTCAGAAAGGTCATGAGGTATTCAGAGTTTTCCCTTCCTTTAATAAAATGGTAAGAATCACATCATGATTATAATCTTGTAGAAAGTAGATAAAGAAGAAATGACTCAAAACTTCAAAATGTGCCAGGATAATTGTAGATGCAGAGCCTGCACAGATAGAAGTATCAGGATGTGTGAGTAGTGCACAATAGAGGCTTTGAATGCAAGCTTGATATCTTGAATATGGAAGGCAGAGAACAGCAGTTGATTGGAACAGTTGTAGGTTGGAATAATTAGGAATTATATTCTGACTACTTTTGTATTATCAATGAAGCAAGAAATAAAGTCATGAGTTGAGTAGGGAGGAATGAGGTAAGAGTAGAGATCTGGGGAGAAATGCCACCTCCAAGAGGAAAGAGATGTTGGAGACTGGAGAAAGTAGACAGTGAGTAGGGCAACATGGTTGAACTATCAGTACTGAGGTTTTACTTTAGGTATTGATCTGGTTATTAAGTTAAAATGAGAAGGCTAGCACAGGGGTGAGTGTGTGTGTGTGTGTGTGTGTGTGTGTGTGTGTGTGCGTGTGCATGTGCACGTGCTGTATTTCCAATAAAATTCTGTGATGATTTTTAATTTATAAAGAAGAAGAATAATCTGGTACCCAGGTGATTGTTTCTCAGGTAAACTTTGTGGCCAGAATATGGAAAAAGGGAACTGAAAGCATTTACATGGATGAATCACCTAATTATATAGGTAAGATTATTGAGAAAGGGTTATGCAGAATGGAAAAATGGTGGTTCCGGTGGGGTCAGAGGTGAATTCTAATGGAAGTTTTGAGATGAAAAATCCAGAAAGATGCAGAACCTATAGTGTGAGTTCAAGTGTGGGTGTGTTCTGTGGCCCAGAACCATTCCCACAGCTTGCCAACAGCAACTGATGAGTGAAGGAATGAATGAACAGGGCCACAGGCTGTTTGGTAATCAGTGACTGTTTATTCAAGTGTCACACAGTGTTAATTATACAGAAATCCTGAAGGATGAAGGTATACATAGGTGTGGTTGAACAATACCATAACAATAAACAGATGTAAAGCCCTTCCTTGAGGGGAAGTTCTGGGAGATTAACTCAAGGACAAAATCTCATCTAAAGATTCGCACTTTAGGTTACTAGGAGATCCTCTCAAAGGCAGAATTCCATTTGAGGATTTATTGCTTTCTCTTTAGCTAGTAATCCATTTAAACAATCAAATTAAATTTACTTCTTACCAATATTTCTAGTCACTTTGTATGAACACAAGTAAGACATGTGTTAAGCTGATAGGGTGGCTCTTCCTGGGGACATTCTAAAGGACATGATTTTTGGACATCCAGGCACTGGAGACAGACATCACTGTTAATGATAATAAGATCTTATCCATAGCTGTGAACTGAAGGGTTCATAGAAGAGGAGCATCTCATTGAGAGGGAAGAGGTCAAAGGAATAAGAGCAAGTCCTGCAGGGACTGTAACCTGGACTTTGAAGTCACCTGCAGTGAATGATGATAGGAAAGCTTCCCATGAGTTCAGTGTTGGATTAGAAGATGCAATACTAAACCAAAATTCTCCAAAAGTAGAGAGAGAGTATGGGGGAAATTATCTACCATGGAGGCAGGGGGAGAGTGGGAATGGGGGGTATACCAGGGATATTGGAGGTGGAGAATGTGCACAGGTGGAAGGATGGGTGTTTGATCATTATATGATTAAAAATAAAACATGAAATCTTTGTAACTGCATCTCACAGTGATGCAATTAAAAAAAAAAAGAAGATGCAATATCCTTGATGCTGGAGCAGAACTGCATAGAGTAGGAGTGAGAAGTTCTATAAGCAGACAGCACTTGCTTTAAGGAATAGGGAGATTTGGTAGGAGAAGGGAAGGAAGATGCTGTGATGGAGCTTTCTGAGGAACAGGTACGGCGGTGTTCCACCTGTAAAGTGTGGACAGAAAATATAAAGCACTTGAGAGGGAAAGTACCTTCTGGAGATCCATCATTCATTAAGTCACGAAACTTAAAGAAATATAAGATAAGTGAGGGAGATTCGGGGAATTCAGATGTTAACAGTCTGCACCATTCAGGAACATAATCAGGTTACAGGTTTTCAGAATTCTCATGAGGTTAGAAAGAAGCTTGATATCCATGAACTTAGCCTGCCAGGTTGAGGGTGTAGTTTGAAGAACACAGCCCGTACTATGACATCAGCAAGAACTGGATTAAACTGTGATTATAGGGTGATATTTTAGTTTATGCAGCTCTAAACTTGTGATTCTTTTTCTCCTTATGAATGGACACTAACAAAGGGTGTATATGCAAAGTTTTTGTTAAATGACACACTTCCTGTTTTAAAAATGAGTCACAAAACTCAGAAAAAAGAAGTAAAGCTATATCAGGGTTTTGAATATAGGTACAATGAGCTTCAAATATTGTTTTTGCCTCATTCAAATTTCCTCAATCCCAGAGGAGGGGCCATCATCTCTGAAGTGATATAATTTATGACTATTAGCTCCTTCCCAAAGGTTCAGATAATTGCACAACAATTTTCATGAACACTGGGAATTGATTAATAATTTCCTTGGAATATTATTTTGCATTGGGAGGACAAAACTATGGCTGGTTCACCAACTGAAATGCTTTGAGTAGGTGGCATATGCTGCACACTTGCACAGGCATTTTATAAATGATCTCACTGGTTTCCATGTGTGTGAAAAGAGGATCTACATGCCCAGAAACCATGTGATTCATGCAGTACACAATCTAATAAATACTGGAAGTAAGAGATATCACAGGAATTGGCCTTCAGACAAAGTTCTTAATTCAATAAAAATTTTGGTGGTGGATTATGGGGCCAGATTCATTTACAAGGATCTAGTAAAAAGGTGGGCAGAGTGATATAGCACAGCAGGTAGGGTGTTTGCCTTGCACGTGGCCGACCCAGGTTCGCTTCCTCCATCCCTCTCGAAGAGCCTGGGAAGTTACCGAGAGTATCCCACCCACAGGGCAGAGCCTGGCAAGCTACCCATAGTGTATTCGATATTCCAAAAACAGTAACAACAAATCTCACAATGGATAAATTACTGGTGCCCTGCTCAAGCAAATCGATGAACAATGGGAAGACAGTGCTACAGTGCTACTGTACAGAGGCAGAGCAATTCAGTTGTTTGCCATGGAGGCAGGGGGAGAGTGGGAAAAGGGGGGGTATACCCGGGATATCAGTGGGAAATGTGCACTGGTGGAGGGATGGGCGTTTGATCATTGTGTGATTGTAACCCAAACACAAAAGTTTGTAAGCATCTCACAGTGATTCAATAAAAATTTAAAAAAATGTTTCAATTGATCTGACTCAGTCACCCAGTTCTAGCTCTTTTCACTCTGTCCTCTCAGAGACCCATGGACACTCTGCAGAATTCACAGCCTAGTCATCTCGGTCCATTTTGTGAGAATCCCCCACTCACCCCTGCTGCACCTTCCAACATGCTCAGGCTGTATGTTGCACCCGAAGCAGATCCCCTGACTTTGCATCTTAATTGACTATATACACTCCCATTTCATGAAGGTGATGAAAGATAGCTCCTGATTCCTCTTTGTATCTTCACTGTCTGCTGTAGTGCACCTGTCTAGCTAAATAAATTAGTAACTGCATTCACATAGTGCAGCTATGTGTCAGTTATACAGCATGAAACTTGTTTATTTGGGGGGAAAATAGAAGTTATTCAGCAATTCTAAGCACCCTTTTAATCATGTTCTAAACAAGACAATAACATCTACCTCTTAGAACTACTATGTGATTTAAAGTAAGCAACTTTATAAAGCAACTTGGGGGGAGTGTCAATCAGTCATTTATATAGTAACGGCTTATCAAAAGCTAGTTAGCTACCTCCTTTCCCATGGGAGTCCCAGGTTATCTTTTACTTTTGTGTTTATCTCCCTGTGGCATCAAACAAACTCACGGGTAAGAGTCAAAGTCTGAGATCCCATTCTTTGACATGTTGCTGACCTCAGGAATATCACACAATTTCTAGGTTTTTTTCTAAAATTCCTTCTGGGTGGATAATGACCCCCACTTCTACTTTCCCATGGACATAAGGCAGAAAAGGAAGGAAAATGCACCCAGGAACACAGAAATTCTTTACATATGCAGTGCACATCACCTCACTGTTTTTATTTTTTGGTTAATTTTGAAATCTGTGTTTTCCATTGGTGGTGTCATTTTCTCTTTTGGTCCGTGTATCCTGGTGTTCTACCTTTACATTAGAGTGTGCCACACTGCCGAGCTCACAGTGAGGTCGTCATGGCTTCTGCACCATGCCCAGCTCAGTATTCATTACAGGGCTTTATGTAATACACTTCTGGTAAGCTGCATGGAAACTCTGAAAGGTTATATAACTGACACTTCATTAGAGTCTAAATATGTTTTATTTATTGCTATTTACTCCACTGCTTAATGCTGCTTTGGGAATGCTTCATCTGTTCAGCATCATGGAGCAACAAGATGCTGTTTTTACATGAATTTTGAAGATAACTAAAGTTCAATAATTTGAATAGCAAAATGTACATCCACACATCATTATGAATTTTGAATAGAAATATTTATAATTTTTATACAGAATATGAGAAACATGTTTTGGTCTTTGATAGTATTTCTGAATATCAATTATTCCATGCTACCAGACATCCATTTTCAGCTGGAGTGACAGTACAGTGGGCAAGGGTGCTTGCCTTAGAGTGGACAACTTTGTTGGATCCCTTGCACCCTATATAGTCCCCGGAGTCCTGCCAGGAATGATATCTGAGTGCAGAGCCAGGAGTAACCCTTCAGCACTGCTGGGTGTGCCTCCAAAACTAAAACAAAAAACAGACACTCAAAAAAAAAAATTCCATAGCTATGGAATTGTGGTAGGATGTGACTTTTCTCTAAGTTGCATTATTTCTGGATTTTCAGTGAGATATATTTTTTCTCAGTGAAGCCAGTGAAGTGGTAGGTATCTCAGAAACTTTTTTTTTCATTCAAAAAACACTTTTTTTCATTCAAAAACACTTAAAATTTTTTTTGGGGGGAGGGTCTACAACTCAGTGGTTCTCAGGGCTTACTCCCAGCTCTACATTCAGAAATCACTCTTTGTGGTGCTTGGGGAATGATATGGGGCCTCAGAGATCAAACCTTGTGAGGTTTGATCAAACCTGTAAGGCACACACCTTATATTCTGTACTATCTTTCTCCACTCCAAGCCCCTTATTTTCTTTTTTCCTTTTTTATTTTTTGCATATTTTGGGTCTCACCTGGCGATGCTCAGGGGTTACTCCTGCCTCTGCACTCAGGAATTACTCCTGGTGGTGCTCCAGGGACCATATGGGATGCTGGGAATTGAATCCAGGTTGGCCGCGTGCAAGGCAAATGCCCTACCCGCTGTGCTATCACTCCAGCCCTCCCCCCTTATTTCTTTATGAGAAAAAAAGTAATGTATGCAAATTCATCAGTGAAAAGTATCTAACTACTCAGAGAATTATGGCTAACTTACTTGGAAAAAATTAAGTGATTTCTGTGGCAGAATAGAAAGGTGATGGGGAGAAGTACGGCTCAGGAAGTGCTTCAATAAATTAGTTATATCATAAAGGTTGACAAAGATTAAGAAAAGCAAAATCTGGGTGAATAGATTTAAGAGCGGGAAATGTGATTAAGGCCCAGGGTCATATCAGCCTAGTTTCAGAGCCACAAAGAGAATTCTCCAAACTGACTTTGCTGCTTAGCTTTGGAATAAGATTCACTTTCTTACAGTCAGTCACAGACATACTCTCTGACTCTTCGATGCTGCTGTGAGGCTATAGCAGAGACGGGAAAATGCCAACCTGTGTAGGGTTCTGGGTACCCAGATGCACTTTAGATCCTGGGACTCTCACTGAGACTAACACTCCAGGAATTCATGAGCTCAAGTCATAGTTTCAGTCTCCAAGTTTGGTTCCTGGCACTGTTTGTTTCATCAGCACCTCAAGATACTTTTAAAACTTTTGACTAGACTTTTTTGCTTCTCTGGGATATATTCCCAGCAGTGGTATTGCTGGGTCAAATGGAAGCAGAATGTCTAATTTTTTTTGAGAATCATCCATATTGTTTTCCAAAAGGGCTGAACCAGTCGGCATTCCCACCAGCAGTGTAGAAGGGTCCCTTTCTCCCCACATCCTTCCTCTCCAACAACAGTTGCTTTTGTTCTTTTGGATGTGTGCCAGTCTTTGTGGTGTGAGGTGGTATCTCATGGTTGTTTTGATCTGCATCTCCCTGATGATTAGTGATGTAGAGCACTTTTTCATGTGCCTTTTGGCCATTCGTATCTCTTCCTTGGGAAAGTTTCTGTTCATTCTTCGCCCTATTTTCTGATGGGTTTGGATGTTTTCTTCTTGTAGAGTTCAACCAGTGCCTTATATACCCTTGATATCAGCCTCTCATCTGATGGGTATTGGGTGAATATCCTTTCCCATTCTGTAGAAAGTCTTTGTATTCTGGTCACTGTATCTTTTGTGGTGCAGAAGCTTTTTAGTTTAATGTAGTCCCATTTGTTTATCTCTGTTTCCACTTGGTTGACCAGTTGCATGTCATCTTTGAAGAAACCTTTAGCTTCAATATCATGGAGGGTTTTTCCGACCTTGTCTTCGATGTACCTTATGGTTTGTGGTCTGATGTTGAGGTCTTTAATCCATTTTGATCTGATTTTTGTGCATGTTGTCAGGATGAGGTCTAAACCCATTCTTTTGCATGTGATTGTCCAGTTGTGCCAGCACCATTTGTTAAAGAGGCTTTTCTTGCTCCACTTCACATCTCTTGCTCCCTTATCAAAGATTAGATGATCATACATTTGGGGTTGTGTGTATGGATATTCCACCCTGTTCCATTGGTCTGCGGGTCTGCCTTTGTTCCAGTACCATGCTGTTTTAATTGTTACCGCTTTGTTGTAAAGTTTAAGGTTGGGGAGGGTGATACCTCCCATCATTTTTTTCCCAAGAATTGTTTTAGCTATCAGTGGGCATTTGTTGTTCCATATGAATTTTAGGATTGCTTGATTTATTTATTTGAAGAATGTCATGGATATCATTATAGGGATTGTGTTGAATCTGTATAATGCTTTGGGGAGTATTGCCATTTTGACAATGTTGATTCTCCCTATCCATGAGCAGAGTATATGTTTCCATTTCCTCGTGTCCTCTTTTATTTCATAGAGTAGCATTTTATAGTTTTCTTTGTAGAGGTCTTTTACTTCCGTCGTTAAGCTGATTCCGAGGTACTTGATTTTCTGGGGCATGATTGTGAATGAGATTGATTTTTTCATGTCCCTTTCCTCTGCCACATTGTTTGCAAATAAGAAGGACATAGATTTTTGCATATTGATTTTGTAGCCTGCAACTTTACTGTAGAAGTCTATTGTTTCTAGGAGTTTCTTAGTAGAGGCTTTAGGCTTCTCTAGATATAGTATCATATCGTCTGCGAATAGTGAGAGTTTGATTTCTTCCTTTCCTGTCTGGATGCCCTTAATATCTTTTTATTGTCTAACAGCTATCACAAGTACTTCCAGTACTGTATTGAAGAGAAGTGGTGAGAGTGGGCATCCTTGTCTTGTGCTTTATCTTAGAGGAAATGCCCTTAGTTTTTCCCCATTGACGATAATGCTTGCGGTAGGCTTGTGAGAGATGGCTTTGACTCTCTTGAGGAAAGTTTCTCCAAAACCCATTTTGGTGAAGGATTTCATCATGAACGGATGTTGGATCTTGTCAAATGCTTTCTCTGCATCTACTGATATGATCATATGTTTCTTATCTTTACTTTTGTTGATATGATGGGTTATGTTGATTGATTTCCGAATGTTAAATCATCCTTGCATTTCTGGGATGAATCCCACTTGGTCATGATGTGTGTAAAAAACACAAAAGAGAAGAGGGCCCAGTGGGGCTCTATCTCTCCCGCTGCCCACATTCGGTAGTATCCAGCCACTTCCCCCACCCTGGGGAGGTTGATGGCGATGATGAGGCAGGCGAAGGAAGGAAGAAGGCCAAACTGGTTCCTCGATCAGTTTATTTCGTTCTCTCTCTCTGCTTCTCTTCTGGTTCTCGATTTCTCTCTGGATCTTCCTCTAATTCCCTTTCAGCCCCGCTCGCTCTCACTTCTTTCACCTTGTGCTCTGCTTATGTGTGTGCCACTGTGCTCTCTTCGTCTGTCTCTCTGCGTCTGTCTCTCTGCGTCTGCCTCTCTGCCTCTGCCTCTCTGTCTCTGCCTCTCTGTGTCTTCTGTCTTCTTCCTCTGTCTTCTTCCCAGTTGTGTAAAAACACAAAAGAGAAGAGGGCCTTTTTGATGAGTTGTTGGATCCTATTTGCTAATATTTTGTTGAGGATCTTTGCATCGGTGTTCATCAGGGATATTGGTCTATAATTTTCTTTCTTAGTGGTGTTCTTGTTTGCTTTTGGTATTAGAGAGATGTGTGCTTCATAGAAACTGTTTGGGAGAGTTCCTGTTTTTTCAATTTCCTGGAAAAGATTGACGAGAACTGGAAACTGGTCTTCTTTAAATGTTTGGAATATTTTGCACTTATATGTTCATTGTAGCACTGTTTACAATAGCCAGAATCTGGAAAAAAACCCGAGTGCCCTAGAACAGATGACTGGTTGAAGAAACTTTGGTACATCTATACAATGGAATACTATGCAGCTGTTAGAAAAATGAAGTCATGAACTTTGCATATAAGTGGATCAACATGGAAAGTATCATGCTAAGTGAAATGAGTCAGAAAGAGAGAGACAGAAATAAAAAGATTGCACTCATCTGTGGAATATAAAATAACAGAGTAGGAGACTAACATCCAAGAATAGTAGAGATAAGTACCAGGAGGTTGACTCTATGGCTTGGAAGCTGGCCTCACATACTGGGGAAAAGACAGCTCAGATAGAGAAGGGAATACCAAGTAAAATTTGGTTGGAAGCCACGCAAGGGAAGGATGATGCTTGCTGAATGTAGACTACAGACTGAACACAATGGCCACTCAACACCCCTATTGCAAACCACAACACCCAATTGGAGAGAGAGAACAAAAGGGAATTCCCTGCCACAGAGGCAGGGTGGGTTGGGGGGAGATGGGATTGGGGGGTGGGAGGGATGCTGGGTTTATTGGTGGTGGAGAATGGGCACTGGTGAAGGGATGGGTTCTCGAACATTGTATAAGGGAAACATGAGCACGAAAATGTATAAATCCATAACTGTACCTTCACGGTTATTCACCAATCAAAAAAAACTAATTATTAAAAAAAGAACTGTTCCTTGTAGTAAGCAGAAACTTTATAACCAAATCTATTTCTTCCCTTTTTCTGATAATCTTGTTTTTATTCTAGAGACTCCTTCATCTCTTGCCTTCCTGCTCTCTGATAATTAGATGTCAGCATATCTTCTACTGCTAACATTCTTCACAGAGTGCCTCTTGTCTGGGTGGTAAAGAAGAGTCAAAGGATGGGAGTGCATGCTTTGCATGCTCCACGTTTGATTTCTGGCACTGTATTGTCCCATCAACACTGTGACTTACTTTTAAACCTTAACGTTCATTGAAATATTTTTTCTTTTCTTTTTGCATAGAAGTACTTTTCTATTTATGTTTATATTGGAAAAATGATTTTATGTACTCTAAATTTTATGATTTTATGTACTCTAAAATCATCACTTTAAATAGATAATATGTGGGAGAAGTCTCGAGTTGCATTCCAAGTAGAATCAAAGGGAGGTCAGAGTAACCTTAAATTGCTGTGAGCTGCATGTGGAGTGGCACTAAAAGGACATATTTCTCATACAACTATTGGTGCCACAACTTTCTCACTGTTGCAAAAATCTGTGCTTGCTAGTAGCTATGGTTATCATTTGGAGATACAGAACAATAATACCATATGTGCTTTGCATAACAACTTGGAAACCAAGGTCTGGGTTTGATTTGTAAAGAGTTGTTTTATTGTTGTTGCTTTGTTAGTTGGTTGCATTTGAAATTTAATTAATATGTGTCACTAAAAATAAACTACCATCTTTCCACTCTTAGAAATGTTGGAGATCCCTTAAATTCATAATTTTATACCTCAAATGCTTCCCTTAAAGTTGAGGTGCTTTTCCCATATGCCAAATATCCTGCACTACCTCTTGTCTTCCAAATCCATTATTTTTCTCCCAGTACAACCTGATTGATCCAGAGCCAGGAGGCAGCATGGAAGCATGTTGGCATATCTGTCCCCAAGCATCTGTGGCAGAGTCAGGAAGAGGTTGCTCAGAGACCAGTTGGGGTTGCTCATTTTGACTGCAACGTTTGAAGTCCCTGAAGCTAGTGTCCTCAAAGTGGCTGGGATGAATTGTCTATGGCTCTTGCATTAGATAATCATGAATTACAATGAGATCTTAGCCATGGAATCCTCTGGAAAATTCATTAATTTTCAGTTATTTTGAGATTTGTATAAAAGAATGCAAACAAATGGCCAGTTAGACCTTGTCATTTGATGGATGGCATGTTTCCTTTGGGGCTTCTTCTTTATTTTTATAATACTTAATTTTTTTATTTCTGTATTATCAAAAAATTATTCACAGATCTTTTAAGAAAGAGAGGACTGAAATGTATGCTGGTGAAGGGATGGGTATTGGAACATTGTATGATTGTAACCCATGGAGCTCTATGCATGATCCCTGCTGGAATGCCACGCATGATTCCTGATGGACATCGCCAGCTGTTTTACAAGTTTCGGACAGAATGGCATTAACTGGGCATGGAGAAACTGTGGCAGCGGCCACAGCATCGCTTCCTGCCCTGGCCAGGCCAAGTCACAGCGTTGTCAGACATAAAGCCTAGTGGCAGTGTGCACAGTGGCTCATCCACTGTGGGGTGCTGTCAGCCAACCATTGGGTGACCTGGAACTCAGCGCAGGTGTTCGACTGGCACAGACCCTCCGCGATAGGGTCCTGCTGTGCCAGCTGTTCAAAAACCTCCGGGCTCACTCCATCAACCTCAAGGAGATTAACCTGAGGTCACAGATGTCCCAGGTGCCGCCCAGAGATGCACGCAGGTGTGTGTTTGTCAGTGTGCAGATCTTTATAACATGCCAGTCGACCAAAAGCTTACATTTGGTAGACTGGGAACACCTGTGAAGGTGATTAGAGGCCACCCCAAAAGCCTCCGTCCCTCTCGGAGAGCCCGGCAAGCTACCAATAATATCCCACCTGCACGGCAGAGCCTGGCAAGCTACCCGTGGCGTACTTAATATGCCGAAAACAGTAATAGCGACAGTGCTCATTCCCCTGATCCTGAAAGAGCCCCCAATACACCACCGGGCTACAATAGCACGCGACAGGGATGAGTGGAGACGTTACTGGCGCGCACTCGAGTAAATCGATGAGATGACAGTAATAATGATGATGATGATTGAAACCCAATCATTAAAACTTTGTAACTATGTATCTTATAGTGATTTATTTATTTATTTATATTTTGCTTTTGGGGTCACACCCAGTGATGCTCAGGGGTCACTCCTGGCTTTGCACTCAAGAATTACTCCTGGTGTTGCTCAGAGGACCACATGGGATGCTGGGGATCGAACCTGGGTCGGCCACATGCAAGGCAAATGTTCTACCCGCTGTACTATTGTTCCAGCCCTAAGTGATTTAATTTAAAACAAATCATAATGAGAATTAAATTAATTTAATTAAACACAGACCAAAAAGGCAGGTATCTTAAGGCTTTGAATTTTTTCCTCCAGGCTATCCTGCTGCTTGGTCTGGCTTTTATTTTGGGACACTGCACTAATAGTAAAGGTAGTAGCACTGAAACTCAGAGACCAGACTAATGCCTAAAGAACATGCCATATGGGGTCTTATATGTTCTTAACCTACCAGATCCTAGCCACAAATATTGCTTTAAATGTTGACAAAGCAGGAGGCTGGGGCTGGCACTTAACACTAAGAAATTCCCGATGGAGGTAGTGTTGTCTTTAGGGAAAGTGGAGGAGAGAGGAAGATGGCATCACATTTGATGTCTGAGCTGATGAAGAGCAAAGAGGAAAGACTGCTGGTCCCTGAGAAATCTCTGGGTTAAAAGAGTTGTGTTCTACAACAGAGCTTAAGTCTGCCTGGCTCCACCTTTATCTATGAGTTTCATTGTCCCATGTCCTCCCTCTCCTGCCCTGGAAGACCCTGCTGCTTCCAGAAAATCTCTTTTTATATTCTCTTTAGCACAGAGGTGAGAGGGTGACATTTGAAAAAAAAATTCCTCCAGGAATTCTAAGGGAAGACTATAAAGGAAAAGATTACAGGTTAAAAATAGGCTTCCAAAATAGCCCTTCTTGAGTTGTCACAACTTCTGGAGCAAGCTGTCTGGTCCCTTTCCCATGCTCTCTTCTCCCCTGTGTGTACAGAATCAGTTACTGTAACAGGCTCTACATTTTTATACCCAGGAAGGTGTCTCTACCTGACCTTCACAATCACACCTGTATTGTATTATCTTGTGGATCCCAAGTGGTCATTTAACCTCCCAGGTCTTGGAATGAACCTTGATCTCGGTCAACTTCACCAAAAGTTAGTGTTGGCTTTTCCTGTTGCATAAATTTTTCTGGGATCTTTCCCCTTGATTCTAATTTCTAGCACAAAAAAAAATCCCATGGTAATATCACTGTGCATTTTCTAACATCTTCAAGGATTCATGACAACATAATAACATTAAAAGGTTCAGTTGGGGAAAATTTTCTACATAGGGAGAGTGGAAGTAGGAAAATATTCCTATGCGAGTCTCCAGGATAATGGTCTAGCTCAATCTACCCCTGAAACATAGTTATTGAGGGTTCTCTCCTCTATAAAACAAGGACGCAGTGAGTGATTTGCTTAAGTTGATTTTGATAAGGCAACTTGTCTTAACTGTTGTTTCTTGGGTTGCAAGAACCTAAGGAGTCTATCATGCATAGGACTTGCTTAAAGACAGATGCCAAATTATGAAGAGCCTCATTGGTTCTGCAGGTTATTCACTTTTCAGGGATTCTGGCGTGTATATCTTTGAATGACTCTTCTGAAGACTCTCTGAGGGTCCCACTGATCAAAGGCCTCCTGACCTTACTGTAGCCTACTCTGCAAAGTTTATCTTTTGTCTCTCCTTATCTCTGGGTCTCCTCACTTTTTTAACTCTACACAGCCAGGAGGGTACTAGGCACAAAGGAACCCTCTAGTTCCTGGGTTCTTGGACAATGAGGGGCATGTATTTCTAATTACAAATGAAGCCATCTGAAACAGTGGTGACTCTATTTAACAAGTCTTCTGTAATTATTCTCCTTTAATTATTGTCCTGGGAGTGGACTGTACACAGTAAAGCACCACTTCACTTTCAAACAAATATATTTGGGTACTTCATGTCATGCTCTTGGTTGTTGGGTGTGTAAGTTAAAAATAAAATAAAGTCAAAGTTGTAGTTATAAGTGCATGCTAGCTCTTCAGGCACATATAATTGATAAGAAATATGAAACATTTGGGGACCATTTGACCCTAGGGAACAGTTGCCGGTTGTTCCCCAGATACATTCACCTAGACATATTCAGACATGTATATGTCTCCTAGAGGAGTTTAATCAAAGTGTGCCTGATATCGTTCCCAGGAGTGATACTAGGTCAATTGTTGCAAGAATAATTTATCATACACATGTCCCAATCAAAAATCACTTGGCTTAAATCCCAATTGTTTGTAAGTCACCAAACTGAACTTGAACTTCAAACCCTGAGAGGCAAAACTGAGCAGAGTAAACTAGCCCAGTTACATCTAGACAACTAGGAACACAATTCAGGGGCTTCCTGGATTGTGTTGCCTGACTACAGACCTAATAAAACACTAAATAGATGCTTATATTTATCAATATTTGCTTCAACAAGGTCTTCTTCATTCTGGGATGACAGGGCAATGAATAGAGACAGATAATGGACAATAAGCACAGTACTTAAGTTAGTGATACAGCACTAGGTGGTACTTTGATAGGAAATAAAAAGACAAGATGGAACAGGGCTTAGAAGTGCCAAGGGTATTCAGAATTCATTCTGGCATTGGCCTCAAAGAATAAGTGTGGACTCTGATGGCATTATATACAATGTAGCATTTGAAATTGAGTGGGAAGCAGGGAATAATAAATCCAGCAGGGACTGGGGTATAGGGCAGAGGTGGTCAAGAGACCCCTATGGTAAGAAGGAGGCAGAGATGAAAAGGAGAGAGATAAAGTCAGAGATGCTAGTGCTCTGGATCTGTTGGAAGGACTTGGTCTTCTGTTCAAAGTGAAATGGGGACTTCTGGAGAGCCTGACAATAATTGCGGCAATAAAAGGATGCCCTTAGTGGCATGAGACAAGCCAGTTGGAAGAGAGGTTTATGCAGTGGCATCTATTGGAAGTTCAGAGTGGTGGTCTAGGGGTCAAGTCCAGGGCTTGAACTGAGATGTGGTGGTGGAGACATGAGGAAGGGACATGCCCTGGGAGTGTTTTGGTGGTTGAACCAGTAGGCATCTTGAGCTTCACCATAAGAAGGGTGAGCCAGGAAAATTCCATGCCTTAGTTGTGGAACAGTGAGAGGAGGCCATCATTGAAACAGAGGCATCTGTCCAAGTTCAGGCGTGAAAAGCTCTGCTAAGAGACCTTTGAGAAGCTGTATAAAGAACATTTCCATACTTGACCAGAATCTGTGCAACTATGGAATGACCATCATTTACCATAGGTTCCTTCTAATTTTTTCCTCAGCCTCCTCCATAGTTGCTAGAAAATGGGTAGGTATATGTTCTGATGACACTGTCCCAGTAGAAAGATTAGGTTTACTTTTTTCCATTTGCCAAAGTTTTTCTCCATGTGCCTGTAAGGCTCTACAGAAGAGGGTGTTCCTATTTTCTCCATCCCTCTCAGTGCAGTCCAAGTGCAGGGACACTGTTCAACCTTGCTAGTGCAAAGCTTATTTTGACAAGCTTGATTTATCAGTGCATCAATGATGCCACAGATGTCAGATATTTTATGCTACAAAACATACTCTAAGTAGATATTGGACTGTAAGGCTGTTTCTCCCTATAAGAAATGACCTAAACATTTCATTGAATAATCAATGATTTTTAAATTTTTTCTCTTGTGATTATTTGTTGAGAGCTGTGTGATAGTATTATGCATGATTTATTTCTATTTCAATGACTTAGGCTTAAAAATATCTATGAACTGTGTGCACATTTCTTTAGTGATATTTATTTTAAATAAAATGGGCATGTCTAGAGATAAAAGTAAAATTCTTGGAACATACAGATGTGGTGGAATATTACTCACAGAATGGAGCAGGCATGCTGGTGGAGAGAGCAGTGGAGGATATAAATGTCTGGAAAATGTGGCTGGATGATAAAATACCAGGACCAGAGCATTAAGCAAAGAGAGTCTTGTTTGGTGGTTCAGGAAAGTAAATGGGAGAATCCTGTTTGATGTTTCAGGAAAGAATAGAGGAATGTCCCAGTGGTGTTCCAGGAAAGTACAGAGGAAATTCCTCGTTTTTGTTTGGTGGGAGGGATGAGGTTTGGCTCCACAGGAAGTGCTCAGGGACTCTTTCTGACTATATGCTCCTGATGGTCTCAGGATATGATTTGCAGTGCCAGGATCGAACCAGAATCATCTGCACGCACAGTCATTGTCTTAACCTTGTAGTATCTCTAACCCTGAGTTTTACTTGATATTCCAGAGACATAGAGAGGCAGGTACTTCTGGTTGTTCCAAAGGAGTAGAGTAGAGAAAGTTGTTCTAGGGAAGAAGTTGTTCTAGTTAGTTGTTCTAGGGAAAACAGAGAGTTGAGAGCTTGAAATAAGTCTGTAGAGCAGACAAGATTATGTCCTGGAGAAGAACCCAGAAAATGGTGATCTGAATGGAAGAAAAGAGATGGAAAATCACTCTGGCAGGCTTGGTATGTCTAAGCAGGAGTTCATGTGCAGCCTAGTAGTTTTGAGTAAAACCCAGTGCGTGGAAGAGAGGGAGATAGATGTGGAGAAGGGCCATGTAACCTAGACTTCGGTGCATGGAGATTGGAAGACGTCTGTCATAGCATCAAAAGAAAACTGAAGCTAGAGGTTAGCTGCATCCTTGCAGCTCTGCCAGATACCACTGGAGACATTGTAAGATTGATTTAAAGGGAACAGGCCTAGAAGCAGAGAGACTTATTAAGGTATTATTTTTAGGGTTGCTTTATATTTTATCTTTCAAATTAGGACACACTCTTTCCCTGGGAAAGGGTACTAGTAATAATTATGCAGGAACAACAGTCATAAACATGAATTTCCAAAGAAAGATAGAGATCTATGTTACTTCAAATGAGTGCAGTCAGCAAGAGGAGATGTATGGAGGACAAGAAATTGTGCAGCAGCGGTGAGCTGGGAGCTTGCAGGGGAGGAGGCAAGAAGTACTGTCAGTAGTCCTTGACTGATTATATGTGAGAAGGAAGAAGCACACAGATGTCCATATTATTGACTTGGTTCCAGAATCAGATGAACCACAAGCTACCTGGTGTAGGAGCAGAGACATAAAGAAGGCACTTCTCTAAGATAGAACTGAGGAACTCTGGGTTTGAGACTCAGGGGGATTGTCAGAGCTAAGCATAGTGTTTTAAAGTCATGAGCATAGAGGTAGAAGTCAACTCTGTGGAAAAAGATGAGACCCCCAAACATGGGAATATGGAGAAGGACCTGGGGTATGTTGGAAAGTGTGTATTGGGGGTTTTGGGGTGGGGAGAGGGCAACTGAGATGTGCTTAGAGGAATACATACCTTTGTACAGAGGAGAGGAGAGGGAAGGTGGGAGCATGGGGAATATTCTAACACATAGGAAGATTCCTTTGAAGAGACAGACAAGTCAAAGAAAGATCCAATAACAAAAAGCCATTCAAAGTTTTATAACTCTTCTATTTGCATTTTCCTGTGGAGTTGAAACAGTACCAAGTTACATCCCATTGTGTGTTCCAAGGTGTATCTGTCCTGTCTTTCTGAATTCCCTGGAACTTCCAAGTTCACCTCAAGCATTTCAGGTCTCAAACCCCACACACAAAAAGAACTTACCCTGTTCTGTGATAGTCTGTTGTTAGGTAAACTCAACCAGCAGTGGGTTTTCTCTTTCTTTCTTTTTCTGATTTAGGAGGGAGCAAGTCTGGTGTCTTTTAGGAAGCCCAGGGAAGCATAAATGCTAAAAATACTGCTTGATTAGCTTTGTTCCCATATATCCATGGAACAGGGATTTTTAAGATTGAGGTGAAAGCAACACTCTCTCAAGTATCAGAACTATCCAGTTGTCTATTGGATTTGACATGAAGGGATTGGGGCTGACTTCCTCAGTGTTTTGATGGAGTGGTAGGAGTGGGTTTAGAAGTGTGACTTAAAATGACAGAGAAAATGGGGTGTATGGATGATAACTATTAATTGATGGCAGTTACTTTGTTGGTATGATGAGAGAGACACATGAATGCTTTTAGGATGATAGTCAGGAGCTCCTAGTGAGACCTGGTTTAAAGATTCACTAGCTACTTACATTGCAATCTACCCACCTCCATCATTTCCCCAACCAGAAAACACTACCAGGGGAAAAGAGATATCAGTGAGCTATGTGGGCAGTTCAGTCCAAGGAAAAGTCCCAGACATCAGATATCCCAACATAGAAAGGTAGGAATGTTTCTACTGCTGAGAACTCCAACATCTGTACTGGAATTACTTTATTAGATTCCCACAGGCATCTTGACCATTCCATTTTTTCATCTTTATTATCAATAAAACATCTTGAATCTCTTCTAAGGAGACAGGTAACCATTTGCTGAAGGGAACTTTCTTTTGATAGCATTTTCCTTCTTGCATGATTTAAAGACCAGGTGTGCCTAAGAAGAATCACCATTCATGGAGGAGGGGGATTACCTCTATTTTCTCCATATTTTGTCCCTCGTGGAGGTGGTCAAAGCTCTCTCTGTGTTCATTAGCCAACAGTGCAGGACAGGAATCATGTTCTAGAAGCATCCCTCTTCTTGCTCACAAATTCTATTTAAATATTTCAAGCATGACTCCCGGGAAATACACAGATATTTCCAGCCAAGAGAGATAGTCCACAGCCAATCCCATCTCTCTGTGTCTCAGCCCTGATTTACGCACCTGCCTGGCAAACACTGTCTCCCCATTGGTGGAAGTATCCATGGCCTCCTGTTTGTGCACAGGGTGTCTGACCTCTCTGCATTCATGAGCTCTACTTTGATACAGGGGAACACAAAGGAAAATACATGGGCAGGAGACGGTAGAGCCTCACAAGCTACCCAGATCCCTTTTAACAAATATCGCCCACACAGCTGATGGTGCAGGGACGTGTTACCTAGGGAGTCAGCAGTGGTCAGTGTCTGTGCTGTAGGTCTTCATGGAGTGTGCTGCCCCTATTTGAGCAAGTCCAGGTGAAGCAGTGTGACTGTAGAAGAAACCAGAAAATGGTGGGGAGAATATATGTTTCCCAGAGTGAACCATGCCCAGGTGTGGGAAAGCTCAGCCTAACAAGTGGTGTCAAACCTTCATTGCCTTCCTGGAACGTGGAGATTCTTAGAAGGCTGAGACCTGACTGGGACACAGTCATTGAGCATTCTCTGATCTCCCTGCTCCTCTACCCATCAGGATTGAGAGGCAGCAAACACACAGAAGTGAACCTTTCAGAAACCTTCCATGCAGGATCTGTTTAGAAAGGGAATCAGATGACAGTGGTTTAATAACCAGAGAGAGAGGCAAGGTGATTGTCTACCACTACAGGCATGGGGAGACTGCAGACAGGGGCAGTTAGCACCACAGGAAGGTCACGGTAGAAGAGAGCCCTACTCTCAAGAGCAGTGTTCAGGAGATCTTGCAATGATGAAGTCAGGAGGTAAATATTCTTCTCTCCCATCTCTCTTCCACGGTCTCTTGCCAGAGTTCTTGTAGTCAGACCCAGAGGGAAAATGGAGGACAAAAGAGCCTATGGATGTCATCCTGGCCATCAATATGACCGGCAAAGAGCCAGTGCAGAGAGGAAAGACCCTTCTCCAGAGCTCTAAATGGGTGCCTGGGTCCTGTTCTCCCTGGCTCTGTGCCCCTGAGCTGCTCTTTCGTAGCTCTTAGTTACATGTGCTGCACTTGCAATATACCTGCTATATGCCTCTATACCTGCTGATCTGATCTCTGGAAGGCAAAGCTCTGAGGCTGGATCCAACAGTCTCAAGCTGGATATGTTGGAAACACAGAGGTGAGAACAGCTGGAAATAAGGTCAAGTGGCAAAAACATGGGATGGAACAAACGTTCCTGAGTCCTACAATGCAGGTGACTCTCCATGGTATCCAGGATCCATTCTGGGTCACCCCCTGGCACTCAGGGCCTGTGAGGTAGATGTTTGTTTTAATTGAGCAGATGAGCATCTACCAGGAACCCCCAACTGGTGTGTGCAATGTGTGCCCCAGTTTGTCATGGGTGAACTCAGCCCTTCATCAGACGGCAAGTCACACAGGTATATACTTATGTGGGCATGTGGACGGCCACACTTGCCCCATGGGACACCTGCATGCCCAGACTTGTGTGCTCAGACAGCGCAGATGGATGACAAGTCCTGGTATATGCACTTCAAGCCTCATCCACCTCCGTGCCCCTCGGGAGTCTGTCACCAGTGTTCCATAAACATATCCCTGGCTCAGAGTTATGGCCATAGCCCAACCTGGAGAAGAAAGAATGTTCTCTGAGTGATGAGACTTAGAGAAAGAGAAGAGAGATGGAGGCAGTGATTGCTTGGAGGGTGCTTTTCCTCCCTCTGTGCCAAAGTTTGCTTCAGATGACTGAAAATGATAAACAAGAGAGCATGGGGGCCTTCAGAGCAAGGGTGCAGCCTGGGGGCATAAGCAGGAGAAGTCACACAGCACTGGCTCCAGTTTCTCAGGTCACTAGCTGTGCCAGGCCGAGGGATAAGCAGGAAGCCCCTAGGACAGAATCTTGGTGCTGACAAAGACAAACCTCCCACACAACCTATTTCTTCCCTAACCAGTAAGACTGTCTTTTGAAAGAAGCTTTAGCTTTCCACCATGCTCTCACAGTCTGATTCTCTCCTGCATGCCCTTGTGCCAGCAGGCAGATCAATGGGTCCAGCAGCTCTGCCTTCTGAGGCACGAGCTGAGCTGATGTGTTCCAGAAAAGCCCTAGAGCTGCTAGCCTGGGCACCTGGGTCTTCTCAACATGGAACAAGAGGCAGGCCTGGACATGCTGTCAGCTGAGAGGCAAGGAGGGACACACTGGCATGTCAGAAATGACATGCCAGCTTCTGTTGGTCTTGCAGGAGACTCTGCAGTGATGAGGCAGAGGCTGACAGCCAGAAGCAGAAGTGGCTGGATTGAAATTCATCCAGCTCCCTGCGTTCACAGCGATGACTTCAATGCTAATTCTCAGTGAGCCAGGCATGAAATATATTCACAGGCGCTACTCGGTTAGAGCCCTTTGGAGTTATTTGAGGTACCTGTGATGAAAACATCTGTGCCACTTGCATTTGTGCGTTTTTGTTCCCTTGGTTTCAATTATGCAGTCAAAGAATCTTTGGGCAAGTGAAAGAGAGAGGAGAGACTGCTGATGTAGTTCTTTCCCTTTCTGATAAGAGTAGATGCTGGTCAGATGTCTGAATAAGGAAGCAGAGAATGAGGCAAACTTTCATCTTCAGCAATGACATAGGGACGTATTCTGCTTGATGCAAATAGGTTTGTTCTCAGTGCAACTTCCAGGGTCCTGCTGAGCTGCCTGGGGTCACTTAACCAATCTCTCACATGACAAATAAAGGGCTAGTTTACCAAGATCACATCTGTGAACATAAGTAATTGACAGGGACACAAGCAGCAGAAAAGTGGGTGGGCAGGATAACCATCAGAGAGAATACTGCTAAAGGCTGCTTCTCTGTGTGTAAGTGTGTGTGTGTGTGTGTGTGTATGTGTGTACAGCTCGCGCGCATGCGTGCATATGCATGCACATGCACATGGGTTGAATGTGTTTGTGTGCATATATGTGTCTACACATATGTGCAGGTATATGCGTGTCTCAGTACGCGTGTGCAAGCATATATCTATGTGAATGCTCCTGAGTGGTGTGTGTGTGTGTGCTTGCATGCACACTTGTGTAATTTCTGTTTTCATTATCTGTCTTTTTAGTTCCACAGCCTTGAGTAGCCTCTTGTCTCTGCTATTGTGAATCTCTACTCTCCCAGTGAAAGTATGCCATGCATAAAAGCTAAGACAGGGTCTAAAAGGACCTGGGTTTCAGATTGGAGAGATAGTACAGCAGATTGGAGCATAAGGAGCTTGCCTCGCACGTGATTGACCTGTATTTGATCCCTAGTACTCCCTTGAGCCTCTTCAGGAGTAATCTCTGAGTATACAGCCAGGAATAAGTGTTGCCACTGCCCGATGTGGTTCAAAAACAAAACAAAAGCAAAAAACAAAAAATTAAAAATTAAAAAAAGGTAAAAGAAAAAAAGATTAGTGGTCTCCCTGCAGGCAGAGAGATTAGGAACAGGTCTTCTGGTCTCAGGGAAAACATGGGTTGGGAAGGGCCTCATCTTTTTGTCTTCTAGCTACTGTCACTCCTGTGTCACCATGTTGATAGGGGTTATCTCTCTGGGGGATCCAAGTGTGATCCAGGGACCATTGTTGCATCCTAGCAACGGGAGGAGTTGGGTTCTACTATTGCCTTGCTCATCTGCAGACAAGCCCCTGCCCACCCTGGCTCTCAAATCTTGTAGCTAATGGCTTTGCAAGAAACATTCATCGATTCCTGGAACTGCCACAGACATCTAGTTATTGTGGGAAATGCAGAAAGAGGTCTACTCCCCAGAGTGAGAAAGGCCACCCGGGGACATAGAGATGCTATAGGGAATCACAGAAGGGTTGATTTTTTTTTTTAATTCCTGGGAGCATCAGCTATCACTTACTTTGGCAGAGGCATGGCTGTCCTGCAGCTAAACAGAAGGATACATGTTTTATCTGACCATGGAGGATTGGCACCACAGGAGCTCTGCCTGCTATGCATAGGGGTTGCATCCCATGCATCCTGCATCAACCTGGCCTCTGCTGGCCCCTTTCCTCACTGGTGGATTGACTGGATGCTTCTCTGCCCTTGTTGGTCACTTATATTTTCTTTAGGGTTTTTTTTGTCTTATTTTAATTTAATTTTATTTTACTTTTTTTGCCACTTGGCAATGCTTAGGGGTTACTCCTGGTCTTGCTCTTGGGAATTATTTCTGGCAGTGTTCAGAGGATAATATGGGATGCTGGGGACTGAGATTGGGTCAGCCTCAGACAAGGTAAGGAATTTTGCCCACTCTACTATCTCTCTAGCCGCTCTTTATGTTTTTTTTTCCTATGTAGAGTCTGTCTGTCCTGCCAACTGTGCCCTTGCAGTTAGCCCCATGACTCTCTGTTCTATGCTGAGTTCACACATTCCTACCTTCTATTCTGACTTGATCTGCTTATGGGAAGCACCAGGGACCACAGCAAAGAGCTGGGTGTGGTGCTTGCTCATCTCTGCATGACTTCATCAGCTGTCTGCATTCTTGAACCTCAGTTCTAACCCCTCATCCACCGCCCCTTTGTATTAACTTCCCATGTCCTCGCTAATGCCCTAGCTGAACTCATCTTCTTAGTCTCCATCACTTACAGCACAGCCCCAAAGGGAAAGTGGTTTGCAGAGCTGTTTTCTCTAGCACCTCCAGGGAGAATCCAGTTCCTCAAATCCCAGTTTCTAAAGCCACTTGTGCTTTCGATTCATGGCCCCTTGCCTTCACCTTCAAAGGTAGCGGGGCAGCCTCTTCCACTGTGTCTCCCTCCCTCTTGCTTTGTTTATGTGTCTGTCTCTTTCTCTCACTTTCACTTGCATCTTTATCCTTTCTTCTCTGACCCTTCTATCCCTTACAAACTCACCAGATTCCAGGATCATCTCCTATCTGCAGAGTCCCTTTTCTCCCCTGATGACAGGCAGTCACTGGCAGTGGAGCAGAGCATTGTCATTGGGCACTTCCTGTACTAAGCCCACCTTCCATCCTTTCACCCAATGCTGGGAAAGCACCCCCATCACTACCTTGGACACTTCTTCCCATGACTTCCCCCACTGCCCTTATCCTTAGAGCTCTTCCTTTCAGCATGCTCTTCTCAAACCACCTGCTTCTGCTAGATGTCAGCATCTCCTTTTTACAGCCCTTCAAGCCCACGGGAGTTTTCCTGTCTGAGTTCAAGTCCAAGCCCAGCAGTGCTCTTGCCAGCTGCTGCTTTGCTTTCCAACATTCCCTGTGTAGTTTTTCTGAAGCTCACATCACCTTATGCAAAGCCTGCTCTTGAGGTTCAGAAAGTATTGAAAGATCTCTCTACTGCGGCCCACCCTGGTGCCTAAGGTGCTGACTTCCTGTGGCCATCCCTTAGCCCCTACTGGGTCCCAGCTTGTGTGTGGCCTACAGTACTCTCTCTTCTCTACCTGGATCCTTTGGTCTTGCTCTCTCACAGCAGTGTCATTGGTTCTCTCTCTCTCTCTCTCTCTCTCTCTCTCTCTCTCTCTCTCTCTCTACCTCACATGGTTGGTGAGCAGATAGGGGTTCTTTTTCATCCTCACCCCTGTTGAGCTTCTGCTATTATTTAGTATGTGCTGCATTTTCTGGACACCTCTGTGCCTGGTTGTCTTTCCTTAGACCCACTCAGATGGTGGGTTCCAAGTCTCCCAATCTTATGAAATTGAGAGTCAAGACAAGCTCATCAAGTCAGTGCATTGAGTTTACCCCAGTTTCTTCCTGAGATGCTCAACATTGATTTTCCCTATCGTGTCTATCCTCAAGCTCTCGCTGCTGCTGCCTGGGACCCAGGTGTTAGGAGTCATCCCACAGAGAAAGCTACAGCTCAGAAGGAAGCGATGCTTGAAGGCAAAAGAAGAAGGTGGAAATTTCCTACATATAGACCTGGACGATGAGTAAAGAAAGTTCTGGTCTACAGGATTATAATTCACCATAATAGTTAGTTGGAATCATATAGGTAGACTCCTTGATTCCTTCTCAAACTATATATATTTCTTTTTTTTTAAAATTTATTTATTTTTAATTAGAGAATCACCGTGAGGGTACAGTTACAGATTTATACACTTTTGTGCTTATACTTCCCTCATACAAAGTTTGGAACCCATCCCTTCACCAGTGCCCATTCTCCACCACCCGTAAACCCAGTGTCCCTCCCACCCTCCCCAATCCCATCTCCCCCCCACCCCACCCTGCCACTGTGGCAAGGCATTCCCTTCTGTTTTCTCTCTCTAATTAGCTGTTGTGGTTTGCAATAAAGGTGTTGAGTGGCCGCTGTGCTCAGTCTCTAGCCCTCATTCAGCCCGCAACTCCCTTCCCCCACATGGCCTTCGACTACAATGTAGTTGGTGATCGCTTCTCTGAGTTGACCTTTCCCCGGAACGTGAGGCCAGCCTCGAAGCCATGGAGTCAACCTCTTGGTACTTATTTCTACAGTTCTTGGGTGTTAGTCTCCCACTCTATTATTCTATATACCATAGATGAGTGCAATCTTTCTATGTCTGTCTCTCTCTTTCTGACTCATTTCACTCAGCATGAAACTTTTCATGCCCATCCACTTGACTACAAAATTCTTGACCTCCTTTTTTCTAACAGCTGCATAGTATTCCATTGTATAGATGTACCAAAGTTTCCTCAACCAGTCATCCGTTCTGGGGCATTCGGGTTTTTTCCAGATTCTGGCTATTGTAAACAGTGCTGCGATGAACATACATGTGCAGATGTTGTTTCGATTGTACTTTTTTGCCTCTCTGGGATATATTCCCAGCAGTGGAATTGCTGGGTCAAATGGGAATTCAATATCTAGTTTTTTGAGAGTCGTCCAAATTGACAAACTATATATATTTCCACCATTTCTTTTTTCCTCACACTTCTTTCCACTCCTCATTCAACCACCCAGCTTGCTCAGCGGTCACCTAAAGGCATTGGGTGCCATGTAACTACTCTCTGGTTTCTGTCCCAGCTTTATTCCTTGCTCCCCTGACCCCTGCCTAACTGCTGGCTGAGAAACTGGGAAGTCAACAAGGTCATGAGCTTTCAGTGGTGGTTGCAGAGTTAATAGGGACTGGGTGAGAGGCGGAACTGGCATCTGTTGATTTGCTTGTGTATCACTTCAGGAATTGATTGTGCAGGACCAGAGTGATAGTATAACATGGAGTGCACTAGCCTTGCACATTTGATCCCTGGCATCCCATATGGTTCCCTGAGCACTGCCAGGAGTAATTCCTGAGTGCAGAGCTAGGAGTAACCCCTGAGTATTGCTGGGTGTGACCTAAAAAGCCCACAGACAAAAGTCCAGAAAATCATTGGCCCTTTACTCTATAGCTTCCTCGTTGGAAAAAAAAGGTTATATTCCAATCCAGCACACGAGGTGTTCAACGTTGACTTAGAGCAATTGCTTGGAAGTAGACATCATTTTATCTTCACCAAAGCCTGGGCTTATTTTGTTTCTAGAATAGGATTAAACACAGAAATAACTGAGCTCCAAAGAGGAAAAGATATGGAGGGAAGAAATAAATGATGATCTTCAAGGTCTTATCAGCTTCCTCCACCTCTATAGCCTGCCAGGATGTCACCCCCAAATGCCCTAGATTGCAGACCCCTTCCATAGTCAGCTAGAAGCTAATGGATCCTTAAAAGCAGTGTGTGTGTGTGTGTGTGTGTGTGCGTGCGAGCATGTGTTCATGCCAGTGTGTGTGTGTTTGTGTGAGAATAAGAGAGGGAAAAAAGAAGATAGGGAAAGGAGAGGGAAGGCAAGAAGGGGAGGGAGATGGAGAGGGAGAGGGTAGACAAAGGAGAGAGACAGGAGTGGATTTGGGGATTCTCTTTCCTCCTAATTATTTCTGGATGGCTGCTGTGTTTTCCTGCCTCCTGTCTTAACTGCATCGTTCAAAGTGTCTCATGATCGATTGTGGCTCAGTCTGAGAACCCTCGGAAGGCGCTGGTTGGAGCCACGTCAGCTGCCAGGACGGATGGAGACAGAAGTGCTGGGCAGAGACCCAGCCCAGGAAATCACAGCCTCCTTGTTGTACTCATGGTCCGAGTCTGGCATCACTGGTTTTGCTCCACCACAGCCCCCAAGTGCCTGCGGTCTGCTTGGTCCTTTCTGGGGAAAAGGACATTTTGGGCTCTTTTATATTACTTCCTCTTAAACCAGCTTGTCTGCCTTAACAATCTGGATGAAAATGGACCGTACCAGAGGACCTGTTTATCAGCATGTTGGCTGGAACCAGCCTGGTGAGGGGTCATCCAGAAGGACAGGGCCACTCTGGCTGGGGTTCTTGCAGGGTCTTGTCCAGCAGACTCCTGAGTATAGCCAGTTGCCTGCAACAGCAGATGAGAAAGCTGCTGAAGTCAGCCTGGCTCATCACAGGCAGGGTGGCAGAGAATGAATCCATGAGCACCAGAAGTTGTGCTGTGTCTTCAGACTTGGGAAGGAATACAAGGAGGGCTGAGACAAATCCCAGTTCTCAGTTAGGCAAACCTGCCCAGCAGACAACTGCCTTTCTCTCAAAGTTCAAGGGCACGTGGGAGGGAACCTGCAGAGTTTAGGTCAGGGTCACCATATTTTTATACCTATGCATGGGGAAGTGCCCTTGTTAATCCTGAAATTTTCTTAAAACATGTCCCTCCCCCACCATCCCTGTCTCTGAGCAAATGGTATCAAGGCCACTTTAGCCTGATGCTCTGCAGTTCCAGAGTTGACAGTCCATCCACCGGGGCTTGCATGTCTTTCTTGTCTTCAGAGACGAGCACAGTTTGCACGGGGAGGAGGTACTCCAGGCTGAGAGAAAGAAAAGGGAAACCCTCCTGTGTCGATATCTTCTTTATCATTTTTCTAACATGTACAGCAAACAGGAGGGCTTCTAAAAGAAAGCTGGGAACGGGACTCTAATCCTAGAGTGGATTTTGGGCCCATTCATTAATTGTGAGAGTCTTATTTTATGTTCCTTGGAGAGAGTTGGAGCCAGTTGGAGTTGGCATGGCATTGATGTTAATCCATGAAAGTGAAAAGGTGTACTTAAGGTTGACCAGTTAGCATTGTGCTTTGGTGCAAACCATTGCCCTTTTGTCATACCTCATTTTAGTCATTTGTCAAATAGAAGTGAGCATGGTAATCCTATCTAGTTGTGTACAAGTCACAAAATGGTGCAAAACATTCCCTGAAGACTCTGGGAAATTTGCACCCAGGACAGCACCCCCCCCAGGGCACTTTCAGAGGATGGTGTCCTTATGCCACTGGGCCCTTGAAGGAGAGAAGAAATGGAGATGATGAAACTCCCTGGGCTGTGCCCTGGCAAGGCAGATGCTTGCCCTCCAGTTAAGGGTGCTCCCGGCTTATACCCAGAGCACTAAATATGGGCTATGGATTCACCTTTATTACCAGGGAAGAAAGATCAGGAAAAAATTCAGGAGCCTCTAAGTGCAGCTGCAGTATCTGTGCCATTTCCAGCCTCTTCTCTGGTTGGCTTGTCCTGGTACTCGGGCATTGAATAATGCAGATGAGAGATGCTCCTCTGATTAATTATTCATCATCCTTTTTGCATTTCTAAGGACAGCGAGGAGATGAGCTCTAAGGTGGAATAGGAGGGTCTGTCTAAGTGAGATCAGCACAGGGAAGCCGCACTCCCTCCTCCGCAGAGCACTCGGCATGCTCCTCCTGGTTCTGCCTGGAGCAGCCTCATGGCTGGCGCTTTCTGTGCTGCATGCACGTTTCTGGAGGTGCGTGGGGAGGCCAGACTCTTCAAGGGCACTGTATGCGCTGGCAGAAAAGAGCAGATGGGATGGTTTCTTGAAAGAACCCCCTTTGCCCCTGAGAGAGCTGGTGAGCCAGACCTCCCCTCGACAGCCACCCCCACCTCCTCCACCAGAGTGGAAGCACAAAGCACAGCCCCCAAGGGGCAGACAGGGCAATTTCCCTGTCAGTGTCGAGATGGGCATCACTCTCCCTGCTAATTGCCTGAACGAAGAGGAGGCTGCTCGTCCCTGCGCTGGCGGAGCGGCTTTCGCTCTTGCCAGCCTTTTCCCATTCCCAAACCCACACAGTGGGCGGGGTGGGCACCGGGGCAGGGACAGCTCTTCCTGCCTGGAGCTCATTCATTACATTACAGCCAGACTTGCAGAGACGGGGAGGGCTGCCGGGAGCCTCCCTCTCCTGGCAATCTCGTTCCTTTCCTGCCATTAGACATTCTGCTATTATCGCATCCACGTGGCCTTGGGACGCAGACTTGAAAAGAAGAAAAACAAGAGGTTTGTCCTGAGTTGCAGTTTTAGGGGTGACTTTTGAAAATATAGGAGATCTCACCTCTCTCCTAAGAGCCCCTTCTCAGGGCTAAGGGTAACGCAGGGGACTCTAGTGGGGGACGGAGCGGGGAGCGCTGTCCTGGATTAGCTTCCAATTTTACTTGAAAGTCAACGTCAGCCAGCCAGTCCCAGGCCAGAAGGAGGAGAGAGCTGCCTGCACAGGGCACCCTTTATCCAGTTTCCACCAGGGACAAGACAGGTGGCAAAACAGTGGCCTGAACTTGTCAAGCGAGCAAAGGTGATCCTAAGAGAGTGGAATCTGCTTTCTCAGAGGAACAACAATGCTCCTACCCTGTTTTCCCCAAGGCCTTCATTTACAATTTGCATCTCTAGCTGCAGAAAGCTCCAACAATACGCTAGAACCTTCATGTTTCACAGGAAAGTGACAAAGGCAAGGTGCCTGTCCTCTCCTCGGAGAGTGATAGAAGTGTTTCTCACTTCTCCTGGTGCACAAGTTCTCCTAGGAGGCCAGAGCACAGAAGGACCAATGTCTCATCCCTCCTCAACACCCACAACAAAAACAGCAGTGCTCAGTCTCAGTACCAGAATCTGCAGAGCCTGGACCACCTTTGGGACAACTCCTGTCAGCCCTGGATCACCAGGGGCCACTCTGGATTATGATTTCTCCAATCTCCTGGGCATACCAGGCCCAGTCATTTCTGCTGGGATGTTCCCGATCTTCAGTTTGCTCATTATCATATCTTTATCTGAGATATGCTGGTGGTTCCCCTCCTATGAAACGTCCTGATACCCTCAGGCAGAAGCAGCTGCTTATTTATCTGTGATGAAGGCTCTCTTCATGGCTAACTTGACTATAACAGGTGGAGTCCTGCTGGACTTTAAGTGTGACCATTTCCTCACAGAAGCATGAGCTCCCTTGTGTGTGTGTGTGTGTGTGTGTGTGTGTGTGTGTGTGTGTGTGTGTGTGTGTTGCCTTTGTGCAAGTTAAGCAAAAATTTGGCACCGTCCAGTTAGACCTCCAGATCGGGCTTGGGAGAAATGGGGACCAAGTATGGGAGGTCAGGCTGATTGTCAGTGCTTCTCACCCAGAGATTGTGGGAGTAGGGGGGAGGCCTGCCAGAGCTACGAACTGAATAACATTCTGCTTGAACCCTGGCATCAGAAAATAGAAGCCAGTGTATGATAGAGCCTGGCACAGATGTGAAAAACGGGTGTGCAGAATCTGGTTTTGAATGCATGGGTATCACCAGCCCCTTTTTGCCTTGGTGGCAATCTTGGGACTGTACTTGGGTTTTCTCTCCACTGTTCTCAGTAGCTGCTGAGTTGAAGCACAGCCATTCGCCATTCGGGGTCACATCACAGACCCCACAGCCACAGCCACTCCTCACTTCTCAGGGTAGCAGGCCAGCCACTGGAGCAAGCACCTGAGGCAAGATTGAATGGGCACCATTTTGCCACTTCCTTTGGAAAGCAGCTGTTTCTGCAGCTCCGAGGACATTGCAGTGTCACTCAAGCCCTCCAAGCCCTCTTCCCCCACCCCTGGTGCATTTGGTGGATTCCACAGTGGCAGAGCAGCCAGTAGCTGGTGCAGTGGAGGATCCCAGCTATTTCCAATTGGACTAAACAGCCGATGGTCTGACACTGGGACTGTAGTAAAGGTTTACATGGCAACATACTCAAACTCTGGAAGTGTAGCCCGGATAAATACCTTGTTTGAGAGGAGTTCCACACCGTATACTGAGACTGTTTCAGGTTCATAACATTTCTGTGTGGACCCACTTAGAGCACCGGCTACATGCAGCTGAAATACAGGCTGACAGAGGCAGACGCTCTGATACACTTGTGCATTCCTGTCCTTTGTGATTTACCTGTGTTGGTTCAGCAAGACTGCATTGTGAGATTATTTGCTCTGTTTTCTGCAAGAGGAAGTTGAAGATCAGAGAAGCAAATTGACTTGCCTGGTCATCCCAGCAAGAGCAGCAAGAGGGGAGCAAGGTCTTCCTTTTCCACACGAGACACAAATGACTGTGCAATGAATAGAAACTCTTGATTCAACTTCCCACTGGCAGGTGGGTTCTCTGATACAGCTTGCTTCCCTGTTAAAAATGTCTGCAGCTGGAAGTTTGAGGTTCCTCTCACACGTGTTTCGAGGGATTGAATCTAGGGCCTTATCTATACAGGGCATGCCCTCTACTTCTTGAACCACAAGCACACAGTGGGCATCTTCACCAGGTTTTTATAAAGGCATTTTTACCAAACTCTGCTTTTTAAATGTTTGCTTGCAAAAAAAAAAACAGGAAAATAGTTTAACCTATAGTGCTATCTCTGTTTCACTGGGTACTGGCTTCCAAGAGAGATCAGGCCACCCCCCTGCCACAATTGAGTATTATGGTCTTGCATGGGCCCGCCTGTTGACAGCACGTGACTGTGAGAAGACCCCAATGAGATGAGGCTCTTTCTGGATCTGGTTTGCCTTGACCTGGAACTCAGATTCCCTCTGGTTTCTTAGAATGATTTTATGATTTTATGATCGCCATCTGTCAGGGTATGGTCTCAGTTGCATTCTCAGAATATTTGGAATATTTGTGTAAAATAATCTGAGAGAGGGAGGGAGGGAAGGATGGATATATATATATATATATGTATATATATATAGAGAGAGAGACAGAGACAGAGACAGAGACAGAGACAGAGGGGAGAGAGGGGGTAAGGGAGGGAAGGAGGGGGAGAGGGACGGAGGAGTGCTGGTTCCCAACTTGTCCAACTTGTACCAAATCTGGCCTGCTGCTGGTCCCAATCCTCGGAAGACACCTTGGCTGGTATACAGGCTGTGGAATGGCACCCTGACCCAGAGTCTGACTGCGCTGTGTTCACAGACATGCTCTGAGTTTCTCTCTGATCAATGCGGTCATTCTCCAAATAAGTAGCTGAGGGTATATACTCTGAGGTGAGCTTAATATTTCATTGGATAGAAGCACTAGCATTTAAGCAATCATTTCCCTAATGGGAGTGGATACTTGCTTATTCCTATTTTTAATACAATAAAGGGGCAGCAACACACATCTTGATTGCTAAATTCCTACAGATTGTCTAATTATGAAAAATTACCACAAAGTGGGTCAAAGGAGGTAAACACTAAATTTTTGGATACTTATTGTTTTCCAGAAATACTGTTCTATTTTGAAGTTCTTACTTCCATCAGTAATGTATATGAAATGCCTTTACCACTGCACTCTCATTTGGATCCGTTCCTAGTGTTACTTACTTTTTATTTTATTGGCAAAGAAAAAGTAAGTTTTTCATTTTAACCCTCACTAATCTGAGCCTCGGCATGCTGAGACTGTCTCATGTTTTTATGTGCCATCTGTCTTCCCCACTCTGGAATCATCTGTTCCTGACCAGAGAGCCTGGAATCTTAGTTCCAGCTGCCAGTGGGGATGGAACTTATTTCTACTCTCAGCCTGATGTCCTGGTGACAATAACCCCATTAAAGACCTCTCTCCCTCTCACTTTCAAGTTTTCTTTCAGCCCAAGGTCATAGAACTCAACCTCTGCTCCCAACTTCCCACTCTTTATTCCCTTTTGTAATTCCCTAAACTCTCAACAGGTTCTTGCCATACCCTTACACGAAGGAGTAGGACCTCTCTCAGAGTCAAATCTGGGTTTGTTTCTCCCTGTGAAACATGACCTATTTCTACCTATTACTAGTTTTTATTTGTGTGTGTGTGTAGATTTGTTTCTGTTTTGGGCGGGGGACTCATGGCTATGTTTAGACCTTGTTCCTAGTCCTGTGCTCATGGATCACATCTGGTGTGGCTTGCTGATCCTATGGGGTATTGGGGATTGAACCGAGCTTGACCACATGCAAAGGCAAGCACCCTACCTACAGTACTATTGCTCTGACTCCATCATTATGAGTTTCTTGAACACTCTGAGTTCTGTATACCGTTCACACCACTATGCACTTTGAACTTTGGGGACTGGAAAGTAGTGGTGGTGCTCATAGTATTTCCAGAAATACTTCTCTACTTTGAATTTCAGCTTCTCTTTTATGGTGGCTGCCTTATATGCCTATTGAATAAACCTTTCAACCACAGGATTATGAAGCTTCAGCCCTGTGACTTTCTCAGGCCAGAGTGTCTGAGGATTGCCGCAATACTCATCCAAGGTTGACTCAAGCCAACCAGGATATTCTATTGAAGAACGTCCAGATCACACAACTAAGCATCAGTAACTCTTAGGTACCTATAGTCAAGCTATGACAGGGAGGCAGAGAACATTTTTATGGAAATTTTGACTGCTCAACAAAAATTTCAAGCCTTCTGGTTATTTCCATGGAGATTCTTTCTCTTGGAGATAAAATTCAATAACCTTAGGAGATGATGGAAAGGAATTTATTGATTAATTCTGAGTTGGAAGAGAAGTAAGAGACTTAGATATTAGAAAACATGTTCTGAAAGTTGTCCCTTACATAGCATTTGAAAATGTGGGATTGACACTGGGTGTGAGCCACTAACTCAGGGAATCATAGCTGTTCTTTCCTATATCCCAGGGGTACAGAATCAGAGACTGGGGGTGGGGTGGGTCAAACCTGAAAACAAAGGTTAAGACTGGGACACCTAAAGATCTATGAGAGGAGCTATAGATGGATAAAAGATGATTTCTTGGACTCTGTTGTCTCTAGGGGACATCCCAATTAGAGTGTGTGTCTTTGAGGTTGGTTGGGTAGATGTGTGACCATTCCTTTTTAAACTTTTTAATTGAACCACTGTGAGATAGCCTTTTACAAAGCCTTTCATTATTGAATTTCAGTCATACAGTATTCCAACACTCATCCCTCTACCAGTGTACATTTCCCAACACCAGAGTCCCCAGGTTCCCTCCCATCACCCCCCACCCCCCACCTCCCGCCTGCCTCTATGGCAGGTGATTTTCTTCTCTCTCTCTCTCCCTCTCTCTCTCTCTCTCTCTCTCTCTCCTTTTGGGCATTGTGGTTTGCAGTATTGATACTGAAGGTTATCAAGGAAATCCCTTTACCTACTCCTAACCCTCAGGTGTGACCATTCTTGTAGAGGCAGGTAATGTCTGTAAAACTGCATGGGGGCTGAACTGTTGCTTTGTGGTAGTTCACACTGTGGTTATTCCCTACAGAATGAGTTCTATAGGGGAACCTTGTGTCTGTAAAAATCCAGTCTTGTGATAGACTCCTTGCTCCTCCTCCAGATCCACCCTAATCTGTCCAGTGTGCAGCACATACCCATTTTGGTTTCTGCATCACAGCCATGTTGTAGCAAGTACTGCCATCTGCCATCCTAACCTGTTCCACAGTATATGTATGACCCCAGGCCATGAATACACTGCTGACCATGAGATGGGACCCAGCTCAGAGTCTCAGAGTCATATATATGTCTCAGCATCATATAGCCTCCTCATATCTGTCATTGTCCCGTTTCCTTGACAAGTCTACTCCTCCCTGTACCAACCAGAGACTTTGGTTTTCAGATTAGAATCTGGGCATCTCCATTCCCTCCCTCAGCTCCCAGCAATCATTTACACAATTTCTGCTCACAGTCCCTGTTTGACTTTGCATCCAACCACTCTTGCTCTAGTTATCTTCTACCTAGAAGTCTTGGAAGTAGCAGTTTAGAGAAGAGTATGTTTATATTCCCTTTCTTTTCCTTTTATGTTTTTTTGAGCCATGTCTTGTAGTGCTCAGGACTTGCTCCTGTTCTGTGCTCAAGGATCACTCCTGGTAGACCTTATGATATTTGGGGGAATTTAACCCATATTGGTGATCAAACCCATATTGGTTGTGTGCATGGCAATTGCCTTACCTTCTGTAATGTATCCCCAGCCTGATTCACTTCTATAAGCTTCTTCAGAGTTGATCACAAGTACAGACATCTTTCTGTGACTCTGTCTTTCCTACTTAGAATAGTCAGGGGTACTCCACAGTCAACCAGATAAACTAAAAGCTCTAATTTGTAAGCCCTGTTGCCCTGGGAATGGGACTCTTCCAAGAACTTCTTTTCACCAAATTTTCCCTTAACCTGAATCCACCCACCCACCCCACACCACGCACACATGCACACATTGCTAAGCAGTGTCTGATCTTTGGCTTTGGCAAATAATGTCTCCTGGACTCATGGTAGGTATCTTCTCATTTGTGTCACCCTCTTAGTTAACTGCAATTTCTTTTAAGAATTTATATCTATCTACCTTTATTTTAAATACATCTGTTATGTATCTACATGTCTTCTATCATCTATCCTTCACCTGTCTAGTAAATGAGGGATTTATTTTGTTTCATATTTATTTACTTGTCTTTGTTTACAAGAGCCACTCTAGACAATGTTTGGGGCTACCTGATGCATATGGGGACCATCAGAGGTGCTGTGGAGATCAGGCACTGCTAGGCTCTAAAACATGCTAGGCTTCTGCTCTAGCATTTTGTGCTCTCTTCCCAGCCCTATTTTAAATCTCTTCCTTCCTTCCTTCCTTCCTTCCTTCCTTCCTTCCTTCCTTCCTTCCTTCCTTCCTTCCTTCCTTCCTTCCTTCCTTCCTTCCTTCCTTCCTTCCTTCCTCCCTTCCTCCCATTTCTTTCTTTCTTTCTTTCTTTCTTTCTTTCTTTCTTTCTTTCTTTCTTTCTTTCTTTCTTTCTTTCTTTCTTTCTTTCTTTCTTTCTTTCTTTCTTTCTTTCTTTCTTTCTTTCTTTCTTTCTTTCTTTCTTTCTTTCTTTCTTTCTTTCTTTCTTTCTTTCTTTCTTTCTTTCTTTCTTTCTTTCTTTCTTTCTTTCTTCCTTCCTTCCTTCCTTCCTTCCTTCCTTCCTTCTTCCTTTCTTCTTCTTTCTTTTCTTTCTTCTTCTTTCTTTCTTTCTTTCTTTCTTTCTTTCTTTCTTTCTTTCTTTCTTTCTTTCTTTCTCTCTCTCTTTCTCTCTCTCTTCCTTCCTTCCTTCCTTCCTTCCTTCCTTCCTTCCTTCCTTCCTTCCTTCCTTCCTTCCTTCCTTCCTTCCTTCCTTCCTTCCTTCCTTCCTTCCTTCTTCCTTCCTTTCTTTCTTTCTTTCTTTCTTTCTTTCTTTCTTTCTTTCTTTCTCTCTCTCTCTTTCTTTCTTTCTTTCTTTCTTTCTTTCTTCTTTCTTTCTTTCTTCTTTCTTTCTTTCTTTCTTTCTTCTTTCTTTCTTTCTTTCTTTCTTTCTTTCTTTCTTTCTCTTTCTTTCATCTTTCCTTCTTTCTTCTTTCTTGTGATCCTATTGACAGAACCTAAATCCTCACACATACAAGGCAAGTGTTCTACTGCTGAGTTACATCCCTCGGCCTCTCCAACCCCTATTTTAAAGAATTGGGTCACGCCATCTTGGGAAATGGAAGATTTGTATTCGCAGCTGGGCCAAGGACTATGGAAGCAGAACTTGCTCGCGGAAGCAGAAGTGTCTTCCTGATGCAGCTGCACAGGGGCCATCTGTGTAACATCAATAGTTTATTTGATAGCTGCACCCTGGACTTCTGAGACCTCTTCCTATCTCTTCTACCTTGTGTTCATCATTTTTCCCCCTTGTGTTCATTGTCACCCCAGTCTTATAATTCCTGGGGTTCTCCTGCTCTTGCCTATGAAATTGCCCCACTTCTGGAGATTGCTTTTCTCCATGTTCTCCCCCGCATCACGTCCTTCCTAGAATCACTGACCCGAACGAGCCTGTTATTAGGCTCCAGGTGGCTTCCCAGAATCCAGACACATCTGTCTCTGCTGTGCCTCGCTGCCCCACTCCTCAGCTCTGCCATGGTCAGTCCTGCAAACCCCCTTCTGTCTACCCCCCACTCCTTGTCCCTTTCTGTCAGCTGAGTCTTCCAGGGAAGACATAAAATTCAGAGAAGAGTCAGTTGAGAACTAGTGCTTTGCAAATTCTACCGGAAGTCCCTCTTTACAAAGCAGATACTCTAGCTCATTCCTCTCATTCCTTTCTGGGGTGGGACCAAGCCCATGGTGGAGGGAAGAATGGACGGACTGGTTGGTGTCTGTTTCCTTCCTTCTTAGCTGAGACCACCACCTACCTCAGTTCTGTTTCTCACTTCAGCCGTTGCCATTTTCCTGGATGTCCTTTCTTTCTTTGCTCCTGAATGCATTTATCGTACAGATTCTGTTGCTGACTATGGCTTTGTGTCTCTGCAGGAAGCATGGACTTGCTCGTGGGAAGCCCAGTCCGTACTCAGACCTTGTCAGTGGTACACGTGGAAGAAGTGTTAAGGCAGCAGCTAGCTGCCAAATGAGGACTTGAAGCCTTTTGGCTCTTTCTTTTAGGACCGCTCTGGGCCTCTTTCCTGAGTGATCCGTAGGAGTGGTCACTGTTGTTCTTGAAGCTGAGCAGCAGAGGGAGCTGGGGTCTCCATGAATATTACGCAGATTGAATCCCCCATTTCCCATCCAGTGCTGCTCCCCCCTCAGGGGCTGTCTTCTTGAACATGGCTCCCGTGCTGGTCTTATCACAGTTCCCCATTCACAGTGACGAGGTGCAGGGGACTAGAAGCCCTCATCTGAACAGAGAGACATAATCCCAGCCCCGCTTCTAAGTGCTTGCATAGAGACTTTGCCGGAACCCCCCCTCTGGCAGCCCATGACTCCCCACCTCCCACTGCTCAGTCACCCCAGTTATCAAGTCTCTCCAGGGTGCCAGTTTTCTCAGCTCTACTTTCCATCTTCAGACATATGTTGAATTCTTTTACCTGCTGTTCTATTTCTCATTTTGTTTAATTTTCTTTGTCCTCAGTTATTAACAGTGTTTGCACTGACTTTTTTGAGGGGAGAGCAGATACGTACTTATGTGTAATCCACCCATGGTATTTTGGTCCAAGTCCCAATTTCTCTTATTTCGTGGCCTGTGGCTTTTGAAGTTGTGCTTGGGTGAAAATTTATGCACACTTTCCCTGGGGCCAGGTCAAACAATTCTCCTGGAGTGTACTGATTCACCAGTGGATGCATAACGGGCTGGTTTGACTTTAAGAAAGCTGCATATCTTCCTTGTAGTATAAGTATCTATATTCTCGAGGCAAAGTCTGATCAGAATATTTTAATCAGGGCAACTCATTAGGGAGCGTCTTAAGAATAAAGTCAGTGGGGCATTGGGGACCTTGGGGAAGGGAAGGGAGTATACTAGTAATGGGTTTGGTGTTGCAATTATGTACACATAAAACCATACTGTCAATCAGAACCTCAATCAACACATTTTTTTTAAAAAGAAAGGCCAGTGCAAGGAATAAGTAACCCAGGTAAGTGGTGAATCATCACAGCAGCCATCGTGGGACAAAGCACTGTTGACCTAGAAAATTCTCATGCATCATTCTAGCTGACCTGAACATGTATGTTCCAGAAAGGAACTGAGAGTAGGAATTGTTTGGAAGATGGTTGGTGCAAAAAGCCAGTAATTTCACAGGAACTTTCACAAAAGCTGAGAAACTGACAAAAACTACTCAACAGGAGATTTATTTTGCAGTGACTGACTTTCCAGGTGTATCAGTTGAAACACAGTGGGAAAGTATCCTGGAATGAAAAGGAAGTCCACTGGGTAGGAGAGATAGTGCAAAGATTAAGGTGCTTGCTTTGCAGGGGTCTACCCTGGTTTTATCCTTCATGCCACTTACTGAGCATGACTAGGAGTGATCCATGAGAACAGACCCAGGAGGAAGCCCTGAGTAATGCCATGTGTGGCCCTCCAACCCCCTGTCCCAAAACAATAAAAAAGGGAGCAAGGCCCTGAAGCCCCCGTCGTGATGAAACAGCTGTTTCTTATAAGGGGGATCAGGGCAGAGAAAGGCTGCGTTTCAGCATTGGTTGTACCTTGGCGCTCCTGCCAGGCAGTTGTGCGTCTGTAGATATGTGGGCAGGAGTCAGGCTGTCACTGTTACTAAATTCATAAGGTGTTGAGGATGCTCAGGTCGGAAGGCTCAGACTAGCATTATTTCTGACAGTCCATAGAATGTTTCCCTGAGGTGAGGGGTTTAGAAGATTTCCACGAGGATAGAAGTCGAAGGAGGAGGGAACAAGGACTCTGAAGTGTGCCTGATGCTCTGGAATCTCTTGGACCAGGCACGTTGGGGACACACGAGGTGGTCCCTGTTGCTATGGAGACGCTGCGTCTGAGCAGTTCCCCAGAGAAAGTCTGATTCAGGCTTCAAGTGGAGTTTCCTAGAACGTCGTACTTATGCTTTCAGCTCCTTCCTCTCTCTCTTCTTTGTTTCTCTTACATAACCAGTAAGGGACAGACATGTGGGAGGCAAGTAAGAGAGGGAGTTCTGCTTTAAAGCCAGAGAGAACAGGGAGAAGGAAGCCTTTAAGGACAGCTATCATAATTATAAAGAGTCGAGTTTTGCATGCAACAGTTGCTCAGGGCATGTGCCTGAATTGAACCAGGGACGTACTGGACATTAAAGTATGTGCAGTTAGCCCAGATTGTTTCCTTTGTCAGTTCATACTCCTACCTGCATACAAGGGCCTTAAGGCATCGCCAGAAAAAACCCTCATCCTTTGTCCTGCATTGATTTTGTTTCTAGCTCAGCCCGGCCTGGAGAAGAAAGTCACTTGGTTTGTTAGAAAAGAAATGCCCTTCTAGAAAGTTACCAAAGTTATCCCTAGTGGGTAGATCTATGTTAGGAAGAAAGGTGTGTTTCTAAGCACTTTTATGGGGAGAGCAACTAGGGGCCACAAATGGTGGTGCTCAGGGCCTACTCATGGCTCTGTGCTCAGGACTGAGTCTTGGTGTTGCTTGGAGACCATGTGGCTTACAGGGAATTTAAACTAGGGCTATTGCTGCTGCAGCCACCACAACTGTATGCAAAGCAAGTTCCTGTCACTCTCCAGGACTGTCTCTCTGACTGGAAAGGCAGGTTTCCAACCCTCAGAGTTCTAATGATCTATCCGTGGGGCTTCAAGATCCAATCAACAGTGCCATAGGTGTGCCAGAGAGAAGGCGCATGAGCTCTGGTCCTGAGAAAGGGGCTATGGGTGGCACATTTCAAGCCCCATCTGGGTCTTCTGTTCCACTGTGCATAACTGTCCATGAGAGAGGAGAGTGAGGTCAGAGCCTGGGAGGTAGTGAGCAAACCTCTTCTGTCAGAACCACACATGCTCAGGCAGAACAAGAGGACGTCTGTGCAGTGGTGCTGCAGGTAGGGCCCTGGCAACAGCACCAGTTCCTACCGCCTCTCTTAAGGATTTAGAGATCCATTCCACGAGATGCTGTCCTTGCTGTTGTCATGGAAACTCATCCCACAAGCATTTATTGAGCACCTACTCCATGGCAGGCACTCGGGCAGTTATGGAAAAGGACACTTATGCATGACTGGTGTGAACTCAGCAAGTGAGAGGGGCAGAAAAAATGGGTTCATGGTATCTACCTCCTCATCAAGATACCCCAACAGTGACTGGGTACAGAATAAAGAGGAGGCGAATGAGCCTGTCCTGGCACATGAAGAAGGAAAGCTGCCATGATCTACAGGACAGGAATGAATGGATGAAGGGATGCACTGACTCAGGACCATGCCATCTGGCTGCCCTCAAGAAGAACCTCAGCAACAGATCAGGAAACATAATGTCCAATTTTCACTGGGATGGCTCAACCGTGGAGGTTGATGTGGATTGGGAATCCCAGAAGACTGTCTGAGCCCAGACCCAGGGTATGGGTTCTAACCTACAGGAAAGGCCGGTATATACAGAGCACGGTCATTCCCAGGACAGTCCAGGGTCCACACACACAGAGAGGAGAGGCTTCAAGGGGTCAGGCCTCACACCAGGCCAAAAAGCATTTGGTGACATACCTGGGATGGTGCTCTTATCCCAGGAACCCTCAGTACTTTTCCTTCAGGTACTGGGGGAAGGGAGGGTGGTATGTTCCCTGCAGAACCCTGTACCCTGGTCCTAGGCCAAGGCCAGCTAGAGGACCTTTCTCTTGGTTTCCTCCAAGTTTTAAGGTGGGTGATATTAGAAGTGACCAGTCCTGATCTCCTACCTGCAGAGTGTAGCAACCTGACAGGGCCAGGGTCCTCAAACACAGGAAACTCAGGGTGAGGGGACAAGATCAGTCAGATAACCCATGATTGGGGGTTCACAGAAGGCAGTAGGAGCTCACACTGATTCACAGTAGTGAAGGCAAGCCCAGAGAGGTGGCCACGTTCTGCTATTGTAGCAACTTTCAGCATCTTCCAGCATCTTCCAGCATCTAAACTTGCCACGCCTACATGACCCTCCCGCAGCCCTTGGCTGAGAGACAGATCATGACCTGAGCAGCTCTTAGGGCTGCTCTCATGGTTAGGTGGGAGGTGAGGAAGCAGTTGGGTTTTTGCGCTCCAGCTTTCTGACCTCTTGCCTCCTGCCACAATGAACACACAGGTATCCTCCATTCTTAATACTGGAGATGATGTCCTTCTTTATGAAAGCAAAACAAATGACCCGCAAGAAGGGGGGAAAAGAAAAGTCTTAGTTCATGCACCCAGGGAGCTTTCTGAGGGAGATGCTTTACTCTGAACGGGGTGGATGGGGAAGGGAAGAACAAGCAGGCAGAGGTGGGCAATCAGGACAGAGGGACAGAGCACCAGCATCCTGGTGGAGATAGGAGAGGAGCCATGGGGGCCTCAATGAAGCTGTCAAGGGCAGATGGGAGATTTGAGGCCTTGGGGCTGTTGACTCTTCCAACAAATCCTTGCAGACTCTCAGTGGAATGCCCAGACAGAGAGTTATCATGCTCTGTCTACAACACCATTGCCTTGTGTGTTGAACTGCAAGTCTCCTACGCTCACAACCGGGGGCAGGGGTCCTCTCACTCTAGGTAAGGGGCTGTATTCCCATTCTTCCCCTGGCTCCTCCAACAATGATTTGCTGCAGTTTTTTTCAGGGAACACCTTGAAAATATTAATGTGCCTTAGAATAAAATGAATTAACCATGCAAGGATTAGGGGGAGGTGAGTGGAAGGACAAAAAGTGAGGCACGCCTTTCGTCCTGGTCTCTAGTATCCTACCAGAACAGTTGGTCCATGAGTATGGGCAGGACTCATCCCATGGAACTAGTAAGAATCACATCTGAAGGCCTGGTCACTTCCCTCCATGGTCTCTACATGTCCCTTAATACTTTAGGATTTCTGCATGTCCCCAGTGCCAGTATGAAGTCAAGCTTTTCCAGTTTTCCCCAAACAGTGGTTTAGAGGGAAGAGTTCTCAGAGTCCAACCTGATTCTCAAGTGTCACACAGGTAAACTTATTGTCTGTGTCTTTAACCAGCATGACAAGTCAAGGTCTTCAGGCTGGCCCAGCATAGTGATTAGGACCAAACAGCAGGGAGAGCTGTGGACATTTTATTACTGCTACAGAACAGAGAGCAGAACAGATAGTTATAGACCAAGCAGCTAAACGAATGCAGAACACTCATGGAGCAATTCTGAAATCTAAGTGGTGATTTATGCATTTAATTGTAGACAAAAATTTCATCTTCTGCATATACTCTCAAAAAGGATGAGATTAAGACTGGAGTAGCATTGTCTGTTTCCTGGCGGGATGATGATGGATACTACAGACAGAAGCTTCAACAATCTGCATCTATTTCTTTATCATTGAGATCAAGGTGATGTCATTTGGGTTCTTTGAAGTCTCTCTCCTGGGTCTGGAGCCTGTGTGCTCACCTGTCATCTCTGCATGGAGGTCTGAGTCCTGACCTGTTGTGAGCAGGAGGCCAGAGCTGTTGCATTAGGGGCCCTTGTGATAGGATCATTTTAGCCCCCTCCCTTCTCTAAAGACCGTGGATCGATCCCACTGCAGATACAGCACAGGCCAAAGGTCAGGATATCAGTGTGAGCTTGTCTGGGTCATGATCCAGGTACCGGTGTTTCTTCTGGGGACAAGGCATGGGTAGTGTTTAGCACAGAAGAGAGAGGGTGCCGTGACCCAACGTTCTCTTAGGAGAGCCCTGTGTGTTTTGGATCAAACAAATGAGAGTAAAAGCCCTCGGGGAGCTTGCAGAGCCTCGGAGTCAATAAATGTACAGGACTGTGACAGGGGAAGCTGTGAGAAAGGTGCAAGTGTGTGACAGGTGAGTGTTCTAGCATGAGTACATGTGACAGGCAAAGGTGTGGTGGGTGACTGTGTGACAGATGAGTATATGTATTGGTGAGAGGATGGCAGGGAAGATACATGTTAGAATTGAGTGTGTCATGGTCTAAGGTGTGTGACAGGGATGACTAGAAGGTGAGGTTATGGGGCTGTAGTGATAGCACAGCGGCAGGGCGTTTGCCTTGCATGCAGCCGACCCTGGTTCAAATCCCAGCATCCCATATGGTCCCCTGAGCACCGCCAGGAGTGATTCCTGAGTGCATGAGCCAGGAGTGACCCTGTGCATCGCCGGGTGTGACCCAAGAAAAAGCAAAAAAAAAGAGGTGAGGTTATGAAATGTGAGTATGTGTCAGGCTTGTGTGTGTGTGTGACAAGGGAATGTGTGTGTTAAGTGTGTAAGAGGTAAGGATGTGTGACTAGTAGGAATATAAGGGTAAATATGTAGCATTATTCGGCTAGCTGTTGAGTTCCTACGACAGTACCACGTTGTGGTGATGTGCTCATAGGTTTTAAGCCTTTGTGCAGACAGGAAAAGACTCTAAGTATAGTCAAACTGAAGCTTGCTCACAGGCAAGCATTGATAGAAAAAGGGGAGACTGAGACCAGGGTACAGAGAAGGGTCCTGAGTCTTGTCAGCCTGCTTCTTGGGAGATCTCTCTGTGTGCGCTCAGCCACCTTGTAAGGTCTGTTTAAAACCCTTTTAAGATCTGTTCATCAGGCAGACACTGGCTACCTGAAGCTGGTTTCCTGCAGACATTAGAGAGCCTTGCACCTAAGGGAGCCCTGACAACAGGGAGCTGGACACATGCTCCACACTTTGGTATGTGGGAGAGAGGACTCTGGGTCCACCTGGTGTCAGTCAGACAGCATGGACTCTGTCTCCTGAGCACTGTGCCAAGTGCAGAGATGCATGAGTGTGCATGGATGTGTGAGAACAGACAGCGTAGCAGGGAGCGAATCCGGAGAAGTCCCACATGTCCTCCCCAGCAAGGACAGAATATTCGGGACCCAGCAGCAGTCCAGTGTTCTAAGAGATATTACAGTGGGGCTCCGAGGCCAGGCCTACAGGACACCCTGTCCCAGAGCTGATCAGATTGACTGCAACTGGAGTGGATCCATGCATTTAACCAACTCAGAAACAGTGCAGAGTGGGGAAGAGGGGCAGTGGACAGAAGGAAGGTTTTCAGCAAATTGTTGCAGCTTTACACGTACGTGAGTCCTAGCAGAGTTGGGATTGTGTGGGTCTGACTAGGAAGTAATACCCTAGGAAGCCTGTCACGGTTGCAAAAAATCCTTAAGACACGTGTGACCTTGAAGATAGAAATAGTTGAACTAGGGAGGCAGAGCTCTGTTCTGAATTCACTACCCTGGTGTGGTCAGTGTGGACAGGACCAGGCTGGGGCTTTCAATGCCTGGCGCTGCTCACAGTCCCCTTGGCTGAGGATGGCTGGAAAACCCGGAGGACATTAGTTTGGCATCAGGTAATTCCTCCTTGAGGTACTCCTACTCTGACAGTCCTGCGGGACACGGGCAAGACCTCCGCTCTGCATAGAGCTGGGCAGCTCTGATAACCGTCCCCTGGGTTCTGTCCATTTGCTGTCAGTTAATTTAAGTAGCCCTGCAGGGGGAGCCCACCTAGTCCTCCAGAGGGCTACTTAATATAATAATCCCCTGATGGAGGATTAGGGGCACCTGCCTACCTAATTCACGGGCTGCTACCGCTTCCCAGCTTTCAGGAGGAACAATGGAAATAAATAAGAATAAAGGGCAATTTGGCTGGCAAGGGAGGGGGCCTCAGGAACTAGCAGGACTAGTGGTTGGGAGGGTGAGGATACATTAGCCCTGATCCAGGAGGTGTGGCTGGAAGCCAAGGGGCAAATTGCAGGAGGAGTATTCGGTGGAATAATCGGAAAGAGCAGGTGGTGGGCAAGCTGTGCCGTGGGAAGGCCTCTCTGGAGAAGTGACAAGAGTTTCCTGAGACCGCAAAGGCTAGACAAGGCAAAGACGGAATATGTTCCAGGGATCAATTCTGCCCTGTCAGCCGCCTGCTCTCCAACCCTCCCCCAGCCCCTCCCCCCGCAATTAAACATCCTTATGATTTAATGCTGGTTGTGTCTTGTTCATGACGAGGCTCCCAGAAATTGAGAAAGACGGGGTAAGCGTGGCAAGGTGATTCGCTGGAACACTGGTTTTCCATACATCCCAGGCACCCATTTTCTAGGATCTTATAAAGTGTGCCCACCTGGAAGGCCATTTGCTCCATTTGAAAAACAGTCTGTCTACATTGGTGGTAGGAAATGTATACTGGTGAAGCGATGGGTGTTGGAACAGTGTGTGACTGAAATCCAATCATGAACAACTGTGTAACTGTGTATCTCATGATGATTCAATAAAATATATATTTTTAAAAGAAGTCTGTCTAAGAGTGTTTTTTTTTTCCCTACTGACAGAGAATTTGAGTAATGAAGACCAGCAGGGAAAAATGTAATAAAACCTGGCATCTTGTTGAAACACCCATGCACAGTGCTTGTCCCACCTTGTCATGGGCAGGCCTGAATATATGTCATCCCCATCTACATAATAACAGAGAGAAAGTGGGTAGCCTTCAAAATATTCACCCCCCCTGCCCCCACCATATGGTCCCCCAAGGCCCTCCAGGAATGATCCCTGAATGCAGAACAAGGTATAAGTCCTGAGCACCACCAGGTGTTGCTCCCAAAACAAATACAAAGAAAATTAAAAAGTTAAAATGCAATAGGATGCTGCAGTTCCACTTTTGAGCATCTTAACAAAAAAAAAGAATAAAACACTAACAAGAAGAGAAATCTCTCTGCTCTCACTGCAGCAATGTTTGCAGTAGGAAACTATGGAAACAGCATAGGTGTCCCTCAGCCAAAGAATAGGGAGAGAAATCTTGCCATTTGTGACAACATAGATGGACCTTGAGGGTATTATGCTGATTTGAAAAAAAAAAGATGGAGAAAGACAGATGCTAAGTGAATTATCTACCACAGAGAATGAGAAGCGCGACAGATTATAAAGAGGTAACTTGTGGATACAGAGAATAGATTGCTGGTTGCAGAGGCAAGTGCTAAGAGGCTTTGGCATGTAAGAGGTAGGAGGGCAGACCATTAAAAAAGAAATAAAGGAAACAACAACAACAAAAAAGAAAAAATAACAATGTTAAAAAAGACTATATGAGAAAGGATTTGCTTTGGTTTATTTCCATCTGATATTTGCCCGTGGATGAGCCCATTTCCAAGGTCACACAAGATATTGGCAGAATTCTTCTGTGGTTGTAGAACCGACACCCTGTCATTATTCTGACTGTAAGCTGGCAGTCACCACTCTCCTACAGTCATCCCAGGCTCTTGTGGTGGGGAAGTTGCCTTATCTTATCATGGTTATCCACAGTTCCTGGGTATATCCAGTGGGGGACTAGTCTGATAATTTTGAGTAGGACCACAAAGCAGAGGCTTTTGACTGTGTTGTTTTCAAATCAAATGACATCATCAGATGTGCAGATGAGAATGAACTCACAGGGTGAGTTTATAAGAAAAGGTTTATTCGTGACCCACATCTGCAGTCTGGAGGGGCCAGCTTCCAATCCCAGCTAGCCCACCCGCTCCCAGATGCTCCAGGCCATGCCTCTTCTAAGACTCCTTCATTTCTCACATGCTCAGTCTCTCCCACCCTTCTAAAAGTGGTCCCTTTTCTACCCTCACACCCTCCAGACTTCTTTCTGCTATTCCCACTGGACTCTCCTCACCCCTCCTTTCCACTTTCCTTTTTCTTCCCACACTTTCTGATGTAAAAGGCAGTGGAGGCATTACCGAAGTTCTTCTGTGGCTCTCTGCTCTCTAATGTCTTCAAGCTCCTCAGATTTCCTCTGACTTCACTTGTGGCTGCTGGTCCATGTTCTTATGAGGCCTCCCTCCTACCTGCTGTTTCATAATCTCTAGAGGCAGTCGTCTGCTATTTTTCAGCTTTTCTCCTGTGATCAGTTTTTGCTAATGTAAAAATCATATGTTCCTATATTTGCACCTCTGATAATTTCATCAGTAGGAATTCGTGGAATTGGAAGTCTCCTTACTAACACTCAACTGACTTCACACTTCTGCTCCACTGTTCCTGTCTCCTTCTCCCACCCTCCTCCATAACACCTTCCTAGATCAGGTAGGAACAGATCTCATTCTCTGAATTTCCTGGACTGTTTGTGCATCACTTTGATATGGGATTGCAGAGGTTTCTGTCAGCATATTCTTTCCAGGACAATTAAAGGTGTGTTGATCTTCGGGTTCCTACAAAAGCATACCAGGCCGGGAGATCCAGCCTCACCTTGGCAGGTCTGACTGAGAAGCATTGCCTTATGTGGTACCCAGGCAGGTCAAAAACGATCTTTCTTTGTGTGGAAAGTGGGAATGAAATGCTCATTTTCAGAACCCTAGTACAGATCAGAGGCAATATGCATAATAGCCCTGTGTCTGATACATTATAAGAGTTTAATAAGTAAGGCAACAGTTATTATCATTAGCAATAGTAGGGTGGCATGTTTGTCATATAAATAAATAGAATGATGGATGGATAAAGGTAAGTTTATAGATTTATTGAAAAAAGCAAAACAACAAATAGAAACAAGGTAAAAGCTTACCAATTTTGATTGATAAACAGAATCTTACCAATCTACTAATTAATTTGATTTTCTTATGTTTAAACTACATATTGTCAACTTTCAAAAACGTGTGTCAAAAGTAAGAGTATCCTACATGGCCGTCATCAGGATGCCCTTCAAAAGCTCTTCTGTAGACTTGTTGACCTTTCTTGATGACCTCAAAAGGAGACAAGGAGAAGATCAAGATGTTAGTGATTATAGAGCCTCTAAAATGAAAACTAGACATTATCCAAAATTTTAAGTTGAGAATTGTGTTTACCCCTAAGGATTTAGATTCAAACCAGGACTTACAAACTCAAATGGTGTTGGAGGAAGTGATTCGCATTTCCTCCAAGGAAATTCACCTTTTGTGCACTAGGTCACATGTCTGCTTTAAAAACTATAGTCTGAGCTGCCATTTGCCTCTCCTGCGAGAATTAGTCAAGATAATTCTGATATTCATAATCAACAAAAAGCTGCTGTCAAGAGCCATTTTCCCCATTTGTTCACCCATCAAAGCGTAATCTTGGTTTTCTATTCCATGTCTCCTTTGGATATTCATAGTCTGAGTCCAGAGGAGAGAACATCAGGATGGAAATGGCTTGTAGCAAAAGTTGCAGCAGCTGATTTTAAGTCAGGACTTGCCCGCCTTTGACTCTTTGAGGTTGCTGATGAGGAAGTGAAAAATTCAAAGACATGATCTGCATTTTATATTCCCAAATTTATTACAGAGGTAGCAGCATGTGAATGTGCATGTACCCTTGTACGTCTCCAGAAATGAATTCTCTGACATTTAGCTCTTAAACAAAATATATATATGTGTTGCCTGTCAAAAGGAGGGTTATTTATATGTCCTGAGATTCACAGGTTCCAGCAGCTAATCTTCACGAATATTATTTGATGGGCCATTATAGACAAGATTTACTTGATATTTGTCCTTTTACTAAATCTGCACATTTATTTAAAATAGCATCCTGGGCTCTCTCTTGAGGAATGATCTCCAGACCCAGCCATTGTGCACCTGGGTTGTTGCCAATCATTGATTGTTTAAAAGATGATGGTATCCACAGAAGCAACTCATGGGCGGTAGAGAAGAGCTCTGGTAAGTTAAAAATGAATAAGAAGACTGCTGGCCTTCTGCCGAGAATATGGAGTAAACTCAAAGCAGATGGAGAATAGAAGGCAGTTAAAAAAATCTTCTCATCCTACAATATACAAAGGGAATTGCCATGGATTATCTCTGTCTCTCCTCACCCTGAAGTTAGGAATTGTCAGGGCCAGATGCATGTGGCAAAGAAGGAGCAGATGATGACCTTAGATAGTATCAAAGTTTGGGGTACAAAGACATGTTTGAGTCCAGAGGAGTCCCCAGCCTCTGAGGAAGTTTATCCTCCAAGCAGCCAGCACAGTGATATATGCAAGTCAGAATTGAAAGGTGAAAGGAGTCAGAAAGAGAGGGACAGACATAGAGGGACTGCACTCATTTGTGGAATGTAGGGTAGCATCACATTAGGTTGACACCCAAGGACGGTAGATACAAGGGCCAGGGGGATTGCCCCATAGCTGGAAGACTGCTTCATAAGCGGAGGGGATAAGGCAGATGGAATAGAGAAGGGATCGCTAAGAAAATGATGGCTGGAGGAACTAGTTGGAATGGGAGATGCATGCTGAAAGTAGATAATGGAACAAACATGATGACCTCTCAGTGTCGGTGTTGCAAGCTATAATGCCCAAAAGTAGAGAGAGAGTATGGGGAATATTGTCTGTCTTAGAGGCAGGGGAAGGGTGGGAAAGGGGGGGTATGCCTGGGATATTGGTGGTGGGTAATGTTCACTAGTGGAGGGATGGGTGTTTGATCATTGTGAGACTGTAACCCAAACATGAAAGCTTGTAACTATCTCACGGTGATTCAATAAAATTAAAAAAAAAAAAGAATTGAAAGGTAAGGAATGACACACTTAGAGGCCCTGGCCACAGAGTTGAGGTCAGCAACATGAGTCAGAATTCTGAGTCTGCCCCTGTTTTCTGTCATCTCTATTGCTTTGTTTCTCTGACATTCACTACCTTATCATTTCCAAGTGAAGAGGTTGGGTGGTTAGTAACTGAGATGCTTGCAAGTTGCAGAATTCTGCATTTTGTTCTTTTTTTAAATTATTGAATCACTGTGAGGTAAGGTAGACAATTACAGAGTTGTTCATGATCAAGTCTCAGTCATACAATGTTCCAACACCACTGTCTTTACTGGTGCACATTTCCCACACCAACATACCCAGTTTTCTTCTTGCCTGTCTTCCCCCCATTCTGCTCCAACAGCCTGCCTCTATGGCAGACATTTCTCTCTCTCTCTCTCTCTCACTCACTCACGCTCTCTCCCTCTCTCCTTCTCTCTTTTTTCTCTCTCACACACAAATATTCCTTTTAGGCATTGTGATTTTCACTTTTTTAAATTTTATTTTTATGAAGCTGTTCACAATAGTGGATTACATTCAATATATCGATACCAGTACCACCACCATGATACCTTCCCACCACCATTATTTTGAATTTCCCTGTCACCACTTAAACCTGCCGAACTGGCATATGCTAGATAATTTATTTTATATTGCTTGTTATATAGCATAAGATGTCATGCAGCCACTCTTGCGGCTGCGTACTCCTAGAATTCTAAAATTTTAGTTAATAGGGTCTGGAGAAATCTCTGCAGTGAGTTGCTCGGTTCCAAGATTCTTCTGTGTGTATCTGGATCATGGCTGTTAATGAGCCTAAATAGCAGACAGAGGCAGTTAGTGGGTGTGACACCCAGGGTTCCATAGGGGTGGGGAGATGAGAAGGATTGGCCCACCCACTGTCTCCTGAGGCCTGGAGTTTGCAGTCACTGGACCCACATACCTGGGATTTTCATGGAGTTCTGAAAGTTCTGAAAGTTTCTGGCCATCGGGATTCCTAGGGAGCAGGTTCAGGGAAGACTCCTGCTCCCGTCTGAGGCACCCTGGAGAAATCAGCCTGGCACAAGGTCCGGAGGCATCTTTGCAGTGAACTGCTTAGTTTTGAGATTCTTTTGCATGTCTTTGCATCATGGCCATTAATGAGCTTAAGGGCATTGTGATTTTCAGTAGTTATTAAAAGGGTATCATCCACATCCCTTTACCTCCTTTTGGCACTGTTTTGGTCCAGAGTGATCATTTCCAGCTATTACTGTCATAGTGAACCCTTCTCTGTCCTAACTGCGTTCTGCCTCCCCCTCCCTCACATGCTTTCTTCCATGGATCAGTCCTCCTGGCCCTTTTCTCTACTGTCATTATTCACATACTGTTACTGTTTTTATATCCCACAAATGAGTGCAATCATTCTATATCTGTGCCTCTCCCTCTAATTTCTCAGCTTGATACTTTCCAGGTTCATCCATGCATAAGCAAATTTCATAACTTCATTTTTCCTAACAGCTGTGCAGTATTCCACTGTATAGATCTACCATAGTTCCTTTAATCACTCATCTGTTCTCGGGCACTTGCATTGTTTCCAGATTCTGGCTATTGTGAACAGTACTGCAATGAACATAGTATACCCTACTGGCCCCCAAACACAATGTGTTTTGTTCTTTCACGTGTTTCTGATCACCTGCTTGGCCAGGACATGGTGCTAGGCTTCAGGAATAGCTCCAACTGGGCCTTCACACTAACAGCCACATGCTTGTGGGCACAGTGGCAGTCTCTGTGGGACAACAACCCCATTTCCCTGCCTGCAGTGCTCATCACCAACTCAAAACTTTCAAGTTGCCTTGGTTTTCCTCCTCCCGCTACTGCATTTCTTAGTCTCCTCTCTGCTTATTCCTCACCTGTATTTAATCTTCTCAAGACATAGGGCTGAATATCTGCTTTTCCCTTCTTATCTTTGTTGATATTAAAAACGATGTTTCTCTGATGAGGATTCATAGACTCCAGCTCACACTGTTTCTGAACTTTGGCTTTTTCAACTATTGTTTCAACATCTCTGCTTCAATATCTGCAGTTTCCAGTTTTATTTGCCCATATCTGAGTTTGATATCCATTGCTAGCTCAGAACTTCTGCATGGTCTCCCTGGATTTAGTTTGTATTCCTGTCTCTTACCATGCAGCCACTGGGGAATTCTCTTGGTGTGTGTTCAGCAAATAACTGGGAGCCAAACACTTCTCTCCTTATCCTGGTCTGGCCTAATCCAGTTCCACACACTGAGCTGCAGCATCACTACAGCACTTGCCTAGTCCTGCTGTCTTCCTGTCACTTCTCTTCTAAATGGAATCACTTCACCCCTCTCTTTCGCTCACAATTCTTCAGTGGCCCTGATTTAACTCAAAATCATAATCAAGCGGTTGTAACTATCAACAGCCTCTTCTGTTCTGGTTTTCACCTCCTGAGCTTGTGTCCCAGCCCCGTAGCTCTTGCACATAGTGGACTTGTATCCACTGAGGATGCTCTATTTGACTTTTTCAAACTTTTGTCCCCGACCCTGGACATCTCCATGAGATTCAACCTCACTTCCCCCACCCCAACTTTTTCTCCCTCTTGGGAGTGATATGTCACTCCCAAACCTGTGCCTCTGGTCTCCAACCTCTTTCTTCCTTCTTTTATAGTACATCTTAACTTTTTAAAAATTCTGAAGTTTCTTATACATTTTGGTTTTTGTTCTTGTCTGTGTCCTCCTGTGCATTTAAAGCTGCATCTGCAGGGACTTTTGCTTTAATGAAAGCAGCAATTGGCTCTAGATTTAGAGGGTAAAGAAACGTTTGGGGTGATGATGTGAAAGAGTAAATACTGGTGGAAGAACAGGCCAAAAATCTGCCATAGCGATGGACTTGAAGCTGATTCTGAACCCTGGGAAATAAATTCATAGAGATGTGACTCAAGGGATGCACATAGTCAGATTTCCCTGGGGAAAGGTTGCGCTGACAGTGGCCATGCAGGTCCAGGATTTAGACTAAATCAAGGAGCAGCAATTGTAGGAGAGGGAGGGGCATGGTGCTAAAAATCTGCTTTACAAAGGTGAACCTTCTGGGCCAGAGAAATAGCACAGTGGGTAAGCTGCATGCCTTGTATGTGGCCAAACTGGATTCAATCCCCAGTATCTTATATCATACCCTGAGCATGACTAAGTGTGATCTCTGAGAACAGAGCCAGGAGTAAGCCCTGAGCTCTGTTGGATATGGCCCAAAAACAAACAAAAAAAAAGGTACACATACAGAAAGACAGGGACAGACATAGAATGACTGCACTCATTTGTGAATATAAAATAACATAATATGAGACTTATACCCAAGGAGAGTCTCTTGCCCCTGCGTGTAGCTGTCTTCACTGTGACCTCTCAGAGGGGGATGAGTTGAGTTTCCCTTCCTGCCCCGAGCAGAAGTCCAGAAGCCAAAGACCTCCGGAACCCAACCACAGCCATGCTCAAGGCCCCTCTCCACACATTCGAATGAGCCTCACACATGAAGGAATTGGCAGAGGAACCCAGATGTGCGGGACCCGGGACTGAGATCTCCAAGCCTGCTCCAATCGGGACTGGGCCTCCTCCACTCAGATCCCCCATTTTCTAGTAGCTTGGCAGCCACACCCACAACTTCCCTGGGCACCATGTAATCCCATCAACAGCCAAGATCTAGCAACTATAAAATAAAGCTCCTGGAAGTGTGTGGCCACATTTGAGGCTGCACAACCTCTTATAATCTAGTTCTCCCTCTTGGAGAACATGGCAAGATACTGACAGTATCCTACTCACACAGCGAAACCTGGCAAGCTCTCCATGGCATATTCGACATGCCAAATACAGTAACAATGATGGGTCTCATTCGCCTTACTCTGAAAGAGCCTCCAATGTGTCACCTCTAGGAAGAACGAGTAAAGAGAGACTGCTCAAATATCAGGGCTAGGACAAATGGAGACATTACTGGAGCCTGCTCGAGCAAATCGATGATCAATGGGATGACAGTGATACAGTTATATCCAAGGACAGTCGAGACAAGGGCCAGGAATATTGCTCCATGGTTGGAGCCTCATGAGCTGAGGGAGAAGGCAGCTGGAATAGAGAAGGGATCACTAAGTCAAATGATGGTTGGAGGGATCGATTGGGATGGGAGATGTCTGTTGAAAGTAGATAAAGATGATGGCCTCTCAGTATCTGTCTCACAAACCGTAGAGAGAGAGTATGGAGGAAATAGTCTGCTATAGAGGCCAGGGGAGAGTTGGGTTGGGGATGGGGAGACAGGGGACTTTGGTGGCAGAAAATGTGCACTGGTGGAGGGATAGGTTTCGATCTCATTGTATGACTGAAACTTAAACATGAAAGCTTTGTAAGTGTTGCTTATGGTGATTAAATTAAAAATGTGGACATAAAGCTTTAATATTTCTTTTAGATTGAGGTTCTCATTGCTATTTGGGGCTTCAACTGGCACTCCTGGTAGGCACAGGCCCTTACCCTTTTTACCAGGACTTGGCTCACTCTTCTCTTTGCTGTATGTTTTGTGGCAACCATCTGCACTGAATCTCAAATTTTTTTTATTTTAAAATCTGTACAGTGGGGATATAATCAAATATATTGACAACTTGGGCTTGTTTTACAGGGTGTATGAGGTCATAAATGAAGAATTAGGGAAGGCAGTGAGTTATGTGGAAATGCTCAGTGAAGGTGAATTGTTCTGCAAATGCTCAGTGAAGGTGAATTGTTCTGACCCTCTTGGGACCACTGGAAGAGAAACATCACTGCATCACAGTATCACTGTCATCCCATTGTTCACCGATTTGCTTGAGCGGGTGCCAGTAACATCTCCATTCATTCCTGTTACATAGCCCGATGTACATATTGGGGGCTCTTTCAGGCTCAGGGGAATGAGGTCTGTCGTTGTTACTGTTTTTGGCACATAGTGTATGCCACGGGTAGCTTGTCAGGCTCTGCCAGAAGAGAAACATACTGGTATTATTAGCTCAGAGCCACAGGCAGGAATTAGTTGTGTTTTTGCTGTTGTTCTTGTTTAATGTGGGTTACTCCCCAGCACTACTCAGGAGGCAATTTCAGCTATTCATGGCCCAGCAGTTCAGATTTGCTGCTCTGGAATGGTGACACAGTATTGCTCTAGGGTCATATCTAATGGTGGGGAACGTGCAGTGCTAGGGATGGAATGTGGGTCTTGTGCAAGCAAGGCTTATGCACAAATGTTTTCGGTTATCTCCCAGGCCCAAGCAGGAGATTATAAAAGCACTGGATATCTTATGGAATCTAATCATTGACTTTCAACCTACACTCTCAGACCTGACAATATAGATCTGAAGGCTGTGAGAGGCAAGCTTCCTGCTTCATGTACCAAAGACTGGAACCTAGATTCTCTCATATTCAAAGCATATCATATGCCCTACATCAGGAGCCACATCTCACTTAGATTTCAGGGATTTTTGTTTTCTATTCATTCTCCTCCATTCTCTTTCTGACACTCATATCCATACTAATACCACCAATAGACCAATTATGATAGGGTAGATGCATGACTGAGAGTGATCACATGCCCCCTCCATATAACTGTTCTCACCCAGAGAGGACTCGGGGCTCATCAATCACAAAAACTGCAGGATATCAGGAAGAATGGGCTTTGTGAGTTGACGTTTGACAGAATGAGAGCAAAAGGAAAGCCCCAGACAGAATGAGTGATGTATGTGTAGGAAAGAGCAATACCAATATGGACCCAGTTCAACAAACCCTGCATGTTGGACAATTGGTAGCTTCAGACCTCAGCATGGAGAAAGAACTGGAGACTATGGAGTTGACCAATTTCTTTCTTGGACATTTACGGTTCTTTGTTGAGTATTAGCCATCATTGTGAAAGTTTATGTTGCCTTAAGAATGAACATATTGAAATTCTTCTGTACAAAACCCTGCTGTTGCTTGTAAGGTGTTGCTTGGCCTGATGACTGATTGTTTTCACCAAAGGACTTAGTCTTGCAAGAACTTCAGGGTGGATGCGATCCTGATTCTTTCCTGGCCTTTCTCTTAGTGGAATGACTGTTCTCAAGATGACAACTCCAAATCTCAGAGTATTTGAGTGACATTTTGAAGATGACTTAGAATTTGGAGCACTTGTTCAAATATTCAGATGTTTTGAGTGAGACTTCAGTTGTCACCTCTGAGATGCTTAGTTCTCTCTTTTGGGGATGATGGAGAGTCTGCACCAGTCAGAGCTTATTAAAGCAAATCTAAGGTAACAAGCTTTAATCCTTTAAAGGTTTGGTTTTCTTAATTGAGATTTCTGATACCCTCTGCAAATTGTCACTTATATAGTACCTTTATTTATTTCATTGACTGTCTAGCTGATTGTTCATCACACACAATGACATATAATATCCTGAGCATAGAGCCCTAAAGACAGCTGGGCAGGCGTGTCCTGGGCACAAAGATGTGCCAAGTCTAACAAAAAAGTACATCTGAATTGAGGTCCATCCCAGAGCACCCAGTTGGTAGGAACTTAAGTTCTACCAAGAGGAGCTACTGCTTATGGGCACCTCCCCACAGAGAGCAGCCTTCCTGCTCTCAGGGGGTGGAACACCTCTGCGTCATTGAGCAACTCTTGCATTTTCCATTCAAATGCTTTATGCCATACTATAAATACATCCCACATCTGGCTTTGGAAAGAATTTGGAGCTTATTTCTTGGAACATAATAGGAATCTTCATGTGGTTTTTCTGCATCTCAAACATGCTGCTGGGGTTTCTTTTATTTATTTATTTATTTATTTAATTTTGCTATTTGAGGCTACATTAGGGGAGGTCACACTAGAAAAGCAGTGAAATGCAGGTGAGGAGTGGATAGTTAGAGTGGACATGAATTTGGGAGGACCACCATCTATGATGCTCATGTGATAGGTAGGAATTTCCAACACTTACTCAATAGGCAGGAAGTCTCTGAATCTACCACAGAGTTGCTAGTTTGGGGAAATTATTGAGGAACAATTCTGTGCAGGTTTCAGGAAGCAACCAAATACACCCATGTTTCATGGAGAAGGTAGAACACCGAGGAGTTGACAATAGCTTCTGGAAACATTTCAAGAGCACACAGAGCAGCCCCAAAAGAGAGACTGGCCACAGGCTGCCTGGCAAAATAGCAGTGACCCAGGTGAAAGAGCGCATCTGCTGCCCGGTGAAGGTGAGAGCAAGTAGCGAGTGATCTGGGCAGAGGAAAGCCAGTCTTTCTCTGCTCAGAACCCACAATGACTTTCAGGAGCAGACCCCACTCCTCTGCCAGGCTCTGAAGGAAGGATAGGGCTTGATTCCATAAGCTGCGAGCTCAGACTTTCAGCGGCAAATCTTAAGTCCCCTAAAACAGACTGCAGTTCAGTCCTCATGGTTTCTCTGTTTGGGGCAAGGTTTGGCTAGGGTGTAGGCCCTGACCTCACAAGCCCCAAGGAGCAGGGCTGAGTCTGCCCCTCCTGCTTTGCCTGAAGGGCCTAGGCTGCCACTGCCCCAGCCAGTGGTGAGCACAAAACTGCAAATCCAAGGCTGAGCTCATCCTCCAGATGCCTGCAATGCGTGTGTCTAAGATGCATTGATCTGTGCCCCAGGGCCTCTCTGCGGGCAGTGGCCCAGGGCTCTGCTGAGCACTAAGGGAGCATCAGGACAGTGTGTTCCATGCAGAGCTCAGTCCGCCCCCCAAACGGGGCAGCCCTTTCTGCAAGCACACAGAGACAATCAAAACCTTTTATGGCAAATTCAGGGAAAGTAAGAGTGCCAAGGAGGCCTTATGGCAGAGGCACACCTACAGACCCTGCACACTTTCCCTGAGTGAGCTGCAGAGGTGAAAGTACAGTGTGAGAATGGGTGTGAGTGGGTGTGAGTGTGTGAGGGACTGTGGGCATGTGTATGAGGATGTGTGCATGCATAGGAGCATGTGCAAGTCATGTGTTAGCTGTATATGATATGTATGACTCATGCCTGCGAGTGTGTATCTGAGCACATATGACTCCTGTGTGTGAGTGCATGTGGGTGTGTATGAGCTTCTGTGTGTGTACTTTGAGTGTATGCAGTGTGAATATGCGCAGTGTGTGTGGTGTGTATGTGTACCTGAACGTGCACAAGGGCATTTGATATGCTTGTGTCCCCACCACCACCCCCGTCCTCATACACCTGCCAGGTTACTTGTAGCCCAGACACTGAACTCATGTGGTTCAATAGCAAAGCCCATGCTTTACTCCAGGAAGTCTGGGTATGAGCCATCTGCAGCAGGGACCAGTGTGACTCTCGCATATCAGCCTGTGGGACTTCTTCTGTCAGTCCCTCTATGACTCCCTGTGACATCCCCGTGTGACTCTCCAGTGTCTATCTCTTTGTTGATGCTCCCATGTCATCCACTCTGTGACCCTCGATGTCAGTCCCCATGTGACCTACCGTGTCAGCCCCTGTGTGACTCTCCTGTGTTGTCAGCTCCCGTGTGACCCACTATGTCAGCCCTTGTGTGACTCCCATGTTTTGTCAGCCCCTGTGTAACCTACTGTGCCAGGTCCTATGTGAATCCTCATGTCAGTCCCCGTGTGATTCCCCATGTCAGTCCTGTGTTATCCACTGCCATGCTCTGTGTGACTCCCCTGTGTTGTCAGCCCCCCTGGGACTCACTGTGTCAGTCCCTGTGTGAATCCTCATGTTACCCCCTATGTGACTACCCATGTCAGTCCCATGTGACCCACCTGTCAGGCCCTGTGTGACCCCCCTGTGTTGTCAGTCTCTGTGTACTTCCCCCATGCCAGCCCTTGCCCAGCCCCAGCCCATCTGGTTTGGCACTGAGTTAATGGCGCGGTGCCTGCAGGCATGGTGAGTAGAGGGTCCTTGAAAGAGGAAGTCAGACTTGCCAAATTGGGGTCTTAGGGAATTTAGTCCAAAGCTAACGGCCACTGAAATGCAAGCAGATGTGCGGACGGGTGTCACTGAAAGGACTATTTCTGCCAGGTTCTCTTTCCTTTCTGAAAAATGGCAGGTCATTGATTTGAGCTGCACTTCATTGCACTGGTCCCTGGAGATCAGACATTTTCTCTTTTTCCTGTGGAAAGTCAGCATTGTGTTTCTGACTGCCTAGCACATATGTGTCATATGCCACTGCTGTTGGGCCCTGAGGGATGACTCCAGGTCATGGAAGTCCCAGAAGTGGGGAGGGAACATTGGTGATCCTTGCTGGAAAGGTGATCCCGGCTCTGGGCCTGGGCTTTTAGTAGAAAAACTCCTAATTAACTGGGAGCTGGGCTGAAACCAGATTTCCCTTCTGTAGGGACTTGAAATAGAACAATGCCTTCAATGAATGTGATTATTCACCAGCCCAGCTGTCACTGCCTCCTTACCTGAATGGGGACTCTGCTCTCAAGGTGGTTATGATTGCTAAAGGCACAAGATGAGTGTACCTGGGGACCTGGAAAGATGACACAGGTGCTGTCTCAAGATAGGAGATGACTCAGGAGTCCCTAGTGGTTGGGGACAGCAGGGAGCTGTCCATCTTCGCTGGTGCCCTGGGAGAAAGTGAGAGAAGGGGCCCTGCTCTGGCTCAGATGTCCCCTCAGGACCCCAGGGCTGCTACCTCCCCACCATTCAGTCATGAAATTTAAGCCACAGCACCAGATGGCGAGGCTGTCCTCACGGAAGTTGACTCCCCTCTTGTAACACTCAGAGACTCGCCTCTGGGGTAGAAGCAGTCTCATTAGTGGACTTCTCCTGTCCCTGGAACTGGCATGACTTCTTAGAACCAGAGAGAGGGGCTGCAGTCTGGATCCTCACCCCTACCCCACACTCAGGGCATCACAAAATAAGGGATTGAGACCTGGGCAGGGAGCTGCGGGCGTGTGCATGGGGGTAGGAGCGAGATAGAGAAGATATCGGACATTGGTAAGAGCTCTCAGGCTCAGCCGCCAGGAAAGGAGTGGACTGGGCTCCTGGAGTGGACAATGGTCATTCAATTCTTGCAGTGGTGGCTTCTTAAAGGAGGAGGGCTGAGGGAGGCTTTCTGTGTCCCCTCTGCCCCCACTAGAATCAGCAGGCAGCGCTTAGGTCAGGCCTCATCTGAATTTTCTGGGAAGAGGCAGTGAACACTGTTTTTCTCTAAACGCTGGGTCAGAAAGCTTGGGGCTGGGAAATAAGGAATATCCTGACACCTCAGGGAAGAGACTCTGAACTTGGGCTAGAAGCCATACCTTCAATTGAACCAAGGTCTGATCGACTTCCTATTTCTGCCATAATAAATCAGTACCAGGCTAGCAACATACACCAGCAGAGGTTCACTCACCCACAGTCCTCAAAGATGCAAACTCCTGAGCCAGGCATAGGCAGGGTGGTGTCCCCTCCAAAGATTCTAGGTGACTGTCCTTTTCATCTCTTTCAACTTCTGGTCACTCCTGCCATCCCTTGGCTTCTGATCTCAGCACTCCCATCTCCGCCTCTGTCTTCACAACGCTGCGCTTCTTGTGCACAAGCTTCTGTGTCATTCCTTCATCTTAAAGGACAGCCATTCTGAGGGGTTTGGTCTGCCTTAGATCTTAACACGATTGCTTTGTCCATACCCCTTTTCCAAACAAGATCCCACTCACAGGTACCTTTTGGAGGGACTTGAGGGTAAGTTTTAGAAGGAAACAGTTTGACTCAGGAGAGCAGCTGCACTTCAATGGCGGGGAACTGGCTCATGGCAGGGACTAGTAATCTGGGAAATAACCGGGAAATACACCCAGTGGGCATCATCATGGTGGCAGTGAGTTTCTAAGCAACTCTCTATGTCAGCCACTCTCACTGATGCCTCTGCCTATCCCCTGCTCTGCGACCTCACTGGCTCCTTCGCAAATGGTCTGAAAGTCAGCTGGTTACTGCCACCCACCTCTCGCCATGCAGTGGCAAAGTCTCCCAACTTTTCTTCATCCAGTGCATGCTTCTCCCTGTGTAACTTCAGTGTGTCTACGAAGCTTTCTGGGGCAATGGTCCTACTGGCAGCTAATCTACACTGCTCATCTCTCTCCAGCTCTCACTGGTCACCCTGGCCTACAGCTATATTCTGGAACATCCTTGTGGTGAGCTGATATGGCTGGTTTTGTGCTTATATGAACTTCAGTATGCTTTTTCTCATTAAAAAGTGCCCGTTGGGCCAGGCCCACAACTCAGCAGGACAGCACATGCTTGCATGTATGAGGCCCTTGGTTTGATGCTCAGCACTGGAAATATTAATAAGCAAAAAACTCTCCTGTACCTAGATCGCTTTCTCTACTTTACATTTTATAGGCTCAGTTTCTATTCCTCTCCTTTCCAGATCTGAGCAGGGACCCTGCATTTTCTACTTTGTGCAAGCCTGCTTGTTCTTAAATTGAGAAACCATTGTTAACTGTGTTGTAAACCACAGAATATCAATCAATATGTGTATATTAAAATTGTCCATTCTATGAAAATCTCTAAAGCTCCCAGCATACATAGAGAGAAGCGATTGTGCTCCCTTTGTGTAGACATGAAACTACACAGCTAGTGGTGGGGAGGAGTAGGCGTGCCAGGGGTTTGCTTCCAGAGTCCTTGTTGGAGTTCTCTTACACAGTGACACGAAAGTCACCCTGTCGTTTATCTCTTTCCTCACACTCTGCCTGGAAGACCTCTGGAATGGCTACGTTAGAGATGTTTAGGGCCTGGGGGGCTTCTCAGAGGATTTTCTTTGTGGCAAGGGAGTTGATGTCCATGAAAGTGACCCTTGGTACTACATCAGGCAGCCTGATACAGGCAACACTGTGGCAATAACTAAGTGATGACAATCACAAACTAAGTCTCTGCCAGGTGACAGTGTGAGCCTGTCAACTTCTCTTCTGGGCAGACATGATTGCAGGCCCAGAGAGTCAGGGATGGTTTGGGTTTGCTCCCCTGGGAATGAAATCCAAGTGCTCACGCTGCCTTATTCTAGACCAAAAAAATCAGGCTGGGGGTAGACAGAAAGCATCAAGCCCATCACAGCTCTGAACGCTGGTTGTGTTTGAGGGTTGGGGGTGTGCAGTTGAGCTGTGAGGTTGCGGGGGTCCTTGGTGCACATGTACAATGAACCTGTGCTGTGGGAGCAGTCTCTCAGCAACAGCACCGCGATGTGCAAGGATGAAGGAGGCCCTGATGCATTTAAGCAAGCTGGACCTCGTTCAGAGGATGCTTCCTACTTGCTCTGCTCCCTGGGGCCAACCTGCCACCTCTCAGAGGCTCATGTCTTCGTCTTCAGTGGGATGTCTGTGAGGAAGATGCAGCTCTGGAATCCAGCAACAGTTCAGGTGAATGGCACAGGCTTGGAGGGGTATGTGAAGAGTATGGCACAATATCAGGTGCTGAAGTGACCAAGTGTATGTGGGTGGGGAGAGGGGGGAGTCACAGGTGGGGAGAATCAGTAGTCTTGGAGTTGCTAAACCAGCTTTCTACTAAACCAGTTGTGAAACAAACTTCCTACTAGGTGTGAAGGATTCAGGATGGGGCGGTTGGATGTGCCACAGTGTCACCTGTGCTGGGCTGCCTGAGTCACTACCAGGAGTCAACTTCATGGACTCCCCTTGCCCACCAAAGAAATCTTCTGAGAAACCCCCCAATCCCTAGACATCTCCAAGATGGCTATTTCGGGGATCCTGCAGACAGGTAAGTGAGAGGCAGGGTAGGGAGAGATAAACCACCGGGTGACTTCCTCCTTTCTCCACCCGGAGGAAGGAGAAAGCATGGAGAGTGGAGAGACCCCCTCCAGGCCGAGCACTCAGAAACAAAACATTTCGAAGAGCTGAGTGCAGATAGGAACCATCAGGTTGAAGAAAGGGGAATCTTGGATGAAGGAGGAGGGGACACTTGGGGACACCCCTGTCTGGGGAAGAGCTTTGTCTGCTAGGTGGTCAAGACATAGTGTGCCCCTCTCACCAGCAAGCCTTCTCAACACGGTCCTCCAACTCTCCGCGTTTTAATTTCTCCTATCCACAGTGGGTCCCGCATATCTTCAAAGTACACATTTCCTTGCAGGAAGCTCCAAATGCATATTGTATTTCCCCTCCCGGCTTCACAAGCCTATCGATCCCCTCCTTTCTTCCCGAGCATCTGCAGCCAGTGTTAGGAGTCACCTCCCGCAAAGTGTTAAATAGCAGCAAACCTGGGCAGTGTTCCAAGGCGCGGAGGCTGGCGGGCAGGCGGACAGGCGGATCCCACTGGGGCAGCATTTGCAGCCCTGGTCGATGGATATGCAGAGTAAGAGGTCCCCTTTCTGGATGCTTCTTCCTCTGCACAAGGCAGAGTGCTGCCCAACTTCAGATGCATTTTCTCATAAACCTCACACTGAGCCCTGAGAGGCTGTAACCGGAAGGTTTAAAAATGCCAAATTCAATCCTGCGGGAAACAGAAGTACAAGATAAACAACCCTCTGGTCTGGATCTTGGAGGCGCCGGCCAGGGTTTTTCATGCTCTGTCCTCGCTGTGAACCCAGAGCCTGCAGCTGCATTCAGAGATCCAGAGCTTATACCCTTACCTTTGCACAGGGTGAAAAGCTGAACCCCGAGGAGAAAGCTGCCCCTCATGGATTCCTTTTCTCCTCTGTCCAGGGCAGATAAAACCTGCTCTTCCCAGCCTGGTGGTTTCAGTGAGATAAATCCAACTGTGGGTGGGAATAGATTTTAAGTGTGGAAGTAATTGAAATAATCAAGGTATTACAAATTCTGCTGGTTTGGGGGCATAGAATCTCCTGGGTAATTCTCCTTGAGCATCACTGCCTCTTTGCATTTCTTTGAAAGCTAGTCTTGTCTCCATCAACATCTTTATCATTTTAATTTACCTAACTTAAAAATGATCCATTTGAATAATGGCACAGAATGGTTAGCTGACAGATCCGACAAGTGAAAGCGCTTCAGGTTCAACTGCTCAGATTGGAGACTGAGTCATACAGGTGGGCTGAGCCATGACTGAGGGTCCCTGAACTTTCAGAATTTGTATGACTTGGAGATTTTGTACGAGCTCTTCAGCATTGGGCTTCCATCTCAATCTTTCTCAAGTTCAGTCCTGGGACTTTATGCTGAACCCCTGGAGATAATACCCCTCCTACATGCTGGGATACTCTGGCACTCAAATATCTCCCCACCCTTCACCCAGAGATTTCTCTCTCTCTCTCTCTCTCTCTCTCTCTCTCTCTCTCTCTCTCTCCCAGCGCCATAAAGGGAAGCAGTAAGCAATATTTGCATGGGACAGAGGGAGCACAACGTACCTTCATGCCTTCCCACCACCCTACCCTTTGACACCTTCCTTCTAAACCGCATCTCATGATCCCACTCATGCAAGATTTGCTAGAGAGATTAACTACAATTGTTGGAAACAACTGAGTCTTTCTGTTTTGTTGTTGGAGGTCTCCCAAGCAGCACTCAGAAGAGCCTAGTGATCCTTGATCAATGGGCAGGGGCTCTACTGTGAGAGCTGGAGGATGCATTACTGGCTGGCTCGGTGGTCCTAGGAATTACCTGGCCCATCCAATGGGGTCTTCCATGGCTTCCCCCCCCCATGTTTGTGGGGCAATATAGAACCAGGATTGATGGAACTTGGTCAGCTGCATGCAAAGCATGCTTCTTATCCTTTGTATATCTCTGGCCTTCTTTTTGTTTTTATTTTATCTTTGTACTTCTAGAAAAATTCCAAGTGAGATGTGAAATATTTATCACAAGAAAAGTATATATTACTGGCATTTTTCAAAATATAAGTAGTTTTAAAATTTAAAAAAATGTAATCCAGAATTTTAAAAAATATGTAAACCCAGAGATAACCACTATCAGTGTTTGGTGAACATGTTTTGTTTTTTAATCCCTGAGCATAATTTGTTTTTGTATCTGTTTTAATGGAACCATTTTTAATATTTTTCTTTATAATGCCCTTTTATATTTTAAAACACAATAGGCTATTTTCCATGTCATTATTTAATATTCTCCAGGACATTATTGTAGTGACTGCTTGATATTTCTGGTAAAAAGGATTCTCTATCACTCTCCATTTCTTTTTCTTTTTTCATTTTTCTTTATGGCAATTGCCATTATCTGCCATTTCATGATATATTTAATTGTTTCTGTGTCCTCAGTTAAAATAGAAGTTCCAGCAGGATAGCACTCTGCTCTTTATTTTTCTTTTCACTTCTGTCTCCCAGAATACAGAATACCATATTGCATGTAATAGACACTCAGCAGATATTTCTTGAATGAATGAATGCATATAACCAATTTTCCACTGGTAGGCATCTTAAATGCTATGTAGTCAGTCACAGTGTACAATAAATTGGTATGCTTTTATTGTCAACATAAGGTACATTGACCTGAAGCTTGGCAAAAGAATATTTCTTGGCAAAAAAAGTATGGATACTAATATGGCTTTTGATAAAGTTGATACATTATGGTCAAGAAAAATTTATAGCAAGTTATCTTTTTTTGCCACCAACATGCTAGAGAATTGCATGCATTTTTCATACCATGCTAAATATTCATGTAAATTTATTTCTATCACTATTAACTTGATGGGTAGTAATAATACATTGAATAATATCTTTAATTATATTTATAACAGATTAGAATATTTTCATATACATATTAACCATTGTTTTTTAAGTTGCTATTTGTTTTCTTTGTCAGCACTATTTTCCCTGATTTCCTTACTTTTGAAAGCCACTGGCTACACATTGCAAGTGTTTTCATTATTCATTTGTCACTGAAATTTATGATGATAGTTTTGATGGATTTTACTTACCTCTGCACATAGTCAGACAGATCATCTTTCTATTATTGGTGCCACTGTATCCCAAGGCACCCAAGGTCCTGAGTAGAGCCAAACAATGTGAGCTGGGGAATTTCTCCTCACCTTTGAATTGTGAATCCTAACCATCTCCACAGAAAGAGGCTCAAGGACCCAGACGTCTTCTCAGAATAGATTACAGTTCAGCCCTGTAATGGAGACAAGATGTATCACACATTTGTAAGGGCAGATTGGAACTGAGACCCAGTGAGGCTGCAGCCTGGGGATCCAACCTGCAATGAAATATGAAGATGGGGGAAGCATTTTAGATCCAGAAAAGGCCACTCTGTCCTGCACACCTGTCCTCTTAAAATTTATCTTAATCCTCCATTCCTGATGTTTTACCATCTGTCGACATGCCTTCCCTCCCTTGAAATAAGTCAGGGGCTTGAATTAATTTTTTGCTACATTTGCCTTGTCTCTTCATTTATTCCTTATGTTCATTACCTTCCATGTGCAGTCGCTCCTGCCCAGATCTCTCCGCTTTCATCACTACCTCCGAGTTTTTATTCCTTTGCCTTGGTCTACAAAATATGCTTTATTGTCCTTATTAATTCCTCCATTGGTATCCCCTAAAATTCTATCATTTTTCCAGAAAATTAGAGCAATTTTTAAAAGCCTTATTATATTTGCTTGCAGATGTGAAATAAAAAGAAAGATCTTCCAATGGACTGTGTCCTCGCCGAATTTATTTCAGCTGAGTCCCATTTGGACAAGGTTTGGGTATTTAAAAACTTGCAAACTTATGATTTGACTCAGAAGTAAATATAGCAATAAATATTGAGGGAACTTAAAGGCCATAAGGCAGTGGGCCTTTGGGGTCTCTTTGGGGCCAGAGGGGTCTTGAGAGTCCTGGGTGGAGACACCTTATTTGGGGTTGAAGTTCAAGTCTTGGTCTCTAATTGTTTCCTCCGATAAGGCATACCTGCATATTCTACTCTCATGGGAGGCTACTCATGGGTCTGGACCAGATTTCCCTTTGTGTGACTCCTCCCCTCCCACCACTCTACTGTGCATTTGTGCACAGATTTCTGCATGTTTTCTCTCGCATCCCTTTCCACCCGACCTCTTTGATTGCACTGGAGCTGTCTTTAGCCTTTGCAGGACTTTCACATAAAGCACATAAACGCCAAGCTACAGCGAGAGGTCCAGACAGCCAACTAAGATTGCCATAGTGAGGGCTTTCAGACAGCCTTCATGGCACCAAGGTCTGACAGCCATGGATCTCTGTCTCAGGAGATGGAGACTCAAGTTTCAAGATTTGTATCAAGGGAGTGAACATTGCCAGGATAGAGGATAGTCAGAAGATAAGCACACAGGGGTCAGGGACTACACAGCCTAATTTTCTCCTTAACTTAAATTATGGGGAAGTATTGTTTCATTTTCATCTTAATTTGAACTTTAAAAAAATTATTAAATCACCATGAGATAGTTACAAGCTTTCATGTTTGGGTTAAAAATGGGTAGACATGGAGAATATCATGCTAAGTAAAATGAACTGTGTTTAGACTTAGTTGTAGGCACCAAATCTGCCAGTTAATTACTGCCACAAGCAGCACGTGACAAAGGCCCTGATTTTATGAATGTCATTGGTGTTTACTGGACAACAACAGACATTAGGATAAATGTCTAGCATGGCATCATCTGGTTGGGAAACATCTTGAAATCAAACTGGTAATTTTGCCATGGAAGCTATGGCTCGTATGTGCCAGGTAGGCCAGTGATCTTGTGCTCAGCAGGTGAAGCTCCAGTGGCCTGGGCTGATTAGGAAAGCATGCAGATACGGGCAGCCCTCTTGACTAACATCTGGAGCCCTGGTGGAGAACTGCATGTCTTCTAAAACAAAAGCTATACTGAGTCAGAGATAATCTCAGAGGCCCTCTTCTCAGTAGCTGTCCCCTCCCTTTAGGCACCTGCCTCTACCACCAAAGTCTTCAAACACAGTCTTGTAAAGGGCATGAACTTTGTGCCCAAGAGGTGTCCAGCTCTGGGCCTGGAGTCAGGGAGCAGTTTATGCCAGGGGCTCTGACTTCAAACCCGAGTTATGTTCAACTTGTCTGGACCCCAACAGTACAGAGACATCGTGATTGAATCCAGAGCTTTTGAGAAACTCCCACAAATACAAGAAAAAAAAACACTCCAGAATGCCAAGGCCACCCATTTCTTTTTCTCCCCAGCTATTATCTATGCTGTAGCTCACTGTGTTCTTTATATAATGGAAAACTCTCTGTGTATGCTAGGGTCATTAGTGTCTGGATTTCAAGGATGCTTTTTAACCCTCTGCATGGCCACTTTCTCTTATCATTGCCTTATTTTTCTATTCCAGGAACATGCTGCCTGCTCACATATAAATCCTGGCAACTACTCCAGGCCCTGGGTATTGAGAAAGGGTGCCCTTGATCCTGCCTCAGGGATTCTATAGGTGTCAGAAATTACTATTGCATGCTGACCCCCAGGCAACTGAGAACACCTGCCCATTATATATTTAGCACAGGCACATAGTAACACAGAATGCACACAACACACATGTGGAAACCCAGAAAACAGAATCACATGCAAACACATAAATATACAATATTCATTACAAGTGAGATTTAGCATACACATAACCCACAAGCAACAAATGTAAACTAAACATATGTACATATCCAAACATACACCAGTGGACATAAACCCACAAACATAGAGCATTCACATCCATATAAAGTGTATGGCTAGTCCAGATCTTTCTTGTCTTTTTATAAAATGCATCTCCTCAGCATTCTCTTGCTTGATAGATATTTTCCTTCCCAGCCCTGTCTCCACTCTCTTTCTTCCACTCTTTTAAACCCAGTCCTGTTCTCCACTGCAGAAAGACAAAGCTATGTCTCCAGATCTTCATGCTTGCTCTTAGACCATGAGGAATTTTGCCTCTTTCTCTGATTTTCACCTGCATGTGCTTTTTATGCTCCTGTGTGCTCTAGAAGGTGTCTGCCTATTCCTTTTCCCATACCAGAAGGTTGTCATTTTAAAAAATCTAAAATCACTCCCAAACAATCATACAGACAATCAATTTATTAACACAGACCAGTTCTTCCCAGACAGAGAAAATGTTCAGTCCACAGACAGAAGTCCTGGAAACTTTCTGCAAGCTCCCTGCATGAGTGACATGCACAGGCATCTGAACCTGCACCCCGTGGCAGTCCCCAGCTGGGTGTACTTGGACCAAACATAGATTTCTCAGTATTCAACCCTTTGAAGGTGGACTTTGAGCAGCAATGAGCTACAGGTAACCCAACACCCATTGGAGAAGGAGGTGGGACATTGGAAGGGATGGGGTATGCAGACGGGACTGACAAGAGTGTGTGTATAGCTGGATATGCCATTCACTCCACCCTGAAGATGTCTGCAGCATAAAGTATAGGACAAATGACTATGCTTGCTTATGTGGCAAAGGGGAATCTCAACATCTGATTAAGTCCAACATCTTGAGCTAGGTGTTGATCCCGGATTATTCAGTGAACCCAAGGTAATCACAATCCTTGTAAGAGAAAAAGAAAGGAAGAAGGATGAAAGAAATAGGAGAATGGGATCAGGGTGAACACCTGAGAATAATTTGAAGATACTCCTTGTTTTGATATAGAATAAGGGGCTAGAAACTAAGGGATACAAATGCTGACAAAAAATGCGAAAAACAAGGGTTTCTTTTAGAATGTAGAGGTGTTTCTTTTTTCAGTGCATTTCATATTTGGATTTCTGTTTCACAGAGCCATGAGAAATAAATTGGTGTGGTTTTGGCCACTAGGTGTGTGGTGCTTCACTGTAGAGCAATGAATAACCACACTTGAGAACCTGGTTAGTGTGGGGAGAGCTGACAGAGATGAAGTTCAGGGAAAATTTGGGAATTGCATCTATGATCTTCAAGGGAAGCTACATAACGGGTTTTGTAGAGTCACAGTTGCCCCTACTGGTGTTACCTCTAGTCCTTGCAACCAGCAACCTGGTTTGCTTTTCTGGTTTCATCGAGGTGGGACTGTCTGGCCATGTCAGGCAGCAGTCCCTGTGTGCTGCTGGTGTCTATCCTTAGGCAGTTGCTCTGGCATCCACCTGATCACTGCCAGGGTTGCTGGTTGGTTCTGTCGTATTCCAGGGCATTTTTACTTGTATTGTTGAGGACATCTGGATGATTTTCAGGTTTTGGCTATTTTGCATAAACCTGCCATGAACATTAAGAAACAAACTAACAAAAAAGGTAATGAGGTAAAAAAAAAAGGCAATCCATGAAGTATTGTCAATCTGGTCTATGTTGCATGGACTGCTTGAGGGAAGAGATATTAGATAAAGGCAGTGGTGATTCTCCTTCATAACTCCCAGAAGCTACTAGGGGTGAGTTATAGAGAGGCGGAGACCCCTGTTTTTCAGGTAGTTTAATGTAGACAACCCACTTGGAGAAGTGTGGGAGTCCAGAAGAGGGACCCATAGATACATGCTGAAAGTATTCCCTGCTAAGTCTCTCTGCTCAGAGGCTTACTAGCGCCTGTCACGCAAAGTGGAAAATTCTCTCTTCCCTTTTAAAGAAAAATCTAATTGGCTATGATTATAGCAAGCACTAAGACACAAAAAGCAAAGGAAGATTTTGTAGAGGAGTTTGAAAGCCATGCCAAAGATGAGTAGTAGGGCTCAGTGGACACTGTGAGGAAACTCCCTGGCAGAGAAATGTTTGTGGAAGAGGGTTAAGGACAGCAGAACCTAAGGTACACAGTTGCTATAGGAAGTGAGGGGATGTTAGGTCTGGTTAGATAGGTAGCAGTTGCATCCCCATAAGATATGCTGGACTCTGTGGATAGCAGATTTATCTCCAGAGAGGTCTAGAATCCACCTCTGGACACTCTGCTGGTAGAAATTGGGTGGTAGAGCAGATGACTGTGTAGCACTGCACTGTAGCACTGTTGCCCCATTGTTCATTGATTTGCTCAAGTGAGCACCAGTAACGTCTCCATTGTGAGACTTGTTACTGTGTTTGGCATATCCAATACGCCATGGGTAGCTTGCCAGGCTCTGCTGTGCAGGCGGAATACTCTTGGTAGCTGGCCGGGCTCTCCGAGAGGGATGGAAAAATTGAATCCAGGTCTACCGAGTGCAAGGCAAACACCATCCCTGCTGTGCTAGGGTGCAAGAAAAGCTGGGACTTCCAGAGGATGTTCACATATGTGCTGAAGATCTTGAATGAGAGTGGGGGCAGATACCAGAAATAACAAAGAGGAAAAATTAACAGAACTCAGTGCTTAGATATCAGAAGAGGGTAGCAAAGAAAGAAATATTAGGCATCCTTCACAATTATCTCTGTTATTTGGAAAGAGAAAATTTTGTTACTGGAAGAGTGAATCCAGAGATGGAGGAATGATATAGGGAATGTTTGAAGAATCCTAAGTTTGGAATGAATTGAGTTTTAGCATCCAAAGAGTTACTTATGTGGTGATATCTTGGAGGGAACTGAATTTGCATCTGGATTAGATGCCCAAAAGGATTGGAGGAATACAAGTGAGAGTTCAATCATAAACTAGATGAGATGGTATTGGGGAAATTGGCATCTGAATAGAAGGGCCAGGATGGAACCCCTAGGAAAACTGTACACATAAGCCAGAAAAAGGATAAAACAAACCACATAAATTGAAAAGAAGTAGTTGGAGAAATAGGAAGTGAATTAATGAGGAGGATTCATGTGAAAACCAGAGCAGTGGGGTATCAATTTATATTACGAAAGTGGGTGTCAGGAACCCAGAACATAATTTTAAAAATATCCATAAAATCTGAACACAGAACCTCTTTGGCTTTCTACAGACTCTGTGGATGGTTTGAGCTGGGTAATGCTCACTGAGGCAGAATTAACAATCATGTGATAAAGTTGACACTACAGGGTCATAACCGGACTGAGAAGAAGGCAGGGTACAAGTTTGGAATGGAAGAGGGGTCCTAGGTCACGGATGTTAATATACTTGATTTTTGATTTGGAAGACAGGGAGATTGGGTACGTGGTAATAAAAATTATAAAATACTAAGAAAGATAGAGAGAGGTAGAGCTTGAGGGAGCTAATTTATTAAAATTATCATTGTTTTTCTATACTTATATCTAGTGATTTTTCAATGCTATGTTTTAACATACCTTGGGCTAGGTAAGTCATCGAAGTTTTTAGTGACTTCCCTATTTTCTTAGTAGTGTATGGATGTTTCCTCTTGGGTGAGGTCTTCAATGAACTCAGATTTTCCACAAGTGTTTATTAGTGTCTAACTCTGGTAGTGGGTGGTAATCAATGAAGTGACAATAAAAAAAAAAAAAAACCTTTCTGGATCTTGCTGTTCACTAGTGGAGAAGTCCAAATATTTTTTTCTCCAGTATTCATTTTTGCCTTGCTAATAATCAAAAACTTCCAGTGCTGGAGCAATAGTAGAGCTGGTAGGGTGTTTGCCTTGCATGCGGCCGACCTGGATTCAATTCCCAGCATCCCATATAGTCCCCCAAGCACTGCCAGGAATGATTCCTGAGTGCAGAGCCAGGAGTCAGCCCTGAGCATCGCTGGGTATGACCCAAAAAGCCAAAAACAAAAAGAGCAAAAACCCACAAACCTTTAGATTCTTAGCTGGAGTAATAGCTAAATAAAATAAAATATATTTTCCTTATTTATTTGTATAAATTTATGAACAAACTCTGACAAAGAGTCAGAGGCAGAGGGTTTATGCTCAATTTCCAGTAATGCCAATTTAAGGAAGTGGCCATATAATTTCAGTTCATTCTTTAAGAATAATTCATGAATGTGACTGTGATGGCAGGGCTCATGCAGCCTTCTTGAAGTGTGAGTCAGAAATCATGCTTGAAGGACAGGGGTTGGTAAGGCAATGCTATCAAGGGAATCCAGAGTCCTAGATATTTGTGGAGCTGTCAAACTAGTCTTCGCAGTTTATCTCCAAACTGATTTTATTTTGAGATTAAAAATAAACTTTTCTTTATTTAAACCCCAGTTATTTTGGGTGCTCTATTACTCATACAGCTGAAATTATCCCAAATAATGTAGAGATAAATATCATATAAACAAGTAAATGTTATATTTTTGAAATAAGTAATCTGATGAAAATGTACATCACACACAATAAAGGAATAAAAAAGGAATAACTCTAGGATATACTATACATTGTTCTGCCATTTGTGTAGTGACCCCTCTCTTATTATAAAAGAGAACCCAAGGAGATGGGGATGACTAAGAGAAAGAAAGTTTGAGAGCCTTAATTTGAGGATAAATTGAATTTTAGAATACACAAGTGGTGACATTTAGGAGGGAGCCTGATGATTCAGACATAGTGATGGGAGAAAATATGATGTAGAAAGGCTGTCAGGAGGTTTTATTAGAGAAAGACCTTAAGGGAAAAAGGAAGGAGGCCTCCCAGAGGGGAGGTGACGTAAGCAAAGATGGTGGCAGAGTCAGCACAAACACACCTGAGTTACAGTTCATGGTTATCAAGATTCTGTCATTAAAATGCATATCATGTACCTCCAAGGATTTTCCAAATTTATGCAAATGACAAAAATTTAGGTTAATTGTCTGATTAGCCATACATCAGGGCACTTGGATTCTCATACCCACTCTGTAGGGAGGAGATGGTGTGCCCATCTGGGATGTTGTGCCCAAGGAACCTCTCAAGAAGATTCTTCACAAAATTTCCCACTCAGCTTTCCCAAGAGCTCACTTCCTTCTCTCGAATCAAGAACTTCCAGAATATCTTGTGAATTCTATTTTAGTTAAGCAAATAAGTTAAAACCCCATATACCTGTGATGGCCCATTTCAGTAGGCTGGGCACCAAGATGCCTTGATCACTGTAGAGGATCTCTACTGACTGTTTCCCTCAGGGTCTCTCTGGTAGACTCTCTTCTGTGGTGGGGCCTCTACAAAGCTGATCACCAGACCAGTGTGGATGGTTCCTATCCAACACATAGAGACCACACAAAGGAAAAGACAAAAAACCAACATATTTTCTTTTGCTCTAGCTGGTACTGCTAAGCTGCTTGTTTCCCCTGTTCTTAGGCATCAAACCTCTTGGTTCTCACTCTCCTAATCCTCAGACCATTAGCTCCACTGGTTCTCAAGCCTTTGGTTTGGATATGAATTACACTTATTCTCCTGTACCTACAGATTCTGGGACTTCTCAGTATTCATAAATCTTTTAATTATTTAATCAATTCCTACAGTATCTGTTTGTTTATCTCTCTATCTAACCATTCATCTATCCAAAGGTTTATTGTCTTCTTTGGGTTCTAAATCTCTGGAGATCCCTGGTTATTCTCCAGGGATTATAATACAATCTCCAGAGAGTGTATTATTACCGAACAAATGGCTCATGGGCCCCTCTGATGATTCTGGAGTGTTTCAGCAGTATCTGCATAGAAGGGGTACATATGGGGGATTAATGGGTGAAAGGAAAACTAGTGCAATCAGTGAGTGGGTTTTCCATCTCTAATAACATTACTGCATTTGATTTTACCTGTGATCTCATTTCATCTTAACTTGGATCCATCCTTAAAGCCGATCAGTCAACGTGCTGCTTAAAGAACTCCAGTGTCAGGGGAGCAGAATCAGAGCTGCTTGTATGCTACCTAGTCATGGAGCCTCGGAGAAACCAGACAAAACCAGACAAAACATTTGCAAACATAACAGTATCTGAGGAGCATCGTAAATGACTATTGTTTTTCCTAATGCCACCAGAGTGGCAGGACAACCTAATGGGCTGCATCCTACTCTCCATGTCATTCACTAAGCTCTGTTGTTGGTACTGCACTCAAAGATCCCAGTTCTGTGCTGTGTGTGGCTAAGGATTCATGCCAGTTGAGTTGGGTCCCAATTGAGGCATGATGGACATAATATAAGCCGCAAAATGTTGAGACTTATGTGTGGCTATCAGACCTTTTCAGGATATGCCCACAAGGAATCCTGCCACTTTCACTTCATAGTTTTCTGGAAGTGTGCACTAAACTATATATTCTTCCTGGGACATTTTGTGAATAGAAAAAAAAAAGTGCTTGCAAAAATTTTTATTCCCTTACCTCATATAAAACAATCTATAATCTGTATTTAAGAGTGTCTAAGAGGTAACATTCTTCTGACTATTATTACTGGCTGAGTTTAAATTGCATTTAAATTAAATTGCTTAAATGAGGATAAATAGAACATAATCAACAGTAAGATTTATTCTCTGTAACCATACAGGAAATATTTTAATTTAGAATTTTCCTTAGTTAAACTTTGCTTTTAAGTCATTATATAAAAATTAATAAACAATAATTTCTCTCTCTTATTTTTATAAAGAAAGATTTACTACAAACCAAACTTCTCTGGTATTTCTTTCTAGGTTTGCTTGATGGGTGACAGGGTTCTAGATAGTGTTTAACTTTGAAGCCCAGAACTATGATTATACCCTGATGTAATACTGACAGACTCTAAAAATTAAGGATATTTGAAAAATATTCTGGTTTCAGTAAGTCTACACAGTTTGTTGTTGTTGCTCCAGGATTATTAATATAAACTATAGCAAAACCGTCTTTGAAGCTAAACTCAAGGAAAGCCATGTGCATTAACATCCAGGAAGACTGGAGCAGAAATAGTACACAGATGCCCTAGAGAAACTACAAATCTGACCATGACCAAGTATGCTTAGTATGCTTTCATCAGGACATATCAAAACAAAGATGCTAAATCACATCAAGACCTCTATTCATTCATACCGTAAATAAGACCTAACAATCCTTTCCCACATCAGGAATGACATGTCTTTAAGAATAAAATCCTTAGCTTTATTCCTTCTACCTGCCTCTACTCAAGGCCCAAAGAATTACCCCTACTTCCTGAGAACAAAGAGTGCAGAACAAGCTCTGGTTCTTCTCCGAAGTGAGTCACTTCCTGTTGTACCAACTTTCTTCTTAATGCAGCCCTCATTCTCCTGGGGTAAGCCTCTGTTGGCTCCTCCAGCCAATGTCTCCAATTTGTCTGCCTAAGGGCTCCCTGTAGGTATTGACTGAGGATACCTGCAACAGTGATGGCTTTTTCCCGGGTTCCTTCTACTGTTAAGACTTGGAGCATTGCTGTATCCCTGGGAGACACGTGGAAAAGAAGAGTGGGTGATAGGAAAGTTTTGGAGCGGTGGGAAGAATGCAAGGACAACTAAGAGCTGTCTTCTTAGCACAGCACCCTTGCTGATAAATGAGGAATGCCAGAACCTAGGTTAATGCCTACAGAACCCAGAAGCAGGATCAGATATTTCTGTGATCTGGGAGAGAAGTTATGTGTGTCTTCATTATCTGGAAGGAACCACCTCCTTCCTTAGGAGGGTCCTCAGGGTATTCTGAAACTGTCCCTGTTTCACCTCTTCAGTGGGCTCCCTCTAGAGATGGAGAGCTTATGAGTGTGTACCTTATTTGGTAAGAATGGACATAGATCAGAGTCACCAGACTTACTGTGTGTGAAGGACACACAGTGGAGGATATCTAGAGACTCCCATCTTGCCAGGATTCCCTTCCTGAAGCTGCACAGGGTTTATAAGAGCTGTGGGGATACTCAGCTCTATAGGGGCACCATAAGGGGAAGCATTATAGGGTACCTTGGGCTTTGATATGAAGATCAGGCAGTCACACACAGCATTTGCAAGAATAAAACCTATGGTAGTCTGCTTGGGAAACAGCAAATTGGAATATTGTGACAAGATTTTTACTTCAGCTTCCTTACATGGCTCCACATCACTGTAACTCCTGGCACTGTCACAGCACCTCTTCTGACTTTCAGACTCGTGTGTTCACTGGAGAGGGATCCTTTGATGGGGCCCACCATATCATCCAGGATTCTCAAGAGCCTTAATGTAATGACACCTGGAATCCACCCCCCCTTTGTAGGGGATGTCCTTATAATCGGAATTGGCTGTGGGTAGCCTCTGAATCAACTGTCGCTGCAGACTTGGTCTTTACAAAGCCACATGCCTGCCATGCATTGTGCAGGAATGACAGCTCCAACTCCGGCTCCTTCCAACATTATCCCTGGACTTGCACTTAGAGGTAAGAATAATGAAGGTCATAGCTGATGATCATACACGTGGAGGTGCTTTGGTCTCTTCTCTGCATGGATCCGGAAGAATGGAGGAGGGCTGGGGCAGCACCTTGATCTCCCCAAGCACCTCATGTTCCATTTATTGTGTCACTTCTGACCTGAATGGCACAGTGAGGCCCAGGGCCATCCCATTCACGTCCATGGTGACCTTAAGGTCTCTGTGCTCCAGAGACATCCATGACCCAGGGTCACTGTGCCAAATAAGAGGCTGGAAATGAGATTCCACTTTCCAGGAAAAGAGTTGGCATCAAAGTCACATAGTCTCACACTCAGGTTTTTAATGTTCCCTTTCCTGCTATGACTTGTGATAATGGAAAGAAAATGGGCTCCGGGCCAGGGAGGACTGTGTGTGTTTTCAGCCTGGGTTGCTGAATTGGGAGGAATCTAGAAAGAGCAGGGTGAGCCCTACTCCTGTGCGCTTATGTGGTAAGTAAAGGGCTGGACCAACCACAGTTTGCATCCCCTCCCGGCCTCTCAGCCATTTCCAGCGCGAGGTTGACGATGGGGAGGAAGTGTCTCCTTGCTGGCATTTCATCTCCACCTGCAGCTTTGCTCCTCCCGGCAGCCCGGAATAGCTCAAGTAGACTGTGACCTCGGCAAGCACCCTTGAGAGGCTCTTAAGGCGCCTTGAGAAATTGCACACGAGGCGCTCTGCATCTGGGCTGGATCTATTATTCATGCATGCATGTTTCAGAGAGCACGTAAATTAGAGTCTCGCAAAGAGCACTCTCTGCAGCAACCATAAACCACGTTCCATGTGCGCTGGGAAAAAAAATTATCTTCCTCTTGTTAAGCTAGGGGTCATGGGAGAGGATTCTCACCGACAGGAGGCAGGAGGGCAGGAGACGGGCAGAGGTGGGCCAGGGCAGCTCTGCAGAGCTGGATGCTGGGCTGCCAGTGCACGGGAGGGAGTGCAGGGTGACCTTTCTGAGTGTGGCTTCTCATTTGTGAAATGAGATCCTGTCTCTTGATGTTCTCGTAGTCACGGAAGCCAGTCTTCCCCCTCGGCTTCTTGTGTGACCCAGAGCAATGAACTAACTCACTGTGCCCCAAATATCCCCTGGATAGGGTTGGTGATGCTGCCTTCCATGTTTCAGGAGTCAGAGATGATACAGGCACAGCACCTGGCAGATGGAGGCAAGCATATATTTCATATATTTTTATTTCCATCTTCAGAGTGTTTATTAAAAAAAAAGGCACAGCCTCTCTGTCTATAGAGACTATAATAAATACAGAAGCACAGATTTTCTCAGAAAACATAGCAGTCGGATGGCATATTGACAGACACGAGCATATACCGCTCACGTAAAGAGGGTGAAGGTGAAATAAATAACGATCAAGAAAGGAATTGGCATCCGCTTTTAGATGCTGGCAATGAGATTAAGAAAAAGCGCAAGGAATTTGGGAGTCGGGTCAGTGCTGGTTTCCGATTTTATTTTTTTCTTTTCTGCTCTGATAATGGGAGAAATCCACGTGGCTGCATTCTTCCCTCCTGCCGCAGTGCCAGATTCTCATTTCCATTCCCCCAAGCTCTGCTATCTCCAGAAAATGAATAGCACCAGTCACACGGAGCAGTTGCTGCGGAGCGAGTGCCTCCTGACTGAGGGTGTCCCTTCCGCAGCTCTGGACCGAGGGGTCCCGAGACCTACAACTTGGCACCTCAGCATTATTTTCCTCCCCTTGGACCTTCCAGGCTCCTTTGTACTTCAGATCCAGCCTGTAATGCTTATGTCCACCCCACTCAGCCTGGACCCAGCCCTTCTCCAGCACCTCTTGGTTCTCTGTGTTGACACAGCCTTAGCGCAGACCCACTCCAGAGGAAGTAGAAGCCTGCAGCATGGCCGGAACCTGAGTGCTAGAGGTGCTCAGACTATTACAGGTGAATGTTTCTTGGGGTATTTGCAGCAGTTTTATCTGAGGTGGGGGTGTCCCTGAAGCATAGTCCTGCCCCATCTTGATGCCATCCATACCCTAAGAGATAGTGACATTGCCTTGGGGACAAATACAAGGGCCAAATTCCTGTTTAGTTTTTCAGGACGCTGTTTTTTTTTTTTTTTTTTTTTTTTTTTTTTTTTTAATCTCTGCCCTATCTGTGCAAGAAGTAGCCATCTGGTCACAGGGAATGGCATTGCTAAATGTTCAATGTTCACCTTGAAATTGTGCATTTTAAGTCATGTGGATTTCACTGCAGTGAGGAACAATAATAATAGAACAGCAATAATAATAATAATAATAATAAGCAATAATAATAAACGATAATAATAAAGCAGCCCTTTGACATCCATCTTTAAAGCTCTGTGTGCTCCCAGTTTGCAGGCAGACTATGAGAGCCCCCCTCCCTTGTTCCCCCAATCACAGATGGGAAGGGCCCACCAAAGAAGGTTTCAGGAGACCCCAGTGCAGAGTGCAATCCTTAATATCTCTCTTGAAACCTTAAAGACACAATACTTAGAGATAGCACTGCAGTGGGGGTCTGGGGTGGATTTGGGTCCAGGTTCCCTGGGAACAATACCGAAGTCTTTGGGAACATTTTCTTGGGAATAACATGCCTCTGTCCCCAAGGGACACCTAGGAGATGAAAGGGAAAGGAAGGACAACATCATAGGCAGAGATAAGATCTGTGGGGAAGTAAAACACATGGAATTATTGGGAGCAAAAGCCTGTAAGACTGAGCCATGTGAGCTCCACTAGAAAGGACAGCATATTCATGCGTAGGGTTTGGGGGAATCATAGGTAGTGTTGAGAGAGAAACCATGGGGAAGACTGAGGAAGTTACTGCTGGAATTGAGGGGAAGGGCATGGGTGGGGTGAGGGGGTACATGGATAAGAACTGGCCTGCGGAAGTGTTCCCAGCACCAGTACAGGGATTGGATTGGAGCAAAAGGGAAGCCTGAGAAAGTGATATGTGTGGGTGTCAGTGGGCGAGAGAAGGTGTTCGAGAGTGAATGTGGCAATAGGAAAGGCATATTCAAGAACTACAGAGAAGCCTGTTCCATTGCCTGCATGGGAACATGAAGTAGAATGTTCCCACTTAATATGCTTCTGAATATCTGTATTCTTTTTTTAAATTTTATTGAATCACCATGAGATAGTTACAAGCTTTCATGTTTGGGTTACAATCTCACAATGATCAAACACCCATCCCTCCACCAGTGCACATTGCCCACCACCAATATCCCGGGTATACCCCCGCCCCTTTCCCACCATCCCCCTATCTCCATGGCAGAAAATATTCCCCATACTATCTCTCTACTTTTGGGCATTATAGTTTGCAACACAGACACTGAGAAGTCTGTGGGCTTCATCGTGTTTGGTCCATTATCTACTTTCGGCATGCATCTCCCATCCCAACTGATTCCTCCAGCCGTCATTTTCTTAGTGATCCCTTCTCTATTCCATCTGCCTTCTCCCCTCCATTCATGAAGCAATCTTCCAGCTATGGGGAAGTCCCCCTGGCCCTTGTATCTACGATCCTTGGATGTCAGCCTCATGTGATGTTATTTTATACTCCACAAATGAGTGCAGTCTATGTCTGTCCCTCTCTTTCTGACTCACCTTACTTAGCATGATACTCTCCATGTTTATCCAGTTATAAGCAAATTTCATGACTTCATCTCTCCTAACAGCTGCATAGTATTCCATTGTGTAGATGTACCAAAGTTTCTTTAACCAGTCATCTGTTTTAGGGCACTCGAGTTGATAAGGGATTAATATCCAGGATATACAAGACACCAGTAGAATTGTATAAGAAAAAACCTCCAATCCCATTAAAAATGGGGAGAAGAAATGAACAGAAGTTTCCTCAAAAAAGAAATACTAATGGCCAAAAGGCACAATGAAAAAATGCTTCACATCGCTAGTCATCAGGGAGATGCAAATCAAAACAACAATGAGATATCATCTCACACCACAGAGACTTGCACACATTCAAAAGAACAAAAGCCACCAGTGCTGGCTTGGATGTGGGGAAAAAGGGACGCTCCTTCACTGTTGGTGGGAATGCCAAATGGTCCAGCCTTTCTGGAAAACAATATGGACAGTCCTTCAAAAACTAGAAATTGAGCTTCCATATGACCCCGCAATACCACTTCTGGGAATAATTTCCAGAGACTTCAAAAAAGCACAGTAGAAACGACATCTGTACCTATATATTCACTGCAGCACTGTTCACAATAGCCAAAATATGAATATCTGTATTCTTCGTGTCTGGATATTTGTATTTTTCATGGGTCAGGGTGAATAGGCAATGCACAACCTTTGCAGGCTAATATACACACTCATGATTTGTAGCTGGACACCTCTCTCTCTCTCTCTCTCTCTCTCTCTCTCACGGACTTCAGTGACTCAAATGAGGGCTTAACTTAGGAATAATCTCACTTGTAGCACCAGGGAGGCCCCCATAGCTCCCATCTTCCCAATATGATCATGCTTTCATTTGCTCAGAGACATTTCTTTGTAATTGGGAAATAAGGATCAGGATCTATGTAGCCCAGCTGAGGTGTAGATGAATAACCTGGTGGAGGGAAAAACGTTCAAAAGGGCTGGTGCTTGGGGCTTAAAAGCCATTCCAGAAACACTAGTTTGATTTCTCTGTCCTTTATGCCTCTGACTTCACATCCTTAATCCCTTAGGAGGTTGCTTGTTTCTTTAAGTAAATCTTTGTCAGGGACCCCCCCAGGGTGCTCCTCAGGAAACTGCCATGTAGCAATCCCCTCCCCTGTGTGTGGGGGAGAGAGGGGGACCTGGAAGTGAGAGAACAAGTCCAGGGAATTGGGTTTCATTTTATGTCAAAAAAGAATTACTTTTTCAGAAGTAATGAGATCGTTAATCAACTTGAATTTAAATAAATCAAAACTATTACCCTTAGTGAGTTTGATCTAATCAGTAGAGCTCCACAAATTAGAGATGGGCCTTCCTGATTGTTGGCTTTTGGAGGGAAGGCATGTGGCTGAAGCATGGACAGGATCTGAATGAAGGCAAACTTTAGCTCAAGGTCAGCCAGGAGAGGGGACTTCAGTGCTATAGTAATAAGGAACTAAATTTTGACCATGACCTCATGCAGCTGAAGAATGCCAGGTGTCTAGAAAATAAATGTCCCAACTGAAGTTTGATCGTAGCTTTGGGTAGACATGACCAACTCAGCTGGTCCAAAGGCTGACTTTTAGCAATAAATAAACAAAATTTGTTTTAGGCTACTAAATTTACGGCAATAGTTTGCATAGTCAAAATTCACCAGAAAAAATTTTGAAATACATGTCTGGTTGGGCTGGAGCAATAGCACAGAGGGGAAGGTGTTTACCTTGCACGTGGTCAACTGGGGTTTGATTCCTCCACCCCACTCGGAGAGCCCAGCAAGCTACCGAGAGTATCTAGCCCACATGGCAGAGCCTGGTAAGCTGCCTGTGGCATATTCGATATGCCAAAAACAGTAACAACAAGTCTCACAATGGTGACATTACTGGTGCCCGCTCGAGCAAATCGATGAGCAAGGGGATGACAGTGACAGTGAGAGTGACATTTTTGGTTTGTGATATTCATTATTAATTGTTCTAACAATGAGTTTAAAAGTTTTCTTCACTAACACCCTTTTAAGTTTTATGGATAAATGTAGAAAAAAAGAAGATAAAAAAATCAGTTTTACCTTTTTTCAGTTGCAACAAAAATGGGCCAAAGACCACAACAAAATGATATCTTCTCATCTAATATGAGGCCCATAGACCTGAGAACTCTCTTGCAATATCAGGGGTGATATAAAGATTTTGGGTAGAGTTTTGAAGATTCGAATATTTTTATGAAAAAATAAATGTGATTGTATTTAGAAAGACCCTATTTCACATTTTTTGGTATAGAAAAGGTTTGTCTGATAGCAGAAAGAAGTATATGTTTCCCTGGAAGAAGCTATTAAAACACCAACAAATATAACTGAAAATGCTAGGATAAGCGTTTAGGATGAGAGAAATAAGATATTCATTGCTTATATACAGGGGACTATATTAGCCTAAGATGAACATGGAGAAGAGAGCATGGTAGAAGCAAGTGCCAACTTAAAGGAGATTTGTTCAGAGCTGGAGGATAGACAGAGATGATGTGCCCCTAAAAGTCATCTAAGTATCAGGAATGGAGAGGCAGGACTCAGAATATGAATGCTTATAAAGAAAAGCAGCACAAGGAAAACCTTACTTTAGGTAAAGAAATTTGACATCTAATTAGATAGATGTGAGGGGAATAAAGAAGATAAGATTTCCTGTGTCTGGGTTAGAGGTGACAGAGCCATAACTTGGGGATGACATTAGAAGGAGGAAGACACTAGACAACTCCCACCATTTAGCAAAGTCTGCAGAGCTTATGTTCAGAAAAACATGGTTCTAGAAGATTCTGAGGTCATACTTCATCCTATCATGCCGTGGAGAAAGATATAGATTGTTCAATCTCAGGTCATGAAGGATGTCAATGAACAAGCTGAGATTGACCAAATAATTTAAGGTCTAAGGTCAGCCGAAGGTCATTCTTGCCTGAAGCTGCAATGAACCACACTCCAGCCTGGTGCTCTTTTTTGTAATCTCAGGTTGTCAACAGTTAGACACTGTCACTGTATCACTGTGATCCCGTTGCCCATCGATTTGCTTGAGCGGGCACCAGTAACATCTGCATTTTGAGACTTGTTGTTACTGCTTTTGGCATATTGAATACACCACAGGTAGCTTTCCAGGTTCTGTCGCGTGGGCGAGATAATCTCAGTAGCTTGCCTGGCTCTCCGAGAGGGGTGAAGGAATCGAACCCGGGTCGGCTGCGTGCAAGGCAAATGCCTTACTGCTGTGCTATCGCTCCAGCCCAACTGTTAGACACAAGCAACTAAATACTAAGTTTTTCCAAGATCTTCAGCACATTTCAGTTTACTTATTTAAATTTTCCTGGACATCTTTTATATTGTTAAGCATGGTCTCCTTTAAGGGTGTTGATGAGGGTCTGCCTACAATGATATGGGAAGATAATAAGGCCCTCATATATCTTTGTTCATTGGCAGGACTTCCCAGGATGGTTTATCAAAACCTTGTGAACTTTTCTTCTGGCTCTTTATCAAAGGCTTGAGAAAGAGAGTCTATTTGCATGTTAAGATGAGAAAAAAAGCCAACCATTTAAAAAGATAAGAGTTGGAGTTTAGAAGCCTTTACAAACTGTTACTCCTTTCACTGAGAGAAAATAAAAATGGGAGACAGTAAGGAGAGGCAATGCTATTGCAGATAACATCATTTGGAGGATTTTGAAACCTGGTATAATTTATCATTATATAAGATGCTTTGGTCTGCAAGATCAAAAGCAACTGACGTTATCTATCTACATACAACCAATTGAATTGCCTCTTCAGAATCCCAGACAAACATTTCATTAGTTACCATTCATCAGTAAATTGGGATGAAACGCAAAACACTTCTTTTAAAAAAGCTGGATTGCATTTCCTACATATGGTGCTTTAAAAAATAATCATTTATATCGCACTTTTCTTTCAAGTGTTCAAACTGTGATGCTTTCCAAATATTTGCATCGTCTTCATGACCCTCTTTTCCAGACACCAGTAGCTAGCATTATTCACATTTCTGTGAGCTGAGGGATGAGATACAAACTATTGCAATATATGTTCTCACTAGTATGCAGTCTGAATTTACCCAGGAAAACCATGACTTCATTAAAAACAAACAAACAAAAACGTTTTGAATTCAGTCAGGCATCTGCTGTGCCAACTCCCCTTCTTCTCCCTTTTGGCCTGACCTTGGCGGGTGTTTGACTATCTGCATAACTACCATCATAAACTTAGAAATGGATTAAGCAGCGAGGTTTAATTTCATCTAAACATGCAGGGTTGTGTGTTCATAAAATTACTGGTATTCTATCATGTTTTTAAGGAATAGGAGATAATCAGAAACACTGTCCATGAATTGCAAGTGAGTGACTGGTAGATAGAAGCACTGAATCGTCTATCCTATCCGAAAACAGAGTTGAAGTAGGTGGGGCTATGTGATTCCCAGCTTGGCTCTCAAAAGCTTTTCCTGAGCTTTATCACCAGAAAGGATTTCTATTGGCAGCTAAGATGGTGAAGCTAGCCAGACTAATGATTCATCAACAATAAGTAAAAGAGTCAGTTTTTTTTTTTTAAGTCAGTCTGAAGTCATCAGGGAGTTGCCTGTGCAGTTAAGACTTAAATTGTAAAGATCTCAGAGAAGCAGGTCCTTAAGAGGGGAGGTATTCTTGCTCAAAATTTGGAAAATCTAAGCCTCACTAGAAATTGCTGAAATTGGCAGACACTGATATTCTCACCAGTATGCAGAATTGAAAGAGTGTAGGTAGCAGATCCCAGGGAATGAAGGAGTGGGGGTCCAGGGGAATAGTGGGCATGGAAAATGTTCTGTTCCTGTCCCCTGACTTTTCCCCGAAGGAATCTGACAAATTCTTAGGGTGATCAGGAAAAGATGCTAAGATGCTAAGCACAAAACCTTGAAATTGGGGGATTTAAACAGTGGAATCTGGGGAGTAATGGGGTTGAATTGGAGTGTAAAAGGTAGATGGATAACAAATGGACTAGGATAGATTTTATTTAGAAACCTGGGGATCATCCTAGAAGAAGGAGAATATAGTCATTGATGAATTCAGTGATTAGGTGAAGGGCTGCCCACTTCCCAGTTTGGATATCCAAGAAAAGATCTGCTTTCTAAATTAATTCAATGTCATTGAGACCCTCCCCAATCTTATGCAACACGCCCAACATTTTTAAAACTTTCACTAATTGTAACCAAGAAAGAAAGAAGGAAACGTTCTCTACTTGAATTACAATGCATGGACGTTAGCTCCATGATATGTGGAAGCGAAGAGAAGATGAGGCATTTTATTTGAAATTCTAATACTCTCTCCAAGTCAAATAATTCTATTGGCAGTAAAGATCTGAATAATTTAAATCCTGATACAATTAAGTAATAGTTAAGTTTAATATATGGAAAGAGGATTAGATTATCATCCACGGATAATTAGAAAGCATCCAAGTTAAAACAGAAGGAAGGAAATCAAAGAGAACAACATAAGAGTCCTGTGGCACATGGAGGAAGTTGAAGTGTAATTGGAGTGCCAGAAAAGAGGTGAAAAAGGACTGGGGTGGAGGTGGTGGGAATGAGTCTTTAAGGACACAATGCTGAGAATTCTCCAGAACTGTAAATCCAGCTCAAATTACAGACAAATAAATTACTGTGGAAGCCAATGTACCAGACATTAAGAGCCCCCACCAAGCACAAGGTAGTTAGACTAGAAGCCCTAAGATAAAGGAAAAGGTCTTGCAAGTGGGAAAAGAAGTATAATCAGTGCCTTCAAAGGTGAAGTAAAATTCATAATGTTGACATGGTTGCAGAAGCAATATGGTAGAAGTGGTGAAATTTCTGTTGGGCTGAAAGCCAGTACCCAAAAGTGAAAATTCTATGGCCTTTTTGGGAGTGGGGTGGGCATCCAGTTGTGCTTAGGGTTTACTCCTGGTTCTGTGCTCAGCGTTTATACCCTGGGGCTCCAGCACACCAAATAGAGAGCTGGAGATTGAACCCAGGTGGACTCCATGCAAAGCAAGCCCCTGCCTGCTGCATATCTCTTTGGTTCCCCAATGGAACCCACCCAAAGACGAAGAAGGAAGTTATTTTTCTTCTTCTGGTACAGCAGCTAATAAGCATGCTGAGAAACTGTAAGGCGAATTGTCAAAGAAAAACAACAATGGTTTCAGGAGAAACAAAACCCCCAGGTTGGTATAAAAGTAAAAGAAAAGGCAAATAGGAAGTAAACAGGTGATTGTAAACAAATGTTATCTGTACAATAACAACATATTTAATGAAGTCTAAAATCTTTGGGATTAAAATAGATCACAATAATAGCAGAAAAGGGCAAGCAAGTCTTCTACAGTACAACTATTGACTAAGGAGTGGTGGCAATTAATTAGTTATCAAGCAAGGATGCATATTTTAAATTCTAATTCATCAGGCTAATCTTTCAAAGAAGGAGGGCAGTTAATAGTATTTATAAAATGATAAATGTCCAAAGGAATACGCATGGTATTATGTGCTGGTTTTACATTCAAAGAATTTGCCTGCCTTTAAAAAAAGAATCCAGGGCTTTTATATAATTTCTCTTTCTAATGGCCTGTTTTTTGCCAGGTTTTCTGAGTCAATGGCCGTGGAAAGACGTTTGTTTCCTGGTTCTTGGCGGCTCACTTGGAGGTTCCCGCGGGTTCCCAGGCTTCTGAGAGGCAGGGTGCCGCAGGGTTCCTGCCATGCTTGGCATTCATAGAATATACCTGGAACCTCTTCTCAGGTGGGTTCATAGCAGAGAGCCTCCTGAGAGACACCACCCAGAGCGCAGCTTTCTCGCTCCCGTAGGGCAGATTGCTAGCATGTTCTCTCATTGAAGTCACATGGTCACTTCCCAGACTCAGGGTTCCTTGGGAGTAAACAGGTAGGAATCCCCAGAGCATGATGGGGATGGAAGCTGTGTAGTTCTTCTTGAGGTTAGTCTCAGCCATGGAGGCAATGTCTGCTCCTTACTTTAATGTTTTCTCTGATTAATACTAAAGACTTTTTTAGTTCACATTACTTCATATTTTACTTCCCCCTGCTCAAATTACTGTGTGCTTTCTCTCTTTTTAAATGTATTTATTTGTTGGCTTTGGTGCCACACCTGATGGTGCTCAGAGCTGATTTCTGGCTCTGTATGCAGGTATCACTTCTGGTAGGGCTTGGGGGGACCATACAGGGTACCAGGAATCAAACCCAGGTTGGTTACATGCAAGACAAACTCCCTACCTACTGTACTATCTGTCTCGCTTTCTCTTTCTTGATAGGGTCTACACTGATACAGATTCCAAATAAATGAGTAATTATGTTAGGCACAAATGGAATGCAAACTCTAATTTACAGACTAAAATGGTCTAAATGGATAAAAGTTTTTCAATTCTGCTTAGAACAAAATCATCTCAGATCCTAAGTTATTAAAATAATAAAGGATATTAAGAATAACTTCTATGTCAATAAATATAAATGGTATATAAATGGACAAATGCCTATTTAAACCACTTACCAACATTGACACTAGACAGAATAGGAAATCTGAATCTTTATAAACCAATTAAAAAATTTAATATGTAATCTAAAACTTTCACAAATAAGCCTTCAGTCTCAGAGAATTGTAATTTCCCCAAAAATTTAATTGAAAAATTATTGATTTCATAAATATTTATCCAAATAATATGAAAGGGATAAGTACCTATCCTCTCATTCTTATTCTCAGCTGACACGGTTTGATCCCGGGTTCTACATATGCACCACCAGGAAACTGACTAAGCATAGAGCCAAAATTAAGCCCTGGGTACCTTTAGCTATGGCCCCCAAATCAAAAGGATAAAGCAAGCTAAAACCAAAAACAAATCGAAAACCAACAAAAAGGTGACAGGATCAAGTTGGAATTATTCCAGAATTGCATATTTAGTATAGCAGTATATTTTCCCATACATACATACTGGGGGGAAATGCTGTGCCCTTTATTGTAAGACTCAATGTAAAATAAATTTAGTTCTTAAATTTATATGTAGCATCAATGCTTTTGCAGTAATATTTGAGATAGTATCCATGTAAATGAATAATCTGATACTTAAACCCATGTGGCAATACCAGGGATCAAGATGACTGAGAAATATTTTATTTTCTTCTTTTTTCTTTTTTTTTTAATTGGTGAATCACCGTGAAGTACAGTTACAGACTTACAAACTTTTGTGCTTGTATTTCAGTCTTACAATGATCAAAGACACACCCCTCCACCAGTGCCCATTTTCCACCACCAATGGTTTCAGAATCCCTCCCACCATCCCCACCCTATCCCCTGTGGCAGGGCATTCCCTTTTGCGCTGTCTCTCCTTTTGAGTGTTATGGTTTGCAACAGAGGTATTAAGTGGCCATCATGTTCTCTGTCTATAGTGTACTTTCAGCATGCATCTCCCATCCCGAGTGGGCCCTCTTAGCACCCTTTATTTGGTGGTCCCTTCTCTATCTGAGCTTCCTTTTCCCCCAGCATGTGAGGCTGGCTTTTAAACAGTGGAGTAATCCTCCTATCACAGCGGGTAGGGTGTTTGTCTAGCATGTGGCCGACCTGGGTTCTATTCCTCTGCTCATTTTGGAAAGCCCGGCAAGCTACTGAGAGTATCTTGACCGCACAGCAGAGCCTGGCAAGCTACCCATGGCATATTTGATATGACAAAACCAGTAACAACAAGTCTCGAGATGGAGACATTACTGGTGCCTGCTCGAGCAAATCAATGAGCAACAGGATGACAGTGATACAGTGATTCTTGGGTGTTAGTCTCCCACTCTGTTACTTTATATTTCACAGATGAGTGCAATCTTTCTATGTCTGTCCCTCTCTTTCTGATTCTTTCTGACTCATTTCACTTAACATGATACTTTCCATGTTGATCCACCTATATGCAAATTTCATGACTTCATCTTTTCTAACAGCTGCATAATATTCCATTGTGTAGATGTACCAAAGTTTCTTTAACCAGTCATCTGTTCTCTGGCACTCAGGTGTTTTCCAGATTCTGGCTATTGTAAACAGTGCTGCAATGAACATATAAGTGCAGATGTCATTTCTGCTATACTTTTTTTGCCTCTCTGGGATATATTCCCAGAAGTGATATTATTGGATCAAAAGGGAGCTCAATTTCTAATTTTTTGAGAAGTGTCCATACTTTTTTCCAAAAGAGCTGAACTAGTCGGTATTCCTACCAGCATTGAAGGACAGTCCCTTTCTCCCCACATCCACGCCAACACCGGTTGTTTTTGCTCTTTTGGAGGTAGACCAGTCTTTGTGGTGTGAGATGATATAGCATTGTTGTTTTGATCTGTATCTCCCTGATGATTGATTAGTGATGATTAGCATTTTTTTTTTTTTGCTTTTAGGGTCAGCCAGCAATTCTCAGGGCTGACTCCTGGCTCTCAACTCAGGAAATCACTCCTAGTGGTGCTGGGGGGGGGGGGGGGGCGTATGGGATGCTGGGAATCGAATCCAGGTCAGCCACGTGCAAGTCAAACACCCTACCCGCTGTACTATTGCTCCAGCCCTGAACATTTTTTCATGTGCTTTTGGCCAGTCGGATTTCTTCTTTGAGAAAGTTTCTGTTCATTTCATCACCCCATTTTCTGATGGGGTTGGGTGTTTTCTTTTTGTAGAGTTCAACCAGTGCCTTGTAAATCCTTGATATCGACCCCTTTTCAGATGGGTATCACTGTCATCCTGTTGTTCATCGATTTGCTTGAGCAGGCACCAGTAACATCTCCATTGTGACACTTCTTGTTACTGTTTTTGGTATATGGAATATGCCATGGGTAGCTTGCCAGGCTCTGCCTGTGTGGGTGTGATATTCTTGGTAGCTTGCCCGGCTCTCTGAGGGGGGCAGAGGAATCAAATCTGGGTCGTTCGCGTGCATGGCAAACGCCCTACCCGCTGTGCTATTGCTCCAGCACAATCCCCACTTAATTAATTTTTTAAATTTATTTTTGCTTTTGGGGCCACACCAGGTGGTGCTCAGTGGTGAATCCTCCCGCTGCACTCAGGAATTACTCCTAGCAGTGCTCAGGGAACCCTCTGAGATGCCAGGGAGATTGTACCTGGGTCAGCAGTGTGCAAGGCCAGATACCTACATGCTGCACTATTATTGCTCTGGCTCGTTAATTTTCCTATTTTAATTTAAGCGTTCTTTGTTAGGGGGCACATACCTGGCAGTGCTCAGAGGTCATTCCTGGCAGTGCTCCAGGGACCATATGCCCTGTTGGGGATCAAATCCTGCCAGCCACCATGCAAGGCAAGTGCCTTACCCATGTACTATCTCTCCAACCCAGTCTCCTGCCATTAGAAGGTGCACTGAGCAATATCTCAGGGCGAGGATGGTCTCAGGGAGGCTTTACCGCACAGCCTGGTCTCTTAAATTATACAGCACGGCTTGTACTTGATCTGCTCGTTCCTGATCACTGAGTGGGATAATTTGAGTTCCACAAAGAAGGACTTTTGAACTGTCAGCTCCAAGGGCTCAGAGACACAGAGGCCTAGAGAGAGGGGAGTGCCCACACACGGGTCAAGGGGCTGGACAAGGGATCGGGGGTTCCCCGGTTCCCTTAGTACTGGCCTGTGGGTGGTTTATCCTTGAGACTCACGGCCACCAGCTGCCAGGAGGTGATGGAGTCAGGCATAAAGATTGGTGATGTAGTGGGAGATGCTGTGACAGAGGAGGGGCCACTGAGTGCCTGAGACTCTTGACAGCCCTCCAGGGTGGCTGTTACAAGATATGCGTGGGACCCAACTGGGAACCAGGAGGTTCCAAACAGGGGTCTCCACTTAGTGACCTTGACTCTGGCAAGGCTCACTGATGCTCGGACCAGGGACCCGAGGCTGGGGACCGATGCAGAGTGCTCCTACCACGACTGACTTTGGGGCAAGGTAAATCTTCTCCAGAGCCATCTCTCAGGGAACAAGGTACCAACAGGCAGATTCTCTAAAAGAAATCCTCATCCTCATAGTCTTCATCACCACCTGCAGAAGGCACCAGGGGGCGCGGTCTCATTTAGCTCCTCCCACTAGGTAGCTATAGGTGGGGTCTCCTTCCAGTACTTCCAATTAGATACTCCCAGGTGCAGCATCAGTTCCCAGTCCCTCCTATTGTACCCTCTTGGGGGCGGGATATGCTTTCAGTCTCCCTCCACCCACCACAGAGGCGGGATTTTCTCTTAGTCCCTTAGTCTCTCAGACCCTCCTCCTGGAGGCAAGGTTAGCTCTCAGTTTGTCCTGCCAGATACTTCTAGGGGCAGAGTTGGCTCTCCATTCCTATCATACCATTCTGGGGTCAGGATATAATCTCAGTCCCTCCAATCAGACCCTCGTGGGGAGACATCTTCTAAGTCCCTCCTATTAGATCCTTCTGGGGGCGGGGTCTTCTCTCAGTCCCTACTGTCAGATCAGATGGATATTGTGTGAATATCCTTTCTCATTCTGTGGATTGTCTTTGTATTCTGGTCACTGTATCTTTTGAGGTGCAGAAGCTTCTCAGATTAAGGTAGTCCCATTTGTTTATTTCTGTTTCCATTTGCTTGGCCAGTGGAGTGTCACCTTTAAAAATAACTTTAGCTTCAATGTCGTGGAGGGTTTTTCGGACCTTGTATTCAATGTACCCGATGAATTCTGGTCTGATGTTGAGGTCTTAAATCCATTTTGATCTGACCTTTGTGCATGGTGTTATGTAGAGGTCTGCATCCATTTTTTTTACATATAGTTTTTCAGTTTTGCCGGCACCATTTGTTAAAGAGGCTTTCCTAGCTCCACTTCACATTTCTTTCTCCTTTATCAAAGATTAGATGATCATATATTTGAGAGTGTGTGTCAGGCTATTCAACCCTATTCCATTGGTCTGCAGCTCTGCCTTTGTTCCAGTACCATGCTGTTTTAATTATTACCACTGTGTAGTAGTTTGCGATTGGGGAAGATGCTTCCCATCTTCTTTTTCTCAAGAATTGCTTTAGCTATTCGTGGGGGCTTGTTGTTCCATATGAATTTTAGGAGTGTTTGATCCATTTCTTTGAAGAATGTCATGGGCATCCATATAGGGATGGCACTGAATCTGTACAATGCTTTGGGGAGTATTGCCATTTTGACAATGTTTATTCTCCCAATCCATGAGCAAGGGGTATCTTTTCATTTCCTCATGTTTTCTTTTATTTCATGAAGTAGTGTTTTGCAGTTTTCTTTGTACAGGTCATTTACCTTCTTAGTTAAGTGGATTCCAAGGTACTTGATTTTTTGAGGTGTGATTGTGAATGGGATTGCTTTTTTTCATGTCACTTTCTTCTCTCTCATAATTCACAAACAGGAAAGCCATGGACTTTTGGGTATTGATTTTATAGCCTGCAACTTTACAATATAAGTCTATTGTTTCTAGGAGTTTCTTGGTAGAGGCTTTAGGGTTCTCTAAATATAGTATCCTATCATCTGCAAATAATGAGAACTTGATTTCTTCCTTTCCTATCTGGATGCCCTTTGTATTCTTTTTCTTGCCTAATCATTATTGCAAGTACTTCCATACTATATTGAACAGAAGTGGTGAGAGTGGGCATCCTTGTCTTTTTCCTGACATTAGATGGAAGGCTCTTAGTTTTTCCCTACTGAGGATAATGCTTGCCATAGGCTTATGGTAGATGGCTTTGAATTTATTGAGGAAAGTTCCCTCAATACCCATTTTGGTGAGAGTTTTCATCATAAATGGTGCTGAATCTTGTCAAATGCTTTCTCTGGATCTATTGCTATGATCATATGGTTTTTATTTTTTCTTTTGTTGATATGATGGATTACGTTGATTGATTTCCGGATGTTTAACCATCCTTGCATCCCCAGGATGAATCCCACTTGGTAGTGGTGCATACTCTTTTTGATGAGTTGTTGGATTCTATTTGCTAATATTCTGTTGAGGATCTTTGCATCTGATATCAGGAATATTGGCCTGCAGGTTTGTGTGTGTGTGTGTGTGTGTGTTATCTTTGTTTGCTTTTGACATTAAGATATGTGTCTTATAGAAACTGTTTGGGAGAGTTTCTGTTTCTTTAATTTCCTTCAAAAGCTTGAGATGAACTGGCAATAGGTTGTCTTTAAATGTAGGAAGAATTCAATAGTGAATCCATCTGGACCTGGGATTTTGTTTTGGGGGAGACTTTTGATTATAGTTTCAATTTCTTTGATATTAATAGGTCTATTCAGGTATTCCAGATCTTCTTGGTTCAACTTTGGGAGATTCTAGGAATCCAGGAATTAATCCATTTTTTCTAAGCTCTCTTGTTTCATAACATACAGAGTTTCAAAGTAGTCTCTGATGATCTTTTGAATTTCTTTGGTTTCTGTTGTGATGTCCCCCTTTTCATTTCTGATTCAATTTATTAGGGTTCTCTCTCTTTCTTTGTGAGTCTTGCTAGTGGTTTATCAATCTTGTTTATTTTATCAAAGAACCAGGTCTCAGTTTCATTGATCTTTTGGATTGTTTTTTGGGTTTCCATGATGAGATGATTTTTGAAAGGAAAAAACAAACTTGGTGACTTAATCCTAGCAGATTTCAGGACTTACTATAAAATGTTTAATTTTTTTTAAATCCATTAAGTTTCCATTAAGAGTAGAAGAGATAAAACTGTGGTATGCAGTCATATACCACTGGCTTTCAAATGACCACATAGATGACAGTGGCCCATGTACCTATAGCCCAGGATTGTTGCAGGGTATGTAGAGACTTATGCAATTATATCCTCTGACATTCACACAATGACAAACTTATCTTATGACATTTTTCTCAGATAGTTTTTCTGATAATAATGTAAAAATGTGCAAATAATTCAAATACATAGACTAGAATATCAAAAAACCATCACATACTACCACCTTATTTATGATAAATTAGCCTTCTAATACATGTAAAAAAATGGAATTTTGAAACAAATAGTATTACAGCAATTGGATAGTCATAAAGAAATAAAGTTACCTTGATTGTCACTTCATAGCTTACACCAAAACAATGGTGTAAATGTGTCAAGAACTTAAAGATTAATGGTAAAATAGCAAAAAATCTAGTAGTAACAATGGGATACATTTCTATTAATTTGTGACATTAAATATTTTTAAATAAAACTAAGGAGTACAAACTTTTTCTTTTTTTTTCTAAAAGAAAATAAGATTTTATTCAAGTTAAGAACTTAAGTTCATCCAAATACACCATTAATGAAGTTTAAATATAATCCAAGGAGTGACATAAGGAATTCTCAATATAATCATTCACTAGTGAATATAAATATTTAAACAACTTCTACAAATGTTTATGGGAAGCATCTTCTTTGAATATATTCCAAAAGAGTCATTGAATGACTTACTACCTTGTAAAAAGGTGTTCGACCTCAGTGCACATCAGGGATATGTAAATGAAAAACACAAAGTACCACCAAACATACACACATATGCACGCAAATACATCAGAGTGCTTTAAAAATGACAACCATGAGAGTTCACAAAGATTGCAATGACAAAGAATTCCCTGTATTTTATTTGAAAGTTTACATTGGATTAATTTCTATAAGACTTGGTCTGGCAGCATCTGCAATAGCTTAACTTTTGATGTACTATGTTTTCACTTTTGAATATATGCTCTAAAAAATATGTAAACATGTGCTCTGAGATGTCTTCGTTAATTTTGCAGTAACTTGTTTATAATAACTCTAAATAGTAAATAATCCATTAAGTTGTCATTAAGAGTATAAGAGATAAAACTGTGGTATGCAGTCATGCACCACTGGCTTTCAAATGACCACATAGATGACAGTGGCCCATATACTGGTAGCCCAGGATTGTTGTAGGTTATATAGAGACTTATGCAATTCTATCCTTTGACATTCACACAATGACAAACTCAACTTATGAATTTTTCTTAGATAGTTTCTCTGTCTTTAAGTTAATTTATATAAAATAAATGACATGTGGAGTAGTATAGAGATTATGAATAATAATGCACAGTAGTTAAATGCAAGCCCATCAATGGGTGTTGCAGATATAATTATGCGAAATAAAGCTGAGTACAAAACTCACACAGGGTTCAGATGTCTGAGGAGCTTCCACCTTCAGGGACTACTGTCTTGGAGGGAAAAGGGATATTTTTGGATATTGGTATCTTTCAATATCTTAAAATGCATGGGTGTGTTCACCTGGCAAAACTCATCAAGCTGATCAAGCTGTACATTTATGTATATTATTGTTGTATGTGTCATTCTTTTATAAAAAGAACAAACCCCCAAACTAAGTGTCTTATTTCAATATGCAGTTTAGTGACCTTCACAATTGTTTTAGTTCCTACAGGTAAGAGTCATATTTATCCCTAGAATTTCTGCCAAAGAGCCCTCTAACTCTAATGCACTCTTCACTACACTTTCTTTTAAGTAGCAAGACTTTTACAATTATTTTTAAAATATTTATTTTGATTTCAAATTCCTAAACCAACTTTGAACATTAATTTTTGTTATAACAACTTGATTTCAGATTCTGTAACCCCTGGACAAAACCCCCAGGCAGATAGACCCCTGAGTATAATAACCCTAGCTTAATTTTGTACTCCCCAAGTTCTACTTCCCCATTGCCAAGTCACTCATGTGGTCTTGCCTACCTGACTCTTATGTCACTGATCTCATGGCAGCAGCCCAGAATCACTATAAAAGGATATTTCTGTCCACAATTCTATTCTGTAATCAAGTATTGTTAACTACGCATAGAAATAAGCAATTTTTTTCTTGTAACCGAGGATGATACAACCATTTATGGACACTACTGGAAGAAAAGAGCATGGTAAGTATTGCAATAAGGGGAAAAGGCACGAGCTAGTGACTACTTCCCAAAGATCCTGATTGAAGGAACAAGTCAAAGCGAGCAACAAGAGATTATTGTTCAAAGGAATAACATGTGAACAAACACAGCAATAGAGAACTAAGATGTGGCTAGTGCTGAGACATTAATTTCTTGTGGAAACTGCTAAGAGTAGAGGCAAACAAAGGGGACCCAGTCAACAGCTCTGTGAAAGCCAGGAAAACAACAAAAACTAGTATGTTGATATCTCACTGAGGCTTGTGTGATAATTTGAAGTCCTCAAATAAGCTTGGAAAGGTTTCTACTGGCCTCAACTTATTGCCATAACTTAGGACTAATTCAGAGAATGAGAAATACAGCTTAACCACCTCTGATACCAGTGTTGTGTTCTGGGAATTGTTTAACAACAGGATCTCCACAAAACTAATGTGTGAATAAACACACACACAGACAGTTTATTATGCATTGTAATGATGCAAGTATATGCTACAAAATATTTACAAATAACAATACATTGCACTGTTTGTTATCAATTTTAAATAGAAAAATTAGTTCACACTAGATATTTTTCGTTCCTTTTCTTAGAAACTCTTGAACCATAGCCAAACTATGGTTTGCCTTCTACTGATGAACACAATCACAGCATGTATTTTGATTAATACTTTATCCTATAGAGTATAAATAGAATATGATATGAGTGAACAATGGTGATGCTTATAAGGACTTAGCTTATATGTTGGGTTGTGTCTCAGCAGTTAGAGCATATGCCTTATATGTGCAAGGCCCTCAGTTCAGTCCTTGACACTGCAAGTATCACTGTCACTGTCATTGTTCATCAATTTACTCAAGTGAATGCCAGTAACGTCTTCATTCGTGAGATTTTAGCAGCCTGTCTTTATTCGTTTTTCCAAGTGATTGGAGGTTCTTTTCAGGGTCAGGAGGATGAGACCTGTTATTGTTACTGTATTTGGCATATTGAATATGCCATGGGGAGCTCGTCACAAGGCTTTTCAGTGAGGGCGGGATACTCTCGGTAGCCTGCCGGGTTTTCTGAGAGGCATATATATGCAGCCGCTCAGTCCAGGAATATGTTCACTCAAGCCCGAGTGTGTGGAAAGTGGCCTGGAGCTTGGCGGCGGTGGGGTAGTGGAAGCTGACTCGGGGCTGGATCCCTTGGAGTTGGGAGAGCTCTCACCTTCCCCCTTCTGGGGCACCCCAGTGCAGAGTCTGGTGGCATGCTTATGGGGCCTCATTTTATGCTCCCTTCCAGGACAAGCAGCCATGAGTTCTGGAGGGTGACTAATGAGATTATCTGGCGCCAGCAGGAGGTGGTTTATGGGTGTGACCTTTGGGTTGCCAGAGATTGCGGAAGCAGGCAGAGGATCTCTGCTCCCGGTTCCCATTGAACCCAGAGTCCAAGATCACAAAGTGGTCATATATAAGTGATTTCTTTTTCTTTTTGGGTCACACCCAGCGATGCTCAGGGGTTACTCCTGGCTTTGCACTCAGAAATCACTCCTGGCAGTGCTTGGGGGACCATATGGGATGCCGGGGATTGAACCCGGGTCAGCTGCGTGCAAGGCAAACGCCCTATCCGCTGTGCTATCACTCTGGCCCCATATAAGTGATTTATACTGCAAGTATAAATAAATAAAAAACAAATAACTTTTTAAAGGGTGTGACGTCTCCGTTTTCTTTGATGAACCAGAAAATAGCTTTTGAATATGGAAATAGTGCTACTCTTCCTCCATATTGTTCTTTTCATAGAATGACTTGCATTTAGTTTAATCTATATTATTATTATTTTTATTATTTTAAATCTATAGACAATTACTGCCAAGCCCTGATTCATAGGACGTACCACTTTCTGACGTGAAGTTATGTCCTATGTGGTTGAGTCAAGTGGGTAGCATAGTGGCACCATGTAAACTTGGAAAGAGGTAAGTGGAATCATGATTTTTGATACTTCCACACTTAGAAATAACAGGTAACATCAGTCTAAAGGTACTAGATAAAAATGCTGAAACAACTAGGTTGCAGTAAATTTTGATAATTTATTTTTATTTACTTTGTCTAAATTACATTTGACAAGTTTTTATTATTTAATGTTTAATGTCTGAAATAATTACTCAAAAAAATTCTGACATCACCTGTCAGTTTTGGGGCTGTTATAAACCACTTGCTGCTCACTGTTGTTATGTTCCACCTCTCTTATAACCTGCTGAGTTCTGTTCTCTTACTGCTACTTTCTTTTTCTTTTTTTTTTTTTTTTTTGCTTTTTGGGTCACACCCGGTGACGCTCAGGGCTGAGTCCTGGCTCTACACTCAGGAATAACTCCTGGCGGTGCTTGGGGGACCATATGGGATGCTGGGAATCGAACCCGGGTCGGCCGCATGCAAGGCAAACACCCTACCCGCTGTGCTATCACTCCAGCCCCTCTTACTGCTACTTTCTTACTCCGAATTCCTCACCATAAAGACAGTTACTAAGACCATATAGCGTTGAGTAGGTGGCAGCCTTCTAGCACTAAGCCCATTGCTGATTTCTTTCCATTTCTTTTAAGTATCAGGAAAAGCTGTGGATTTTGAATGCTGGCCCTCAGAAGTTCACAATTCTGACAATGTGCACATGAACATATGTGAATACTCATTAGCAGAAGTTTGTTGTCTGTTTTTCAGAGGTATGATATTATGGCACTTTTGCTATGTGAAACATCTCTCCAAACGTATTTCCTGATTTCTAAGTGCTTAAAAACTCCTGAGCATAATGACTTCTAAACACTTTTACTTTGATGTATAATTTCCTTGGCAAGAACATGCACACACAATGACACAAGAGCAAACAGGTGAACAAAGGATGAATTTCCCAGTTTTCCGGTGGCCTACTCTGTTCCCTCTTGAAGAATATTTTATTTTTAAATTTTAAAAATATTCTTTTTTAATTAAGGCACCACGATTTACAAAGTTATTTATAGTCGACTTTCAGGTCTATACTGTTCCAACGCCAGTCTCACCACGTGTCAGCTCCCTTCCACCAATGTTCCCAGGTTCCCTCCCAACCCTTAGCCTGCCTCCTTGACATGAATATTTTAAGGTTTGGTTGTTGTAGTTTGGGGTTCATACTTGCAGTGTTATTGGCTCTGTGTTTTATATACAAACATATACCACACTTCTGTACCCACTGGAAGTATTTGTACAGGAAACAAAAGAGAACTTAAACAGCTGTCCAAAAGACTGCCTCTCTCCAACTCTCAATTCACTGTTCCCTTCCAACTGGACACCACTTGGTTCCTTACACACAGAACCATATGTGATTCCTGGAAGCCTGGGTGCCAACTCTCTTCTAAGGTAGAAGCTGGAAGATCCCAGGGGAGCAAGAATGCCTTTTCATGTACTTTAAAGTGATGAACTGTGAAACTCAACCACTTAGCATTTAGGGTACTGGGACATCTGTAGGAAAAGAACAACTTAGTAAACAAGCAAGAGTAAGCAAGAAGGTATGTTAAAGTTTCCAGGAAATATTCTGCATTCCAAGGAGGTGGATCCAGTAGGCAACATCTGCAGGAGTTGGGCTTTGGTATTTGGAAAGCTTCATTTTCCTCTTTCTCATTTGACACTGAACATAATCCTTAACCTAGATTTTCCCAATAAACATGTTGTATAATCCTCCTAAAATGATAGAGTTGAATGAAGATAAAATACTTACTTAGTCTGGAACCTGGTAGACATTTTATAGCATACCAGTGTCACCGAGAATGCTTATGGGAGTACCTACTGATGGGGTGGCACTCACTGAATGCACCTTGCATCAGCCTTCACCATACTTAGTTTCTCAAGGATAAATATTTCCTCTTACCAGTGTTTCTGGCATTAAGCTTATAGCTTGGTAAAGATTACCTTCCTAACAAGTAAAATCATAAGCATAATGTAACTGTATATTTGATTACAAGATTTTATGTTCATATTATAAGTCCAAATATCATATTACTCAACCAGTTCCCCACTGTAAGACATACATGTTGTTTCCACTTTTTCTACAATTACTAATACCAATTATAAACTTAATAGCATTCCTGTGAAGGGGTATTGAATTTTTATTGGGTATGTCTTTATAAAACTTTTAGTTTAAGAAGTAGAATTTATGAATTAAAGCATAAATATGTTTTAAGACTTCTGATGCCAGCTACAATAGTGGTCTCTGGAAGTTTATGAGATATATATTTGTAAACGTGGCCATTTATTAAAAGATTAAGTCATTTATTTCCACTTATTTTTATGATCAGACCCACTCTTCAAATGTTGTTAGATAAATTGGTACATTCTGTACTCACAACCTGTTCTGCCTACCAGACAGACCACTTTTTCTAATTCCAGTAAAACTTTTAGAGTAGTTTCATACAGATTTCTTAATGATCAGGAAAATATTATTATGTTCCCATTTAAATGATATTTCCAAGATGCTACTCCATGATCTTATGCCTTTCTTGGAATCTCTTGAGAACTCTTTTTATTCTTTTTCCTCTGTAAGTAATATGGCTTATTGTTTTGAACTGCTTTAAAGGTTTTCTAATTATTATGAGGTTTTCAGAAATTCAATTGAGATTCTCTTTGTATGGATTTGTTAGGTGTTTATTCTTTTGAGTATAAGTGGGTTTGTTGTACATGTGTGTGTAATCTCCAGCTGACTAAGGAGCCCCGGTGGTTCTCTCTTCCCACCTACATTCGGTGGTCTTGTGCCACACCCCCACCTGGGCGGCCAAGGCCATGGGCAGACGGGCAGACGAAGGGGGAAGCCAGGGCCAAGCTAGCTGGTGATCAGTTGCGATTTATTTCATTCTCCCCATGGGTCTGTTCCAGTTTCACTAAGTTCCCCATTCTAGTCTCACGCTGCCCCTCATTCCTGTCTCCTTCTGTCTCTCCCGCTTATTTCTCTGCGCTTCCCCTTGCAACCTCGTCTCTCTCTAGTCTCTCACCAACTCCCTACATTGGGGGTAGACACCATACCCAGTCCATTACAACAATCGACATATCAAAAGCTCTTCCTGATCACCCATCAGGCTCAAGGGAGGAAATACCACCTAGGGGTGTTTCTCCTCTCCTTAGTCCAATAACTTAATTAACATTGTAATTGACATCTTAATGTTAGTTATTTTGTATGAACACAGTAAGAGATACGTTAATCTTGTAGGGTGGCTCTCCTGGGGACATCTCGCTATAGGTCTCAAACTACAGTGCTCAGGCCAGATTAGTCTTTCCTAACCCTAGCAGGGACCTAGTCCAGCTGTTAGTCTTTGGATCATAACATAATTTGTCCATGACCAGGCTCTTAACTTATAGTTAAGTATTATGGCACTTTGGCTTGGCCCATTTCAATGTCAGGGTAATTCACAGCTTGCCCTGGGTCCATCCAGTCCCTCGTTGGGATCCTGCTTTTGGGGTGCTAGGAAGTAAGGGCAACTGAGGCTTAAATTGAGAGAACAGATGCCCAGGAGTGAAGTTTCAAAAGCATAGCATTCACTGTCTTCCTGTGTCTATACAAAGAGGACATTGCTTTGAATTACCTATGCAAAGGATGCAAAGGACTTAAGGAGAAGAGCAAAGCAATGTTTACAAATTAACACAGTCTGATTAGGAGATAAAGGTGATTGACCAGTTGGGGAAGCACAGCACAAAGAAAGCTGTTACAAATAAACAGAGGAATGGGAGCACTGTGATGGGTATAAGCCAATAAACCTAAGCTCCCTATGGCAAGGCAGAAAGTACAAACCAATGTTATCCTATACATGTGGGTTTATGTTTTTTAATCAAATTACTAAAATTTCTACCGTGATTTTTTATTTCAGAAAATGTGTGTGCTTCACTTCTCACCTCTCCACCTTGTCAGCCTTTTTCTTCCCTATTAGTTTCATTTGAGCTAAAATAAATTTTAGCTATTATTAAATTAAAACTATAATTTCTATGGTTTTACTTAAAATGGGGTTATTTTCTCCTATAATGTCTAATATACATCAAACCCATTGGCTTTGATACATTATTCTTATATCTGATATTGTCCTATTCATCCATAGGAGTACTAGTTGGATACTTCTTAAATAGTAAAATACATATAGCACAAAATTTGTTATCCAAACAGTTTAAGCAGATGTGCCAAAGTCATTAAGTACCTTAACAGTGTTGTGCAACTATTCAACTATTACCACTATCATTCTTTTTCTTCTCCCAAACTGAAGCGGTCCTGATTAAACAATGCTCCATTTCCCCAACTGTACAGTCCCCAGAAACACCTATGCCACTAGCTGTCTGTAAAGATTTGACCTTTCTAAGGACCTTTTATATGTGGTTCCATGCATTTTTAAATCTTTTATCTATGACTGGGGTATTTCGCTTGCATTAGGTTCTTTAGTTATATCCATCCTACAGCATGTGTCAGGATTTTCTTCCTTGATAAGGCTAAATTAATATGTCACTGTGTATGCACATACAACATTCTGCTTATTCAGTCATCTGTAGAGGTACACTTGGTTTGTCCCCGCTATTTGATCATTTAGGATAATTCTATTGTAAATATGGATGTACAGATATTTTTAGTCCCTGTTTTCATATAAGCAGATACTTTTAAGTGTACACATGAAAAATAAGATGATACTCCTACGATAATTTTTGAGAAACTGTCATAGAGTAGTTTCTAGTCTAGATGTAATTTTAATAAAGGCTTTAAGTTTGTTTTTTGAATTCTGTTTATTGTTACAGTCTGAATGCTCCCCCCAATCAATTTATATATTAAAATTCTGCTATTAAAATGCTACCCTTTAATATGATGGTATTGTGGGGACCTTAGGAGTTTATTCAATCATGAGGGTTGAGTCATGAGATGCATGAGACATATGCTCTTAAAGTGGGACCCTAAAACTCTCTTGTAGCTTCCACCATGTGTAGACACATAAGAAACAGCTGTCTAGCATGTGTGTCAACACAAAACACCTTAACTAGTGATGCCACAACTTCAGACTTCCAGCCTCCAGCAGTGAGAAATAAACATTTGTTATTTATAAGATCCCAGCCTACAATATACTATTTTTATCAGTCAGAACAGAGGAAGTCACCAACAACTTTCCCAGGAGTTATATGAGGAATCTAACCTGGGGCTGGACATAATTCAGTTATCACCCTCCCCACGTATGTGCTGATGCTGCTTACCTCACAGGGCCTGACAGGTGTCTGTGCCTATTCTTACTGAGTTCTGTCCACGTATCTCTTGATTTACCCTTTGTGGTTGATGCCCAATCATTTCCAATTGCCTCCACCTCCCTAACTATGGAGCTCTGAGTTCTCAGCTCCCTGACATTACTCTTTCTAGAACCAGCCTGGGACATAGTCCCCAGACAGGAAACCAGGCAGCATTAAATATGTGTTTTTGTCTCTGATTTTTATCCTTGCATCATGTGTATAATTGATTCAAGAGTGGGGAGGAGGAATGAAGTTGAAACACACCAGTACCAATAATATGATGAAAATATAAAAGTCTTATCTTTTAAAGAACTCACCCTAAATAGTCAGAGGCCATCTCAGTATTTTCCATTAATTTTTGTTTACATCATGAATACACCTTTGATATGGGTGTTACTATTACCTACATTTTACAGACAAAGAAGATGGGAGGGAGAGTGTGGCATGAATAATAGGAAGGACCCCCTGACATGGGTAATATTTTTTAACTTTCTATTATTAGTCTCATTAAGATATTTTCTATTTTATTTTTTTATTTAATTAACCATGGGTTACAACATTACAGTGTTATTCATGATTAAGTTCAGGTGTATAAAGTTCCAACACCAATCCCTTCACCAGTGCCCACTTCCTTCCACCAATGTCCCCATTTTCCCTTCCATCCCCAGCCTGCTCCTATGACAGGCACATTTTTCCTTCACTACTGTTCTAGTGTTCCCTTCCATGACCTGTTCTCTCCTCCCCTATGCCAGTGGCAAGCTTCCTACTGAAAACCAGTATTGGACACTTGTTATTCCCCTGACTCTCTTTCTTTATATCCCACGTATGAGAAAGATTATTCTATGTCTGTCTTTCTCCCACTGACTAACTTTAGTCAGCATGATACTCTCCAGATCCATTCACACATGGATAATTTGCTTTCCTTTCCAACTGCAGGGTTTAAAAGCACCACCTTTAAATAGTGAGGGAGAATGTTCCTAGGCTATGCCACCCATCTCTACAGACATACTTTGTGAAGAAAGAGCAAAACAATATAAAGGAGGAAGAAGAAACAAAAAGAAAAGGGGAAGGAAGAGCAAACCTATTACAGCACAGGGCTTGAGTCCTTTGTGATTTCTTGTGACAAAAAGGTTCTGTGGCTAAAAAAAGCTTTTAAAATGATTTACTCTCATTGTATCAGTTGCTCTGAATTGAACCGCTTGACTGCCAACCTCACCCCAATTCATTTTTAGAGCTCTAACACCTAACCATCCAATGGTCATATTTAGAGGTGGGCATTTGGGCGAGAATAAGTTCTATAGTCCTTAGTGCGGGTGGGCGGCACAATCTCTCTTTCCTCACTACCCAATTGCCTTTTCTTGCCATATCATCACACAGCTAGAAGGTATCTGTTTACAATAATGAGAGATCCCATCCGTGCCAGAAATTTGATCTTAGACTTCCTGGTTTTCAAAAACCTGAGAAAATGTCTCTGTATCTGCATGACAATTTAACCTAAGTCAACATCTTTCAGAGGTGAAACTGAGGCTTGATGAGGAACTGCTGTCAAGACCAGCCAGGAAAATTGTAGAGAACAAAATAAAATCCAAGACCTCTTCAAAAATTAGGAATTCAACAATTAAGAATTCTGGTGGAGGGATGGGTACTTGATTATTGTATGATTGAAATGCAAGCAAGAAAGTTTGTAAATCTGTAACTGAACCCCATGGTGATCCACTAATAAAAATATTTTTTAAATTAAAAAATAAAAAGAATTCTGGAACCAGGGAGATAGTGCAGGAATTGAAGTACATCCTTTGCAATCAGCCAGCTATGGTTCACAGAGCACTGCCAGAGGCTCTCCTGAACACAGAGCAAAGAATAAGCCTTGAGTGAGCTCTTCTGGGCAAGTTCCTCTCCCCCAAACCCTTCAAAATCACTAAGAATTTCAAGACAGTGAGAGTAAAGTTGAATTAAACCTGAGTTGCTTCTAAGTGACATATCAACAAAATCACCTGGGATCTGCCACAGGGCTGTACCCTCAGTTCTGGTGATGATGGAACACGGTACTAAGTAAAAATACTTACCTCCTCCCCACCTCCCAACATACTAAGATACCGCCTGGGGTTCCCATAATACTTTGAAGTTTCTAGTGTTGCTATCTCAGATTTCCGTCTTTACGCTCAGAGTCAAGGACAAGAGACAGAGTCCTGCGAGAAGAACCTCCAGGAGCACAGCTTAGTAAGCACAGCACATACCCTCGTGTGTGCAGGGGAGCAGAAGGACAGGTTGACCTTGACACCATGTGAGCCGCTCAGCTCTTCCAGGTAACTCCCAACCGTGCTAAGTCTCTGCCTGTCTAAGAAGCAGCTGGAGGTTGTCTCTGTCTGGGTTGCAGCAGCCCCCGAGGCTCATGCCTTCCTGAGTAGGACAGGCTCCATGTGCCGCATGGCCTCTGGGGTCTTCTGTTGGCTGCAGAGACCTGACAGCCTGGCACTGCGTCTCGGTCTCAGCAGGCAGAGGCCAGGCAGGGCGGGAGGCTCAGCGGCCAGTCAATCTTGACAGTCTGGCCTAGGGGAGAATGCAGTCACAGTCTCTGCAGCACAGGAACCTAACAATATTCCATGATAAGAAAAAAAATATATCACCAGCCTGAAGGCATCTCTTTGGGGAGGGGAAAGGTGCACAAAGCAAACACACACACACACACACACACACACACACACACGCACACACACACAGAGTGCATTTAAATATACAGAATCACAGAGGTTCTCACACACATCCCATTTAAACATTTTCAGCTTGAAATGCTATCTGACTAGCTACCATCGATGAATAATGATAGAATTAGTGTCTCTCTAAATCAAAGACTGACGGCCTTACATTGCCGCATTGCTACATACCCTTTGCTAGGGGGCTGGAGGAGGCATATTTAAAAACGTATATTAAACTCTTTAAAATGACCAGAGGACCTTACCTCTCCCCACAGCATTGCCTCCTTAAGAACATGGAAATCAACATCTAGCTCCCGAGTGTCCAGAAGCTTCTCAGAGATAGCCATGCTCTCCTTTTGGTAGTCACTATGCCTTTTCCTTTCTATGGGCCCACTGGACCATCAAGGGTTCTCCATACATGGAATGAAACTTGAAAATGTAGCTGTAAATTGCAGGAGGCTCACCGAATAGTGAAAAGTCTAGTTCTAGGGCCCTGCCTAGGTAAGATCAGCTCTAGAGCAGTGCATGATGGGAAATGTTGCTTTAAAAGAATGGGGCAGGAACTATTCTGGAGCAGTGCATACTTGGGACTCTAGGCACTCATCCATCTTTATCTAGAGCAAAACACAAGACATACAGAACTGTCAGAACTTGAAACTGGGCACAGCAATTTCCAAACTACCCTGGTTCTTTATGCATGGGCTTGACAGGTGATTTTTTTCTATTTTTTTATTTTTATTTTTGGGTCTCACGCGCCTATGCTCAGGGGTTACTCCTGGCTCTGCATTCAGAAATTACTCCTGGCAGTGCTCAGTGGAACATATGGGATGGTGGGAATTGAACCCGGGTCAGCCTCGTGCAAGGCAAACGCCCTACCCGCTATGCTATCCCTCCAGCCTACATTGACAAGTGATTTTTGAATGAACCCTTAAGAAAGCAATATCAAAATGACCCGCACTCTGTGTCACAGCAGAAAGCACAGACATCTGGGTTATTCATGGCAAAGAATTAACCAGAAACAAAAGTTTAAAGGAGAAGAGGCATAGGGAAGAAAAATAAAACAGTTTTTAACTTTGAAAGATGTTACTGAACACAGAAAGGAGTTCTGTAGATTTGATTTTTGATTAACTGCTGTAACTATTGTTTTCTCTGTACTGAATATAAAAACATGATTATTATCCTTAATGAAATTTTTCTGTGTATAGCAGGGGAAGTATTCCAACATTTCTTCAAACTATACCGATAATAATAAAAATCATGTGTTGACTGTGTACTGGCTGAATGACAGACAATTCCCAAGATCTTTAGGTGTCTTAGTTCATGTAATCTCAACTATCACCTTGTGAAACAGGTATTATTTATTATATGCATGGATGAAAAATCTGAAGAACAAAAGGAGTGGCTTTCTCATGGATTTATTATTAATGAGAAGCAGCATTTTAATCTAGACCGTTTATTAGACTCACCTCTAACTCTAGATTAGATGGATGAAGAGTTACTAAGTCAATACAAGAATAGAGTTATTGGAGCAAGGAGAGGTTTCAAGAAGAAAACAACGAAAATGGCAGAATCTGCATCTGGGCCTGAAATAAAAACAGGCTTACTATTCTTAATAAAAGTTATAATAATAATAATAATAATAATAATAACAATAGAGTCTGCATCAAATGAAGTTAGGGCTAAATAACAAACATGTTACTATTATAAGAAATTGATGACAAATTCCTTACAATGGATACAAAAATATATATCTGGAAGAACTTTCCAGTTAATAGAATTTACCATCAGTTTCAGCATTCACACTTATTTGTTATTAAAGAATATCTATGCTGGAAAATATATCAAAATATTAAATAGTGATATCCTTGGTGTAAGATCGTGAATTTTATTTTAACTTTTCATCTTTGACTTATTAGCTCGGTATGTCACTTCTTTTAAAAGTGTGCATTTCCAGATAAAAAAGCTTCTTGAGAGGGCAGAGCTTAAAGTCAACTTCTTTCTGCCTTCTCCTGGAAGGCATCTCAGAGACTGTCCTCTTCTTGGTGGCTATAATATTCATCCCTGTCAATTCTCTCTAGTTTGGGTGTGAACTAGGTTTTTTACCCCAACTTGGATTTTTGATCTCTGATTATATCAGATTCCCTTTGAGCCATAAAAATGCCGTAGAGGATAAGGTGCAAACAACACAACGTAGTCTGAGGAAAGACAGAGGAAGATGTGTGCTCTGGAGGGGTCTGCTGGAGGAGAAGTTACTGTTCATTAAGCTCAAGTACACCAAGGTGTGGGAAGGATGGCCTGGGTCTCTTCCTGTCTTCATTACGTATCGAGAAGCAGTGTCTTCAGCAAGAGAATTAGAAGTCTCCATCTAAAGCAGGGAGGAGCTTCAGTGGACAACACAGGCTTTTGGATAAGGCATGTGTGTTTGTTAGTGAAAGGGAGACTTTTAAGGGCTCTCTAAGAACTGGGTTAGTTGTCCGTAACCTATTCAATTTATCCAACATAGACTTATACACAACATACTGAGTGCTCAATAAGTAGGATACATTGCTCGTTATTTGAGAGCCAAGATTCAAAGATAGCCTTTCCTGGTGGACTTCCAGAAGAAATATCAACCTAGAATCAATGAAACATAAGTAGCTTCATCCGTGCCACCACTGACATTCTGATAGTCATTTGTGTTGCCCACCCAGAATTCATTTGTTTCTTGGGAGAACCCTAGATATATGTAACATGTAATATGTTCCTATTATAGAAGTGGATTTGTTGATTGATTCTTAAAGAGAGCCCCCCCTCTCAGAGAAGATTGACTGGTTCTGGGATAAGTATGTGTTTATATTCTGAATCTGCCAACTTGATAACTACAAGAATTTATTTAAAGCATTAATCATGAATAGAGTGAATCCGAATTTAGGTACCCCTATGAACTCTCATGCAGGTTATAATCATGCATGTAAAGTTTTTGACAAATGATAGGACATTAATTTAGACTAGCAGGTGGCAGCTATGGTAAAGAAGGCAATGAGTTAGTCCTCAGATTATTATATAACAGAATATTCTTCCCTAGATGCAAAGATGGTTCAGCATATACGAGTCAAATAATATAACACACAACATCAACAAAAGGAAAGTTAAAAGTTATACAATTATATTAACAGATATAATATAATAAATATAATAAAGATTATGGCAACTCTTATGCTAAGATTCTCAATAAAAATATATAAGGACAAACTTCACAGTAGCAAAGGTCATATACAATAAACTCACAGTTGACATCATACTTAATAGTGAAAAACTAAAACTTTTCCTCCAAGATCAGGCACAATACAAAGATGTCTATTTACAACACTATTACTCATAAGTATTGAAAGTCCTAACCACAGCAATTAAGTGTGAACAAAAGAGAGATCAATACTAGAAAAAAGAAAGTAAGCTATCATTTTTTGTAGATGACATGATGATATGCATAGAAAGCCATAAAAATATGCTTTTATTAGGAATAATAAATGAATATAGTAGAGTAGTAGGCTATCAATTAAAAATACAAACAATATTTTTCATTTGAGTATGCATGCAAGCAATTTTTGTGAACAATGCATGTGTAAATAGTTCCACTTAAAATTGCATTTAAAAATTAATCTACAGTCAAGAAATACAGTAAAGTGATCAGGTGCTTATCTTGCATCTGGTAAACCCGGACTCGATCCCTGGACTCATATCCTCTGAGCTCTGACAGTAGTGATCCCTGAGTACAAAGTCAAAAGTAATCCCTGAGCACCACTGGGTGTGGCCTCAACTACAAAACAAAAATAATAAAAAATAGAGAACCTAGGAAATAATAAAGGTAAAGGACATACATCAAATCTGTAAATCATTATACAATAAATAGAGGAATGCAGAAAACAAGTGAGAAAACAGTTCTTTTTCACAGATTTCTTATTTATCAGAATTAATGTTGTTAGATTGACCATTCTACCTGAAGCATTGTACTGATTTAATATGATCTCCAGGGGCCAGAGTGATAGTACAGCGGGTAGAGCATTTGCCTTGCACACAGCTGACCCGGGTTCAATCCCCAGCGTCCCATATGGTTCCCCCAAGCATAGCCAGGAGTAATTCCTGAGCATCTCTGGGTGTGACCCAAAAAGAAAAAAATCTAATCTCCATAAAAAAAATATTGGCATTTTTCAAGGACATGGAACAAATAGTACTAAAATATGCATGGGAGTACAGAATAATCAAAGCTATTCTATAAGATGGTAGAAAGCACTGCAGTCCCTGACTTTAAATTACAGTGAAAGGCTATAATAATTAAAACAATGTGGTGTTGGAATAAAATCAGACATCTGGAATACTGGAATGTAATTGAAAGCCCAGAATCAAACCTTCCTATGTATGGTCTGTTCATTTATGATAAAACAAGTAGCTCAGGGAATCACTACTGTCAGAGCTCCGGGGATCATATGGGTGTCAAGGATCAAATCCCGTCCAGCTGGCTGCAAGGTAAGCAGCCTGCCCATTTTTATTTGCTGTTTAGAAAAGAAAACTCTTTAAAAAAAAGTGTTGGAAAAACTGGCTAACTATATTCTGATAATGAAATTGAAACTCTATCTTATGTAATACACAAAAATTAATTAAAATGGATTGAAGACTGGGCATTACAATCAAAACCATAAAGTGCATTTAAAAAAAAGGTTAAACACTTTATGATATTGTTAAGTCTTCAGTGACTCCATTTCATTGGAAAAGAAAATGATAGCAAAAAATACACAAATATGATTACATCAATGAAAACTTCTGTACAATAAAATAAACTACTAAGACTAAAAGACAGTCTCCTGAATGGAAGAAACTATTTGAGCACTATATATTTGACAAAGAGTAATTATTCAATGTATGTAAAGAACTCATAAAACTCAAAAACAATAAAACAAACACATTTTAAAAATGGGAGCAAAAGCTGAACAAACAGTTCTCCAAAAGGACCACACAGATGGCCTACAGACACATAAAAATGCTAATCATTGCTTATTATCAGAGAAATTCAATTTAAAATGGCAATGAGGCATCACTCCACACCAATGACGATGGCCTTATGAAAAAGGTGAGAAACAATAGGTGCTGGTTGTTCAGGTATGGATTAAAAGGAAGCCTCATTTACCATTGGTGTGAATGCATACTGGTCCAATTTCTATAAAAAACCGAAGACATTTCTTTAAAAAATCTAAAATAAAGTTACTATATAATCTAGCAGTTCCACTCCTCATCATGTTTGCAAAAACAAACAGCATTAATTAAAGATGATATATGTATCCCTGTGTTCTTTGGTGTGCTGTTTTGAAAATCCAGGCTCTGGAAACTCAACTGCCCAACTGCTAAGGGATAGATGAGTGGATAAATATGAGTTAGATGGATAACTAGATGGATAGATAATGGAACACTACTTAGCTATAAGAAAATATGAAATCTTACCTCATATTAAGTATGATGGAACTGGCAGGAGTCATTATATATTCAAATGGAAACCAGAAATTTAAAATAGATGATTTTGTTCATAGGTGGTACATAAATAAACATAATAAGAGATTGGACAATGTTTTTAGTCTTTCTTTTGGGGATCACACCCAGTGATGCACAAGGGTGTCTCCTGGCTCGTGCACTCAGGAATTACTCCTGGTGGTACACAAGGGACCATGTGGGATGCTGGGAATCAAACCCAGTTTGGCCGCTTGCAAGGCAAATGCCCTACCCGCTGTACTGTAGCTCTAGTCCTGAGATTGGACAATGATTAATGAGAGAAATCCTTTTGACTCTGACCACTGAACTGAAGTTCTCATGGTGAAATGGGTAGGGTTTTTCATAAGTTGAAAGGGTCCACTGGCTAGTGGATATTAATTTTGGTAACGGGTGTTATATGGTAACACTGTACCCTTGAAACACAATTATTAAGGTCTGGAGAACTAATTTGACCTCTATTAAAATATTTAAAGAATGAGTTTGTGTATTATACTAACACACAAACTCACAAACTCATTTGTGTTTATGTCATGGGAGAGAGTTGTTGGCTCTAAGACTAGAGAGCCAGGTTAGTCAGGGCAAGTTTATTGGTGAGAGGGATTAGTGAGTGAAGGGTGTGTGCCAGCATCAAGCTGGATTTGTACCTGTGGGATGGGGGTACTTGGTGTAGCTGCACAGTCAGCAAGAAAACCAGTACCTCCCCTCTGGTAGATCATTTGCTCTGTTCTGCATAATCACAGGGATATTTTCAAAGCTGAGATTTCTATTTCTGGGTGTTTGTCCCTGTTGCTTTCCTTGCAAAGCTCCCTGCCTGGTCTCTAAGGAAGTAAGTCTGATCTTGTTTCCCCTGGGAGGAGTTTGGATGCTGGATGCTTCCTTCTGAGTTAAGCCCAACCTTCAAGACAAACCTCAGGATTCAGTGTGCTCTTTGGTGTTTATTTTTTTATATCTCAATTATTTGAGACATTGCGGTCATAAGATGTTTAAAAAGCCAAGAGAAAGATCTATATCAGAACAAGTCAAAAAGTATGCCATCCAACCTTCACAAAATGTAAATTATTTAAATTATTACTATCTACAACTTGCATGTTACCCATTAATATAATCCCTCTAATCAGATTAATCTTTTCTGATCCAAATTTGTTTTCTACTATTTTCTACTGTTTATGTCCATTTTTTACTTAATGGTTTCTTCTAGCTGAATTCTCATTATTATTACTATTATTATTATTATTATTATTACCCATGACATATCTGTATATATATCATGTATATATATCATGGGTATATATATATATCATATATGTACCTATTTATATATACATTACAAGTATGAGCACAGGAACCTTAAGTTCAATATTATGCCTTAATTATTATCCTCCATATAAATATGGACATAAATTTTTGTATCACATTTTTTCTCACAGTTTTAAAAATTGTGAGTAGTAAGATATGAAGTCAAATTCATTACTTGTACGCATTGCCTGTTCTTTTCCATGCCTTCATCTATAATACCTTAACTACAGAGAAAAATTTGACCATTTTCCTCAGTGAAGGACTCTGATCAGTCCATTATGCCTGACCTGTAATAATCCTTGTTACACTATCCTATAGGATCTATAGCTTATGTAATTTGTACCCCCTCAACGGTTCACCACCTCATTGTGGCGAGAAGATGGTAAAGGTGCCAACCAGCAAAGAGTGAACCAACAGGTGCTACCCAGAGATGCAGGCAGATGCAGGGATGGACTCCTTGCATCGACTGTGTTGATGTGGCCAGCACTTTCTGTATGTGAGGAGCATGTCCATGCACAAGATATGTGGCATGTTTGTCAGCGTACAGATCATTACAACATGCCACCTGCATGGCAGAGCCTGACAAGCTACCTGTGGCGTATTTGATATGCCAAAAACAGTAACAAAAATGAGAAACAGTAACAAAAATGGGTCTCATTCCCCTGACCCTGGAAGAGCTCCCAATACGGCAGCACTGAGAAGGACAAGCCAGGAGAGGCTGCTAAAATCTGAAGGCCAAACTAGGCTGCCAAAAGGAAGAAGGACCAAAATGACTGTCTGCACTTTTAATGCATGTACGCTGGATTGGAAGCATTCATCGAGGACCTGATGGTGCAAGAACAGAGGATCAAGTACGACGTCATTGCATTGACAGAGAGGAGAAGACATTAATCACATCACGCTGCTTTCTACACTGGTGAAGAACTGTTCCTCAGAACATGTGACAGTAGAGACATTGGTGGTTTTGATGTTCTATCAACACAAACTTGACTATGAGCACTGATTCATTCGAATGCCTAACAGTCCAAATTGGATGCTTATGTTTGAATAGATGTGGCTCATTGCCAGCAGTTTCTATCTTCGTTGTCTACACACCAACATCCAACTACGACGAAGAAGAAATTGAGAAGTTCTACATGGAGCTGGAGAAATTCTATAAAAAAGACCACAACTTCTACAAGGTCATTGTTGGTGATTTTTTTATTTTATTGAATCACTGTGAGATAGTTACAAGCTTTTATGTTTGGGTTACAATCAATGATCAAACACCCATCCCTCCACCAGTGCACATTCCCCACCACCAATATCCTTGGTATACCCCCACTTTCCCACCCTCCCCTGCCTCCATGGCAGACAATATTCCCCATATTCTCTCTCTAGATCTACACAATGGAATATTATGCAGCTGTTATGAGAGATGAAGTCATGAAATTTGCTTATAAATGGATAGACATGGAGAGTATCATGCTAAGTGAAATGAGTCAGAAAGAGAGGGACAGACATAGAAGGACTGCACTCATTTGTGGAGTATAAAATAACATCACATGAGGCTGACAGCCACAGGCAGTAGATACAAGGGCCAGAAGGATTGCCCCATAACTTGAAGACTGCTTCATGAGCAGAGGGGAGAAGGCAGATGGAATTGAAAAGGGACCACCAAGAAAATGATGGCTGGAGGAATCAGTCGGGATGGAAGATGCATGCCAAAAGTAGATAATGGACCAAACACGTCAGTGTTTTTGTTGCAAGTCATTGTCTGTGATTTTAACATCAACATAGGACCAAGAAGGTTGCCTGAAGAAACCCACATCAGGACCCGAGGCCTAGAATGGAATGAACAGGGTGAGACTGTCTGAGTTCATCATGTTGACCAAGACTATCCATGGTAACTCGAAGTTCCAGAAGGCTGAATCTAAATATTGGACTGTAGGAGAACATGGGGTTTGTCCTTTTAGCCTTGCCACAAGGAGTTTAGGTTTAAGTGCTCCAAGTCACTCCCATTCCTTTGTTTATCTGTAAACTCTTCTCTGCACCCTCCTTCCCAACCAGTAAATCACCTTTTCTCTAATCAGATTCTGTTATCTTGTAAGATCAGATTCTTCTAAAGACTCTGAATTTGTATTGCAAGTTAGTGTCTTTTGCATAGTTTACCTTAAAGCAATGTCTTTTCTGTATGGACACAGGAAGACAGTTAATATTATGCTTGTAACTTGGGAGTTGATTGACTCCAATAATATTTACTCTTAGGCACCTGCTATCTTGACTCAGTTGCCCTTAGTTTCTAGCACCCCAAAAGCAGGGTCCCGACGAGGGACGGAATGGACCCAGAGCAAGCTGTGAGCTACCCTGGCATCGAAATGGGCCAGGCCAAAGCACCACAATACTCAACTTTAAGTTGAGGGCATGATCATGGACAAATGCTGTCATGATCCAAAGGTAACAAGAGTAGGACTCTGCTGAGGTTAGGAAAACTAGGAAAACTAGCCTAGCCTAAGGACTGTGGTCTGGAATGTATAGTGAGATGTCCTCAGGAAGAACCAAACTTTATATCTCTTACTGTGCTCGTACAGAATGACATTGCTAGAAATATTAGAAGTAGATTTACTATAATTATTTAAGTGGATTACTAGCTCACACCCTGACACACCCTTGTTTGGATTCCTACCCTTGAGCGGATCTCCTTAGATGAGATTTCCTTAGATGAAATTTTGTTAATCTCCTCAAGAAATGGTTTTACCCTTCTTTGTTGATTTGTTAATGTTCAATCCACCTTTGTGTCACCACCCTATGTAATTTTCCATATAAACTAAGACTGTGGGGCACTGAGGGGAGATAGAAGAGACAGGGAGACAGAAGAAGACAGAGGAGACAGAGGAAGAAGATAGGGGGAGAAGAAGAAGACAGAGGAAACAGAGGAAGAAGACAGAAGAGACAGAAGAAGACTCAGAAGCAGAGACAGAGCAGTCAGAAGAGACCAGAGGAGAGACTACAGAGACAGAGACAGAGACAGAGACAGAGAGACAGACAGAAGCAGGGGATACACTGAAGCAGAGTTCAAGGCAAAAGAAGTGAGAGTGACGGGGGTGAGAGATAGAAGCAGAACAGGAATGGAGATTGGAATAAACTGCAACTGATACCGACCAGCCTGGCACTTGTTCCTTCTTTCGCCTGCCTTGTCCTCACCACCAACCTCCTCGGGGTGGGGGAAGCGGCATGAGACTACCAAACATGGGCGGCGGGAGAGATAGAGCCCCGCCGGACCCTGCATTCCTCTTTTGTGTTTTTACACATTGGACATGGGAATCTCCCCGGGACAATCCACAATGAAATTGACCACATCATATTCAACTGACAGGTTTGCCTGACTGATTTCCAAAATTCCAAAAAGGACCACCATCTCCTTCATGTGAAATTCTACTTCACGGAGCGGGAAAAAAGGGCTACAAAGTTTAAGGAGAAAACTCCCAGAATGACCACCAACAGGAGCTCATTGGCACTATTGTGGCAATATGGGAAGATGCCATCATTGACAACATCGACGAGGAATACGATTGACTGGTTCAGCACCTCCATGATTGTGCAAGGAACATCGACAGAGAAAGCCACAAAAAGACACCTGTCTTTGGAAACCCTCAAGCCCATTCACCAATGTGGTTTAGCGTGAGCCTCAGGTAATCACAAGCTAACATCCAAGCTTGCAAAGCTGTGCAGAGAAGCGATAAAGGAAGACCTCAAAGAGAGAAGAGAGCAGTGTTGGCTGATGCGGCAGAGGCCAGGAAAAGTATTTGCAATGCCTTCCGGTCCTTTGCCAACTCTAAGACCAAGATGACTGCCCTCCAAAGTCCTGATGGATCTATCATATCTTCCAGAAAGGCAATGGAAAAGGTTATCCATGACTTCTACTTGGATCTCTTTTTCCATTTGCTCTTCTTTTGCTCTCAATGGAATGACATCTCCGAATGCAGCAGTTAGTGTATCTCGGTCGAGAACTCAACATGACAAACGACCTGGCATCTGAGCTGTGCAGGTGGAAGAGAGCAGCGTCAAACAACTTCAAGAGTGTCGAAGAAGTTGTTAAAGGACCAAGAACCTCCAGCTCTAGGCACATCTTTTCGACTCCACCATTCTCCCTGCACTAACATATGCTCAGAGACCTGGGCCCTATGAAAACAGGATAAGGACGCTATTTGGGTATCCCAAAGAGGAATCAAAAGAGCTATGTTTGAATTATCACATTTCACTCAGATGAGAGATGGGATCCAGCATTCTGACCTCCATCGATGATCGAGAATCAATGACGTTCTGTCATTTGCCAAGACATTGAAAATCAGATGGGCCGGAAACGTAATGTGATTTTGAGATGACCACTGGACTAGGGCTGTTACCAACTGGATTCCATGGCACGTCAAAAGAATGGCTGTCCTCCCACGTACAAGATAGTCTGGCTTCTTTGTCAAGGCCCTGAACAAACTGTTTGAGGCTCTTCATGTTTCTGGAGTGAACAGACACCCTTGGGCTACACTAGCATGTGACAGGGATGAATAAGATGTTACTGGCACCTGCTCGAGCTAATCGATGAGCAATGGGATGACAAGTGACTATTGATAAATGATGTAATTTGTGCATATTAAGTGAATTTTTGTACATTTGCCATTGAATTAGACCAATAGCTTGAAATGGGTTTGGAATCCTTCAAACTCTGTCTTCAATTGGCTAACCACCATGGCTAAAAGTTCTATAAATGGAGGCTTATTCTTTAAGCCGGTCTCCAGAAAATTGTTAAAAAGCAGTCATTTGCAGTCATTTTCAGATATTACTCTTTCCTTCATTAGAATTATAAACTAAAAATTGACTAGTGCCGTGAGTGTCAAAAAGTGTGACAAGCATATATGTGAGAAGAGTGAATAGGTAGATTTATTTTGGTTGCAGTGATCACAAAGTAGAAAACATGAGAGTAAAATATGTAATATATAAATTATTGCTGCTATTTTTCTATTATACTTTCATATGTCAAAAAGAGACCTAGAAAGGGCTAGTAAATTGGTCATAACCACTCAAGAACACAGAAATATAAATTTGAAAAAATTACATTACAAATATACTATTTGCAGTGCTATTTACAATATCCAAGATATGAAAACAACATAGGTGCCCAACAATACATATATATGTATGTATGTATGATATATGTATATATGATTTATGTATATACATACTGGGCTGGAGCAATAGCACAGTGGGTAGGGCATTTGCCTTGCATGTGACCCAGGTTAGATTCCTTTGTCCCTCTGGGAGAGCCCAGCAAGCTACCAAGAGTATCCCGCCCACGCGGCAGAGCCTGGCAAGACACCCGTGGCATATTGGATATGTCAAAAACAGTAACAAGTCTCACAATGGAGACATTACTGGTACCTGTTTGAGCAAGTCGATGAACAATGGGATGACAGTGATACAGTGATATACATACTAAGTGGAACATACTAAGCTGTAGGAAAAGATGAAATCTGGTGTTTAGCTACAAATTGGGTATCATGTTAAATGAAGTGATAAGAAAGGCAAATATTTTACTGATACGTGTAATATAAAGAAAAAACTGACAAGTGTCAATGTTTAATGAAATAAACCCTTAACTCTATCAAGAGAACTGAGTTTACTGAGTTGGGCATAGGGGCAGGGTAATTAAGAGTGAGTTGGGGCCAGAGAGGTAGTACAGCAGGTAATGTGTTAGCCTTACAAGCTGCTGACCGGGTTCAATCCCTGGTATTTCACCAGGAGTGATTCCTCAGGATAGAGCCAGAAGTAGTCCTTGAACAGAACCAGGTGTGGCCCAAAATACAAAAGCAAAGACAGAAGACAAAAACAACAGAAAAATGAGGAAGTGGAAGAAAAGAGAAGTAGGCAGAGTGATGGAGACATATTGGTACTTTTGTGATGAGTGAGGTGCACTCATATTTTATGATTTGAATATAAATATTAGTACTGTTGTTAGTCATGTTTCACAATAAATTGGACTGTGATTTTCGAGAAAGTTGATGGCAGAGATCAAGCCAAGTGGCTTGAATTTTATATGTAAAAAGGTTATGAGAGGGTCCAAAGGCATCTGTGGCTGCAAGTATCTTTGCACTGTACTGACTGGACACATCTTATTGGAGGTCGGTCCCGCAAATGCAGTCCGTGTTCTCACCTGTAATACACAGTAGAGTTGCCAGGGCCAGGGCCAGGTCTTCACCCCAGGTAGATTCCAGAGTTCAGGGTCTTCCATGAGTTATGGATTCTAGTTCCCACCATAAAGGGTGCCTGTCAACAAGGAATTCAGGGTGTTGGCACAGTCAGATGTATACAAAACATGTTCAGGTAAGTGAACACCCGCAAGTGTGAAGACTGTAGATTTATTAGTCACGGTGCGAAATATGCCTTGGTTGGCTGTTTTTGAGCCGAATGGCAGAATGGTTAGAATAACAGAGTACATGTGTAATACACATTTAGTCTAAATGAAATTGTACTCTTAGGATTAGATCAGATTGCTTTGACCAAAACAAGAAATGAAGCTGTCAGAGCCATTACATATGTTTATCTATAAAAATAAGCCCTGCCTGAGTGGCCAGTACCTCGGCCAGGAGATGAACATTCAGCATGCTTTGGCTTTTGATTTTGTCTTCAATTCTGTATTCTCAAAGATAGAATGCACGCTCGCTTATGACATTTGTAAATAAAAAAAAATACTGAATGTAAGGACCTAGAATTAGATTTTAGAAAGAGTATTTCTCAATATTCATGATATTTGGGATCTATATATCAGAGCACTATGTCCGGATGCTCAGATTCCAATGGAGAGCTACTTATAGAGGAAACTTAGGAAATGTGACAAATACAAATGTAAATTAGCTGTCAATCATATTAAAATGGATTTTAAAGAAGAATTTATCTGCTTTAAAGGAGAGTAAAGATGATCCTTCTGCTAAATGATTTGAGAGTATAATTGGCTGATGAGGGTGTAGAGAAACAGTAATAAAAGGGAAGTGCATTTAATTCTAGCTTGTCACTTCCAGCTTTACAAATTGGTTTATTCCAAATGAATACTCACATTTTTCAAAAATTAAATTACCTTGTGTTTTTTTTAATTTATTTCATTTTTTTTTCACTCTCAGTCTATTTATGTGACCCTTAAGTCTAACAGCCAGTAGGCAAAACTGAAAATACGAGTCTCCTGTGTATGTTTTAAAGGTCTGTTAAAGTAGACCATCATATTTAATGAAATTGCATTACATTGTCATCAACTTGCAAAGCTGGTGAAGCATTTGGGCCTGGTGTGTCTTACTGAGATAAACGTTTACTTGTTTGGATAGGTTGGGTATCCTATTTCCATCATGACCTTTGTAACCACCAGTCTCAGCTCACCTCCCCTCCCCCTTGAGAAATCTTAACAAGTTTCTCATCACCACAGAGAGCAATTAGCAGCCTATAGTCAGCTGTGCTACCACACACACCTGGGACCCTCAGGCTCTTGTTCTTCAGATCAACCAGCCTGGTCCAGAGAAAGACCATGCCTGGCTTTCAACTGTGTGCAGACAAAACTGGGGTAGGTATGACTGTTTCGAATTCCTAGGAGGGAAAGATTGAGATGTAAACATTGATCTAGGTTAGGCATGTTAGTTAAAATGCAGAATTTTAACTGACTGGGGTCCTCGGATAGACTATAGTATCTTTACCTGGAAACATGACAAAATACACACTCTCAGGTTCCAGTGATGGAACTGATGAGAATCTAGAAGGATGGAGTCCGTGGGTCTGTGTTTCATTAAGCCCTCAAATGACCATGATATAGCTTAGATTTGAGCCCTGGTCTAGTGCACAAAGAGAGTAATGAGTCCAGTATAGTGTTACTGGGATTGAGTCTCAGTTCTACCCCCGTGACCTGTGTGGCCTGGAGCAGACACCTAACTTCTGAGTCTAAGATTTTATATATGTAAATGAAGATAATTAAACTCCCTGGGCAGGTTGCTATTGAGTGCATTCTCTGTTGTGTTAAATCCATTTCATGGAAGATTATGCCTTGGAAGTAAAGTGGGATGTTAAAATGGAAATTTTCCTGCCTTGATGTCATGAGAAACAACCAGATGATAGCTATCCCACACCGAAGCCAGCACTATATAAACATTTCAAGAAGTAGAATAAGAAAATCAAAAACAATACCTCAAACTTCTTGCCATATCAAAATCTAAAATGGTTGAGCTGGAGAAGTAACGCTGGTTTAAAGAAATGTGTTGCTATGCTTCTAGTCCCAGTGAGGGGGCTTCTCAGGGAACAGATATATGTCCCTTGCAATTGGGAAGCTCTCTTGGTGGTTACTCAAATTTGAAGGGCAGGCTCTGAAACCATGTTGAGATAGCTTGCACACCCCTGCTTATTCTTACAGTAAAAATTGGGAGGAATCAGATATAGCTCAGATAGGTGGTGGATAATAATATCCAGCCATTTTCCTGGAGGAGAGATGGACCCAGCACAAAAAGCTGGAGGCCAACAAAATTTTCCAGGAAGGATGCAGGGAACCAGAGAAACATACTATGATAAAGTTTATATTGCCAGGTTGGGAGAGGAGCATGACATGTGGGCAAGGAATTTGAAATATGCCCATAAGAGAAATAATTTGTTTCAGATATCTGCCAGGATGAATGGGAAGTAAGATTACAGTAATGCCAACTGAGTAAAAGCCCTTTCCTTGGTAGGAGTGATAATGCTAGGTTTAGGATATATGTAAGATAATCTTTCCCAGCACCACATGCTCACCAGTTCCACTTGCCCGAATTCAGTATCCCTGAGTGTGTAGCCCTTAACGGCCCCCAAACAGCCTCAATGAACCTTAGTAGCCTCAATGAACCTTAGCACTACAGGGCCTGCACAACACCACACCCCTAACCCTAGAACTGACCTCTAGCCCAATTGGTCGAGTATCATTCAGAGTCACTCCACCAAAAAGTACATTCCTTTCTCCATCATTCTCACTTCTTTCAGTTCTTATATTGGAGGAGGTAATAAGGAGATTGAAAGCTGGATATCGGAGAGGGAAGACACCATAGATAGAGAAATAGAAAACCAAAGGTAAACTTTTTCACTTTTCATGCTATAGGAGTGACAGAAGTAAAGGAAATTGAGTGGTAAGTCAAATTTGCAGTTTTGGTTAATATTTTTCTAAGAATCCTAACTTCTATACGGAGAGTCTTTTGTTTGTTTGTTTGTTTTGTTTTGACTGAACAACTCTCACAATGGGATGGAGAGATAGTATCACTATCTCTGGATAGTGAGAGAGATAGTTGGATAGTGGAGAGATAGTTCTATCACTAGAAACTCATATGGTCCCCCAAGCACCATCAGTGATCCCTGAGTACAGAGCCAGGATTAAACCCTGAGTACTGTTGGATGTGATCCCCAAAAAACAACAAGAAAAAGAGAACCCCATATTATCAACTAAACATGAGCACCTAAAGTCGGTCTTAGTATTACCTATCATCAAAAGTAAACTTGGGAACAGAGAAGCCAGGCCTTCTGGTGAACATCGCGGCCAGAGAATGCTCCGGACCCGAGACGGGGCCAGGAACACCGGGGATCCAGACGGAGGAGGTACAGCCAGCACACCTTTTCCAGATGGAGCCCCGGCGACACTGAGCAGCAACTAACACGGCTCCGGGACGCGGGACTGGGACAGCTCCAAACCGGGGGGGTGGGGGGGGCACTGGAATGGGGCAGTGCCAGCCCAGCCTCCAGGTTGCCCCGGCTGCCGGAAGTCACACCCTCGACCCACCCTCAGTGCCATCTTGCCACATTCAACAGAGAAGCCGGGCCTTTTGGTGAGCAACACGACCAGAGAATGTTCCGGACCCGAGACAGGGCCAGCAACACCGGGGATCCAGACGGAGGAGGTACAGCCAGCACACCTTCTCCAGATGAAGCCCCAGCGACACTGAACAGCAACTAACACAGCTCCGGGACGCGGGACTGGGACAACTCCGAACCATGCGGCCAGTAACATGGCCGTGCGACCTTTTCTAAAAACTGAAAACATACAATCTTTTAATGGAAAACTAATTATCAAATGCTTCCTTGGTAGTAGGGCTGTCTTTCTTGGTGGGAAACTCCAACAACAATAGTGAGTTTTGTGTTGAAATATGGAACGTAATGAAGGTAAAGAGAAAATGAAGTGAAATTCATCAGTTATAGAGTTGGCGGGGGCAGGGGGTATACTGGGGCGTTTGGTGGTGGAATATGGGCACTGGTGAATGGATGGGTGTTTGAATATTGTATAACTGAGACATAAACCTGAGAACTTTGTAAGTTTCCACATGGTGATTCAATAAAAATTAAAAAAAAAAAAGTAAATTTGACCTTTCAAGTTTTCTCTGGTGAAGCGAAGATCATGGTCTTGAAAACTTTTAGAGGGGCACGCATCAATCGTGAAAGAAAATTTACGTGAATGATGATGTCACATTTTTAGTGTGAATGCAGTGCATTCACTTTCACACATGCTTGCAGATAGTCAGAGGTTCTATCTATATAGAGCCAGATTTTATAGGTTAAATATAAAGATGGGTCTATCAAATAGAATGTTTTAATAAAGGAATTCTGAAAGCTCACAAATGCATAGAATGAGAGTACTACAATATTTGCTTGACTCAGTAAGATCAGAGACCAGCTTAGGGAGAGGTGGTTATGGGACTAACCATCTTGTACCATGCCTTGGGTACCGTCATGCCAAAGCCTTGGTGAGTGGCACCTTTGTCACTAGAGCTGTGTGTGTTCTGCAGAACCATCATTATGCCCCTAAAAATGGTCCTCAATGTAACACTCCCATTTAAAGTCCAAATCCCTCAGTACGATAGAAAACTCCGCTTCCCTTTAGAAACTATTCTAGTTTGGAGTCAACATGAGCACCAACACACTGACTTACTAGCCACATATAATTTCCCATACATGTCTTTGAAAAATTGGATCTTCTTATTACTATATCTTGATTAGATCCAATCTCTGAGGCTACACAGAACAAAGCTGACTTCTATGTTATATGGAAGCTTCTTCAGAAATGAAGAAAGCCAGTGTCTGCAGTAGCTTCTTATGTGAATTACTCTTTATTCCTAACTCCTCCAAGTTTGCATTGTCCATCTTAAATTAGAGGCAATGACACAGCCAGATGGCTTTGATATTCCTCTTTAGACGAGAAAGGTGAGACCCAGAGAGAATATTGCCAAGTCTGAACCCTCACAGTTAGTCAAAGGAATAATAAGCTCTGCTCCTTCCAAATGGCTGGGTGTGGACTTTCCCATCAGGCCATTCTCCCTCCAGGAACAGACACAGACAGAGCATCTCTGTTGCTTGGTTGAGAGGAAATAATTTCCCTCAGTTTTCACATTTGTGTTTTTTATTTATGTGTGTGTCTGATTTCAGCATGATCACATTGATGCTGTACTAAACAAGCTGGCCCTCAACCTCAAGAATACATTTCACAGATGTTAGGTAACTTTCTCAAAAACAAACAAAGGGCAGCATGCCATTTAGTGATAATGGCTGGGCAGGTGATGTAGCCAGTAGAGCCAGGGGACACTCCAGCTACAAGGAATCGCCATTTTCATCACAGGAAATACAGTTACACTAATGTTTGGTGACTTAGTTATAGTGACTGTCACTCAAAGATGTATAGATGCACTGCTCTGTTTTACTTACAACATTAAAACATGGAAAAAGTTGAGAGGAGAAATTTGTATTGGCTGATGGAGTATTTCTGAAGACCCACCTTGTAACTGTCACTCTTTAGGTGTTACTGTAATGCAAATTTACATTGGATCCTCCCGGTAATGCTCAAAAGTCATCCCTGAGAAGCTCACAGAGCTACATGCTTATGTCATAAAGCTAACAGTTGGCAGAGGTAATGTGCACGGAAAGAACCCAGCTTCAAGCCCCTCTCACTGTCTGTTTTCATTGCCTAGAATTGCATAACCATATGATCCAGAATTAACTATTCAGTCGGCATAAATGGATTATTATTTCAGAGGTTTTATTTTGTTTTTGCTTTTTGGATCATACCTGGCAATGCTCAGGGATTACTCCTGGATCTGCACTCAGGTATCACTCCTGATAGTGCTCAGGGGACTGTATGGGATGCTGGGAATCGAACTCAGGTCAGCCAGTCAGCCACATGCAAGGCAAATGCCCTACCCACTGTGCTATTGCTCCAGACCCTATTATCTCAGAGTTCTTGATGTTCAGGAATCTAGGTATCTGGTGTTTTAAGCACAAGATACCACAGGAGAATGCAAGGGTACATCTCCCTAGGTCTAAGCTGGCCTGGAATTTCTCTCTTAAGTGTATGAACTTAATCCTGGATTCCCCCCACCCCTCCAGACCCCATCACCCTTTTCTTTCTAGAGTGTTCCTTCTGGTGCACCGCTCCCTTAAGCTGCTTGAGTTTCTTCACAGCATGTTGCTGGTTTTGAATAAAGTTTGCATGTTTTTTTAAAGTCTGTTATTTGTTCTCTTTTATTAAAAAATTAGATTCTGGCCTTCACAAATGGAACAGGGGCAGAGAAGTCTAGCTTATAGGTGTAGGGTGGATTGAGAGTTCCTGATCATTGGTCTTGTTACTATTTTTTCTTTGATTTACCCTTCCAGGGTTTATCCCACTGGATATGCGGGTTCATGTACCAGGTGTTTACTGCCGTGGGACATAGACTTTGTTCTGGCTGCCCAACTTGGCAGAAGCTGGAGCCCTCGCAGACGTGTACCTAGAAGAGAAGTCCTGGGCAGGGGAGAGGGAATTCTGTATCCCAGGGTTGTATTACATTGGACCCTTTTTTCAATCCCCTAACAGACTGAGTAACTCAGTTGATATTTGGGCTCTGAATATTGGGCTGTGAAAGAACAGCAGAGTGGGAAGGTCTTGAGCAGGGACTGCTGTCTTACCTGCAGTGTTCAGCTAATACTGAAAATCCTGGCATTAGGTCCCCCACTCTATTGTCTTTTCTGTTGTTCATTGTGGTGATATCTTTTCTTCAGGCCCAGAAAAGGGTTTCCTTAGCTGCTCATTCTTTTGCAGCTTGCATCACATTGTTGGAGCAGCTGTTTTGGTTAAGAACAAAGACATGAGTCTATGTCCCCAAAAGTTCTAGAAATCAGAAATTAGAGAGAGAAAGGGAATAAGAAAGCAACACCTCCGACTCTGTCACCACTATCCACCCCCAAGGACTCTCTTCCCAGTACATGAGCTCATGTATCTCATGTACTTCCTCATAACAATCTTCATCATCTCCTTTCAATCTTTTCATTCCCAGCTCCCTCAATCACTACATTAACCATCACCCAGAGCCTCGGGAGAGTGGGGGTGAGGGGAGGTCATGTATGCTTAGGATTTTTTTTCTTTTTGGGTCACACTCAGCAATGCACAGGGGTCACTCAGAAATTACTCCTGGCAATGCTTAGGGGACCATATAGGATGCTGGGAATCAAACCTGGGTCAGCTGCGTGCAAGGCAAACACCCTACCGCTGTGCTAGCCCCAGGATTTTTTTTTTTCACTTGTTGAAGTAAGTATTTCCCAGGAACAGGTAGGTTCTGGATACTATGCTGGTTCTTCACCTAAAGTCCTCAGTCCTGGGTAAAGTCCTAGGATTCAGCTCTTTAGAATTGATGTCCTCATGGCTGGAGTCACAGACGTAAGACCGTGTCCGTGGAAAATGTCATAACCTGAATTAAAGGAGAGAGAAAGACCTATGAAGGCCCAGGAAAGGATGTGTCATTGTCCTTGGGGCGAGGGGTTGAGAGGATTAAGGAGGGCTCTCTGGGGTGGGGGGTGGGGGATCAAGGAGGTCTCTCTTTTGTGTGTCAATTTGCAGAAGATATGGGAGCTGGAGGACAGAGAAGTCCTGGGGGAATGAGACGGGGGAGAAAGTAGGAATTTTTCTAAAAACAAGACAGTTTGGTTAATACTTGAAGTTTTTCTTTTTTCAATAAATGTTCATTGTCTTTAATTATTGGAACGCCCCCTCAGTCTACAGAAATGAGAGAGATATTAAGAACTCATTTACAATGTTCATGTCACTCTGCCCTTGTTCTTGTGTTTCCATAGCATTTTGGAGGGAAATCAGAAAGACTCGATAAGGATTGTTAACCAGACACAAGTTTAGACAGAAGTTTGACATTCTGTGCGCTTGATGAAATCAAAGGCACTCTGAGAAATGTTTGGGTTAATCCTTGGTGTTTCAAACAGATTTAAAAAAAAAAACATACAGGACTGAACACAGTGATAAATGGAAACAATAGGGCATGGGTTCCCTCTCTGCTGATCCATATCCAAATTGCTATAAAAATGGTAATGTATGTATTTATAATTAACATATGAACCATAAATCATCTCAGAGCTAAATTATTAAAACAACAAAATGGCCATATCTCTATTAGGGATGAAAATTTATTTGTGGGAATGTTAGGGAATCAAAAGTAGACCTGCTGAGACAAACTTCCCTGGTCTTTTCTCATTAACATGGACAGAGAGATAAGATAGTCTTCTTGTAACCCTTACTACCGTTGGTTGATGAACTTGGGACAGTTTAAGCATTCACTCAGATTGGGTGTAAAAAATGTGATGAGCCCTAAACACAGTAAAGAGCAGAAATCTGACAGCATGACTGTGTGACCAACAGGAAATGCCATCATTTCATCCTTCAGACAAATTCTGAGTTTCCTGGTATCTTGGCATCTGTCCTTAGGAGAATAGGATTACAGATGTGCAAGGTCCATTTCCTTAGATCTTGCTCCCCAGATAATAGTGCCTGCGTTATCTAGAGGACTATCATAAAGGAGAATTTATTTCAGGACCCTTGCTATTGATGGGAAGACCTTATCGTGGAGCTGGGGTTCCACAGTATTGCAATGAGAGGGCCTGAAATTCCCCAGGAAGGCAGGGAAGCTGGAGACTGAAAAAGTGAAGTACTCAGTGGATCTGTACCAGGAACTCTTCTTGTCTAGAGCAGCTGGATGGACCCACATCACTTTGGAACTGTAGCCAAGAGTCCCATCTTCTCCATGGACGATTGCTGGCCACCACCTATGTCTTATACCTGAGTGCTTTGGCAGGACATCCTTTCCTGCACCTTTGGAAAATTAAATCTCATGGTGCTCAAACAAGGAATAATCCTCCAAAGACAGATTATTTGAAATGTAAGAAGGTATTTAGAAAATAAAAACATACCAATCACATGCACATTTGTGTGTAGGTGACATCAGTGCCTGCCTCTTATATATTTACTGTCTTCTTTTCTATTCTTAAATTCAAACAAAGATTTTATTTATAAGGAAAGGGGTAGAAAACCACAGTAGGAAGGGGTCCACTGAGCAGGATGACCTTTTATTCATTGATTGACTTAATGTATCCTCACAACTGGCATGCAGACATGTGGGTCATGATTATATTGTACAGTGTCTTAAGTAAAGCAGGGTTTGGATTCAAGTTTCATGAAACTGATAGTCATCAATCTTATGCAAGCACATTCATACACAGGTAGGCATACATATTCCTATAATACAGGCACATGCACATATAGACACAGACATTCATATACACACATTCACACATAGATACACAGGCACACAGTCACCCCTTGTTGTACATACAGAAAAAAATAAAGATATTCACATATACATTGACACATACAAACATACAGATTTTTAATTTTGTTTTTTATTTTAATTTTGTTCAGGTCTCTGTATTCCTTTTGCTCTCCATACCCTATTTCCCTGCTTACTGGGGTAGGATCATCTCCCCTAAGCCTCTGTCACACTTGATCAAGCAGAATTTATTGAAAGGCTTTGTATCCAGAGAGAAAAGATGGAGCTGAGATTCTGCACTCTAATTTTCACTTTCAATCTTTGAATATTTTTTAAAGTATGCTTATAGGGCCAGCGATATAGCTCAGTGAACTAGAACACTTGCTTTTCATGCAGGAATCCTGGATTCCATCTTTAGTATGGAATGGTGCCCTGAGCACTGCTGGGACAGATATAAGAGCACCAAGTCAGGAGTAATCCCTAAGCATTGTTAGGTATAAGTTAAAAATCAACCAAACAAACTAACAAAAGCAAGATGATAGCTTCAGTATCTTTTAAGAGGTTGTAGCCTGTACCCTGCTAATAGAAAGAGTATCAGAAAGAAGATAAACCCAAAAATTCTGAGTATCCATATGCAGCAGTTATGTTTTGGGACATATCACCAAGTTTTTGTTTTGGGAATATCACCTATATATATCAAGAGACAGCTATACCCTCATTTTTCCCCACTAAAGAAATCAAGATTACAGACATTCGATGTTTTGGTCAAGTTAACATTGCAAAGAGTTAAAAAGTGACCATAGGGACCACCTTTGTCCAATGTTGGGGCAGCAGGAATACCTTTGCAACTACCCTTTGAGCTGTGGTCAGAATCAAAGTCAAATGAGCTCATGTGGGTAAGTTTCTTTAAGAATCCCAAAGGAGGGGCTGGGGCGATAGCACAGCGGGTAGGATGTTTGCCTTGCATGAAGTCAATCCGGGTTCGATTCCCAGCATCCCATACGGTCCCCTGAGCATCTCCAGGAGTTAATTCCTGAGTGCATGAGCCAGGATGCACCCTGTGCATCGCCGGGTATGATCCAAAAAGCCAAAAGAAAAAAAAAAAGAATCCCAAAGGATCATAACAATGTCACATTTGACTTCTATATGTTTGGGGGTCACCGAGAGTGTTGGTGGATTTCGTTACATATACCCACAAATATTTTGATGAAGAATAAATCAATGATTGGCATCAATGGCCAATCTCATAGAATAAGAGGAGGTGGAAAGGGAAAACAGTTCAGTGTCTGTAGGTGTAAACAGGTCAGAAACCACTATGTTAAAGAAAGTGCAGTGCTAATTTTTGAAAAGGGGAAATGGCAGCGCACTAATTATTATGCACATCACTAGCCTTGGGAAAATTCAAATTATATAAAGACTAAAGTATATATCAGCTTCCCCAAGATAAACAGAAAAATAGAACTAAATCTATCATGTCTAGGTACAGATATAGCTGCATTCATAACATTATCAAAACACGTGGTGTGTTCATATGTATAAGACTAATTGTTAATTCCAGAAGTTAAAGTTCAACAATTCTGTTTACTTAGTTGAAATAATGTGAAGTGTAAGAATACCAAGTAATAGCTATGAAGAGGTCCTTTGCAAGTGACCAAGAGAAGCAACCTAATATCCAGGAAGTGGACCAGGATGGCTAACTGTGATTACGCTTTTCCTTATTTATGTTACTGATGAAGTTCAAGTCTCTGCCATTCGTGTTGCCTCCCATAGACAGTAGCTTCTATATAGCAATTGAATGTTGCTTTCAGTCTTATTCTCCTTCAAGAGCTTATGAGTCATGACACAGAAAAAGATGATGGATGTGCTTGCTTTGACTGTTGGGGTAGCACTGTGCCTGGGAGCAGCCCTCTCATGCAGATGGTGTTTTACATTCTCATGTGCTGCTCATTCCTCTCTGGGTGCTTTATTTTCTTTAAAGTGCCCCTCCCTACACTCTCTAGGAGGAGAACGTGGTAAGAATCTGTGATGGAGAAATGATGAGGTTCAGGACCCCTGAGATAGGTGTTGCCTTAGTCTATGGGAAAATCCATATCCCCTAGAGACCCATAATCTTTTCTCTTCACACCAATCACCTTCTCTTAGATGAGATGGTCTGTCTGGGAAATCTGAATGATGCTTTCTTCCCTGCCAGTGAATTTTGTGCTCAGGCTGTTGGAAGATTTCCTAGCATTGCTGGTGGTATCAATTTATGCCAGCCCCTGCTACCCTCTAATTATTTGAGCCCACTCTATCCTTGTCAGGGTTATTTCTTAGACTTAATTATTCTTTTAGTTTATCTCTATGCTTTCGATAAAAATGATCTTAGGGTAAAAGGATTACAAAACCAAAAACTTATTATAAGAATAGGCAAAATGCTCATCGTTCAATTAAAAAGAAGACTTGGTACTTAAATGACAAAAGACAAGTTGATCCATACATGCTCCTGTTTTAGCTTGGAAAACACAATCAAAACTAACAGTAGCGATGATGTTCCATTTGCTGACATAGATGGTTCAATAGAGGAAAGAGTGCACATGTTTGGGCAGGGCTGGGAGACTTCAGGGTAAGAACAGAGTGATTGTTGAGGTGCATTCTTGCAGGACTTCCTGTGTCCCCAGTGGGGACCTACATCTTTCAGATAAGGAATAGGTGATGGTCTTGCAACATTTTAATAAGAATGCTGATGTCATAATAATTTTGAAATATATTTCATTTCTAGTAAACTAGGGGCACATTGGAGTTGTCAAGTTACCAAGCACCTATTTTGCAATGAGCACTTCTCAGGTATGCCAACAAGAGGGTGGGAATGAGAAAAAGGTGGCTGATGCTAGTAAAATGTGTGGGCTTGATCAGACATCAGTTCCTCTTGTTTTCATTTTTCTCCAGAGGGGAATAAGTTCCACATTTTTGACATTTTATTGTGTGTGCCTTCGTGTACCGAGCACAAAGTGTGTCCACCCATAGCTACACACGTCCTTGTGCTATTTTAATAGAATTGTAGAAATAGCTTAGAATGTTTTTAATTTGCTTTCCCCTAATGACAAAGAATGTTAAACATATTTCCATGTGTTTATTTGTGATCCATGTATTCTTCCTTGGAAAATATTTCTCCATGTCTTTTCCCATTTGCTAATCATTGATTTGTCTCTGTTGATTTTGAGTCTTCTTCCTGTTGATTGCTGGTTTTGTAAATTAGAAATATTTTCTTTAAGTCTGTAGTATTATTTTTGAATCTACAAAACTGTTTATTTTTCTGCAGCACTGTCATCTCGTTGTCCATCAATTTGCTCGAGCGGGCATGAGTAACGTCTTACAATCCAGAACCATTTCTATGTAGGCATTTCTGACCTCAGGATAAAGGAACCAAGATCCCCCAAGCATCTGTTAATTTCCCCTAACTTGTGCTTTCCTTCTTAAATATCTGTTAGGACTGGAATGATAGCACAGCAGGTAGAGTATTTGTCTTGCAGCCGACCTGGGTTCGAATTCCTCCGTCCCTCTTGGAGAGCCTGGCAAGCCACTGAGAGTATCCTGCCCACACGGCAGAGCCTGGAAAGCTACCCATGGTATATTTAATATGCCAAAAACAGTAACAACAAGGCTCACAATGGAGCCCTTCCCATACAGAACATTCTACAACGTCGAGCGCCACCAGCATTCATAAAGGTTATGCAAGTGAGGGTCACTGAGCTTACATTTCCATGCATCAGCTTCATGTTTCAGCTTCTGCCTAAAAGTCTCTTAAACTCTTCTAAAGCAGCAGGACAGAGACCAGATCATGGGGTCAGAGGGAAACAGTCAGTTCCCCTACAGACCAAACTGGAGATACAGACAAGTGCAGCGTGAAAAGTGTTTTTAGTTTATCTCTCTTGCTACAAGGAGGCATCAGAGGAAAGAGCTTGGAAGCCCTGCAAGCCAAGGCTCAGATCCAGCCTCTGTGACTGATCCAGTAGCTGTGTGATGTTGAATGTGTTCCTGTTCCTCCCTGAGTCTTAGTCTCCTCATCTGTAACGTGGTACGCTGATGGATCAAGTAGGATGACAAGCAAAGAGGAATGGTCAAAGAGGAATGCCCGTTCCTCTTCTTTCAGCTATGTGCTTCTTTCTTCCCCTTCCATTCACTTGAAATCTAAGACAGACAGATCAGACCCTTCCTGCATCCCAGTATCTCACCAGAAGACATCAGTTTTCTTCTTAACTCAGCACGCTTTCTCTGAACACAAAGATGAAACCTGGCATGCTCCGTGAAAAATCATTTAATAAAGAGATTTATGAAGCCACACCTGGCTTGACTAGGGGCATGAGGAAAACTCCCACCACAGCTCTATCTGCATGGCTGGTGGTGCTTGAAATGGGAGAGCAAAGGCAAAGAGTGCCAGGGCAAAAGGTGCCAGGACAGAACTCAGGGTCTTAGCATGTGGTTCATCCCTTAAGCACTCTATCTGGACTTTATTTATAATTTATATGTAGTTTAAATCATTGAAAAATTTGCCCATGTTTTGGTGCCATGTCCTCCTATCCTTGGCTACAAATATTCTCTCTTATGTTTCCTTCTAAAAATTTTAGAGTTTTAAATACAAACATATGATAAATGTTCAGTTATTTTTGTGTAGGGGTTCACAGATTTTAATTTTAGAAATAACATTCTAATGAGTGGCAAGGATCCGAATGGGCAGACTTGGCAATGTTAGAGAAATAATGCAAATTTCAAAGATGAGAGATAAAGCAGGCAAGATGAGAATAACATGGGATAACTGGACATCCAACAAAACAGGACTGTGTTAGTAGTGGGGTGTATGTGCATACAAATAGGCATGTGAGCAATACCTACCAAATGCTCATGTCATGTGAATAGGAAATGCACATATACATAACTTTGTCTGTTTACATAGTGGCTTGATCACAGTTTTACAATTGTGTGCTAACGATCTCTTATCTTAATTCTTGTGATATTTTTAAACTTTAAAGAAAATATTTTATGGTTTGGAAATCTAGACATAAATAAAAATTTGTTTTGTTTAAAAAGACAAACTACTCATGAGGTGTTTGTAACATGCAAAAGTTCAGAGTAGTAATTTACAATATTTATTATTTTGTAGTTGTTAAAACAAGTTACCCCGGGCCGGAGCGATAGCACAGCAGGTAGTGCGTTTGCCTTGCATGCGGCCGACCCGGGTTTGATCCCCGGCATCCTATATGGTCCCCCAAGCACCGCCAGGAGTAATTCCTGAGTGCAAAGTCAGGAGTAACCCCTGAGCATCGCCTGGGTGTGACCCAAAAAGCAAAAAAAAAAAAAACAAAACAAGTTACCCATTCATTTCATAAAAGGAAAGGTCATATATGCCTGTTATGCACTAGTTTCTGAAAGCTGCTTTGGGCATTAAACAGTAGTGCCGTGTAATCTAGAAAACCAGGTTTTGAATCTTGCAGGGGAAGAACAATGGAGCTGCCAGCCATTGTTTTAGTGCTTTAGTGAAATTCCTTAAACATCATATGGATCCAAGGGTTTAGTGCCTTAGTGAAATGCCTTAAACATCGTATGGATCCAAGGGTTTCAGGTAGACAAAGTAAAAGGTATAAAGGGAAAGGCACAGATTCATATGTGACATAGAAGAGTACACTTAGAACAATGGGAAGGTGAGGGGGAGGTGCTGCCACGGCCATTTAGTATCTGGAGTTCCTGTCTGCCAGTGTGGACTGGAGCTACAGAGGACAGTGGCATCGCAGTGCCTGTATCCTCTGCTAATGGGTGGGTAACTTTGAAAATAAACAAAAATATTGCTAGAGGGTTGGCCTACAGAACTATGTTCACTAAGGGGGGATGGGTGGGAGGGGGCTTGGGGACATTGGCAAAGAATGTCTGGTGGTAGGTGTGGCACTGAAATATTGTATGTATAAAGCCCAGTCATTTGCAATATTGTGGTGCCTCCAATAGAAACTGGTAAATAAAATTACTACTTTTTTTTCAGTACACTTTTTAAGAATTTTCCATTTCTTCACTTACTGGACTTATATTTAGTGTTGGACTACAGCGATAGCACAGTGGGTAGGGTGTCTGCCTTGCACGTGGCCGACCTGGGTTCCATTTCTTCATCCCTCTTGGACAGCCCGGCAAGCTACCAAGAGTATCCTGCCCACACGGCAGAGCCTGGCAAGCTACCCTGATATATTCGATATGCCAAAAACAATAACAACAAATCTCACAATGGAGACATTACTGGTGTCCGCTTGAGCAAATCGATGAACAACGGGATGACAGTGCTACAATGAGGTGCTACATTTTGTGTTAATAATGCTTAAAGTTCTAGGCTGGGGATGCATTCTTTAAGCATTGTTTCTGGAAATGTTTAACCTAAACATGTGTGTCTTTCTGATATCAGCATTTTCTTTTCTAACTTTACGGGAAAACGCAAAACAAGCCATGAAACTGAGTCAGTTTAGACTTCAATTGTCCCTTACACTGGCCCACACCCTTTCTTCCCAGGACATTGAAACAGAGATGTTTGAGATGTTTAATCATTTCTGTCTTTTTGATGGTGTGGGTTTGGATAATATGAGCATCATTCATGGGTATCTTGGGCAATTATTTGGGGATAATTGCACTAATTTTACTTTATAGACTTTTTTTAGCTTCATTTGAGAGGTGATCTGAATGCTTTTTTTTTGATATGAGCATTTGAATTCACTGTGAAATTAATGAATGCAGAAACAGTTGTGTGGGGGGGTGTGCACACTTGTGTGTATGTGTTTGTGTGTGTGTGTGAGATAGAGAGAAAGAGAATATCTATTTCTTTTGTGCACAAAGTTCTATACTTCACTCTGTTCAAAAGAGGGGAAATTGTTTTCAAATACAATTATGACTTCTCTGCTGTTTATAATTACTTTCTATTGTTTTATTTATTTAATTTATTTAGTTAGTGAGTTTGTCTAGGGACCACACCCACCAGTGCTCAGGGCTAATTCTTGGCTATGTGCTCAGGAGTAACCCCTGGCAGTGTTCAGGGGACAGTAGAGGTCAAATCAGATTCAGCCTCAAGCAGGATAAACAACTTACCCCTCTCCCCCTGGACTATCTCTTTAATCCCAACTTCATTGTTTTATTTAAATGCAACTCTTCAAGTAGGAAGTTCTTCCTAATCTATCCCTTGCCTGTCCTCCTCTCCCCTCCCTTCCTCTCCCCTTCTCTCATCTCTTCCCTTCCCTTCCCTCCCCTCCCCATTTTTATCTACTCTCTCCCCTTCACTCCCTTCCCATTCACTTCCCTTTGCCCCTTCTCCCCTCTCTTCCCTATGCCTCTCCCCCCTCTCTCCCCTCCCCTCCCCTTCCCTTTCTTTCCCTACCTTCCTCCCCCCTTCCCTTCCTTTCCTTCTATTCCCCTTCCCTTCCCATTTTCCTACCATTCCCTTCCCTTTCCATGTCTCTTCACTTCCCATTTCCCTTTCCTTTCTATCAGTTTTTAGGTAGGATGACACATATGGTAAATATTTACTACAGGGTAACTCAGTATTGCATAAACATGTGTATCAATTTTGTCTATTATTTCTGTATCTTTATTTTTTCCATTTGATTATTGAACAAGAAATTACTGAATGATGTGATGTATTTTGCTCTGTCTTCAATGAACCTGTGATGAAAATCACTCTATGGATTTCTGTGCCACCTGTGCTTGTCAGGGGGGCTCCCTTAGGCCACAGCTATGGGTTTGGAAGAACATGCATGACATTCAGACTACAGTCCCTTACAACATATGACGATGAGTTTACAGGACTGTTTTCTAAGGCTGTGCATCAGTGCTCCCCTATTGGAATTGTGCACACCCTCAGTTCTGTACTGAGGAAAAAACAGCTACAATACACGATAAACCTCTTTCTCACGTTTTCTAGCTGTTAGGGGAGGAGAAGTTTCTGGAATTGTGTGTGTGGAACATTTATAGAGGCTTGAGAAATTTTTCCAAGAGTTAGACAACTTTCACATCCTTTGCTGTGGACTGAATGTTTGTGTGTTCTTAGAGCATTTGCTGAAATCTAACCTTATGCCATGACACCGCCATAGGCCGTAGTGCCTGGCCTGTGTGTGGGGTGGGATGGGGTGCAGTGGGAAGTTAGGGTAGGGGGTTGTGATGGGCTCAGAAGCCTGCAAGTTGGGATCATGTCCTTTCAAATGGGACCCATGAGAGTTAACCACATGAAAATACAACAAGAAGTTGAAAACCTAGAAGAGGGTCTTCTGTGACCACTGAGCAGCCCGATCTCCTGCTTCAGCTCCCAGGATAGTGAAAGATGCACGTTTGCTGTCAATTGGTTCCCAGACTGTGGGGTTGTGCTGCCAGTTTAAAGAGGACCATATGTGTGTGTCAGGACACATTTCCTGGCACATAGTTTTAACGTTCTGAAATTAAAGCATGACCTACTAAAGAAGAAAAAAAACTCCTATTTATCTTATATGCTTTCTAAGTGGACTGGCCAGTGTCAATACAAAATTATTGATTAATAGACAATAACTGTTTAATGATTAATGGGTTAAATAAGTGTCTGTTGCTAAGTGCTTAACTGGGTATCATGGAGGAAAATTACTAAATTGTAACATTTGCCAATTTCTATAGTGTAAATACTCACTGGTTTCAATAAACCAATGTGATGTCAACTGGCTCATGAAATTCGCATGAATTTTCATTGCTGTTTATGAAATATGGCAATCGTTCTTGTGCACCAGCTGTGCAGGAAATCATGGGATGTTTGTCGCTATCCTGTGTACTCAGATGCACACAGTAAAATCAGCACATGTGGTCACATCCAGGAAGGCTTGCAGAGACTTGTAGGAGCAGTCTTATTGGTTGCTCTGCTAGACTTCAGTTCCTTCCCTGCAGGAGTTAGTTATCCTACCATGGTCCCTTGCAATATTTCATCTCTGGGCTGTTTTTCACAAGTGTCGCAATTTCATATAAAATTCTAACTATTTCACTGCTTGGAAAAGGATGTTCTGCCTTTAAGATTTTTTTTTTTCAGAACGCTGTGTTTCCTGAAGGCTAATCTCTCAACACCTGGCTCAAGGTCACGGCCATAAGCCAGAATGAGAGAGGCACGCTTGTCCTTCTAGGGTATTCCTCTTGGCAAACAAGGGTGAGGGATATCCAGCAAAGCTAGGAGCAAAATTTGGAGTCAGTGACTCTGCACTGAGCTAGGGGCAGGGGACATGAGAACTCAAGGCATGGAGGTGTCTGATGCCAGGCAAGAGTGCAGTGAGAGCTGTGTCTGGGTGGCAGGGGTTCTGAGTGCAGAGGGGAATTGCTAGGTAAGGCCTCCATGAGCTCTGACAGTGATGCTTGTGGCCACTGACATTGAGTGAAGGAAGAGGGATGCTTCTCAGCTAGGAAGGTGTCTGGTCAGCTCTACCTCCAGCCATTTACCTGAGTCACCACTCCGTCCCTTCTGTACTTTGGTAACATACCTATCCCCCTCTTCCAGTCCCACCTAGAATCCCTTGAAGAAATTTGTACAGTCTCTTCACAGGGGCATCAGATTTCTCCAAGTCTCATTTGCAAGGTCTGGGCTTCTTGCCAGGGCCAGTACAGCTGGGGGTTCGACGTCTGCCACTCTCCCTGTTGCAGGCAAATCACCATCCTGAGTCAGGACTTGCCCTTCTTCTGCCTGTGTCTGCCGTGCCTGCTGCAGAGAATGCTCCAGCCCTGCGGGTGACTGGGCTAGCCCCATCAGCATCCTCGGCCATGGCAGGCCGCCTCTCCAATCCCCCTTACATCAGACCTCTGCCTGGACTCAGTCGTCAGTGCCTGTCTGCTGAGAATTGGGGGCTCTCTGTCCTCCCACTGAACCTACAGTCTACTGAGAAATCATCAAGACTGTTGGAGACATACCATCCATGGGGGGGGGGGGGGGGGAGGAAGGTAGGGAAGCTTGAAAACATACCAAGCCTCTGTCTTGGAGACTCAGAGAGGAATGGTTGTTTTGAATTAAAATAACATGTTTCAGTGCCTGGGATTTGGTCAGGAATGTTTGATATTAGAAAGGAAAAAAAATTAAAAGGAGCTTTGTGTAGTGAAGTGTTTAGGCTAGGTGGTATGTGTGCATGCCATGTGCACATATGTGTGTGCATGCCACGTGCACATATGTGTGTGTGTTTGTGTGAGTATATGCACACATTTGGTGTGTGTGTGTGTGTGTGTATTGTCTATGCGTGTGGGTTTGGGGTGTGTGTTTTCTTTTTTCTTTTTTCCTTTCATAGGAATGGCTGACAATCAAATTACTTGGAAGCATTTTCAAATTGACTTTCATCTCCGCTCATAGAAATGAGCCATTTAAGGCTTTTGTAGCTATTACTGATTCTGCCATTTCAAAGGGAGGACGCGTAACTCAGAAAGAAAGTCACGATCATACAACGGAGTGAAGAGAGAGTTAATCTAATTTTCTGCCTATCCTTGTGGCCTCCCTTGCCCTCTGTCCCTGGTGCAGAGAGCTCGTGGAAGAGAAAGTAGTGTGGGAGTCCAGAGCTCCTGCACTGACTCAGAGGTCACCCCACCTTCTGGGAAGGAATGGGGTTCCGGTTCCTGATTCAGCTTGGGTCCTCGTGAGATGGGGAAACCTAGGGAGTGACTGTTCCCACCATGGCCAGTGATATGATGGCCATTCTTCAGTTGGAAAGTTCTAGAAGCCCTGGGCTGCTGGCAGAGCCATTCCCAGCCATCATCAGTCTTTACAGAGAGATGGCATTTTGGAAAGCAGAAGATGCAGAAAGGACAGGTATGATGCTTGCTCAGGGGAAAGGGTGTGGAGAGAAGGAAGAGAGACTATGGGGTCTGGAGAGGACAGAGGTGCTTGCTGTGTCACATGAAGAGACACAGAACAAGTTTCTGAGAAGGATTACCACTACCTCAAACCACCCCCAAGAAGCCTACTTTTCATCATAAGAACTACCTCGGTGGTGTGTATTTGGGGTCCCCATCTGCAGATAACCCAGGGGAAAAGATGGTCCCTGAAACCCCCCTTATGACTCAGTGCCCCTGGCTGGTAGAACTTGCTCTTGTTGGGAGCCCCTTTTCCTCTGCAGAATCCTCTCCAGAGAGTCTTGTCTCCGTGGTGTCTGAGGGACATTCCCAGCACCTGTTATGATCTGTGGGGCTCATGGCCTCCTGGATCCATTCATTCTATCACCCAGGGATCACAGGTCATCAGTGAGCATCATCACTGAGCACTTTCTAGGAGGCACCCAGAGGCAGGGATTTTGTGTGGCATTTCCAACCCTAGACACAGGTAAAAATGCCCTGGCTATGTTGAGGGAGGTCCTCTGCTATCAGGTGGCAGACAGTGGGGACGCAGGAGAATGAGAAGCTTCCTGGACTGAAAGTAGCATAAACTCTTGAGGGGAGGAGAGCAATGTGAATATAAGACAGAGAAGAAGCTTGCCCTGCGGACATATTTGCTGGGTTTGTGTTTTCACTGCAGAGATAAGAGAGATGACCGTCATGCAGTGGCTCTGGCAGAGCAGTGGCCAGGGTTGGAGAGGGACAGGATATCTCCTTGGTTACTCCTTACATCAGGACACAGGGGCAAGGACATAATGGCAGGGACAACTCTGAGCCAGAACCTTAGGTGGGTCCACAGACAGAATATGATTGTGGGATTCTATTCAGAGAAATGAAAATACAAAGAGTATCCCAATGGGTTCTCTGGGTCAAGATGCCTTGTCTGGTGTCCTGCCAGCATGGACAGCAGAGAAAAAAGAGGTAGCCAAGATGGGAGTGGCCAAGAGGATGAGTGATAGCTGTGGCCAGGCTCTCACACATCTGTAGCTGTGTGCTGGTTGGTCATGCCAAACACACATTCATATCCAAGGGACAGGCGGAGGCCAGGCACCTCCACGTGGAATTGCATGAACAAGGCCAGGCCTATCCTGGTGTGGGCAGGACCACAATCTTGGGTGACACTCTAAGAGGGAAAGATTCTTTCCTGGAAAATCCCAAGGAAGTTCCATGAACGCTGTGGGCTGAATTAGGGAGAGGGTGGACCCAAGTGGGCATGGGTCAAAGCTGTGTCCTCAGACAGAGGAGATGTATAAATAGGACACATGATCCACAAATTGTCAGCAGAGAGATGACTTATTTGCAGCAGAACAGCATTTCCCCTTTGCCTGAGTCTGCTCCAAAGAGGGGGCACCTGGAGGGCTGAGAGGACTTTCAGGATGTAAGGTAGCTAGGAGTCTTCCCCATGGGTTATGGAACCTTCTTCCCACCCTCATGGAACCATGTGGAGTGCAGGCCAGGAGCTGGGGATAGGGCAGGAACCCAGCTGGTGTGCTCTCCTGAGTTACATAGAGTCCAGAAGACAGGTGATAAATACTCACGCGAAGTGACTCCAGACCATCATCAGTGCTCCAGAAAGAGTAAGCAGAGCAAGGACACAGCAGAATCATCCTGAACTGGGAGTTGGGATAGTGAAACAGACCCCATGGACTAACAGGAGCTGTTAATCAAAAAAAAAAAAAAAAAAAAAGCACATTCTAAGCCTCAGTAAAGGTCACTGCAAATGCCCTGGGGTAGGAAATGTCTGGAAGCACTTGCCCTGGTAGGCAGCTGGGAGGCTGAGCTCACATGGACACCACGGCACATCCAGGCCCTGAACTCTCTCCAGCTGTCTGCTTCTGCTCTCACCTGCCCCACTCCTAGAAGCTACACTGACTGCACAGATGGGGAGAGGTGGGTGGCATCTGCCATTCTCACACTCCCCACACTCAGCTGCCCTCCTGTGACTGACATCTATCTGCCAGTCTGTCTGTCTCGGTGAAAAGCACGGCTGTCAGACTATTTTCTTGTTTTTTTTTCTGGTGTCTATGGGACTCCCACTCTTCTTGAGGTCTTCCTTCCCACCACCCCTGGCCGAGAGCCTGCTCTTACTGTCTTGCTCCGAAATGTTGCCTCTCTGTGTTTTGGATCTTGTTCACCATCCAGGCGATGGCAAGGGAAAGGGGGTGGGGTATGGTCTTGAGGAATCAGCCTCCCCACCCTTCCTCCTAGATTCAGCTCAGGATCAGACTCTGACACCCCTTGCAGAGAACAGATCTGGGCTTGGCAAAGGTAGGAAGTGGGTTTCACAGCAGGTTTGTCCTGGGGCCACCTTGGTGGGAGCTGCCAAGATGCCCCAGAGCACTGGCAGCCCTGCAGGTGAGGAGCTGCCTCAGCTCCACCTGCGTCTCCACCCATCACTGTGATCTCAGGGAACCAGGGAGGGCTCCTGCCTGCCATGCAATGGCCTTACGGGGGGCTGTTTCTCTTTGTAGCCGAGGCATGCTGAGGTCAAGACCCCAGAGGAAACCCTCCTACTCCTGCCCTGAGAGTTGACTCTTCTAAAGACGCGGCATGATTGACTTTTTCTGGTGCTTGGGTGGGCAAAGACAGTTCCAAACAGAGACAAAAGGTATATCTGATGCAAGCACAGCCTGGCCACACATCAGCCCTGGTCCTGCCCTACAAACTGGCACCTTCTGGGCACATTGGATTCTGGTGGTCTGTAGAAGGCACCAAGGACCATCATCCTGGGAAGTCAAAGCCCACTGAGACTGAGGCCCCCCGAGCATCCCCCTGAGGGGCTGAGGCACAGCTGACACATCAGCAGCTCCCATGTCTGAACACATCGTTCCCTGCCAATCCTCCACTTCCAGCTCCAGCATGAAATTTATCAGCAAGTCGGGGGTGTGAAGGTGGGAACCTCCATCTCCAAGTCTCTACGGCAGTGTTCCATCCACCAGGGATGGTTCTGGATACATCCCCTGGCAGAATACTATTTTCTGAACTGAACACCTGCCTCCATGCAGCTCACTGCCAACTCTCTGATTCTCCCCTCGCAGCTCACTGCCAACTCTCTGATTCTCCCCTCGCCGACGAGGTCCTTCCCCGCAGTGTGCGGTTAGAGTTCTCCACATACATCCCGACATCCACGCTCATTGCCGGAAACACACTTGAGAGCCATCCGCTCTGCTGCCATAGCAGCCACAGCGCTCGGAGCTCTGAGACCACATCTGATTCCTAATGCTATTTCCTGTAAAATTCCTATTAATTGCATTATTTCTCTTGACTACTAGTCCCTGGAACATTCCGGTGGTAATATCATGAGCACACGTCCCAAGTCCCCTTGATTCACTGGCCTCTAGGCTAAGAAACAGGCCTGGACTAAGCTGCCCCTGTGCCTGCTAGATTGAGCAGCCCTGCCTGAGGGAATCTCATCTACGGCAGCACAACTGCCCGGCTCTGCAAAGGCCAAGTCTATTCGCTAAGCACCGCCATCCGGCTCCCAGGAAAGCAGTTTCTCAGTCGGCGTGGGTTAGTGAGGTCAGGGTAGATTCTAAACTTCAGCCTCCCCGGAGAGCTGTCTCAACTGCCCACTCTAATGAGCTCACACCACTCAGATTCTCTGATGAAAACTTTCCATCGCAGCACAGGGAGTGGCCTAGGAGGCTACCGTGGTGATACAGGAGGCAACCATTTTCCTCTGCTCTGGATATGATCCTGCTGACCTTCCACGTTGGTAATGAATCTGTGTCCTATATCCTTTCCTTTCCAGCACCACCAGTCCAGCATTCAAGGAATGATGTTTTTTGTGTGGGGTGGGGAGTACTAGGAGAAGTTGGTGTACAATCCAGCTCAAAGTTGGGAAACAGCCACGCCTGTGGCCATAGTCAGGGCAGGTATGTGCCTCAGTTGCACTCTTATAAATTCTCAAACTTTGCCCGTTAGTCTCTTGGTCCCTGTGTCATGGAGGTTCTGCCTTGTTCTGCCTCCACCTCCAAGAGACATCCTGAGGCCATTGTGGGGAAGAACATGTGAGGCAACCACTCAATCTACTAGGATTTTTCACATTCTGGAGTCTCCCCAGCATCCTCATCCATTCAGATTGTGACACTAACAAAATATTGTCTCCTCAAATCAAGGCACCATCTTCACCCTCTGAAGCTTGAAGAGGGTATAGAATCAATGTCCCTAAGCACATGTTTTACAACAGACCTTGGTGATCCAAGAACTACTTCCTGTTGGATCAGTGCTATGCAGGCCTAATAGGGGATGTCGGGTCAAGAATGACATCTGAATTCCCTGCACTGGATAATTGTCCAAACCACCACTCACACACACTTTTTTTCTTGTCTTCCTATGGGTGGGAGAGGGGGGCACACCCTATAGTGCTCAGGGTTTGTGCTTGATAGTGCTCAAGCACCCTCTTCACTGTACTATCACTCTGGCCTTCACTCATCAATTTTTATTTTTGGCACACAATGTGAACCTTAAATCTTATTCCTGAGTATGCAAATCCCCAGTGATGGCAAGATTCTAGGAAGTGAATTCCTTTATTTTATTTTGTTTACTTTTAATTGAATCACTGTGGGATACAGAGTTACAAAGCTTCCATGGATGGGTTTCCTCATACAATGATCCAACACCCATCCCTCCACCAGTGTACATTTCCCACCACAAATGTCCCCAGTATCCCTCCTGCCACCCCCACCACACGCCCCCCCCCACCTGCCTGTCTATATGGCAGGTACTTTTCTTCTTACTTTCTCTATACTTTGGGGCATTTTGGTTTGCAATACAAATAGGAAGCAAATTCTTCAAAAACGCCTTGCTGCTAGCTTTGGAACTCTGGGAACCTGTGAAAAAGAAGGCAGGCATCACATTTCACCTCTGTGCATCCCTGCCATCCCTCAGTTACTTCTCACAGCCATCCTTGACTTGCCCTGCCCCCTTCTCTCCTGGATACTGTCCTGGTGGCATGTTCTCCTAACCTGGTGATCATATCTCCTCTAATAAATCTCTGGCCTCACAGGCTTCTGCTCAGTGTGACCCATATAACCATTTCTGGATAAAGACTTTGCATAGGTTTTCTCTTCCAGGATTTTCGCCATCACCTCCATGCTCAAGTCATCCTCAGAGAGATCATCTTTGCCCTCCAATAGGAACAAGTGTCCATACTCTACTGGTCTGTTTCATTATCTTCCTTGCATTTACTGTAATTAATGACTGTGTTTTTTCTACCTGATCCTCCTACTATAAAGAGAGTGTTGGGAATCTTGCCTTGAGTTTCTGGATTCTTCCAGGTATGCTGGGACTCTGTGCATTTGAGGTCATGACATGTGGTGAGTTGGTAAGTCAGAGAGTAGGAGAGAGTTAAAACTCTTGCTGATTTTATGGGGGACACCTTCATCCCACAGAGCTCCATGATGTGATGAAAACAAGAAATAAGCTGTAAGTAAACAGCAGTTGTAGTAAAGATGTGCCACCAGACCATTGCTAATGACACACAGGATTGGAAGTTCATCTGAAAGGCAAAAGGGCTCTGAGTACTATCATAGTGTGGAAGACATGATGACCCACATTGAGCTCTCACCATTGGAACTTATTTATGATTTTCTAAGTAGCACTTGATCCCGCATTTCTTTGTCACAGATATTCCTCCTCCAGTGTGAGGTTGCCTCACCTTGGTCATGCATCCGATGCCATTAATGTCTTTGTTTGAGAATAAAGTATTGATTATTGGATCTGTGGTCCCAGTGGTGTTTAGGCTAAGGCAACACCACACTTAGGATGGGGTTGACATCAAAAGGACATATTTACACAAAGGGAAAACCTACAGAGTTAAGCTCAAAGTGTTAAGTTATTGTATTTCATGCAGAAAGCAAGTGAAATACTCCACAATGGGAATGGATATACTTCCTGGCCTCACCTGGTCTTCCAACTATGCTTTGTACTTCCATAGCTTTTAAGTAACATCAGGACAGTAGGCAGTTGAAATGATTTAATGAGAAAGAAGAGCAAAGCAAAAGTTATTCAACAGCCCTGAGCTCTGCCGAGATGGCTTGGGTATTCCCCAGAATAGCAAGGCCTGAGCAGTACTGCATTCTTAGGCCTTCACATCAACCAAATGGCCCTGTTGGCTGAAAAATCACCAGGAAGTGGTCCCACAGTGGCCTGAACACTACTCAAAAGTGTCCCCCACCCAACAAAAAGCCATTCACAAAATACTGATTACATTAAAGATACTTCCCAACAGAGTCACATGAGGATAAGCAAGTACATATTACGAGAAATTATTTCTCCTGGGATGTTTTTGTCAAGCAATAGAAAGGTGCCATATGAAAGATGATTACACTCCTTCAGAGCAACTTGCAGCAACTCTCTGAGCTCAGTGTGGAATTAGCCAAGTGCCCCAACCTTCCTGTGAAATGACTGTGTGGGCTTCAGAAGTGAGTGTTGGCGCAGGTTCAAGTCACCCCTAGGAGAAACTTAGTCGAGCCCAGGCCCCAGATCCTTCGCCTGCAATGTCTGGTCCAGCTCACACTTGCAAGATGAGTACCATGGTTAGTGCCTGTCCCTGCACAGTTTAACACCCATTCACAGAGGAGAGCAGCACACTTGGGTGTGGGCCCTGAGTCACCCATCTTACACCCACCACGAGGAGCAGCACACTGGGTGTAAGACCTACACAGTCCCGCTCCCCTGCACTGAAGAGCTACATCCCAGGTGTGGGGGCCTGCATACTCCAGCTCACACACCTACAGTGCTGACAAGCACACGGGGTATGGAGCATCTGCACAGATGACTTTGAAAAGGCAGCAATCTCATTAAGGACAGACCCAATGCATATTTGAACAGTACAATGCCGAGTGCACACAGCAATCATGGATGCTTTTTCAGGCTGTGAATCCCTTTCTGTCTAGCCACCTGGCGTCAGTGATGGATGCTGGAAATCCTTCAACCCTGCTCCCCACTTCAACTTTACTGCTAGGCCAAGATTCTACTCTGACCCTACAGGTCTTATGGTCAGGCTTGAACAATTGTTCCCAGGTGAGCCTCACCCTGACACCTGGCCATCGTCGATCCACTACAAGATGCTGAGGGACAGGGCCTTGGCATTAGTGGTGTTCGCTCCTTGGCTGCACCCCACAGCTCTGTACTCCAGCCCACTGCAGAGTCCCGCAGCCTTCTCTCCCCATACACCATGAATTAATTACCAAGTGTTATAAATGATAAATACTTAGCCCCATGCAAAGAAGAATGAGTCCAATTTATTTATAAGCTGCAATTGGGGAAAAGATGTGCCTAATACGTATCCCAGACTTATATCTATGCCGAAGCAAGTAGGCTGCCACCTCTCGAAGCACTTTACAATGTTATTTCAGGGAGTTAAAGAAAATGTGATGGAAAAATAGTCATGATGTTAAGCTAATGACTCCAAACAATAAAATAATATATATGCATGTTTAAAAAGATCAGGTTTTTAAAAATTGAGGCAGTGTTATTATCTAAATCCACGAGACCACCTTTTCCCCTAAGCATTGAAAAAATGTCTCCTTGGGAAGCTGCCATGCTATCATTCTTTTCCCATCTTGGAGGAGCTTTAGACTCACAGATTGGAGCAGGTATCCCAGATCTCAGGTATTTCCAACAGGAGTGCAGCCCACAAGCCTGCTTCCCGGGCTCACCCCATTTGGGGACCCAACATGGCAGGAAAATTGGGACTCAGAGTCTGGGGAGACATGGAAAATCCCAAGGGGTCATGATGAGTAAATCGAAAGGCAAGATAGGTGAGTCTCACTGTCTTCTGCTACCTTGAGCCCCAGTTCCCAAATCAGTCTCCACCTCACACATGCTACAAGCCCTGGTTAGCAGTGGCTTCTCTCTGTGTCTCTCTACTCCCAAGGAATAAGCCATGTCTTTACCCTCTACAGGATGGGATGCCTGACCAGGGCTGGAGCACAGCACAAGGACAAACCTTCCATCTCTGTCAGCTCAGGGGCAAAGCCAATCCTGGAGGCTGGGTTGTCAATAGTCAGGTTCCCATTACTCCATCTAATGGTTCTGAATTTCAGGTGCAGCAGAAGTGGCATCTCTGAGTCTCTCTCCCAGCCATGCAGATAATCATCTCCTCTTTGGGTATTACATGATCATGTTTTTTTGTACATGTGACTCCAATCTCCTTTCCTTTCAGGGACACCCACCAGATTTTATGAGAATCCCAGTTATCAGATTCATTTTTAAAAAAATTTTTTTATTGAGTCACCATGTGGAAAGTTACAAAGTTTTCAGGTTTAAGTCTCAGTTATACAATGCTCAAACACCCATCCCTTCACCAGTGCACATATTCCACCACCAAGAATCACAGTATAGCTCCACCCCGTCTCCCCACACCCCTAACCGTCCCCTGCACCCCTAGCCCCCCCACCCCTACCCCCCTCCACCTGTGTAACTGATAAATTTCACTTTACTTTCACTTTGATTGCATTCAATATTTCAACAAAACTCACTATTATTATTTGGAAAGCCTCCCCCCTAAAGTCGGACCTGCTGAAAAGGAAGCATTTGATAACTTGTTTTCCATTGTATCAGCTTCATTTTAATCTGGAGCACCTCTTTAAAGACCTCTTCTCGAAATACAGTTTAAATTAATGGGGATTCTGGACTCCTATAAGCTAATGAGGGCAGGACACAATTCTGACAATGATGCTTTCTGGGGAGGGGAATTTGGGCCACACCTGACAGCATTCAAAGATTACTCCTGGTGAGCTCAACAGATCACATGGAATTCTGTGGAGGGAATTCAGGTTGACCACATGCAGAGCAAACACTTTATTCACTACCTCTCCATCTCCCCCAAAGCATGTCTGATCAAACAGAGCTGTGTGAGCATGTGTCTATGTATGTGTACATACTCTGTGTGTCTATGTGCATGTATGTATATGTATGCCAATATTTTTTTGTCAAGTGTTTTTGTGTCTTTGTTTGTGCATACCCGATTGTCATTGTGTCCCTGTGTATGTCTGTGTATGTGTGCATGCATATTTGTGTGATAGTGTAATGTACATTCGTTTATGTATGTGTGTTTAGATGTGTATACACATATGGATATATGTGCATATGTGTCATAGTGTATGTATAAATCTCTATGTGTCTATGTATGCCTATGCATGTATATTTGTGTGCATCTTTGAATGTCTGTGTTAGTTATGTTTACGTGTGTGTGTGTATGTGTATGTGAGTGTGTGTCCTGCCCACCTTCCACTGGTATTTAGAACTGGCAACCTGATTTAGGAAGTGGGAGAGAGAGGTGAACTGCTAAACAGAGATGGGCGAGGAAGAGGTAGCAATTAGCAGCAATCACTAGCAGAGCTGCCCTAACTATGTGCCCCCGGGGCCTGATTATGCTCCAGGTGATGCTACAGCTTAATCCTTCTCTAAAATGAGAACCTACTGCAGCTTTGTTTTGACTATGGAGTCGATTCCGCCTCTCATCCCTTTCCCATGAGTGATCGTGTGGAGTCTACACTTTCAGGGAGTGTGGTCTGACCAGGGGAGCTTCCTGTGCTCTGTGTGAGACAGCTCTACTCTGGAAAGGATGCAGTAACTACCAACAAGACTGTCGTTCATGAAGTGTGGCTGACAGAAAGGACTCTGTGTGGATTCAGAGGTTTTGCCGTCTGCTCATCCCACATATCCGCTCTGAACTCAGATAGGGGCTTGTGGTACCTGTTTGCTGGGTGGTGTATGGAAGACTTAGGATTCTAGGAGAGTTGTGGAGAGTCTGTATCTCTGCATCTGAGAGGCAGCATAGCTCTGTGTTCTAGAGTAGTGTTTCTCAACCTTTTCCAGCCATAGCCCCCTAGTCCTATGCCGTGAGCCTTCAATTATGTAATTTTCTGCTTCTAGAACCATTTAAATATTCTGGGACCTATAGGTATCATATTGTGCCACTTGAGAAATGCTTCTCTAGACCACAGGACGAGGGTGGCACTGATAGCCACAAGGCTCTGGGCCAGGGTAACCCACGCTGAATGATCTCCATCTGTACTGACCTTGACCGTTCTTGTGGCTTTCACAGTCTGTGGGGACCAATTTACAGTTCAGGGCAGTGTGACTAGCACCCAACTAGAGGCAAGACCTGGGCATGCCCAGTGTGCAGAATCCTACTGCCCCAGCGCCATCATCATATCAGTCTTTGTCTCTAACTAGATACTGTCTTCATTATGTCAGGAACAATGTAAAGAAAAGAATCAGTCCAGACTACTCTTCACAAAGATGATGCAACCCTCCACCCCCACCCCACAGGATGAACTGAGATTATGGGTCAGCCCTCATTTAATAATCTGTACAATGTGAACTGAGGTGGGGAAAAAAGAACAGTCAGTGGTTTCTTCATTTAGGGAATTCAAGGACTTGAGGAACAGGAATAATGTTGCTTCTTTTTTATATATATTTTATTTTAATGAAAGGAGTTCACGATAGTTCATTCTGTCACCATTGTGAGTAACATCTCCATTGTGAGACTTGTTGTTACTGTTTTTGGCATATTGAATATGCCACGGGGAGCTTGCCAGGCTCTGCCGTGTGGGCAGGATACTCTTGGTAGCTTGCTGGGTTCTCTGAGAGGGACGGAGGAATCGAACCCAGATTGGCTGTGTGCAAGGCAAACACCCTACCCGCTGTGCTATCAGTCCAGCCCAATAGTTCATTACAGATAATATTCAAGCACCAATCTCACCATCGAGCACCTTCCCACCACAATAAGAGGTAAGTGTGTGAGGGTTGTTGTATTTCATTCTGAGCAGTTTAAGCTTGAATATAAGATAATACAAGCAAGAATGTTAGAAACCAAAATCCAACATGAGATTTCATTGGTAAAGAAGTGTACAGCACCCGGTCCAGACAAGGTCAGAATCTGCCACCAGTACTTGTCAATACACTGACTTGTCTCTTTACATGATACCGTCTGAATGCAAGGTTCTGTCACAATGTAAAAGCAGCAGAACTGTCCTGTTGTACAAGAAGAGAGACATCCATGATATTGGCAACTATTTCCTAACATATCTGTTGTCCATCGTATAAAAGTTATTCACTTGAGTCATCCTGAATAGGTTTTCATCCTGAATAGGTTTGGCAGAACACTAGACAAAGGACAACCAAACCATACAATCAAGCCAAGTTCTGAAAGGATTCAGCACAATTAACCATATCCACCCAGTGAACAAGCTCATTGAGGTTTCACAAGACCTCAAGATGCCATTCTGTCTAACATTCATTTTTGATTTAAAGAAGGCCTTCGATTCTGTTGAGACTGAAGTGGTCATCAAAGCCCTAGCCAGACAGGGTATTCAAACTCAGTACATCAGGATCCTTTGTGAGTTATATTATGAATTTACCACTAGGATCTCACCATACAAGGAAATGATCATTGACATAAAGAGAGATTTTAGCAAGGTGATTTCACTTTTCACATTTCATTGAAACTCTTCAGTGTCACCCTTGATAATGTCATGTGACGACTGGAATGGGAAGGAATGGGAGTGAGTGAAGATAGATCGTCGGCAACTACACCACCTCCTCTTCACTGATGACATCATTCTAATGACACCAAATATTAGTCAAGCGGTACAAATGCTGTGACTGTGAGTGTGGAAAGGTCAAATTGCAGCTGAATCTCACAAAGACAATGTTCATAAGAAATAGACTAGTTCCTGACATTCCATTTGCCCTCAATGAAACAAATATTTCTGAATGCAGCAGTTATGTGTACCTAGGTTGAGAACTCAACATGACAAATGACCTGACACCTGAACTGCACAGGAGGAAGAGAGCAGTGTTGAACTTCTTTAAGAGTTTCGAAGAAGTGGTTAAGAGGATGAAGAACCTCCAACTCTGGGCACATCTTTTCAACTCCACCACTCTTCCTGCACTAACATACCCTTCAGAGACCTGGGCCCTACGAAAACAGGATGAGAATGCTATTCAAGTATCCCAAAGAGCAATCAAAAGAGCTATGCATGGAGTATCATGTTTCATTCGAGTGAGAGAAGGAATCCGGAGTTCCGACCTCTGTGGACGATAAAGAATCAGGGACACTGTCTCATTTGCCAAGGCGTCGAAAATCAGATAGGCTGGACACGTAATGCGATTCAGAGATGACCGCTGGACTAGAGCTGTTGCTGACTGGATTCCACAGGACTTCAAAAGACCTGCTGGTTGCCCAACTACGAGGTGGTCAGACTTTTTTGTCAAGACACTGAATGAATGGTTTGAGTTTCTTTGTATTCCTGGAGCGAGCAGATGCCATTGAGCTACACTAGCACGTGACAGGGACGAATGGAGACATTACTCGTGCCCACTCAAACAAATTGACAAACAACAGGATGACAAGTGATACAAGTTATGTTAGAAACCAAACAAATGTGTGATGATTTTGATAAGTAAGTGAGGTAGATTAGAAGAGGCATTCCGGAAATTCTTCGGTGCTCTCTTCCAGGAGCTTTAGTTTATAGTCTCTGGATCTTGGCCATTGATAAGATTACATGGTGCTGGGAGCAGTTTGTGGGTGTGACTGCCAAACTACTGGAAAACTGGGGAGCTGGGAGGAGGAGGCCCAGTCCTGATCTGATTGGGCTTGGAGATCTTAGTCATAGGTTCCCAAGTACCTGGGTTTTCCTGCTTGTCCCCTTTCCAGAGAAGTTCATCTGGTTTGGAGTGAGGCTCGTCCCCTCTTGGGTGAGGTATTCTGAGTGAATTTTGCTTTTTTACTTCCACTTTCACTACAGAAATATCCAACATTTTTTTCCACCTTGGGATATATTCCCAGAAGTGGTATTGCAGGGTCATATGGAAGCTCAAATTCTAGTTTTTGAAGAACTGTCCATATTGTTTTCCAAAAAGGCTGGACCAGTTGGCATTCCCACCAACACTGGAAGAGCGTCTCTTTTCCCCCACAACCATGCCAGCACTGGTTGCTTTTGTTCTTTTGAATGTGTGCCAGTCTCTGTGGTGTGAGATGATATCTCACTGTTGTTTAGATTTGCATCTCCCTGATGACTAGCGATGTGGAACATTTTTTCATGTGCCTTTTGGCCATTTGTATTTCTTTTTTGAGGAAACCTGTTCATTTCTTCTCCCCATTTTTTGATGAGTGTGGAGGTTATTTTTATGCAATTCTATTAATGTCTTGTATATCCTAGATATTAATCCCTTATTGGATGGGTATTGGGTAAATATTCTTTCCCATTATGAGAGCTCTTTCTGCATTTTGATCACTGTTTCTTTTGAAGTGTAGAAGCTTCTTAGTTTGATGTAGCTCAGTAGAAATGACAACTGTACCTATATGTTCATTGCATCACTGTTCACAATAGCCAAAATCTGGAAACCTAGAACAGATGACTGGTTAAAGAAACTTTGGTACATCTACACAATGGAATACTATGCAGCTGTTAGGAGACATGAAGTCATGAATTTGCTTATAAGTGGATAGACATGGAGACTATCATGCTAAGTGAAATGAGTCCGAAAGAGAGGGACAGACATAGAAGGACAGAACTCATTTGTGGAGTATAGAATAACATAACATGAGACTGACACCCAAGGACAGTAGATACAAGGGACAGAAGGATTTCCCCATAGCTGGAAGACTGCTTCATGAGTGGAGGGGAGAAATCGTATGGAATAGAGAAGGGACCACTAAGAAAATGATGGCTGTAGGAGTCAGTTTGGATGGTAGATGCATGCCGAAAGTAGATAATGGACAAAACATGATGACCTCTCCGTGTCTGTGTTGCAAACCATAATGTCCAAAAGTAGAGAGAGAGTATGGGGAATATTGTCTGCCATGGAGGCAGGGGAGGGTGGGAAAGGGGAAAGAGGGGTATACCGGTGATATTGGTGGTGGGGAATGTGCACTGGTGGAGGGATGGGTGTTTGGTAATTGTGAGATTGTAACCCAAACATGAAAGCTTGTAACTATCTCACAGTGATTAAATAAAATTTTAAAAGAAGAAAGAAAAAAGAAATATCCAGCATTGAGCTATTAATGAGTGACTGCTTTTTTTCTAGGAACATACTAGATTTTCAGAGGGTTGGTTATCTCTTCTGAGAGAAATAGGAGAACTGTGTGATTCCTTGGTTCCTACCACTCTCTCTGGACCAATGGCAGGTAGATCACCCCCTCCCTCTGGGCACATTTTCCCAGCTATAGAGAAAAAGGGGTCTCTGTAATAGAGTAGCTGATTTTCATGAAGGATATAGAGGTTAATGGTTTCAACATTTGCTTGCTGCATGGAAGACCTAAAGAAAAATAAAATTAACATGCACAGTTAGGTACTATGTGGTAAGTTACACGTATGTTTGCTCATTAATCCTCATTGACACCAGATGCATAAATAATTTGATTCGTGTTTAATAGACATCAAATTCAGAAGCGGATCATTCCTTTGTCTTTAGCAAGGGGTGCTCCAAACAGATACTTAGCAAATAAGAAAAAGAAAGCAATATATTTAAAGCAAGACTCCAATGCTAAAGTATGTGTGTGGCATAGTTACCATTTAATTGTGAATATTAAGGAGTCGGGAGGCAGATTCAGTCCTGCCATGTACCACCTGTGCACATTTGGAATTCTGAACATGACTACTGTTTCCTTTATCTGTCGACATTAGTCTCCTAGGGCTGCTATAATAAATTACTCAAATTTATGAGGAATACATTTATTTTGCTGTTCTGGAAGTCATGACTCAGAATCATGGATTTTTTCTTAGGGATAGTCCCTCTGAAGACTCCAGAAGAGTAACATCCTACCTTTTCCAGCCCCAGGTGGAGGTCAGACATCCTTGTCATTCCTTGACTTGTGGCTACATCAATCAATTTCTGTCATTTATCATAGGACTGCCAATTTGGGTCTTCTTGTGGTCTTCTCTCTCTGAGTGCTTATTCCCTGTAAATTAATCACTTTACTGGAGTAGGGTTCTCTATTATCCAGTATGACTTAGCTGTACTAGATGGAAAAGACCCTATTTCCAGCCTCCGTCCATGCACAAGCATGAGAACTAAGTCTTGAACATGTCTTTTTGGTTGGATACAATTTCACCTCCAGTACCATTGATTATACTTCAGTAGAATTAGGTGAATTGTGGCTATTCTAGAACTGATGAGGTCGTGGATATAGGAACCATTTTGTATTTTGCATTCAGCCTCTTTACAGTAAATTTCTATTGCATGTTCTGCTCTGCAGTAGCACAAGGGATACACTATGTATCCCCTGCGAGTTCCCAAAAACCACCAGACAAAATTGCTTGCTACTGGCCACCACTAACAATGCTAACATCCAGCCTCCTTATTGGAGGGCTTCCCAATTTCCAGACTCAGGTGTGTCCAGGTTCCTCTGAACAGAACAGATGACACCCTCGATTAGTTTTTTTGTTGTTGTTCTTCATTTTTATTTTTGTTCTGGGCAACAACTAGCTTTGCACAGTACTTATTCTTATTTCTTCACTTAGGGACCACTCCTGCCAGGATTTGGGGTACAACATGTGGTGCCAGGGATCAAACTTAGGTCAGTTGCATGCAAGGTCAATACACTATCTTCTCTACTGTGTCTTCAGTTCTCTCTTATTTTGGTCATGGAAACACCAGGAGAACATTAAGCAGCTTGGAGAGTTCTATGTAGAAAGTGGTTCAAAGTCCAGGTTAGAGCTAGGATCAATATGTGAAACCTTCCACAAGGAGATGATCTCTTTTCAGGGGCAATTACTAGCACCCCAAAAACTATGACGCCTTAGGCCTATTTTATAATTGCTGGGACCCCTGACATTGCTTGCACTGGTCAACCTGGGTTCTATCTCTGGGAACTCTTTAAGGTATTAAGTCCCACTAGTGATTTTTGAGTGAAGAACTAGAAGAAAGTCCTGAGTATAGCCAGGTGTGGCCCAAACCCTTGCCCATTAAAGAACACACACAGCCAAAAACAATTTCTGGTTTTGAACAGGCACTAATGAACAAGAGAATATGTGTTCTGCAATACACACTCCCTGTGTCCTGAGATTTCCAGAGATTTTTTTCCCTTTTGCAGCTCAGAGGGCTCTTTTTCTGCAGGAAACTTATGTCCAAGAGCAAAGTATTGAGTTCAGAGGAAGACTAAGGAAGAGGATAGATGCAGAGGGCACTGAGGTAGGGTGAGGCCAGCTCCCAAGAGATGAGCATTAAAACTAATTGAAATGACTATTAACCAGAGAAAGTACATGAACTCAACTACAAAAAGCATAGGTGAAAAGCTGGAATGATAGCACAGTGAGTAGGGCATTTGCCTTGCATGCGGCCAACCTAGGTTTGATTCTTAGCATCTCATATGGTCCCCCAAGCACCACCAGGAATGATTACTGGGTGCACAGCCAGGAGTAACTCCTGAACATCGCCGGGTGTGCCCCAAAAAGCAAAAAAAAAGCATAGGTGAGATCTGGTCCCTGGCCATGACGTAGGGCGGCATGGTGAACACTTGATAGAGCCTAAGAAGAGGCCTCTTGTACCTGCCTTTAGGATGCTTGGAGTTTTATTAGAGAAATGAAATAGTGTTTGTGCCAAGTGCCTTATTCTTAGAGTAAAAGGTCCAGATGGGAACATAGTTTCTGCTTCCTGCTAGGCAGTAAACAAATGGGAAGCAGAGATGAAAGACTTTCACAGACTCAGTGGCTAGATGCTTTAGATCACAAACAAGATTTGCTTTCACCCAATAAAGTAGATTTATGTTGCCCCAGTGATGGTGTGGAAAGGGTAGATACCTGGAAGAGGGCACTGAGCAGGACAAATTATAACTGAGGACAGAGAAAGCAGCAGCTGTCATTCTATTGGCCTGGAGAAGATTCTCCATTAACATCACCAACCAAACAGGAGAGTGAGTAAGTGAATATCAATAAGAGATGTATGCTCCACTTAAAATCTATGGCCGTGCCCTAAACTAGTGTTCTTATAAGAGACAGAGAACAGCTTAATGAGTATGGAGACAGAGGTTGAAATGATGCAGCCAGAAGTGAAGGGCACCTGGGGCCACCTAAATTTGGCAGAGGTATTTTAGTCATCTCAGACTGCCATGACAAATTTCACAGACTTGGGGTGTGTTTTTAAGCATCAGCTACATATTTTGTACATTTCTGCAGTTTGGAAGTCCAAGATTAAGATTTTCTCCTGATTTGCATATAATGACTTTATGCTATGTGACAATATAATATTTATTGTCCACAGTAAAGTTCTGTTCATTTCTTATAAGCATACAATTTCAACAGTGTCAATACTATCATCTTGAGGATTATGAGTTTTTTGTTTTGTTTTGTTTTAGGGTCAAACCCAGTGGTGCTTGGGGTTTACTCCTCTCACTGCACTAGGATATAACTCCTGGCCATGCTCTGGGGACTCTATGGGGTGTCTGGGATTAAACCATGTTGGTCGTATACAAGCATCCTACTTGCTGTATTATCTCTCTGGATTGTGGCTTTCATAAATTTTTGGCCCTGGACTATGACTTTCATGTGTGTGGTTTTTATCTTTTAATTTAACTTTTTAGAGTTTTAGACACCATGATTTATAACACTGTTAATTATAGGGTTTCACACATGCAATCTTCCAATTCCACATCCCACACCAAATGTTTCCCTGCCCCCAATCTACCTCCTCTTGACTTCGCTGTGGCAAGGTCAGTTTTGTAAACCAGTTCTAAGACCTTCTTGTGACTGGCCATTTATTTTCTTACTATGATTATTTATATTCTCTATACAATAGAAATCATTATATATCTGTCCTACTGATTTCCTTCACTCAATATACTCTTCAAATCCATCCATGTAGTTGCAAATTGCATGATTTTATATTTTCTTATAACCAAGAAACCCTCTTTTTGTTTGTTTGTTTTGGTGTCTGTATACCATCATTTTTTTATTTAGTCATTTTTTTCTTGGACACTGTGGAGAACACCATTAGTTTTTAATAAGATTCTCCCCTTGAGTTAATCAAAAGATCATGGTTTGTGATACTGTACTTTAGACTGTGGTCACTATTGTTGTGAGGAAACCCACTTGGGTAACTTCCGGGTACTCCATTAGTAGTATTTTGATACAAGTCACAGTACAGGACCATAGCCACCCATGTCACTTCAGTCTTCTTCAGCTCTTTCAAGTTCAATATACTGTATGTCTTCTCCAATCCTGGAAAGGAGAGGGAATGAATGAGAGGAGGTGACAGAGGGTGGTGTTAACTTCAACAAGCAGAGACATGAATTCTAATTAGTCATCTCCTGGGTGAACTTACTCATTTTGTGGAACTATTGCCAAATTCACAAAGTTGTATTTTTTTAAAAAAAAAAAACATAGGAAGAATATTAAAGTTAAGGCTGCCAGGAAATAATTTGTGTAATTTCTAAAACCCTAGTCTTTCCTGACACTTGGAATATGCCTCATTTTCCTACTATATTTATAATCATTTTATTTTATAATCATCATTTCAAGAAAGCAAAAAAAAATGATGTCATTGTCCTAATGGAAATAGAAAAGTGTGGCTGGAGTGATAGCGCAGCCAGGAGGGTGTTTGCCTTCCACGAGGCTGACCCGGGTTCGATTCCTCTGCCCCTCTTGGAGAGCCTGGCAAGCTACCAAGAGTATCTTACCTGCATGGCAGAACCTGGCAAGCTACCCATGGTGTATTTGATAAGCCAAAAACAGTAACAAGTCTCATGATGGAGACATTACTGGTGCCCGCTTGAGCAATAGGATGACAATGACAGTGACAGTGACTTTATCTACGTCCCCTGATATTCTTTTCTCCTGGTGGTTACCCATATGAATATCTTGTCCCTGTCAATGGCAGTCTCCCTGTAAGATCATTTAGAAGGAAAGCTCAGATTGCATCTCTCCTTGCTAAACAGGGAAACCATGGGCAGACAGTGAACTCTCAAAAGCTTTCCTTTCTCATCATGAAAGAAAAGTGACCTTCATGTCAATTTTGTTGGAGCTCTGCAATAAAGTTGGGGAAGTATTGCATGTATTGTGGAGAGCTAAACAAGCAAGTATGACTTGAAGGACAGATTCAGGATGAACTTTATCTTTTTACCTTCCACATATTTAAAAAGTTATTGAGCATACACATCTCATTGTCTGGCTTTGTTGGACACTCTTAGACCTCCAATATTCAAGTCAGAAGCACAGTTTAACTTAAGTAGCTAGAGAACTCAAGATAACGCATGGCATTTTTTTCCCCACGATAATGTAGGTCTGGTTTAGATATAGAGATCACCTCCTCACCTTCATAAGTGAAGTTTGCTGGAACCTAAAAGTACCACTTAGAGGGATAGTCCCCTCTTCTCACCTACCCTGGCTCTGCTCCCCATATAGGCATGTGCTGCTGCATGTAGATATTACACAACTAGGGTTATAGAAGTTTTACTTTTGTATATTTAACTTTCAATTTTTATTTTTATTTAGGGACCATGATTGATACTGCTAAAGAGAAAGCTTTGGCATACAATGTTCAATGCCGTCATACACACCACAGGCATAGCCATGTCCTTTGACCTATGTCTCACGGGCCCCTCTTCCCTCCCATTAACTTTGGCTTGCATTTAATTCAAGAATGGGTAATATTTATCATACCATGGGGTATCACAATCTCACTGAATTGACAGTTTCCGCTAATGACACAGTCCTGCCATGGTCTCTGGTACTAAATTTGATTGATTCCATGTTTCCATGTTTTCCAATCTTCAGCTATTTCCTGGTTTTCCCTGTTTGAGACTGGATTTGGTCCTTGGGTGAAGTGGAGGAGTCCTGGGTGGTAGTTAGAAATGCAGACTCACAGACTATATCTCTATCTACTGAGTCCAAATTTGCATTTTAACCAGATCCCCTGGAGTTCTTTTGTGTATATTAAGGTCTGAGAAGCAGGCAACTAACTAACCCATGTCAACTAGGGCAGAGGCCATGCTCTTCATGTTTTGCATTCCTAAATTGAATTTTTTATTATTATTATTATTCTGCACCTTCCTTGCTGCAATCTGTGTCCTGAAACACATTATAAAGTGCTCGAAAAGCACAGAAGCACAAATCCTGGTGTTTCATCCTCACTGAGCAATTTGCAGGCCCAGAATATACCAGCTGAGAAATGTCTCCTTGCACTCTGAGAGCAATGGAAAGCTGGTGACCCGCTGTGCTTAACTGACCCGGAAATGGCTTTGCACTTCATTTTAATTTGCTATGGGTGGCAACTGTGCTCTTTTTCTGGAGAGACAACAACAACCCCCTGCCCTGGTGAGGGCTGCAGCTGCAATGATTGCAGAGACAGCTAATGGGGGAGGGCTAGAGGGCCGGCACCTTCATCCTGCACAAAGGGAGGAAGCCTGGCCACTGTCTCTGCAGATGCTGTGTCCCCATAAAGCAGAACTGTGGGACTCTAGGGTCTCTTGTGAGCAAGGTACCTTCGGGCTAGGTTCCTAGAAGTGAGGACCCTGCACTGAGACTGTGGAAGAGACTCAAATAAGAATAAATTATTTTATTTTACTGATTCATCATGAGATATAGTTACAAGTCTTCATGTTTGGGTTACAATCACACAATGATCAAACACCCATCCCTCCACCAGTGCACATTCCCCACCACCAATATCCCCAGTATACCCCCCCTTTCCCACCCTCCCACTGCCTTCATGGCAGACAATATTCCCCATACTCTCTCTTTACTTTTAGATATTATGGTTTGCAATACAGACACTGAGATGTCATCATGTTTGGTCCTTTATCTACTTTTGGCACACAGCTCCCATCCCGACCGATTCCTCCAACCATCATTTTCTTAGTGATCCCTTCTCTATTCCTGCTGCCTTCTCCCAGCTGACTAATGAGGCAGGCTTCTAACTATGGAACAATCTCCCTGACTCTTATATTTACTGTCCTTAGGTGTCGGTCTCGTGTTATTTTATATTTCACAAATGAGTGCAGTCCTTCTATATCTGTCCCTCTCTTTCTGACTCATTTCATATAGCATGATACTCTCCATGTCTACCTACTTATAAGAAAATGTCATGACTTCATCTCTCCTGACAGCTGCATAGTATTCCACTGTGTAGATGTACCAAAGTTTCTTTAACCAGTTGTCTGTTCTTGGGCACTTGGGTTGTTTCCAGATTTTTGCTAGTGTGAACAGTGCTGCAATGAATATACATGTGCAGATATCGTTTCTACTGTGCTTTTTTGCACCTTTGAGATATATTCCCAGAAGTAGTATTGCAGGGTATATGGAAGCTCAATTTCTAGTTTTTGAAGGACTGTCCATATTGTTTTCCAGAAAGGCTGGACCAGTCTGCATTCCCACCAACAGTGAAAGAGCATCATTTTCTCCACATCCACGCCAGCATTGGTTTTGTTCTTTTGAGTGTGTGTCATTGTTGTTTTTTTTTTTTTGTATCTCCCTGATGACTAGTGATGTGGAACATTTATTTTTTAATTTTTAAATTTAATTTAATTTTATTTTATTTTTAATTTTGTATTAGGTGGTGAAGAGTGGGCACTGGTGGAGGGATGTGGAGCATATTTTCATGTGCCTTTTGGCCAGTTGTATTTCTTTTTTGAGTAAGATTTAGTTCATTTTTTCTCATCCCAAATAAGAATATTTTTAACTTATGTGAATTAATTCTCTTCTACAATACAATCAAACCAAGATCAAGTAGTGAAGGGTTTAAAGGACAACTCCAGGTGCCTTTGAACTGCACATCTCTTCCTGAGGCTTGTCTCTCTTGTCTCCATGGTCTGTCTGTCTCTATGGTTTCCTCACACTAAAGTACCTGTTCTCATTCAGATTCCTGGGAGTCCCTGCCCTATGGAGTCTAGCTTATTTCCCAGTCCAAGCAGCCTCTTCAAAGGGCCTCAGGGTTTGAGGTTGGAAGCAGCTGTCTTTCAGGAGATAGAGCCATAGGCACCATGACCCTGGTCTGAATGTGCTTCTCTAGCTGGGCTGTGCATTCCTCTGTCTGAGTTGCCATATGCAGAAACCCTGACCCATTTTCAAGGCTGTTCAGGGCAGCACCAATAACAAAAGCCCAGGAAGCAATGAAGCACCTCTGTCTTTGATGTGGATGTCATTATGGAAATATTAAACACTGCCAAAGCTTAGCAAGTACTTCCTCCCTGTAGTGCTGTGTTAGCCACTAAATTGTGTATTTACTCATTTAATCCTAGAGAAGTGCTATCACTGCCCTTTAAACCCCACAGATAAACACGCCACACAATGCAGAAACACAAAAGAGTTGCACATACCTCTTATGGTGGCAGAGGCAGGAGGAAGTATTTTGAGCCCCTGAGTGGCCTCTATCTAGATCATGATCATAATCCAATAGATAAATAATTGAGGCAATAAATTTCTTTTTACCTGCATATCTTGGAGAAGTCTATGGTGAACAGTGGCAATTTGATCTTCAGTTGCTAGACTGTTTTGTTTGTAAACTACACTCAGCACTGCTCAGATATTACTCCTGACAGAGTGCTCAGGGATCACTTCTAGCAGTGCTTATAGGACCATATGGAGTATGTGGGAGGCAATACAGGTCAGTTACATGCAAGACAAATACTTGCTCTACTGTGTCTCAGGCCCCAAGACTAGTATTTTTGAGCCTTCTCCCACCGTGAAAGCATACTCATGTCTTGGAGAAGAGACTTTGAAGAAGAAGCATCTCTTCTTAGAAGAGATGGATCCCACTTTCAAACTGCAGCAATGAAAAGGTTCCAAGCACCCAGAAGGTTCCATTACTCCCAAAACTCTAAGATAGACTTTATGCATATATCCTGTCTATTGTATAGGTAATAAAACATTATGAACTAGGAAACACTATGAACTAGGAAAGGAGAGTTTTCTGCTTGTCCCGAGAGTGAGCTGACCATTGAGGCCTGCTAACTTCTTCCTCCATATTATTCATAACCATGAGTTTACCTACCTATTGGACAAAAGATAGAGGCCCTGGGGCAGAGAAGACCTCTAAAGGACAGCAGTTCCAACAAGATTAAAAGTCAGGGTACCCATCTGACCTTGACCTAGAGCTGTCAGTTAGGATCAGAGATCAGGGCAGGTGTATGACTTTGACCCATGGCTGTCAGTGAGAATGAGCAGTCAGACCAAATATCTGACCTTTACTTGGAGCTGCTAGGTGGAGACCTTGCTAGACAAAACCCTTTGAGGTGTGTAAGTACACAGTGGATCTGCTCCTGCAGTTAGAACTTAATTGAGATGCTGATACACATCATATCCAGAAATGCTCTAGTTCTCTGAAACTTTAGGCTAGTATTATGGAAATTTTGGAGTGGCTGGTGCATTTGTTGTATTTGTTGTATTTAAATACTGTTGTATTTGTCCTGGAGGCCCACGACACTCCCTGGGATAGACAAATATATGGAGAAAGGTTTGGCTCTATTATCCAATAGAGTTCCATGTTCTTTCTAAGGGACAGAGATCCTTTGGAAGGATTGGGAGACCCATCATACCACCCTCCCATGTTGCAGGGGTGCTGCAGGGAAGGTGGCATTGGGCTTGGGTTGTGTGGTTCTGGAGGAGGATCCAGGGAGATCTCTAGACTTGTTGGCTGGGGAGACTCCTCACTCTGTGCCTGTGGTCACATGCTCTTCACTCAGTAGGGGAAAGAGTGCTTCCCACCACACTGTAGATAGAGTGTAGTATTCAGTTGATAGAGCTCTCCTCCCTTAGTAGATATGCCCTAGAGCTGGGGAGCTGGCAGGAGGGAAGGCTTGACCCTAGAGGAGCACGGAGTGATGGAAGAAACCAATGAGCATTCAATCTGCAGAGTTGGGGGGTGGATAAAAGAAGTGAAATTGAAATACAGTTACCAAAGTCAAAGCAAGGTTTCTTACTAATCAAGAAAACCTCCTGCTGGACATCAACAGGAAAAAAATGTATGATAGTTTCATTTCCAAGTAAGCTCAAAGCCAAGAAGGTGCTCTGGAATTTGTGCTAGAGGAAAACATGCCATGAGGTCTGATTGTATCATTGGTTAAGAGATACTGGGATACTGTCAAACAACCACATGGAATGAGTAGGAAGATTGGGATGAAGGAAGGATGCCCTCCAGGCTACAGGTCAAGGATACTGGGGAAGAAAATGAGCCTGCACTGGTAGAAGTAGCTGGGCATTAAGATGAATATGGGTGTTTGTAGGGAGATGTGGTTCATTGTATGATATATTGGGTCATGCCTAGGAGTATGACTCCTCAATGGGTTAAAAGTCAGTTTACACAAAAGGTGGTGTGCCCTGGGTTGTATGTTCAGAAAGCGTGATGGAGGTAGATATGTACAGAGAAAGACTATTAGTTTGCTAAACAGGGGCATGCATGAAGTAATGTGGCTGTCAATTGGGCGGGGCTGGTCAAAACTATGATATTGTGTCTGGGCAGTGTGATGGAGGTGGGTGTGGCCAAGGCTGCATATCTGGGCTGTGTAATAGTGGTAGATGTGGTCAGGGATGTGCTATGGGAAGTGTGGTGAAGATGGACAGGTATACAGTTAGTTCTGAGATGTGATGGAGCTAGGTGTGCCCAGGGCGAGTAGGTCTGGTAGTGTAATGGGAATGGGCCTGCACAGGTTTAGTCTGATGTGGTACCTGGAATAATACTGGAGCAAGTACCACCTCCCCCCTTGCCACAGTGGTCTTTGTTGATGTTCCTAGTGATGGGATGGATTTTAGAATGATCATCAGAAGTAGAAAGCAAATAAGCAGAGAAACTAGAGGACAGGAGGCTGCTAGAGGCTCTCCAGTGAGGACATCTAATGGGATGATGACACTATGTCTTAAAACTAGCAAAAACTGCTTTAACTGCAGCCACAGAGATACCCATGCAACAGAGCACCAGAAGCCCTTCTGCCTCCCACATGACTAATATATCTGGAATACACTAAACATTATCTATAAGTACAACATGAGAGATCAGTAATTTCACAAGAGCTATCATTTTTAGCTACATGATATTGCTCCCTCAATTTCTATGCTTGACCTGTGTGATTCCAATTTGATCCCCATAAGAACCCTTTAGGGAGCTATCAGTATTCCCATTTCAGAGCTGAGGGTGCTGTGCTGACTTCCAAAGAGTGTGACTTTGCCAGGGTCACTCAGCTACCCAGAAGCAAGAGTGAAATTTAAACACATCCTTACCTATCTTCAGAACCTCTTAGTACTATAGTATTGTGTTTTGTGAAAAGCAACTTAAAGGATGTTTTTGTTTTGTTTTGTATTTTTTGTATTTTTAATTTTGTATTTTTGCAATTTTTTGCTTTCTTTTTTATTGAATACAGTGAGATAGAAGATTACAAAGCTGTTCATGATTGTGTTTTAGTCATATATGTTTTATTCCGACACCCTGTTTACTTTTCCAGCACCAGTGTTCACTGTTTCCCTTTCATCTCCTCAAGCCACCCTCCATCCCTGCCTGCCTCTATGGCAGGCACCTCTCTTCTCTCTCATTCTCTCTATTATTTTAGGCATTATGGCTTGAAATACAGGTGCTGAAAGGTTATTATGTATATTCCTTTACCTACTTTTAGCTCTCAGTTCTTGTCCAGATGCAGCGCTATCATTTCCAACTATTATTGTCATGATGGACCTTCCTCTATCTTAACTACCTGCCACCCTTCACATCCTTGTGGTAATTCCCAACCATTGACCAGTCTTCTTCTTCTTGGCCCTTTTTTCCTGGCCTTGGATATTTGTTTCATGCTGTTATATATATAATATATATATATATACATGTATATCACTGTATCACTGTGGGCACCAGTAACGTCTCCATTGTGAGACTTGTTGTTACTGTTTTTGGCATATTCAATATGCCATGGGTAGCTTGCCAGGCTCTACCATGCGGGCAGGATACTCTTGGTAGCTTGTCGGGCTCTCTAAGAGGGATGGAGGAATTGAACTCTGGCCATCCACGTGGAAGGCAAATGCCCTACTTACCAATAGCTGTGCTATTGCTCCAGCCCATATATATACACATATGTGTGTATATATATGTATATATATTGTGTATATATATGTATATATATACATACATTTAAAGGACCTTTATGTATAACACTATCAGCCCTTCAGTGAGTTTGACTCATTGATTTCTTACACAGGTACATGGTGTACAGATATTTCGCTCAGAGCAGAACCTGGAATAATCGTCTCTATACACGGTGCATGTTTGCTCTTCTATAGTCTTTGCAGCAGAGAACATTGGTGCTTTACCATAGAAATTTTCACTTTCTCCCTAGTGAAAAAAACTCCAATGTCTCAGTAATCTCATTTCCCCTCAGTGAAAAGCCTCTTTCCTCAGTATCTATGAAGTGAGGCCTGTCCAGGTGATGAGATTTTTGGCTGCTGCTATTAACAGAAGAGAAAGACCCTGATCCCAGGGGAAAAAAACCCACTTCTCCTTCCTGCTTCTTCTTGTCTTCCTGAACATGAGTGGAGTTGACAAAATGTGAATTAAAGCTTTTGTCCTTTGGGGTCCCACATCACTTGCCCTGGCAAGCAGAGAGAGAAGAGGCTGCATTCCCACTCTTCAGGGTAACCACCAAGGCCTGGACCCCCCTCCCCTCACTTCTTCCACGGGGAGGTGAACTTGTGCCTCATTCAGTCATTAGAATGCTGACTTTTCTATCAAATGGCACAGAACCGGTTACAACATGTTCCCCTTATGACAGGAAGATGAAGAATGATGTCTCAGATGAACAACTCACACATTCTCCTAGCCCCTGAGTGTGAGCTCGGTGGGCCATGAGGGGCAGAGAGAATTCACTGATCACCCAATCCTACCTCTACCCAAAGAAAACCTCTTTCCCTCAGGACTTTGAGAAGGGTCATGATGGTGACAGTTTGAAAGCTTGCCAGTTGGGCTCTCCCTCTGCTGCTGCGCTTCTCTCCCTCTCTGTGGACTTGACAACTATTAGAAAATTTGAGGAGACTGTTCCAAACATTAATTACAGTCTCTCTCTCTCATCCCAGCTTCTGTGATCATCGCTTATTCTCCACCCCTTTCCCAACTTCCCTATTTTCTCACAGATGCCACCCACTTGCCTCATTCATGTAGAATGATCTCAATGTATTCTTCCCTGGCACCACCACCCCTGTGAGGAAGGACTGGCATCTCATCATGTCCTTCTCCCGAGCACCTTCTCAGAACACCTCTGGCTCAGGGGTCTGTGGTAACAGTAGATATAGATGAAAGACATTTATCTCGCCACTTCTTTGGGACAGACCCACCCCTCAGATAGGAGTTCCAGAGGAGTTCTCTGGGACACTTCTCAGGAGACAAGTGCTTCCAATCAGCCACCTACTCCACTTTTCTGTCACCGTTTTCTCCCCAAGTGTCAGTAGGTTGAGAACATGTGTAAACCAGCCTCTCCTGAGCAAGACAATGTCATTTGAGCAGTCTGATGTCTTCCTGCATTGGCTTTCCAGGCCAGCAGAGCTTGGACAAACAGGAAGGCTTGGGAACTGATTATAATGACATTCTCTTTTTGAATCATACTGATCATAGGGAAATGGATTCTTTAAGTTTCATTGGGTTAAATCTCTTTGACTATAGATTGTTGGCAGTAACACATGTTCTAAGAATTTGTCCAAACTGGAGCGAGGTGATGGTAGTAAGTGCCCACGTAGTTCTGTTCCTGGAGTGATCTGCAAGGGGTTTGATTTCTCACTTCCTCGAGGCCCTGGCGTTGCTTCCTCCTCCCTTTTCTCTTTCTCTGTGCCCTTGCTTCTCCTCCACTTCTCTGAATGTGAATGTACTGGGAGTTCTCACTAAGAAGTCATCAGAAATTCACTGGGAACTCTGGTAGGTAAATGGACCAACACTCTTCTTTTTATTATTTATTTATTTATTTAATTGAATCACCATGTGAAAAGTTACAAAGCTTTCAGGCTTAGGTCTCAGTAACACAATGCTCGAACACTCATCCCTTCACCAGTGCACATATTCCACCACCAAGACCCACAGTAAACCTTCCCTCCATCTCCCCACCCCCCAGCCCCCCACCCTGCCTGTGTAGCTGATAAATTTCATTTTACTTTGATTACATTCAATATTTCAACAAAAAACTCACTATTATTGTTTGGAGTTTCCCCCGTCAAAGTCGGACCTGCTGGAAAAGAAGCATTTGACCATTTTTTTTCCATTGCTGAGAATGAAGAGATATGAGGTTGTGTGGCCACACTAGCTGCCGCAAGATTTTGGAATTCTGTTTTTTAGTAACTAAGTCCAGAGAAAATTCTGCCAGAAGTTGCATCATTGCAAGCTCGTACCTCTCTGCTACTTTATATTCCAAATATGAGTGCAATCTTTCTATGTCTGTCTCTTTCTTTCTGACTCATTTCACTTAACATGATACTTTCCATGTTGATCCCTTATATGCAAATTTCATGACTTCATTTTTTCTAACAGCCACATAGTATTCCATTGTGTAGATGTACCAAAGTTTCTTTAACCAGTCATCTGTTTTGGGCACTCCGTTTTTTTCCAGATTGTGGCTACTGTAAACAGTGCTGCAATGAACATAGAAATGCGGATGTCATTTCTACTATACCTTTTTGCCTCTCTGGGATATATTCCCAGGAGTGGTATTGCCCTTTTGGAAAACAATAGGGATGATTCTCAAAAAATTAGAAATTGAGCTCCCATTTGACACTCTTCTTGATGGTTTTACAAAGGAGCTTGTAAATCTAACCAGATCTGATGAGAGAGAGAAAGAAAATAAATAGGTCTGAAGGTATCAGAACAAAGTCTGCGTATAGGTACGAAACTTCATATGCTTTGCCCTCTCACTCCAGCTTCCAGTGGGCTCTGGAACCTGTTTCCTAACAAGTTTCCTGGGCTATCATAACTGGACCACGAGTGCAGAGAGCATGGCTCCAACTACCTGCACTTATGACAGTTTCCTAGGGAGATATGGGTCTTATTCATGTGTGAACCCCCCCACCCCGGAAGGTCTGGCACCTTTACTGTACAGCCTAGCAAGCAAACAGAGGGTTTTTTTTCTTTGAGTAGGGTCTGGGCTACGTCTGTAAGCTGTTGTTAGTGGCTGGAGATGAAGTTTTGTAGATTTGACAAATTTTCACCATTCACTTAGGACACATAGTTTATGTGCTTGACAGAAGTTGCCCAAGTCCCTGCTGAGGGGGACCCTATAGAACATTTCTTGGAGGACGACATATAAACCTGAAATGGCCCAGCAGGCAGACCTGCTGTTCCCAGTCCTGATCTGACACAGTTGAAATTATTCTCATCATGTGCTTCCTCTGGAAAAAAAGAGGACCATAAATCATGTGCATGTCAGTCTTTTTCAGGGTCATTTGGGCCCTGAGGTAACTGGGCTCTCTGTGTGAATTCACAGACACCATGAGTGACCTGCTTACCTGCAGCCTTCTTTCCTGTAATCTCTCTTCTCCAGAATTTTCAGGCTGTGAACAAGAGACACAAATTCTGTTCAGGAAGAGTGTGTGTACAAAAATACACATTGTGAGACATCACGATTATAAGCTAAATCATACAATGAACACCCAGGCTTGTAAGACTCAACACTCTCTAGCCTTGTCTGTGAGGCTTTGAATTAAAGCAAAGAATTAAGTAAAATTGGAGGTATGGCATCATGGCTTGTATATGGTTAACACACAGAATCCTAGAATAGCTGCTTTACCATAATGAAGCTGAGCTATAAGAGTTGGAACAATTACTGCTTAAGATTTTGGTACCAGGAAGATTGTATGAAGTGAGATGGAAGATCACTAACACCCAGCTAGGCTTGGGGGCTTGGGGTCAGGGTGTGTGTGTGTGTGTGTGTGTGTGTGTGTGTGTGTGTGTGTGTGTGTGTGTGGCAGTATGGCTACTGGATACTTGCTCTGTGAGTCCTTACCTGACTCAGTTTAGAGAACAGTTATGGGATTTCCTAGTATTTCTTCAGATGAAGTCATGCCAAGGCAAATGTGAAATTCATGTTATGCTCAAATTGTTCTCTAATTTATCAATCATGTTGGAACGAATTTGCATTTTTGAAACAAGGACTATGGTAAAATAGGTTGTGTGTGTGTCCTAGCTATCTGGGGACAGCCCCAAATAATGAGTCTGATCATTTTTTACTAATTCCCTTGCTTTACTCTCAAAATACTCTCCTTCCAACCCAGGGATTCTTAGGCCACTCTGTTTTGGGGGGTGAGGTACTGAGGACATAATATACTGCTTGAAAAGTACTTACTTAAATAAAAATACTTACCTAAAAAAAAACTTTCCTGGAACTAGGGCTGCAAGGGTAGAAATTCTTCTCACAACATGTATTAAGGAGAGAAGATATTGTTATTATCCTTCCTCTGTCATAATTCTTAATCTATTAATTCCTCTCTTCTTAACTCCCAGTTCTCTCTCCTCCAGCCCAAAGTCAGATACACCTGCTTTCAGACAGTCATTGTTTTAGCATAGTCATTATTGAAAATTATTATCTTGTATAGTATTACTTCCAGCTGGAGCGATAGAGCAGGAGGTAGGGCGTTCGCCTTTCACGCAGCCGACCCATGTTCGATTTCTCCACCCCTCTCGGAGAGCCAGGTAAGCTACCGACAGTATGGGGCCCGCATGGCAGAGCCTGGCAAGCTTTCCGTGGAGTATTGGATATGCCAAAACCAGTAACAACAAGTCTCACAATGAGAGATGGTACTGGTGCCCGCTGGAGCAAATCGATGAGCAATGGGATGACAGTGACAGTGACTAGTATTACTTCTGGAAAATAAGTTTATTTCTCTCTGAGACAGCTAAGTGTTCTTCAAGTCTGATAGTATCTATTTCAAAATCTAAAAATCTCATAATATTCTCCTAACAATGTATGCCTTTTGAGTTGTTTAAGTTTTGTATGCAGAAGGTCACTGGAATGCTTGACAAAATAGAGACAAATGGACACATTCATGGGGATTCAAGCGATATAGAGAATTTAGAGAATTTTTCTTTTAATAAAAACAAAACTTCTGGGTACTGATAGTATAGGGACTAAAGCACTTTCCTTGCATGCAGCTGATGTAGTTAAAATCCTGAAGCTGCATATGATCCTCTAAGCATTAACAAGAGTGATCCCTGAACACTGTTGATTATGGCCCAACTCTTCCCCCCATAAAACACCCACATGGTGCTATTTTAAGGTGGGTGTTCCATGGTCCAAGCAAAGGGAAATACTGCTTTATGCACTCTCTTAGTCCTCTCAAAGAGTGCCTGACTAAGAATGTTTAGTTAAGTTCTGAAAGTATCGGTTACTCCTTCAAACCTTGCGAATATTTAGAAATTCAATGAGGGTATTTATTTTAGGGGAGATAGCAGAAAGAAAACTTATGCTTATTAACATTAAACACAAGCAAGCAAACAAGCAAAACTGCTCTCAATTCTTTGAGCCTTGGCTATCTCATCCGTAAAAGTGGCCTATAAAATTCATGACTCTTAGGATTATTGTAAAAACTAAAGGAAACTCTAGCAGCTATCCAATCTGGCAAAGCACTTATTTAGTGTATAGCTAATGTAACCTATTAGTGGTTCAGCTATCCTTGTAGGTTTAAAGACCAAAGTAGTCACTGGTCTACCTGCTCCTACCTGCTCCTACCTACCCTATGGACCCTGAGCATAGAGATGCATGATGGGAATGGGGTCCATGTTGGTGCTGATCAGAGAATCATTTGGAGCCAGGTGGAAGAACAGACTGACTAGAGACCCCCATATACATTTCTGACCTGATCTGCAGGTGCTTGAGATATACTCTTCAGATATAAATACTTCACTATATTTTTGTCAGTGGTGCAAACAGCGACACAAATTGACTCTGAGAAAGTGGGACAGAGAGTCAAAGGCGACTTCTGCAAATGCATCAGAGGGAAATGCACTTCTGTTGAAAGAAAAAATATATCCAATAAGTTAGGGAAGACAGAGCCGAAACCTATAGCCTTGGTAAACCTAAGGTTTATTTTATTTTATTTTTTTTATGATCAGGAATTGCTGGGGGAAGAAACACTTGATCATTTTTATATTTGGAAAAAAAGCAGATGAGCAAGGAGCGTAATGAATTATGACTCCATGGAATCAACCTCAGTGAGATGGAATGGCACAGGTGGAAAACCAGTCTAGTGGAGTAGGCAAGGCAGAAATCTTCAGCCACAAGTTCTGCACATCTTTGCTTGCTGATCAGAGGATTTCAGTGACTTTGTCTTTAAGACAAATATAGCAAAAAAAAAAAATTACTATACCCCTCTCCCACCACCCCCCATATGCACACACACATACACACAAAATCTGCTGCTGCTTATTGGGCTAGAAACATTCTCAATTATTTATTTCTATCTTTGCTCTATCTTGGTCAGGCTGTCCTATGGCCAGTCATGTTCTTCTCTCCACTGCCTGGAGGTAAGAAAACACTGTTCCAAGTTGTGAGTAACTGGGAAAACAGGATGTGTTATTCCTGGATTAAAGACTTTTTTCCTAAGAGTGGTGGTGAGGCAAATTTGATTGGTTCTACAATACAAGAGGGCAGCTTTGTGGCAAAATAATATGTATCATGCGGAGAGTGATCCAGGGACAAAATCATATGAGAGATAGATGTTCAAGAACAAGAAATGGGTCAACAAGTACAAAATACTGTAGGATTTTATCATTCCTGGGCATTATTTTTCTAGATATGCTTTCTGCAATGCATACCTCATAGGACCATGGAATTTTAAAAGCAACTATAATCACATTCAGAGTGCTTCCACTCACAATACAGATTAGCCTGCCCAAGGAATTTGGTGCCCCAGGACACTCCTGTTTGTGCTGCTGATCAGCCCTGAGAGTTCTGTTTTACGTCATTCGCATTACAAGTCAGGAATATGGAGAAAGGCTATCACCCAGACAAGGTAAATCAGTAGGAGCTTTGGAAATGTGCAGATATAATATGTCCGAGGGGAGCTGAAACAAGCCATTAATTTTCAGAATTGCTGGCAACTGTTTCTGAACATCCACAAAGGGAGGCAGAGAAATTGTAACTTGCACAAGAACAAGAGAATTTAAGTCTTTCTCTTTCTGAGTATGACATTCATTGCTCTTCTTTTGCCCTATCTGTGCTCTGATTCTGAGGATTCTTTCCATACTTAGAATCTAGCCAAGTATTTTTACATATCAGGACTCTTCATATCAAAGAAATAATTCAAGCTTACTGATTTTGCTGATATAGATATTACTTATTACTCACAATCTAGTCTGTTCAGCAGAAAATCTGATTAATATTAGTTTTATTTTGACTTTTCTTGTTAATGTATGCATGCAATTGACTAATGTGAATTTATTTTTTGTTTTTCATATTAGGGACTGAACCAAGATCTTACACATACCAGACATGTGCTTGACCCTTGAACAATATTCCCAGGTCTGGAAACGTTCTTGTTTGTTTTTGTTTACTTGTTTGTTTCTTTGTGGGCACCTGCCCACCAATGCTCAACAGTTACTGAGTATTTATGGCTGTGTACTGAGGAATTATACCTGGCAGAGCTTGGGGGACCATCTGGGGTGCCAGGGATCAAACCTGGGTTGGCAACATATAAGGCCTATTGGGTGTTCTATTCTGGCAATATTTCCTTCCAGGAAATATTTTTAATTTCCAAACAAGGACAATGACTATTTTCTACTCTTCCTACCGTTAGACATATATGATCCATTCACTATAATGAGCACTCTGGTCATGCATATTTTTATTTTGTTATTTATGGCCCAATTTGTGAACAAAGTTTCTGTGCCCCAATGACGTTCAGAGATCAGTTTAACATATTCCACAATGGCAGTGAGTATGGCAACCAAGATCCTGTAAGCTATCAATATCTTGAGAAAAAGGGGGGTCACCATTCAAGGGAATTTTAGTTTTAATGGAGATCATGCCTGAGTATGATAAACTACATCAGATAAGGGCTTACTAAGGCAGATTGCACAGACAAGCGAGAAGCTTACACAAGTCCGTTTCTAGATCATTTCCCAACACACATTATACTTCTTGGCGGTCTCTGCCCTGAGGTTACTCAAAGAATCATTCTAAGAGTGCATTTTGGGAGGAGGGAAATTCATGCCCCTAAGCATTGTGATCTGATCCCAGTATCTTTTTTTTTCTTCTTGATAAATTGCTTATCTCCATATAACTGGCCCTTCTGACATTCAGATCAGCAATTTCCGTATACTATTTGATTCCCAAGAGATCACAGAAGAATATGGTCAAGGGAAAGATTCATTTCAGGGAAGATAGTAAGAATTTATTTTATTAGCATAGAAAAAAAGAAAAGAAAAAAACTAGAGCCCAGACTTCTTGGGTTGCTGGTCCACCATTGAGTTTTTTCCAGGCCTGGAACAGCAGTCTGAATGCCCTTATCTAACACAAACCTTGTGGGTAGAGATCCTGCATGACACACCCACCATCAGCAGCTACTCCTGAGTGTGTGCTGACCTTTCAGAGCACCTGCCAAGGAAGCGGCATATACTGAATAAGTTACAGGCTCTGCACTCACACGTATATTCCTGAGTTGCAGACTCTCATGCCGTAGGATGGTGAACAGTGACAGGACCTTTGACACCTGCTCTCACCTCCTGCTCTTTTTCTTCCTCCTGGGGAAGCCCTGTCCCTCTGTCTCAGTAGAGGTCACTCTGAATATGTGTGTGTGTGTGTGTGTGTGTGTGTGTGTGTGTGTGAGAGAGAGAGAGAGAGAGAGAGAGAGAGAGAGAGAGATTGAGATAGAGATTGTATGCACCTAGTAACAGATAAAACATTAATGAATCCTGAATTTCCAGAAATCTTCTGTTTGGAACTCAATATATCCTGACTGCGAACACCACTTCAAACCTACAATCAATTCATTACAGGTCTTTGAAACAAGAAATGTAATATTATGTGATATTAAATGTTGTGATATGTCATGGTTTCTTTTCTTTAAAAAAGTTTAAACAAATTCTATACATTTTAATAAAGTTTAAATATAAAGAGTTGATACTTCATTTTCACCTTATTGAAACATAAATCTACCCAAGGCACAGTAGAAAATACAACATAGAATTTAAAGATGTATCTACAACAAAATTAAACTGTAGAACTCTCTTTCTGACACCTAACACACACTACTTTGTAAAATTTCAACATTTTTAACTTTAAATTTTTTCCAAAGGGATTTCCAAATTCTATGATAAAAGGGAATGCAAATATTTGGATAAGTTTTCTTAAATGTCTGCGGTGCTGCTCTTCACAAGAAACATATACTCAAATGACTGAATGTAAAATATAATGGATTTTCCATAACACAAATGACAATGGCACAGCACTGCATTTCTATCAAAATGTGTAATTTTTTAAAAAAATTCATTAATCCAAGTGTTGGAGATGACCCGGTACTCTCTCCAGCAGGAACATGGACTGTGTAATCACTTTTGGAAATAATTGGTATTTTCTTTAGGCTAAATGCACACCTACTATATCACCTACCATGTCACCTACATTGTCTTGCCATCTGTTTTCCAAGGACAATGCAGTATATGTATATGCCAAAACCTATGCATGAATGTTTATAGCAACTTTATCTATAATTACTTTAACTTGATTACAATCCAAATATCAAACAATAAAGGGACAATCAAAAGTAATCTCTCTGTAGATGGGAGTACTATTGGGTTAGGGTAAGGCATTGGTTATTCATAGACACACAGCAAGATTTTGTCTCTAAGCAATTATGCTGTATTCAAAAAGCCAGGCAATATATTTTCCATTTGTATTAAGCTTAATGGATGAAAATTCAACTAAATGAACGAGTGTTTGGTTGGAATGGAGAGGGTGATGAGAGAGTAGGGGCAGAGGTGGGGTGAAGGACGTGGTCACAATGCTGATTGTAACAATGACTTTACAAGTGTACACACGTTAAAATTGCTCAAATGTACACTTTAGGTATGTGAGTTGAATTCTATGTCAATTATCCCTTAATAAAGCCATTTAAAATTTCCTAAAAAGGGAGATTTCCTGTTGTCACAAACAGCACTAATGTGTGGTTCAAGTCCATTAGCAGGATGACACCTCATAATGAAAGGTTTTTGGTTTTTAGTTATAATATTCTACATTTCAAGGAGGGAAAGGACACAGCATTTTTACATATTCCTGGTATGAGTGCTAAATGGACCACATTCTCGGGAGGGCAATTTGGCAAAGTCATCCAAACCTTACAAATGGTCACAGTCTTATTGTAGCTAACACCTGCTAGGATTGCAGCCTCTTGAGATAACAGAGGTGCACACACATATGCATTTTCAAAATGATCTGAAAGATAGTTCAAAGCAGTGAAAGTAGAAAGCTACCTAGTGCTCCACACTGAGGGGTGAGTTTAATAAATGAGCTTGTTGTTTATTCTCTTCTTAATCTCTCTGTCTCTCACACACACAACTTTTGAAAGACATGACACCAAGATTTCTTAAAAAATAAAAATCATATTTTTAATTATATTTACAATGTATTTTGAGACTACTTGCATCAGTAACCAAAAAAAAATTCTTTTTCTCACGATTTCATTGTATATATAGACAAGTAATTTTCTCATTGTTTTAACTACTTTAAATAGTGCATAAATAAGAATACATATAGACTTTATTATATGCATACTCAAATGCAAATATTGTCCATGCAGCAAGAATATAGCCATCTATAGAAGGAAGTCTAAGCAGAGTTTATGAGTTAAAGTGTATATTTCTTTATATAACATAAATATTTGGTCTCCGAAATTTTTCTGCCAGTACACTTACACTCCACTATCCTGAATTCATATATTCCATCCAATAGCATATATTATCAACAGATATTGTCAATAGCTACCAGTACTAATGTCTATAATCTGATAGGTTAAAATGGATTTAGTCATTGGTATAGACATCATTTCATTAAGTTTTAGTTTGGTGAATGCATGAAAGACTTGTCCTAACTGTCCCGTGGTCTGCCTGACTGATGGATTTTGTTTTGTTTGTTTCATTTTGCCTGGGTGTCTTTCCTAAACAAAAAGGATACCTCAGATGGTCCTTGTAATCCTGGTGATGCTACGGATCTATACTTATCCCTTCAGCACCAGGAGTTGGTTAAGGACTCAGAAAAGCTATCATCAGAGGTAGACCCATAAAGTAAGGAGTTTGGGGCTGGAGCAATAGCACAGGCTGGCAGGGCGTTTGCCTTGCACGCGGCTGACCCAGGTTTGATTCCCAGAATCCCATATGGTCCCCCAAGCACTGCCAAGGGTAATCCCTGAGTGCAGAGTCAGGAGTACTACTGTGCATAGGCGGGTGTGACCCCAATAAACAACAAAAGAGTTCATATAGTCCTTGTAATCATCAACTAAAGATTAAATCCTTAAATAAACAAACAAAAAAGTTTTTATTTTATTTAAGATTAAACCCTTAAATAAACAAACAAAAAAAAAGAGTTCATATAGTCCTTGTAATCATCAACTAAAGATTAAATCCTTCATATCTCTCAAACTCTTGTGTGAAGGGTGACTTCTCTTACCCTGTGATAACTTATAGAAAATTTCAAAAAAAAATTTGTTGAACAATTTTTTTTCCTGCCAGATGGATTAACTACGGTTGTAATGGATGAAAGTGATTCCTAATCAGAAAAAAGCACCAGAGATGAGTAGAGCTGGGGAGTGGCGACCAAGCTGTTGATGTTAGAATTCCTGGATCCAGCCATGCCTGAAATCAGACCATTCCACATCACCTAAGTCAAATGAGTTCTTCCTTTTTGAGTGAGTAGAACTTGGGCCTTTAGACTTTTATCAAATATCCTCTTAGCATTTTAAAAAGTGTTCCTGTGTTTTCTTCCTGACTACTTGTAAGAAATGGCCCCTTATTTCCAATTTCCTTAACAAAACAAAATCAACCTTAGTTCTACAAAAAAAATAAGGCTTTTCTGGGTCTTGCAAAACCAATCCTCTTAATTTTTATCAGAAATCTACTTTTATTAGAAGCAAATTAGAGGAAAATAAGTCAAAATAAAAGAATATTATATTATTTATTAGCTTGAAGGCCTAAGTAGCTAAAAGAGTGAGAACAAATTTAAACATATTCCAAAAACTTTTACTTGGTTTTTTGAATCTGAGTGAAGAATGAAACTCTTCCAGCAGCAAAGACATGCTTATGTGTATGAGCAACCTTGAAGTATCTGACCTTCATTCCTATCCAGGTCAAACCTGGGACCAGTTGGTGGCCGCGCCAGCCAAAAAAGAGCATATGCAATATGAATTAGGTGGTTAGTCAGCTTCGAAGACATTCAGGACTCTCCCAGGCTAGATCTGCAGCCAGACGAGATAGCCAAGTGTTCCTGAGACAGGAATGGGCAGCCAGCTCCCCCTAGTAGGCCGGCAGCTCCATACTCCACCAGCTGTGGCTGCCATGTGGCTATCTATGTCCGTGCCAGGCTGCAGGAGGCTGCAAGATGAGCCCTGGCTAAATGTGACTCCAAGGACACATCCTTGCAGCGTGACTGCAAACAATCCTCTCACACCAAGTTTCTCAGGTATGATGCTGCAGACATATGTTGTGTGCATAGGCACACACACACGCACATGCACACACACACACGTCCACACATTTCCTCAAACAGTTCATGGCTGCTGGTACTCAAGGGAGAGAGATGGTGTTTATGTCCACAGAGAAGGAGATAATGTTCTCCTGTGGGGGACCAAGGTGCTCCACCTTGACATTCTAGGAGAACAATGGCCTAATGCAGGTCCTGGCTGACAGCCAATTCTTCCTGGCCTGGGGGGCTGCTGGAATAGAAGTTACTCTGATCCCATTTGGATGCAGCCAGACAATGAGCTATGCATTTCCTCTTTTGAAAAAGATTTCCAGAAACTCTGCAGCTGGTGCCATTGACACCCGGAGCCGAGTCTGACTCTTACTGAACCATTTCTACCAGAATTCGTCTTTAGTGATAGCATGGTGGGGGGATGCAGTCGTCAGACTACTCAGTGGAAAATAAATTTTATAAAGCACATGCTGTACGGAGAGACCATATGAAGGCTGGGTGAATATATGACAAATACAAACAGGTCTGATTTTCTCATCCTGGCCTCATTTCTGTCCCTTCATTGTTCTGTGTCCTCCCTCTGTGTTGTCACCAGGAAGCATGTCTCTCTCATCTTCAATTACTAGAGACCAGGCACTCCAATCAGTTTCACCCTACAGATCTTTGGGTGGGCTCTAAGTGTTTAGTTGTTAACCTTTAGTGTGAAAAGACAAATTTTGAAAATACGTCATGGAGGGGAGAGAACACTGATATTGATTCACGAATTTAAAATCATTGCCATTGGGGCTAAGGAGATAGCCTTAGTGATAAGAGCACATGATTAACATGGATGAGGCACTGACTTTAACTCTTGCACCTTCAACATTCTCCAAGCACCACCGTGGTAGTCCTGGAGGCCCCCAAACACCAAACTGTCATGCCTACACTGTTATCCTTAGCATACTGGTAATGGTAACTATAAAAATTAATGAATAAAGAAATAACTCCAAGGTTCTTTTCTTTCAACTTCTATCATATTATTGGTATTTACCCAAAATAGAGCTGGAGCGATAGCACAGCGGTAGGGTGTTTGCCTTGCATGCAGCCAACCCGGGTTCAATTCCTCCACCCCTGTCGGAGAGCCTGGCAAGCTACCAAGAGTATCTCGCCCACTCAGCAGAGCCTGGCAAGCTACCCTGGCGTATACGATATGCCAAACACAGTAACAACAAATCTCACAATGGAGACATTACTGGTGCCCATTCGAACAAATTGATGAGCAACGGGATGACAGTGACAGTGATCCAAAATAAGGTTCTCCTGCACTCATTTGTAGAATATAAAATAGCATAACATAACATGAGACTGACACCCAAGGACAGTGGACACAAGGGCCAGAAAGATTGCTCCATATTTGGAAGCCTGCCTCATGAGTGGGGGGGCGGGGGAGAAGGCAGCTGGAATAGAGAAGGGACCACTAAGAAAACGATGGTTGGACGGATCAGTCAGGACTGGGGATGTATACTGAAAGTAGATAAAGGACTAAACATGCTAACATCTCCCTATCTGTATTGCAAGCCATAATGTCCAAAAGTAGAGAGAGAAATTTTCTGCAATGGAGGTAAGGGGAAGGTTGGAATAGAGGGGCATACTGGAGACATTGGTGGTGGAGAAGGTGCACTGATGGAGGGATGAGTGTTCGATCATTGTATGATTGAAACTCAAACATGAAAGCTTGTAACTGTATCTCACGATGATTCAATAAAAAAAAATTAAAAAATAAGTTCCTTTACACACCGATAGCTAAGTCTGAATCACATCAAAATAAAGACACATGAAGTTGGAGAGATAGTAAAACAGGTTAAGGCATTTGCTTTGAATCTGGCTGACCTGGATTTCATCCTTGACACTTCATATTGTCTTAGGGCCCCACTGGAAGTGACCACTGAATATAGAGCCAGGAGTAAGCCTTGAGAACTTCCAGGTATGGCCCCAAAGCAAATAAATACAATTAAAAATAAAGACACATACAAATTAAGTGTCTCACTTTTTGAAATCCTGATTTTTGTTGTAAATATTCTACTCCAGTTTGGGCACTTGTTCTTATGAATCTGTTGTTAAGAATTTTTTTTGTTACAAGAACATCACTGAATATAATAACACATAACTTAATGGTTTATATTGCTATAAACCTTGTCTGTCTATGTATCTATCTTCATAATCTATACTCTTGTATATCTATCATATACATTCATATGGACTGGAGCAATAGCACAATGGGTAGGACGTTTGCCTTGCACACGGCCAACCAGGGTTCAATTCCTCCAACCTTCTCGGAGAGCCTGGCAAACTACTGAGAGTATCTTGCCCACATGGAAGAGCCTGGCAAGCTCCCCATGGTGTATTCGATATGCCAAAAACAGTAAGAAGTCTCACAATGAGACGTTACCAGTGCCCGCTCTAGCAACTTGATGAGCAATGGGACAACAGTGCTACAGTGCTACCCGTACAAAACATGCAACTGCATCTGATGCCTGTTCTACATCCCTCTGACCCCAATCTCACCCCGCTTGCTCTGAGATGGGAGAGGACTGAAGATCCTAAAGATGAGGGGTAAGAGCTCAGTTTGATTTAAGGTGACATACCCCATGGACACTGACAAGACTTGTCTCCGCTCCCTTGCTGTGGGGAGCGTTTTCATCACCTTTCTTATGGTTAGGAGACTTGAAATTCTGGCAGAGAGAAAAAATCCAGAGAAAAATGTCAATTAATTCCAAATAAAGGGAATTAAAATATATATTCTTACTATAGGACAGGATGAGATGCAAAATCACAAATACTGGAAACCATGCATCAGCCTCGAGTGTACTTTCCTTTAATGGTACACACGGTCAAGATGGCAGTCCTCAACAAACATTAACTAAAATAGCAGCTTTTGCATTATGTATTGTATGTATCATATATGACTGTATTAGACAACTTGCATGTGATACATCAAAGTCTCTTGGTCCGATTTCTTACTCAACAATGAATGCATGAGTGAAAGCGCATTTATGTCTCATGTAAAATCCATTTGATGGAACCTTGTATTCTGAAGAGCCAGGTTATGACTTTGTTCCTCAGGGATGCTCGCCTTCTGCAGATAGAGGACAGTGAGGAATGTGGAGACCACCCTTCACTACTGGGAGGTAGAGGCCAGTAAACAATCTTCCATTGACTGAGAAGACAAGTTTGAGATACCATTAACGTGCATCTTTAGAAATTTTCTCAGACTGAGCACCACTTACCCATAGTAGTGGCCAACTCAAAATATGTCCCTATTGTGTTCTTTCCCCTGTCCCCCTTTCCTACTCCACATAGCCCTCTATGGTTCCTTCAGGTGACTTTCAAAATAAATTACCTAAATGTGTTTAGGACTGGAGCGACAACACAGCGGGTAGGGCGTTTGCCTTGCATGCAGCTGACCCAGGTTCAATTCCTCTGTTCCTCTTGGAGAGCTCAGAAAGCTACTAAGAGTTTCCGGCCTGCACAGCAGAACCTGGCAAGCTACCCATGGTGTATTATATATGCCAAAAACCAGTAACAACAAGTCTCACAGTGGAGATGTTACTGGTGCCCACTGGAGCAAATCGATGAACAGTGGGACAACAGTGCTACAGTGCTACAGTGCAGTTTTTTTTTTTTTTAAAAAAAAACAAGAAAGTACAATATTCTCTGAACACAGAGGATGCCCCAGTAATAATGTCCCTCCCAGGGTTTACAGCAACATCACTCTGAAGATGGCCAGGTTGGGGGGCATCTTGTGTGGGTTTTCTGCATGGATTCCCCAGGGACTTTAGTTCTTGAGTTAACATTAGTTCTTCCAGCGAATTTCCACCCCCCACCACTGTTTGTTCATTATCTACTCAGTGCAACCAAATTCATCTTTTGTGGCTTCAAATTTCAGCCTCTTTACTGACATTCACTCTGTGCCATGGAAGAACTGCTTATGCTGCCCTGAGAAAGCAACAGGTTTTCTGACTTTGCGCTTCCTGGAATGTGAGCATACAACTAATATCTTCACAAGGGGTGTGGGGAAAATATCACTGTATTACTGTATCATTGTCATCACATTGTTCATTGATTTGCTTGAGCGGGCATCAGTAATGTCTCGATTCGTCCTAGCCCTGAGATTTTAGAAGCCTTTCCTTACTCTTCTTTCCCAATGATAGAGGCTCTTTCGGGGCCAGAAGAATGAGACCTGTCATTGTTACTGGATTTGGTATATTGAGTACGCCCCGGGAAGCTTGCCAGTCTCTTTTGTGAGGAAGGGATACTCTCAGCAGCTTGCTTGGTTCCCCGAGAGGGATGGAGAATGTATATCAGAAAATACAAGCAAGTATGTTAAAACTAAACACATTTGTGCTGTTTTAGGCACATCAGTGGGTTAGACTATAAGATGTCTCGTGGCCACAAAGCTTCCAGGGTGGTTTGTTTTTTATAGTCTGCATTTTGGCCATTGATGGGATTACATAGCATGGGGAGCAGTTTGTGGGTGTGGCTGCCAAGCTACTGAAAAACACAGAGTCTGGGTGGAGGAGCCCAGTCCTGGTCCAAGCAGGCTGGAGACCTCAGTCCCAGGTCCTGCATGCCTGAGTTCTTTTGCCAGTTCCTCCATGCATGAGTTTTGTCCGAGCGTGTAGAGAGTGGCCTTGAGCTTGGCTGTGGCTGGGTTCCAGAGGTTTTTCGGTTGCCAGCACTCTGCTTGGGGCAGGGAGGGAAACTCAACCTGCCCTCATTCAAGGGGCCCGGTGGAGAAAGCCTGGCCTGGGAGTAGGAGATTCTGCATCAATCTCTCATCAATCTCTTCCGGGAGCTTTGTTTTATATAGTCTCTGGATCTTGGCCGTTGATGGGATTACATGGCGCCAGGGGCAGTTTGTGGGTGTGACTGCCAAACTACTGGAAAATGTGGGGAAGATAAAATCATACAAATATGTTAAAGCACTTAGCAAGAGTAATTTTCTGGGGGACACACCCATTGGTTCTCAGGCTTATTCCTGGCATTGTAGTGAGGTCTCACTGCAGGGAACTATACAGGGTACTGGGGAGAAGACCTGAGTCAGCCACATGCAGTGCAAGCACCTGACCCGCTACACTATCACTCCTGCCCAGAAACAGTAATGTTTAATCCTGATATTCATTATCCCTTATTCATGCTCCAGGGAAACAGTTTTTCTTTTTTTTTCTTTTTCTTTTTTTTGCAGATTCATTAATAATACTGTTCATGAAGTTTTAAATCATAATTAAATGTGAAACAGTAAAGCTCTCAATCATAGGTACTTGGAGGCCCAAAATTGTCTCCACCTCGCAGTTGATAATGATAATATTAATAGCAAGTATGCCAATTACTTGTTAGAACCTATATTATATAAAGCACTTCTATATCTCTTAATTTAGTTTCAACTTCATCACATTGACTCTGAGTCCAAAAAAAAAAAAAATTAGGAAGAAGAACCATGACAACATAGCAAGCAGGACTGGTATAGAGGTAAAGGGAATTGAAATAAATAACTTTTGCATTTTTGATTTCACAGCAATTATGGGACAAAATTTAGCACAGGATTGTGCAAGCAGGAATCTCAGCCATTTTTCAAATTTAGAGAGGCTGTGAATGACAGTGACCAAAAAATGGAGCAATGAGAAGGAAAGCTTATGGACTCAAATTAAGAATAATAATATAATAAATGGAATTAGAAGGCCACAATCAAGCAGGAAAGAATCACATAGCTATTAAAAAAAACTGGGGGTTGCATATTGAAAGCCTCTTCACAGGCAATGGATGTTTAGCTGATGAGGCAGGAAATAATCTACTTCTCTTTATCTTGGTGACATAATGTACCACCTCAGCTGAGTCACCATAATGCTGTGGACCCTGGAACACAATATCCACCTTTGATCTTTATGTAGCAGTGTAGGATACAACTTAGTAAGAATTTGAACTTGAAAGATGCCTCATCTAGTCAGAGGGACTGTGAGAACTCTTCTACTGATACTGTAGCCAAACGTTGGCTAAAGCTACAGGCTGGAAGGATAAGTAATCTATCGTCAATTAAATCTGTGCTCTTGATCAAGATACTTAGCTTCTCTGAGCATTGGTGTTCTTATTTTAATGACTTAAATGGTATTAGTCTTCTGCTTGTCCAAGGATTTTCATTAAAATAAAATAAAGAAATATATGAAAACCTCTGGATGTATAGTGGGTAGGGCGTTTGCCATGCATGTGGCCAAGCTGGGTTTGATTCCTTTGTCCCTCTCAGAGAGCCCAGCATGCTATGGAGAGTATCCCGCCCACATGGAAGAGCCTGGCAAGCTCCCCGTGCCATATTTGATATGCCAAAAAACAGTAACAACAAGACTCACTTGGAGACATTACTGGCATCCGCTCAAGTAAATCTATGAGCCATGGGATGCAGTGATACAGTGATCTTGAGTATTGCCAATATTATTTTGATGTATGTAATATTGATCACCTTAAAGACAATTAATATTTATTTAATTATTTGTGTTTATTCTAAGATTGAGGAACAGAGAAATCTAGGGGGAGGAGCACTGTGAAGAGATTGTGTTTAGCCTCAAACATGCTCTGGGTCAGTCAGTGCTAAGATGGGACAGGGAAGAGTTGATGTGGGCAGAAGCAGATTTAGAGGCAGAAAAATGAAGAAGCAACCGAATTGAGCAGAGGACACGTGGAGACAAGCACACAGAAACCAGCACTGCTCTGTGACCAGTACCCATACTCAGTATATGAGAAACAGATAGAGAATATCTGCTACCTAATAATGATGAGGCAACCTTAAAAATATCAGAGGGGGTTCAAAGAGATAGTACAGCAGGTAAGTACTCTTACCCTATGGACGATGACCCCCAGGTTTGATCCCCAGAACCACAGATGGTATCCAAAGCCTCATCAGTAGTGATCCCTTTATGCAGAGTCAGGAGTAAGTCTTGAACATGACTGAATGCTTACCGCCGAAAATAAAACGAAACAAATCACAAAACTGTGGAAGTCCCCCAAGACAGCTTTTCTAGAGCTGATAAAATATTATGCAGAAGAGATACTACGGACAAGTCACGTAAGAGTCATTTGTTGACTAAACATTAGAAATTGTTAATTGAATTTTATTTTTTTAACTTCACCTGGTGGTTTTGCTGGCTGACAACACTTAAAAACACACAAAAAAATGCTAAATATTCTCTTAAGGCAATTTAGAATATGAAAGAATGGTCAGGTTTGAAAAATGCCTTAAAATTATGTTATCTTATATCTTTTATTTTGTTGATGTTATGTATCATATTGATTGCTTTGTGAAAGCTGAGCTCTCTTTGTATCTTTGTGTTATTAGTGGATTGTCAATATTAGCAGATCAAATCTAACAGCACATTGATAGCCTTCTCAATGTGCTATTAGATTTGATTTGCCAATATTGAGGATTTTTGTTCATTAGGCCTATTAGTCTTTTCTTATAGTATTCTTTTTTCTTGTTTGTTTAGCTAATAATAGGATGATGGGGACCTCAAAGATGAGTTTTGAAATCCTTTCTCCTGTTCTACTGTTTGGAAGAGTTTAAGAAAAATTGGTATTAATTCTCCTTGAAGTCTTGACTAGAATTCACTGAGACAAGCTTTGAATCCATCTAAAATTATTTTTCAATGGTTTAAATGGTTTCAATGGTGACACTGTCACTGTCACTGTCATCCCGTTGCTCATCAATTTGTTTGAGTGGGCACCAGTAACGTCTCTCATTGTGAGACTTATTGTTACTGTTTTTGGCATATCCAATATGCTACGGGTAGCTTGCCAGGCTCTTCTGTGCGGGTGCAATACTCTGGGTAGTTTGCCGGGCTCTCTGAGAGGGGCAGAGGAATTGAACACGGGTCGGCTGAGTGAAAGTTAAAAGCCCCAGGGGGAGGGTGGGAAACGGGGGTTATACCTGGGATATTGGTGGTGGGGAATGTGCAGTGGTGGAGGGATGGGTGTTTGATTATTGTGAGATTGTAACCCAAACATGAAAGCTTGTAACTATTTCACAGTGATTCAATAAAATTTTTTAAAAAAATTAAAAAAAAAATAAAGGCGAAAGCTATTGCTCCAGCCCCATGGTTTAAAATGGCAGTGCTAAATTTACCTGTTGCATTGTGTTATTATATAGAATTAACCGGTCACTTGGCAGACAAGACTCCTGATAAAGTAGCCTGAATCCAATTGTTTTCTGAAAATCTTCAATATCAAATAGATGCTTTCATAGAGACAAAAAGATCCACAGGAGAAGGACATTAAACAGAAGAATTAATTGGAACTAAAAAGAACAAGTGCACTATCTATAGCAGTATTCTGAAGTGTGTGTTTCATTTCAAGCATAGGAAGTACACGTAGTCTCAGTAGTATGTTGAGGAAGGTAATTGTATCTTTCTGAATAGCCTTGGAAAATACCTACCCCCCTCCCCAACTTCCCCACCTCATTGAAATATATTCCTGGAAGGTCACTCTCCTGGGAAGCTTCCTTCAACATTTTAAAATTTCAATTAGTAGAACCAATAAGAAGCCTTTACCCAGGAATAGACTCCTATCTAAATTAATAAAATTAGTCTAACGAGGAGGTTCCTGCAGTCCCCAAACTAGGTCTTGTCTCACCCAATCAGCAATGGACATCCCTTCTGTTGCCAAGACTCCAAACTCGGAATTCAGGAAAACACGTTTTTGATTCTATTCTGAATCATAGTGTGAAATTATAAATATTCCTTCATCTTTGTGCTAGTGATGGGAGAAAACTCAACTCAACTTGGGGGTAAGTTTTTTGGGGTGTGAGTTGTGGTGTAGAGTGATACAGATTATGCTTTCTTTCAAGTTCCTAAGGGGTTAGGAAAACCTCCACATCTCTTCTGATGTTCTGCTTAATGGAAAACCACTATCCTTCCCTGAATCCTTTCTTCTTCTTCACATTCAGTTGGTAAAATGAATGTGTTTGGGAATGTTTCTGAGTGGTGGTGAGGCTCTGAGATGCCCGATACATGTGGTGCTATGGAAATCAGAGTCATCTTCAAGGGCACAAAAGATTAACAAGGCTCACCACTGAGAAAGTGCTGCCCATCGTAGACTCAGTACTTTTTAAGAATCCATTTCCTCTTCCTCCACTTTCTCCAGTCCACAGGGCATTAGACCAGAGCGGAGGTTCCATGGAAAACAGAGGGTTGTCCCCTGAGCACTTGAAGAGACGTGGTCCTGGATTCTCTGTCCAGCTGTTCAAGACAGGGCTTTGGAGCAGCAAGGACTATCCACACATCCAGCAAAGGCTCTAGTTCAAGGTTTGATTTCCCTCTGCTCCATCCGGCACTTTCTCATTTATTTGGCTTCCCTGGTTGAAGAGAAGCAAACCCGTTGTGATGTTACACATCTGTGCAGCTCCCTGTATGGGTTCGGGTACTTTCCTTTTTTAAAACCTAGGAATGTCGTCCACTGCACACACATCTCGGTCAGAGGCCAGAACGCGCCAGCCTTTCCTGCATTTACAGGCTCTCACAGGCTGAGACAGAAGCACTCCCAGATCTGTTCCCTCCCACGCTTTTTAATTTAAGAACCCCAGGCGATCAGCGTGGGGGTGACAAATGGCAGTGGCTTTACTGCTGTTGGTATTCTGAGGTCAGGATGTGGTTGGAGCCAGAAGCCCAGGGATGAAGTATAGCATTAAAAATAATAAAGATTAAAAATATGTAGCCTCCCAAGTCAGCAGAGCAGAGCTAACAACCCCATATAAAGAAGCTTCGTGTGGGATGCGCCTGTGTCTGGGAGGCAGGAGCAGAGCATGCAGCCACTATAAATCTTCTTTCTGCACCCACTGCAGAACCACAGCCTGGAGGGATGCAGACAGCAGAGGAGGGATGAGGGTGCTGAGGTGGGGGGTAGAGAATGTATGTCTGTGCGTGTATGTATGAAAGAGAGAGTGAAAGAGAGAGAGGGAGAAAGAGACAGAGAAAAAGAGAGGGAGAGGTGGGGCAGAAGAGAAAAGAGAGAAGACTGTGGCGGGGGTGTGTGAGAGAATGTGTAAGTGTATGTGAGCTTGTGTGTGTGTGTGTGTGTTTAAATATGTGAGAGGGAGAGAGAGTCACAAAGAGCAAAAGAGAGGTGAGACCGATACAAATAAAGAGACAAGAGACAGAAAAGCACAGAAATAGAGAAGGGAGAGAGAGAAAGAGAGGCAGAAGGGCAGAGTAGAGATGGATGGAGGGAGGGAGGAGAGACAGCAGAAGCAGAGAGACAGGATCCCGGAGGGCTGGTGAGGGCAAGCAGGGTAGTCACAGACTGATCTGAGTAGGGATGAAACAGCATTAACTGCTCTCTTATGTAACCTGAAATGGCAGTTCTGCTTTCCTGATTTCAGTAGTCTGTGTGTTTATCTTTTAAAATTACATTTCATGTAAATCAAGGTTCCTCAATATGTATGATTTTTTGGTTTTCATGTAGGAATCTCTAGTGAACTTCCTTATTCCTCCTTCTCTTCTCTTTTCGATATCACTTGCTCTCTCTTTCTTTTTCTCCTTCTCCCATCTCTTTATCTTTCCCTCATATCTCTTTCATAGACCATATACAATGAGCTCTCTTCTCTGCAACTTCAGCTATCAAACAGTTTTCAGGCAACAACTTGCTTCTTTAAGGGTGGAAATCTAGCTACAGATTCTACGAATTACACACACGTATTAAACAACTGTGTGTGTCTGTATGTTAGTTTACATATTAGATGCTCTGAGGGGTGGGCTGGCGTTGCTAAGAATTAAGAGCTAGTTTGTAGTATTTAAGGTGCTCTTATTAGAATGGGGTGAGGGCAGAGTTAAGGTGGAGTTAAGACGCATTCTATTCACATGACTGTGTGAATAGGGAAAAAATGCACGGAAAGTTTAAAAAGTCACATAATCAAGGGAGATGATGTGGAGCTTGAAAGGCTAAGAAATCAGCATCCCATTGTGTGACTCTATCTTGTACAGGGAGCAGGGAGCATGAGCTGACCAGGTCTCTAGGCTCACCGTGATGGGAATTCTACAGGGACCTGCAATCATGTGTACCCCACTGGTGCTCCTGATGAATGCTTATTAAATTCATTCATTCATTGCAGAGTCAAGTAAATAATTAAAAGAACAGCACTTTAGTTTTCAAATTCTCAGAGGGACAAGGGTTAGAATGTTACCTTCATCATAATTAATTCTGGAAAATAAATTATTGTGCCTTCAAGGAGCTGTCCCCGGCGCTAATATTCCGCACAGACTTTCCTTTGCTAAGCAAAAGGAAACCCCTGCTTTCTCGGCAATGCTCTCGCAAAGTGGTGGTCAGGGGAAGGCAGAGAGAAGGACAGCTGCCCAGCTCCCTGCTGCATCCTGACTATCATTTGTATTCCCTCAATTTACTAATCTTCAGCTGCTGGTTATAAAAGAAACTTCTGGATGGAATTGTAAAGATTAAAGGATGTGACATAAAAGGCCTGTTAGAGTGGCATCCCACACTTAGATCTTGGTTAGTCTATCACTAAAGGGTCTTCAAACTCTCCATACAATGAGTCATTGTAACTCTATAATTTAAGTAGTATCATAAATGTATCTGCTGGGAGTCAGGGATAACCAGTTGTTGCTGATAGTAAGCTCCTTGCAGACAGGAAGGAGGCAGAGTACTCCACTGAGCAGGGCAGAGATCCCTTTGTTGTGGTTCTTTGTTATGGGTCTTTCCCCCACCAGTTTTATAAATATTTTTTTGTAGTGTAAATAGACGTAAAGATTTTCTTGATATGTCTTGGTTTTAGTTACCATTTTTCATTAACTTATAACACAGTTTTATGATGAAAACCAGCTATTCCTAACAAATTTCAGTCTCTATTCTTACACGTCCTGAGAGGCAGTGACCTTATTCTTACTGTTTGCTATAAAACACAGGGCCTGACTCAGGTGTGAAATGATAAGTATGAATATTTATAAAACTTAAGATAAAGTCCATATGACCCAGTGATTTCACTTCTTGGCATCTACACCAAAACACAAAAACATTCGTTCTAAAAGATACATGCAAGTTTATGCTCATTGCAGCACTTGATATAATGGCCAGAAAATGAAAACATATGAATCAAAAATAAAATCGATAAAGAAGCTATGGCATATATAAACAATATAATACAATGTAGCAATAACAAAAGATGGAATCTTGTTGTTTGCATCTATTTGGACAGAAATGAACGATATAACGTTAAGGGAAAAAAGTCAGAGAGGGAAAAATACCACATGATCCCACTCATCTGTGGCATAGAGATAGGTAACATAAAGGAATACTCAATCTCAGAATGTTATGGGTATTTTTAGTGGAATGTTTTTGGTTATTTTTTCTTGAGGGTGATCAAAATGTTATAGACTTTTAATTATGGAAGGTGCTCTAGAGTGCAGTGAATAAGTGTTCTTAGTTATGATATCAACAATAAAATTATTAAAGAAATAAGAAATCACAGAGATTTCATGAAGTTTGTCCTTTTAATTCTTCTTAATGGGTGACTCAAGACTGGTTTCTTGGATGGTTTTCAACACAAGTCTGCTAGAGAGTGAATGAAAGGATAGGTGGATAGGCAAGATGGGCAGATGGGTGCTTTACTTTTGATTTATGATGGCAAAAATATATTGGAGGAGGCTATTCAAGGCTCCAATTTGGCAAAAGACTTCCAAGGAGAATCAGACAAGATTTATAGATAAGTCTTTGTAGGGAACAGTAATGTGAGTCCAAATTTATATTTTCAGAACATAAGAAATTCAAGGGTATCCAGGGCTGGAGAGATAGCACAGCAGGTAGAGCATTTGCTTTGCACGTGGCTGACCCAAGTTTGATTCCCAGCATCCCATATGGTCACTGAGCACCACTGAGAGTAATTCTTGAATGCATGAGCCAGGAGTAACCCCTGTGCATCGCCAGGTGTGACCCAAAAAGCAAAGAAATTCAAGGGGATCCAGGACAAGGAGGAGCCTAGGTTTTTGGATGTTAGGGACTGAACTGCCCCCCAAATTCCTATCTTGAAGTCCTAATCTCCAATACCTCAGACTATGATTGCATTCAGAGATAAAGTCTTTGCAAAGGTAATTAAATTTAAATGAGGTTGTTAGGATGAGATCTGATCCAATAAGAGGGCTGTCCTTATAAGGGAAAGAAATTGGGATCCAAAGAGAGATACTAGGGATGCATCGAGGGAAGGTCCCTTGAGGATACATGTTCTCTCTCTCTCTCTCTACTCCAAGGAGAGAGTCTCAGGAGAAACGCAGCCTGCACACAGCCTGATCTCAGACTCCTAGCCTGCAGGACTGTAAGAGATACATGTGCTGAAGCCTCCCTGTTCTGTGGTATTTATCCCAGCAGTCAGAGCTGGCTGAGACAGTGGGGAGTGGAGGAGCAGGGACAGAGGTGCACATATATGTACCAGATGCACATGAAAGACCCAGCAGCATGGTTCTCTGAGTTAGTTCTGCCCATGCCTGACAGGTGATGATGACTTGTATTTTACACTTAAAAAAAAAGCATTTAAATAAATGAAATAGGAGAGGCAGAAACTATGAAAGGGTGATTTCTAGTGTGAGTACAACGTTGGTTTCCAGCTGAGATTTCAATCCAGGAGGTATCACTCAAGGGAAATGCCCCAGAAAGGCAGGCACGAGTGGCCATGCTGTGGAGACATTTGTAGGAGAGGCTATGTCATATAGGGAGGCTGGAATGTCTTCAGGATTGCAACCTTTCAGGTGGCATCTGTCCCTGTGTGGGGGGACTTGGAAGGATAAAGCTGCTGAAGTCAGCTACATAACTGCCTTCAGCCCTTCTTGCAATAGGAGAGCTTATGGCTGTCTGGATGCAATCAATCCCTGTCTGAACAGCCCCTAATGGCCTCCAGGCTGCTCATTCTTGATCCTCTAAGCACCCTGCCCTGTGCCCTAGGGATCAGACAGGGGCAGCCTGCTGGAGGGATGGTAGTACAGCCAGTCTCTCCTCTCGGGAGCCATGAGGAGACAGCCGCCCCTCCCTCCTGGAAACCTCCAGACCTGCAGGCTGCATGCCTGCCAGAATAAAATGCCAGCCCAGTGCCAGGTGCCACAGCTCAGGCCCTGCAATTTGCACAGGGGTAGTCGAGATATTTCAGGCACCCAAGGTGCTTGTAATTTCAGAGTGAAGGGGAAAATATAAATGCCTTCAGCATCTCCTCCCACTCAGCCTCAGATTCCAGGGCAATGCAGGATGAACTTTCCATCAAGGTGACATTGGTTTAAAATAGAAAAAAAATGGCACTGATTCTTTTAAAGGCTGGACAGAGAATGGGAGGATCCAGGAGATAGCTCAACTCCCTTTCCTTTCCAGGTATTTGCAGAGGCCAGCCAGCAACATATCTTCCAGAACTTCACTCTCAGCTCCTTGGGTCCTGATGGGATGCAGATTTCTAAGGGTAGTTCTGGAACACAACTGGGCTTTCCCACAAGCTTCCCTAAGTCAGGGTGACAACTTTGTCCCAGGGCACTGTTTTCCAGTACAGTCTTGGGGCTGTGTCCTGTAGGCTCCAGCATTCAGTGAGGTCAATAGGGGCTGTAGTCCATAGTCAAGGGTAGCAGCTGTGTTCCCAAGTGACAGCTTTGGTGGTGGTCAACAGTCAGTGTTGATGTCTGGTAGACTTGACTCAATTGTGTTGTACAGGAAAGAGGGTCTTCTGTTAGCAGTCCCTTAAGCAGTTAGGGCTGTTTAATAATAAATAATTATTTGGGCCTGACCTCTGAATAACCCCACTTGCCCTGGAAAAGAAGCCTCCTGATTTCTTAGTCGGGTTGTTCTTGCTCAGAAGATCACAGGAATCAAGGTTTAATGAGGGCTTTGGGGAGGCAAGGGGAATAGTTTGCATGTCCAGTCCCAGAGTAGAAGCAGAGTATAACCAATCAGGACACAATTCTAAGTTATATGTCAAGTGATTTTCATGGACATTCTATCCCAGGCCAGGATGATAACAGCTGCGATCATGAGTGAAAAATATTCCAAAGACTCTGAATTTCACCATGGAAAGAAATGTTCTGTTGCCTTTTACTTTCTCTCCAAAATGTTTCTGTTATGGTAGCTTGAATTAGAGAATAGAGAAAAATATTAATTCCTAGTTGAATGCTACAACTTTGTAAACTTGAAAATTGAGGAGTCTGGAATCTTCTCACCTCTGAGAGCTAAGAGCTGTTTCTTAGCTAAGCTAAGAAACAGAAGCTTCTAAGAAATGTGTCCTCAGACAAATGTATGTGCAAAAAGCAAGACTCCATAACCAAGCAAATGTGGCTAGGTCCCAGACCCATCTTATTCTATGGAAGTTCTTGGTGTAAGAGAGCATAAAGTGTGGTCATATTTGCCATAATGTTAAACCTTCACAAAATCTTTTCAATGGAGATGGACTATGATTCCTATGTCTAAATGAACTTTGCAAAGGTGGACTATTCAATCACTTTCCCAAGAGCCAGTAGCTAAAAAAATTAGGTTAAGACTTGAATAAACTGTTCTGGTATTTAAAGGCATTCTTTCTTTAGAAAGAACATGCTTCACACTATTCACAATAGTCAGATTCTGGAAACAACCTTAGTTCCTGAGAGCAGACGACAGGTTGAAGAAACTTTGGTATATCTACACAATGGAATACTATGCAGATGTTAGGAAGGATGAAGTCATGAAAATTTCTTATAAGTGGATGGACATGGAGAATATTATACTAAGTGAAATGAGTCAGAAAGAGAGGGACAGACATAAAATAGCTGTACTCATTTGTGGAATATAAAATACCATAATATGATATTGACACCTAAGAACAAGGGTCAGGAATACTGTTCCGTAATTGGAAGCCTGCCTCATGAGCTGAGGGAGAAGGCAGATGGAACCGAGAAAGGATCACTAAGTCAGTGATGTTTAGAGGGATTGCTCAGAATGGGAGACTTGTGCTGAAATTAGATGAAGGACCAAACATGATGGCCTCTCAGTATCTGTATTGCAAACTATAATTCCCATAAGTATAGAGAGGAAACTGTCTGCTACAGAGGCAGAGGGAGGGATGGGATGGAAGGATACTGGGGACATTGATGGTGGAAAATGTACACTGTGGAGGGATGGGTGTTTGATCACTGTATGATTGAAACTCAAACACGAAAGCTTTGCAACGGTATCTGATAGTGATTCAATAAAATATAATTTAAAAAGTGCTTCATCTCTTTGTAGACCTATTGCCGTGTATAATCATATTCTAACTCTATTGAGGCTTCTACTCTCTCCAACACACAAGGAAACTTGCTTCAAATAAGAAGCAAATGGAACACAAGGTTTGCTGAATTAAAACATAGAGTTTGTTTTGTAAAGGTCTCTCCTAAAGACAGATTTCTTTTTTATATTTTAAATATTCATGGACTCCAGTACCCATTTAAGACAGAAAATGAAAATGAAACTGATGAAATTTTCAGAAAGGTAAATGGAAACTTCATGAAACCTGTAGGGAGAATTCTATTTTTGGATCTGGTTGTAGAAATTACATGGTGTGTAGTGATGGGCACCCTATGACATTGGAAGCAATGCAAAGCACAAAGTTAAGAAACATGCTCTTACAAATTATTGTTTCTCAAAGTTCTTTTCCAAAGAGTTAATAGTGTCAAACCTCACATTCACTGTGTATTTGGCAAATACTTGAGGATATAAATGTCATTAATTCAATTGAGAAAATTTGTGTCTGCTGAATACACACCAAAATTTCTTTTTTTTTATTTGCACTTTCCTTTCTTTTCTTCTTTCTTTTTTTTTAACATTTTATTGAATCACCATGAGATAGTTGCAAGCTTTCATGTTTGGGTTACAATTACACAACGATCACACACCCATCCCTTGACGAGTGCACATTCCCCACCACCAATATCACTGGTATACCCCACCTCCCATCCTCCCCCTGCCTCCATGACAGAAAATATTCCCTATACTCTCTCTCTACTTTTGGGCATTATGGTTTGCAATACAGAAACTGAGAGGTTATCATGTTTGGTCCATTATCTACTTTCAGCATATATCTCCCATCCTGACTGATTCCTCCAGCCATCATTTTCTTAGTGATCCCTTCTCTATTCCATACGCTTTCTCCCCTCCACTTATGAGGCAGGCTTCAACTATGGAGAATCTTCCTGGCCCTTGTAGCTACTGTCCTTGGGTGTCAGCCTCATGTGATGTTATTTTATATTCTACAAATAAGTACAGTCCTTCTATGTCTGTCCCTCTCTTTCTGACTTAATTCACTTAGCATCATACTCTCCATGTCTATCCATTTATAAGCAAATTTCATGACTTCATGTCTCCTAACAGCTGCATACTTCTCCATTGTGTAGATATACCAAAGTTTCTTTAACTAGTCATCTGTTCTAGGGCACTTAGGTTGTTTCCAGATTTTAGCTATTATGAACAGGGCTGCAATGAACATATAAGTACAGATGTCATTTCTACTGTGCTTTTTGCACCCTCAAGATATATTCCCAGAAATGGAATTGTGGATTCGTATGGAAGCTCAATTTCTAGATTTTGAAGGATTGTCCATATTGTTTTCTAGAAAGGCTAGACCAGTCAGCATTCCCATCAACAGTGAGCATTCATTTTTCCCCACATCCATGACAGCACTAGTTGCTTTTGTTCTTTTGAATGTGTGCCAGTCTCTGTTATGTGAGATGATATTTCATTGTTGTTTTTATTTGCATCTCCCTGATGGCTAGTGATGCGGAGCATTTTTTCATGTGCCTTTTGGCCATTTGTATTTTTTTTTTTGAGGAAGCTTCTGTTCATTTCTCCTCCCCATTTTTTTTATGGGGTTGGAGGTTTTTTCCTTATACAATTCTACTAGTGTCTTGTATATCCTGGATATTAATCCCTTAACAGATGGGTATTGGGTAAATATTCTTTCTCATTCTGTGGGCTCTTTCTGTATTTTGGTCACTGTTTCTTTTGAAGTGCAGAAGCTTCTTAGTTTGATGTAGTCCCATTTGTTTATGTTTGCTTCCATTTGCATAGTCAGTGGTGTTTCATCCTTAAAGATGTTTTTAGCTTCAATGTCATGAAGAGTTTTGCCTACATTTTCCTCTATGTAGTTTATGGATTCATGTCTGATATTGAGATCTTTAATCCACTTTGATCTTTTTTTTTACACACCAAAATTTCAAAAGCTCCTTGTATATAGTACTTCTTTATAACCAACAATAATATGCAGGAATTCCTTTTATCTCCTTAGGTAGAAGGCTAGGTTTTAGTGTTCTTTATCATATGACAACAGTATACAATCATTTCATAAATGACTTTCACATAGTGAACAACCCAAACACGCATGATCACCTTGGACATTTTATGAGATATTAGTGTTTGACTAGAGAAATAAGACAGTGGACAGTATGCTTTCTTTGCATGAGTTAGACCCAAGATTCAATTCCAGTACCCCATATGTTCCCCTAAGACTCATGAAGAGTCACCCCTTGAATTCAGAGCAAGGTGTCAAATATGAGCATTACTTGGTATGGCCAAACCCCTTAACACTCTGGCATTACGAGAAAGAAAGGAAGGAAGAAGAGAAGAGAAAGAAGAAAAGAAAGAAAGAAAGAAAGAAAGAAAGAAAGAAAGAAAGAAAGAAAGAAAGAAAGAAAGAAAGAAAGAAAGAAAGAAAGAAAGAAAGAAAGAAAGGAGGGAGGGAGGAAAAAAGGAAGGAAGGAAGGAAGGAAGGAAGGAAGGAAGGAAGGAAGGAAGGAAGGAAGGAAGGAAGGAAGGAAGGAAGGAAGGAAGGAAGGAAGGAAGGAAGGAAGGAAGGAAGGAAGGAAAAGACAGAAAGAGAGAGTGAGGAAAAGGCAGAAGACAGTGGAAGGATATGAGGCTAGGAATAGTTTCTGGTCTTGCCTAACCATGCACAATTTTTCAGTGACAGGGGTTGGAATTTCTTTCTAATTAAATGCATTGCCCTTCTAATAATGTGAGATTCTGTTAACAATGTTAAGAAGAAAATGGAGGCTGGTTTTAACAAAGGACACTCTTTCTTTCTTTCTTTCTTTCTTTCTTTCTTTCTTTCTTTCTTTCTTTCTTCTTCTTTCTTTCTTTCTTTCTTTCTTTTCTTTCTTTCTCTCTTTCTTTGTTTTTCCATTCTCTCTCTTTAATTTTTTTCTTCTCTCTAGTGCTCCAAGCAGTGCAAAGAAGGCCAGGGATTATGTGGTGCTAGGTGTCAAGCCAGAATCAGTGTTATGCAAAGCAGGTGCCTTAACCCATGTACTGTCTCTCTGGTCCTCTCCTCCTTCTTGGCACGGGAACATGTTTGTAATGGCTGAGCCCCAGTAATTATCAGTAGACAGAGAGAGGAAAAAAGTTCTCATATCAGAGACATCAACCCTAAAATCCTTATGCATTTATGCATTGGAACCAAGGTTGAGTTACCACTCCACTGTAACATTCTAATTATGCACAACTCGATATACAAGCACAGGAACAAAGAATTGCAGCAAACTCTATAGCCTCTACACTGTTTTTATTACCAACAGCTAAACCTGTTCCTCATTGGTGTTTCTATCTGCACCTGTACTGCTTAGAAATAGGGTCAGAGCAGTGGTCACCTTGTAAAGAAAATCCTTGTCTCTACACAGGTCAGAAAACAGGACATAGCAGGCATTTCATCAGCTAGCTCCTGGGGGAGCTGGCCATGAAAGGAGAAACTGATTGCATGGCACAGGTGAGCCTTTGTTGAGTTGTTCTAACATAGATAAATAGGAACACTGATATTGTTAAAGGCTTGGTGAAGTAACTATCATTCCAGAAACTTATTGAGCAATAACCAAGGCAAAGTAGCTGTATTTTAATTAAAGACTCAGAACAATCAAAGACAATCAGGATCTTCTTTCCCTGGAGCACAGACAACTCTCAATGGCTCTCAGCTGCAAGTCTGAAAACTCATAGTGGGGACAGGAACAGACATGCATGGAGAGGAGTGGCTGTCCCAAACAGGCCAGGACAGGTGTACCCTCAGGGCCTACCCCAATTCTTCCATAATACTTTTGTGCTGTGCTTCTCAGTCCCCTTGTCTTATACCCTGACCTGACATATTCCATTCTTCTGGAACTTGCTCACTCAGCACACTCAACCAAGACCCTTTGACCTGATTCAAGAAATAGATGAGCAAATCTAACTATACATGAGTCCTTTGCCAGAGTGACAAATGATCAGTAGACTGTTGTTAGTGTGACTCTACACAGATACCTGGAAAACCCACATCTTGTCACTGATCCTCAGTTTACTAAACTGGAAAATAGGGATAATATTTTCTTTCTCTATTTATATCATTTCTAGGATCAAGTGAGACGATAATAAAGGAATTATAATCCATATAAACTTCAACACAAAGATTTTTGGATTGGTGTATTTCTTCCTAAATTAGTACTATATAAGGACTAAACACATCTTTTTAGAGGGTTTGAAGATAGCTCTTTGTGTGTTTAGAATGACTGATGCCAACACTACAATGTTAGAGAACTCTGGGTCACGTGAAGTAATACAGTACAGTGCCTTCATTTTTACATATGGGGAAACTGAGGCTAAAGGGAGCCAAGACCTGTCCTAGGACACATCTCCTGACAGACGGGAAGAGCTTAGTTTCCTTCTGAGAGCCTGATCTCAGTGCTGGGCACTGGTCATGCATAAATAAGACATCATGCCCTTCCCTAAATACGCAGTCCTCGTGCCATCATGCCATCGTCCAGGTCAGTCATCTTGGCAGAGAAGGGGATTGTGTCTGTAAAATCAAGCACTATTTTAAATCAACAAATGTGGTGTTAAAATATTTAAAAGAGGATAAAAATTCAAGGAAAGAACAGTGAATGGACCAGACTCTTGCCTATGATGATAAATATGACTTTAATATAGTCTTGGTAAAACAAAGCATGTATGGTTAGAATTTAGAAAGCCAGAATGATGAAGATAGTATCTTGAAAGCAGGGAGAGAGACAGACAAATAGACAGACAGACAGACAGAGACAGACATAGACAAAGACAGAGAGAGCACTCCAAGACAGGACTCTAAACCAACATGTGACAGAAGACGACCTATTTTGTGGTGCTGAAAAAGATGCCTAAGAGAAAGAGGCCATCAAGGGCTGTACGGGATGAGGGAACAGACCAGCAGGCCCTGGCCGGCTAATGACTAACTGCATTCAAGTTTCAAGAGTAAGGAAAGAGACTGATAGTGGGCTTTGATCTAAATTGAGGTAGGTTAGGGAAGGTCAGAAAAGTGAGCTGATGGAGGGAGCCAAAGGGTGGGGCCACTGAGTCACTGATATGGATGGGACCAGAACAGAAAAACACTGTAGAGAATGATGTGACTCTGGTAGTGATGCAGCCCTGGTAGCCATGTAGGGAGGATGTTCAGAATCACTGTATCACTGTCATCCCATTGCGCATCAATTTGTTTAAGCAGGCACCAATAACATCTTTATTGTGAGACTTGTTGTTACTGTTTTTGGCATATCGAATACGCCAGGTTAGCTTGCTGGGCTCTCCAAGAGGGGCAGAGGAACTTCATAACCATAAAAATTTATTTTAAATTCATGGAAATAAGATGTTAGACTTATGTCTATAGATGCAGTGGATCTCTGAAACAAACTGAAAGCTGCATTTTACGGTAGCACTGTTGTCCTGCTGTTCATCAATTTGCTCAAATGGTCACCAGTAACATCTCCATTGTGAGACTTGTTGTTACTGTCTTTGGCATATCTGATACACCACTTTGTTGCTTGCCAGGCTCTGCTGTGTGGGCAGGATATTTTCAGTAGCTTGCTGGGCTCTCCAAGAGGAACGGAGGAATTGAACCCGTGCCGGCCGCGTGCAAGGCAAACGCCCTACCTGCTGTGCTATCTCTCCAGTTCACATTTTACTATCTCTTCCTAATGTCTCTCCTGCTATACTTAAAATTTGTGTTCTCAGTTGCCAAATTTATAGTGAAGAAGTTACGTTGCAGATGCTGCTGCAGAGAACAGGCAACGATAAGAGTTCCCTTTCCCATATTTAAATAAAAGTCATACCCTGCGATGCTGGATTGGGAGTATAGGTGAGCCTGACCTGCCTCTTCTGGCCTGTGTGTTGGGGGCTAGTAGGGCACCGGGACACACCTGGTGTTTTGCACTGAGACTACCCTCAGTGGTACAGAGTCGGGAGGATCCTATGGTGCGGGGGATCAAACTCAAAGACTTTTATGCGCTCTGACTGTGTTTTACCACTTTATCTCTCTGAACGGCAGAGCTCATTTCCTTATGCCCAAAATTTGCAAACCAATTTAGAGGATATTAAACCATGGATCTTAGTGAGCCATCTTCTCGATGGATATTCTTGGTTTTTCTCAATGAGCAATAGAATTGGGGTGATGGGAACTTATACAATTCCCTACATTCTTAACAAGGAACTGAACTGTTCTACCATATACTCTCAACTATGGATCCTGTGTATGAGGCCAGAGTGCATAATCAAGGAAGTCCTGAATCTTTAGGATGATGGTAGAGGTATAAGTGAACTTCTATTGACTTGAAGCAGTTTGTCTTCTGTCACTAAAGCAATTCTAATCAGGCAGGAGGCAAGAAAATAAATGTTACATGTACTACATTGGCAAGGGTATTCCAAAGAGCAAATAAATCTTGAGACTTGGTACCTTTGGGAGAAAGGTTACCTGTTAAACAAACCCTGAGAGATGAGGCATATATTGAAAGGTAAAACTTCAACTATGGCTCCTGTTCATGCACACTTTATTTATTTTTATGCTATTTATTTATTCTGAGTATTATGCATTTCAAATATGTATTCTACCACTGAACTACATCCCTGCCTATCATACACACTTATTTTCTCATCTATTTTAAAGCAGTTTGCATCTTAATAAGCAACCATTATGGTTCAGTCACTTTAACTTCCCTGAATTTCTGTTCTGACTATAATGGCTATGGCATTTACTTGTTTTAACATAGTAGTTGATATAATATCAGAATAATTGAGAGGGCTTACTATTGTGTGTGTGTATACACACACACACATACATATATAGCTTATAGCACTATGCTCTAGAAACTGGATTTAATAAACAACATATTTAAAATAGTCACTTTCATAAAAATGTTTTTCTGGGATGTTTATTTCTGTTGGAGCTTCTCATGTGTGGCACAAGGGCCCCGTGGACCACTCCCAGCAATTCTCAGCCAATCAAGCTGGTTATGGACCAAAGGATGCTAGAACCCATGGATGAAGAGCTACTCAGGCTTGTGTTTCCAGAAACTATGAGGGTCGTCCTGGCAGTTCTCAGGGTCCTCTAGGACCATTGGGTGATGTTCAAAAGACCATTCGGTGTTAAGGCTTGAATCTGGGTCAAGTGGTTGCAAAGTTATGATCTAACCTTTGGGCTATCTTTTCAGGTCCCCCAAAGTTCAATATTGAATAAAATTTCTTAGATTATTTTTGTTCCCTGTATCTCTCCTAAATCAGGAATGGTATTGATTTTTATATTTCTTAGTTATTTGTCTTTGAACTGTAAAACTAGTAGTTGTTACCAACTTTCTGAAGAATTACTATCTACTTAATCTGGTCAATACTAAATAAAATGATGACTATAAGACCCTTAGCTGGACATCAGAGTGAAGTATATTCAAATTTTACATTTGTCTATATAGGCCTAATTATAAATCCATAATCTGTTCAAATTTCAGTTTTTCAAAATATTAGATGTAGAAGGAAAAATTATACCTTTAATTGAAGATAACTACACCAATAACAGTAATGATGAAATCAAAGACATAACAAAAGAAAGTGAGTAAATTGTGGAACTATTGCATAAGATACTGTTTCTTTGAAGTGGTCAAAATGTTCACTCCAATTCAATGTTCATTGTAAATATTTAATAAAAGACTTGAATGAATGAATGCAGAATTAATCAGAAGATCTTATAAGTGGGTAGATATTGGGTGCAGCCATCTAAGGTGAGATTATGTCCCTCACTAAGTTATTAGCTATCCTGCTTATCTGAACAGAAATGTATTTATTGTCCTCCAGAACTAGAACCTTATTTTTACCAAGCATACTAAGATATGTATATTTAGTCTAAATGTATGTGATTTTCTTGACAACTGTCTAGCTACCCACTCCAAAATAACAATCTATTGGGTACATAAAACCCAATTTATGTGTTAGGTATTACACAATACAGTGGAATAAGGTAGAAAATTGCAAAATTCACTTTGTAAATAAGAAGACAGATAATGTTAAAAAGAACAAGAAAATGCTATTATCACATAAACTCTTTTAAAAAGGAAATATTTTTTTGGAAGTAGCAGTTCTAATAATTCATTCCTAACATTGGCAATAACTTTTACTTTCTGTCAAATTTCCAATAATGTAATCACTGTAAGTCTATAGTTTTATCCAGCTAGCATTAATTTACATAACTATTGGTCAATATCTCAAAACTGAGAGGTGTTTGTAAAACTATTTATATTATTGGAGAAACTTTAAAAGTTTGTAGTTGCTGACCAATTGTTCTCACATTAACTCTTAGATCACTTACTTGAATTTATCCTAAGTATAAAGCTTAAATTGCTATTTTGCAGATTAGCAACCTTTACTTCATGTTCGCACATTCAAAAGTATTTAAGTGACTTCTTCATTTTCTTTTTTGTCATAATGGATAAAAACTCTTCATCATAATATAAAATCAGTGACAGGAATGGAGAACACATTGCAGTTGTAGGACAGAGTCTGTAACATCACTGAGAGTATGAAGAAAGCATGTGTCTATACTAGAATGGAACACTATTCAGCAACATTTGAATTTTAATGAGTCAATACAGCATAGAGGCCATACATAACACTTTGTATGTGTATCAGGGGTGTTGGCTATGACAGGGGCACACAGGAGGTGAAGGAGAATGGTGGAGGAGCACCAAGTCTGTCCCTTCCTGATGTTAGCTTTATTGAGACTGTGAATGCCACGTTGAGATCCTAAACAGAGAGCTAGTTTGTGCTTGGCCAGAGATGTCCTCAGCAGTGTCATGGAGTAGATGACCTAGGAATGGAATTTAAGACAGATCTGTCTTGGAACAACACCTGTGAGGTTTCAAAGCAGAAACATGGGTAGAGAGAAATTGGCAGCTGGGGAGCTGTGGGGGAATTCACCTGAGCAGCACTAATCCTGAAATAGCCTTAAGGTTTTCTTTGTGATGATAGAGAACTGGTTCTTGGCTGTCCTGCAATGAGCAGAAATTAATGTGAATGATCCTTCTCCCGGCCTCCTCATGGAATGATTTTGAACAAGACAGCTTTTCTCAATGAAGGGCAAAATCTAGAGAGGGACTTCTGAACGCCAACACCAGCACACAAAAGGAGGGGAACTGGTATTAAACTCTGAAGCAAGGACTTTGAAGGAGTACTTCCCACATAGTTATGACATCATTTATAGAAAAAGGTAAATAACGGGATTTAATGTGCTCACCATTAGTAGTCCTAGTATCTATTATTTATTGAATATCTTATGTCATCTACCCACTATAAAAACCCATCAGTGGATTTCAATTAATTGTTAAATTTTTATTATTGTCATTTCATTGTAGAATTGTATGTTTCAGAAGTGAATCATTATAAACTATCATCTCTATATACAATAAAAATTTCAACACTGAAAATGTATTTCTATCTTTTACCATACAATGAAAGAGCCTGACAAGCTCCCCTTGGCATATTAGATATGCCAAATGCAGTAACAATAACAGTCTCGTTTCCCTGATCCTGAAAAGAGCCTCCAATTGTTGGGAGAGATAATTAAGCAGAGGCTGCTAAAATCTCAGGGCTGGGACAAATGGAAATGTTACTGGCTCCCACTCCAGGAAATTGTTGAACAATGGGATGACAGTGACAGTGATACAGTGATACCATACAACTTATCCCTTTTGTATGATCTGGCTATACTTTTTCCTTCTTGTGACCTGGACTTTTATCTTGGAGTTCTAAAATTTTATTTTCATCTCATTTAGTTATTTTGTTATTTTATTTTTCTATGAGCAAGCCATGTTTTTGTCTATATTGCACTAACATACTATCCTCGAGATCCTTCCTTGCCATTTGAAATGACAGTAATTTACTTTTTATAGTAGTTTTTCTTTTTTCTTTTTTATGCTTTTTGTGTCACACCTGGTGATGCACAGGGGTCACTCCTGGCTTTGCACTCAGGAATTACCCCTGACAGTGCTCAGGGGACCATATGGGATACTGGGAATCAAACACGGGTTGGCCACAAGCAAGACAAATGCCCTACCCACTGTGCTATTGCTCCAGACCGTATAATAGTTTTTCATTGTGCATATAGTATGTCTTCTTAGTCTAGTTATAAACACTGGTTACTTCCTCTTCTTGATTATAGTAAATGTTTCACTGAACATGGGAATGCACATATCTCTTCAAATTAGTAGTTTTGCATTCTGCAGGTAAACACTCAGAAATAGAATAACTAGATTATCTATAATTCTCATTTTCAATCTTTTGAGAAAACTCCACGGGGATTTCAGTAAGTATACTTCCAATTTATATTCTCACCAACAATGAGCAATAGTTCCTTTCTCTCCACGTTTTTCCCAACATTTTGTCATTTATTGGTTTTTACTTATGACATTTTAATAAGAAAAGAAAAATCTTCAGTCTTCCATTGATGTCCTACACATGGTCTCCACGTACACCAACAGCCTCTTTTCCCTCATGGAAACCTTCTCACTATGTATCTAAATGCTACTCTCACACACTCCCTGTTTCTGAGTAGAATATTGTTCTCCTCTCTGTGCCCACTGAACTCCTATTATTCCACATGACAGCACTAGTTTAAAACAAATACTGCAGTGCTTTGCGTGTGGGAAACCCAGGTCCAGTCCCCAGCACCATGTGATCCCTTGTACAGTGCTCTTGGAGAAACCTCTAAGAACCATTGGGTGTGACTTCCTAAACAAGCAAAAATACCTTACATAACTAATATACTAAAAATGATGCTGAAAATTTTGTGCATTGTGAATGGCCAAACTTCCTTGATCTCATGTCTGCAAGTGTCTCCTTCAACTTGTTATGGAAGGGATTTCCTACTGATCTATAAAATTATCAAATTAAAACCCTTATATTCTCGTACTTTAATCTTTGGGAGCATGCATACAATTCAAATAAAGTGCTCAATTTTTGCAAGGATAAATTGGAGTGTTGTGTAACAAATTAATTCAATGACATGAGAAATGCAAAAGAAAAATTGATTTTAATTTTAGAGGAATAATTTTCCATTGAAGCAATAGCACAGTGGGTAGGGCATTTGCTTTGCACATGGCTGAACCTGATGACTCGATTCCTCTGTGTCTCTCGGAGAGCCCGGCAAGCTACCGAGAGTATCCTGCCTAGAAGGCAGAACCTGGCAAGCTCCCCATGGCATATTCGATATGCCAAAAACAGTAACAACAAGTCTCACAATGGACATGTTACTGGTGCCCATTTGAGCAAGTTAATGAACAACAGGATGACAGTGATACAGTGCTACAGATGGATAATGTTGAAGAAAATATGCCTTTGTCCCCTTCGGCTCTCCAAGCGACACCATGTTGGTAGGCCTTACACAAGGGCCTTACGAAAGGCGGCAAAAAGGAGCCTAGGAGAAAGTGGTTGATCCATTTTCTAAGAAAGAATGGTATGACGTGAAAGTACCTGCAATGTTTAATATAAGAAATATTGGGAAACACATGACACTACAACCAAAGCAACCAAAATTGCATCCAATGGCCTCATGTGACACGTATTCAAAGTGAGCCTTACTGATCTGCAGAAGAATTAAGTTACTTTTAGGAAATTCAAGCTTATTATGCAGGATATTCAGGTTAAAACCTGCTGGACAAACTTCCATGGCATGGACCAAACCCATGACAAAATGTGTTCAAAGGGCATGATCAAACAATGTCAGTTTGACATGGTCAAACAATGTCAGAGCATGTTTAAGCCTCCTGTTGATGTCAAGACTACTGATGATTGTTTGCTTCGTCTATTCTGTGTTTATTTCACTAAGAAGTGCAATAATCAAATTAGAAAAAAGATGATAGAGATCATGACTCGAGAGGTGCAGATAAATGACTTAAAGGAGGTGGTTAATAAATTGATTCCAGATAGCATTGGGAAAGACATAGAAAAGTATTGCCAGTCTTTTGATCTACTCCAGGATGTCTTTCTTAGAAAAGTAAAAATGCTGAAAAAAACCTAAGTTTGAATTTGGAAAACTCATGGAGCTTCATGGTGAAGGTAGCAGTTCTGGAAAAACTTCTGGGGATGAGACAGGCACTAAAGTTGAAGAGGCTGATGGGTATGAACCACCAGTCCAAGAATCTGTTTAAAATTCAGATGTTCATTGGTAACAAATGAAAGTTTTATTTCTGCTGGTGTAAAAAAAGAAGAAAAAAAGAAAATATGCCTTTGTGATATCCAAGTACTATATCTGACCTGTGTCCAAATATAGGTATGGGACTGGATAAACATATTCAATGGTCATGAGAACTTAGTACAGAATCCTGCAAGTTATCAAGCAAGAAGATAAAATCTCACAGAGAAGATTGAATGCTGGAGATTTGACCGTGTCCTCCAAACCTCAGGTTGTAGCTCCAATGCCAATACTACTGAATGTGGTGAAATTTGGATGTAGGATCTATAATGTTGTTATACTTTAAAATTCATATAAGTTAAAGTACAAATGCAATCTGGCAATTGTAATTGTAATTGGTGCCCCATAATAAAAAGGATTTTTGACACACAGAGAGAATGCGCACAAATGGAAGGACCCAATTAGATCTCTTCTGCAAGACAAGGGAAAAAGAGAAAACTTAGGTCTCTATGCAGTTCACATGTTGATCTTTACCTTTCAGTCTTCAGAAATGTGGAAAATAAATTTCTGCTGTTGAAACTCCCAGTTTTTCTAAGTTCTAAGACCTGGGCATCGAGTGTTAAGGAACCCTGGAGGAATGATTCTTTAATAAATTAGAATGACCAGCATTCTAACATTGCTAAAGAACTGAAAATCTTCCATTCTGTTAACAATAAGTTTCATTTTCTTGTGATAAAATTTCCAGAGAATTAATGATAAACAATTTACCACACTTGGAAAATGAAGCCAACTCTGGAGGAGATGTTCCAGTGCACAGAAGAGATAAGACAAGACTGTCATTTAAACCTATGTGGGGCTATTAAAAATCCTTTTTGCTGAGATAATGCAAGAGATCTAGTTATGGATGGGATTGGAGATACACAGTCTCCAAGTAGACAATGGATATTCCTGAGAAAGAACAACTTCTCAAAAACAGGCAGAAAGGCAAATGGATGAACAAAACAGGCAATCAATGGGAGGCAGAAGGAAAGGAGTATGGGGATCTAGAGAATCTTAAAGTGAGGTGTCAGACAGAGTCAGAGAGTTAAGGTCATCTTAGCTGAAGAATTCAATTTCTTTTATGAAGTCCCAGGGATTCCATTTGTTTATAGAGGTTGCTGCTGATAAAGTTAAGATGGAGGAAACATCAGCAGTGCGTATTTCAACGCACAAAAATGCACATATCAAGGGCTGGACGATAGTATAGCTGGTAGGGTACTTGACTTCCAGATGACCAACCCCTTGCCTTCAATTCTGGGCACCACATATTTTCTTCTGAGCTCCACCAAGAGTGGTGGCTGAGCAAAGAGACAACACTGCCAGGTGGATCAAAATACAATAAAATTTTTTAGTACATATGAATAAAATAATTGTTTTTGATACCAACAGCATCCAATTAACTATAATTAATTATGTACCAGATAATATTACAAAGGCTTAATTCATAGCCTACAGGTCAGGGTATCAGTTCAGCAGTGGAACACTTGCTTTTCATGTGTGAGTCCCCTGGGTTTGGGTCCTGACACTAATCCTGAAACAAATAAATCAATATCTTATTTTATTTAATTTGCCAAGTAAATGAATGGGATCAGCTTATTTTAATTTTTCAGATTTTAAAATAAATTAAAATACTAGAAATATAGTGTAAAGATGGAGGTGTAAGTCTTTTTAATTTCCGGCACCATTTGGTCCTCTGAGTATTGCTGGGTGCAGCACTAGTGGCTATTTCTTTTTATTTTTTTTTATTATTTAAATTTTATTGAATCACTGCAAGATAGTTACAAGCTTTCACGTTTGGGTTACAATGTCACAATGACCAAACACCCATCCCTCCACCAGTGCACATTCCCTACCACCAATATCCCCGGTATACACCCCCATTCCCCCTGCCTCCATGGCAGACAATATTCTCCATACTCTCTCTCTACTTTTGGGCATTATGGCTTGCAACACAGACACTGACAGTTTTGGTCAATTATCTAATTTTTGCACACATCTCCCATCCCTACTGACTCCTCCAGCCACCATTTTCTTAGTGATCCCTTCTCTATTCCATCCGCCTTCTCCCTTCCGCTCATGAAGGAGTCTTTCAGCTATGGGGCAATCCCCCTGGCCCTTGAATCTACTGCCCTTGGGTGTCAGCCTCATGTAATGTTATTCTATATTCCACAAATGAGTGCAGTCCTTATATGTTTGTCTCTCTCTTTCTGACTTATTTCACTTAGCATAACACTCTCCATGTCTATCCATTTATAAGCAAGTTTAATGACTTCATCTCTCCTAACAGCTGCATAGTATTCCATTGTGTAGATGTACCAAAGTTTCTTTAACAAGTCATCTGTTCTAGGGCACATGGGTAGTTTCCATATTATGGCTATTGTGAACAGTGCTGCAATGAATATATAGGTACAGATGTCATTTCTACTGTGCTCATTTGCATCCTTGGGATATATTCCCAGAAGTGGTATTGTGGGGTCATATGGAAGCTCAATTTCTAGTTTTTGAAGGATTGTCCATATAATTTTCCAGAAAGGATGGACCATTCCCACCAACAATGAAAGAGTGTCCCTATTTCCCCACATCCATGCCAGCACTGGTTATTTTTCTCTTTTGAATGTGTGCCGGTCTCTGTGGTGTGAGATGATAACTCACTATTGTTTTGATTTTCATCTCCCTGATGACTAGTGATGTGGAGCATTTATTCATGTTGTTTTGGCCATTAGTATTTCTTTTTTGAGAAAACTTCTGTTCATTTCTCCTCCCCATTTTTTGATGGGGTTGGCGGTTTTTTTCTTATACAATTCTTCTAGTGTCTTGTATATCCTGGATATTAATCCCTTATAAGATGGGTATTTGTAAATATTCTTTCCCATTCTGTGGGCTCTCTCTGTATTTTGGTCACTGTTTCTTTTGAAGTGCAGAAGCTTCTTAATTTGATGTAGTCCCATTTGTTTATGTTTGTTTCCATTTGCTTGGTTGGTGGTGTTTCATCCTTAAATATGATTTTTGTTTCAATGTCATGGATGGTTCTACCTACATTTTCCTCCATGTACTTTATGTATTCATGTCTGATATTGAGGTCTTTAATTCACTTTGATATGACTTCTGTGCCTGGCATTAGACAGAGGCCTGAGTTCATTTTTTCCAGTTAGCTATCCAGTTTTGCCAGCTCCACTTGTTGAAGAGGTTTTCCTTGTTCCACTTCACATTTCTTGTTCCTTTGTCCAAGATTAAGTTGCCATATATTTGGGAGTCTGTGATAGCATATTTAACTCTGTTCCATTGGTCTGCAGGTCTGTTTTTAGCACAATACCATGCTGTTTCAATTACTACTGCTTTTTAGTAGAGTTTGAAGTTGATGAAGGTGATGCCACCCATCTTCTTTTTCCCAAGGATTGCTTCAGCTATTCATGGAGGATTATTGTTACATATGAATTTCAGGAGTGTTTTCTCTATTTCTTTGAAAAATGTCATGGATATCCTGATAGGGTCTGCATTGGACTTGTATAGTTTTTTGGGGCAGTATTGTTTTTTTGATCATGCTAATTCTCCCTATCCATGATTAGGGGATTTCTCTCCATTTCCTAGTGTCCTCCTTTATTTCTTGGATTAGTGTTTTGTAATTTTCTTTGTATAGGTCCTTCACCTCTTTTGTTAAGCTGATTTCAAGGTACTTGATTTTGTGAGGTATTATTGTGAACAGGATTGTTTTTTTAATGTCTCTGTCTTCTCTTTCATTATATGTATATATGAAAGCCATGGACTTTTGGGTGGTGATTTTGTAGCCTGTCACTTTTGCTATATTGACTTATTGTTTCTAGGAGCTTTTCTATAGTCTTTAGAGTTTTCTAACTATAGTATCATATCGTCTGCAAATAGTGATAGCTTGACCTCTTCCTTTCCTGTCTGTATGCCCTTGATATCTTTTTCTTGTCTAACAGCTATGGCCAGGACTTCCAGTACTATATTGAATAGGAGTGGCAAAAGTGGGCAACCTTGTCTTGTGCCCAATCTTAGAGTGAAGGCTTTTAGTTTTTCTCCATTGAGAATGATACTTGCTGTGGGCTTGTGGTAGATGGCTTTGGTTATGTTGAGGAAAGTTTCTTCCATGCCCATTTTGCTAAGAGTTTTCATCATAAATGGGTGCTGGATCTTGTCAAATGCTTTATCTGAATCTATAAGTATAATCACATGGTTTTTATTATTGCTTTTATTGATATGATGAATTTTGTTGATTGACTTGCAAATGTTAAACCATACTTGCATCCCTGGGATGAATCTTACTTGGTCATGGTGTATGATCTTTTTGATGAATCATTGGATTCTGTTTGCTTATATTTTGTTGAGGATCTTTGCATCTGTGTTCATCATGAATATTGGTCTGTAATTCTCTTTCTTTGTAGTATCTTTTTCTGCTTTGGTACCAGGGTGATATTTGCTTCATATAAACTGTTTGGAAGTGTTTTTGATATTAAAATCTCCTGGAGAAGCTTAAAGAGGATTGGGAGTAATTCCTCTTTAAAGGTTAGGAAGAATTCACTAGTGAATCCATCTGGACTAGGACTTTTGTGCTTGGGGAGATTTTACTACTGTTTTCAATTTCCTTGATGGTGATAGTTCTGTTCAGTTATTCCAGGTCTTCTTGATTCAGCCTTGTAAGTCTATAGGAATCTAGGAATTTATCCATTTCCTTGAGGTTTTCCTGTTTTGTGGCATAAACATTCTCAAAGTAATCTCTGGGGATCCTTTGAATTTCTGTAATTTCTGTTGTAATGTCACCTTTTTCATTTCTAATTCAGTTTATCAGGGTTTTCTCTCTATTTTTTTGTGAATCTTGCTAGAGGTTTATTGATATTGTTTATTTTCTCAAAGAACGAGCTCTTGGTTTCATTGATCTTTTGGATTGTTTTTTGGGTTTCCATTTCATTAATTTCTGCTTTAAGTTTTATTATTTACTTCCTCCTGTTTGGATTGAGCTTCTTTTGTTGGTCATTCTCCAAGCTGTGAAGTTAAGTTGCTTCTATGGGCTCGCTCCTCCTTCCTGATGAATGCTTGTAGAGCTATAAACTTTCCTCTTAACACAGATTTTGCTGTGTCCCATAAGTTTTGGTAACTTGTGTCCTTGTTTTCGTTCATTTCCAGAAATCTTTTGATTTCCTCTTTGGTTTCCTTTCTAAGCCACTCGTTGTCCAATAGTGAGCTGTTTAATTTCCAGGTGTTTGATTTTGTTTTCTGTTTGTGTGTGTGATTTACTTCTAATTTCAGTGCATAGTGGTCTGAGAAGATCGTTGATACAATCACTATCTTCTTAACTTTATGGAGGTATGTTTTGTGGCTCAGCATGTGGTCTGTCTTGGAGAATGTTCCATGCACACTTGAGAAGAATGCATATTCAGCTTTTTGAGGATGAAGTGTCCTGTATATATTTACTAAGTCCATTTCTTCCATTTTTCCCCTCAGATGAAGTATGTCCTTGCTAAGCTTGAGTCTAGTTGATCTATCAAGAGGTGATAAGGCAGTGCTGACGTCTCCCACTAGTGTTGTGTTGCTATTGATGTCTTTCTTCAAGTCTATGAGTAGTTGTTTTAAGTACTTTGCTGGTCCCTCATTAGGTGCTTATATATTTAGTATTGTTAGTTCTTTTTGTTGTACAGATCCCTTTATCAATAAGAAATGCCCTTCACTGTCTCTTGTGACCTTCTTCAGTCTGAAATCAATGTGGTCTGATACTAAGATGGCTACACCAGCTTTTTTATGGGAGTTGTTCACCTGTACGATTGTTTTCCAGCCTTTGACTTTGAGCCTGTGTTTGCTCTGATTGTTGAGATGTGTTTCTTGCAGGCAGCAAAATGTTGGGTTCAATTTTCTAATCCATCCTGCAACTCTGTGTCTTTTAATTGGTGCGTTGAGCCCATTGACATTGCGAGAGATTATTTTTATGGGGTTTTGTCCCATTTTTCTGCTAAAATTTGGTGTATTTGAGGAGCCTGTCTTGACTTAAAGTAGCCTGTTCAGTTGTTCTTGTAACCATGGTTTTAAGTCTATGAAGTTCCTGAACTGTTGTTTATCTGTGAAACTGTATGTTGTTCCTTCTGTTATGAATGAGAGTCTAGCCAGGTAAAGTATTTTTTGGTGAGGCATTTATTTCATTGAGTTTTTTCACTATCTCCCACCACTGTTTTCGGGCCATGAGGGTTTCATCAAACAAGTTGGCTGTGAATCTTAAGGATGCTCTTTTATAGGCAATTTCTTTCTTTGATCCTGCTGCTTTCAGGATTTTGTCTCTATCTAAGGTTTTGGTCATTTTGATCAGGATGTGTCTTGGGGTATTTCTATTTGGATTTCTTCTAGCTGGTACCCTTTGGGTAGAGGCCATTTCAACATGACCCAAGTAATACTGCATCCTTGAACCCTCGCATTGACCCACTGACCTGGGTGACCTGACTGAGGATAGCTGAGAGCTGTCCTTGGATTACTGAGCTTTGCCAGGAGATTACCTGAAAAATTTGTTAATTTGAAATGTGACATAGCTTCTGCAAGGTTAATCCAACAGACTGATCTAAATGTAGAAAGCATAAGCAGAAATTTCTCTTATAAGTAGGGGATAAAAGGAAAACTGGTTATATACCTCCAAATATGTAAAAACCTGCTTTTATTAGTGTAGAAATAGGATAATTTTATTTATTTATTTATTCATTTATAGAATCACCGTGAGAGATACTGTTACAAAGCTTTCATGTTTGAGTTTCAGTCATACAATAATCAAACACCCACACCTCAACCAATGCACATTTTCCACCACCAATGTCCTCAGTTTCTTCCCCCCATCCCAACTGTCCCCCTGCCTTTCTTTATAGCAGACAATTTCTCCCATAATCTCTCTCTACTTTTGGGCATTATGGTTGCAATATAGATACTGAGAGGTTATCACATTTGGTCCTTTATCTACTTTCAGCACACATCTCCCATCCTGAACAATCCCTCCAACTATCAGTGACTTCGTGATCCCTTCTCTATTCCAGTTGCCTTCTCCTCCAACTCATGAGGCAGACTTCCAATTATGGAGCAATATTCCTGCCCCTTGTATCTACTGTCATTGGGAGTCTATCTCATATTATGTTATTTTATATTTCACAAATGAGTGTAGTAATTCTATTTCTGTCCTCTCTTTCTGACTCATTTTAGTCAGCATGATACTCTCCATGACCATCCACTGATAAGCAAGTTCTATGACTTCATCTTTCCTAACAGCTGCATAATATTCTATTGTGTAGATGTACCAAAATTTCTTTAACCAGTTGTCTACTCCCAGGCACTCGGGTTATCTCCAGATTCTGGCTATTGTGAACAGTGCTGCAATGAACATACAGGTGCAATGTCATTTCTTTTTTTTTTTTTGCTTTTTGGGTCACACCCAGAGATGCTCAGGGGTCACTCCTGGCTCTGCACTCAGGAATTACCCCTGGCCATGCTCAGGGGACCATATGGGATGCTGGGAATCGAACCCGGGTCGGCCGCGTGCAAGGCAAACACCCTACCAGCGGTGCTATCGCTCCAGCCCCGCAGATGTCATTTCTACTGTGCTCTTTGCACCCTCAGGATATAGTCCAATAAGTGGTATTGTGGGGTCATGTGAAAGCTCAATTTCTAGTTTTTAAAGGAATACCCATATTGTTTTCCAAAAAGGCTGGACCAGTTGGCATTTTTACCAACAATGAAAGAGAGTCCCTTCTCCCCACATCCGCACCAGCACTGGTTTTCCTTGTTCTTTTTGATGTGTGCCAGTCTCTGTGGTGTGAGATGTATCTCATTGTTATTTTGATTTGCATCTCTCTGATTAGTAATGTAGAGAATTTTTTTCATGTGCCTTTTGGCCATTTGTATTTCTTTTCAAAGGAAGCTTCTGTCCATTTCTTCTCCCCATTTTTGATGCAATTGGAGATTTTTTTCTTGTATAATTCTACAGTGTCTTGTATATCCAAAACAGGAAAATTTAAGCAAAAAGGTTGGGATTACAATAACTTTGAAAACTGCACCTTGGAATCCGGGGGAGTCCATGATGTACCACAGGGTCATGCAAGAGAATCTAGGACTCCGCTCTTTCCACACCCAACCCATTGCATCTAGAGCATCTGCATTTCCATTTGCTCCAATGTATATTAGTGTCACATGTACAATTTCATTTATAAACAGACAATGTGATGGCTAAGAAAAGAAAGACCACTGAAATGAAAGACCATTAATTTCTGTTCTAGTCAGGTGATTGGGTGAGGAAAAAAATCTTCTGGCAGCAAGGGTGTCATGATGCCTGGAACAGCAGGTCTTTCCAAATAGCTTTGCCACCTGGGTGCCTGACTGCTTTTGAATGCTCTCTCTTTGCACGAAGTAGCACTCCCTCCTTGCTCTGGGAGAATCACTTAGAAGTCCTCATAATCCGCAGGGGATGTGTTAAAACTGGAAGGTCTACACCCATTCCAGGAGTTTGAGGTTCAGTGTCTCTTCCCTGCTGTGTTTAGTCTTTTACCAGCGACCTCTACTACGGCAGGGAGCTCTGGGTCAAAGGAGTGACCTCTAGCTACAGGTCCAAGAGTTCATGCTGACTGTGGGGTCAGGCCACTCCTTACGTCCCTGATCCACCAGCCACGGAAAGAAACCCGCTGATTCACTGCCTGAGTTGTTTCCCTTCCCATCCTTTCAAGATAAGGGCTGTGAAGAATGAGCGGGCAGACATGCTCTCTGCTCCCACCGGAAGTCCTGATTCAGCTGTTCCTGCTGACTCCAGCAGAAACCCCGAGAGTGGGAGAAGGGGAGGGCAGCCGTGGGCAGTCTTCTCTCCCCCCACCCCCGCTACGGATGAGCTCTTTACACCCGTCATCCTAGTGGGTCCCCACTGCTGAGTAGGGTTACCTGGGCATGCACCCCTTCACAGATGGACCGCCGAGTGCCCTCAGGGGTAGATCCCTACAGTGCTGATCAGGCTGTCTTCCGTTCCCATGGTGATTCCCACAGAGCCCCACACAGACTGGCTTTCACCTCCTCCCATTCTCTGTAACCTCCATTAAGTAGGAACAAAAGATGAATACGCAGAAGCTATTTAATGAACTCAGCTGGTGTGCAGGGCTTTCAGCTCTTCGCTGTAGCAGGTCTGGGGTTGAGAAGCAGCTGCCTCTCAGGCTCTTAAAGTCCTACAGCTGGGCTGTCCCTGACACATCCCTCCTTTTGTCAGATACCACATCCAGCAAATGCTGCTGAGATGCTTTCTGGTTTGGGGGAAGACCCCCTTGCCCTAAATTCTGCGTGCAACACACCTACAAGAGAAATGAATAGGATGTCAAAGGAAGGAGGGAATGACTGCAACCCCCCTCCCCCTCTCCCAACACAGGGAAGGGAACCCATGATGGAGAGCATGAGAGTATGTGGAGATCTGGTTTTCCTTTCAACTTGGTGCAAGGCTCATGAGAAAGTCTTGTGCTTTCCACCTGTGAAATGGAGTGAACAGGGGGTTACCAAACAAACAAAAAAAACTGACAAAGATTAAAACCAGAAATTGGAGACACTCTCTTGAGTAGAGAATGTGAGAGGTAGATATCCTGTTACACTGTGTTTTATGAGCTCACAACCACTTTTCTCTAGAAATTTTTTCTCATTCCTTTCCCATCCTGACTCAAAGATTTCTGACAGAAGAAGTCCTGGCCAGTTTCTTTGGTCTTTGATGCAATTGTATTCCGTCTCATTTTCCTGGTCTGTCCTTCAGGACCTTCACCTGCCAACCTGAGCAGCAGATCATCCACATGAGCATGGTGTCACCCACAACTGTTCTACCCGAGTCTGGATGACATCACTATTTACTGACCAAACCAGAAAAACTCATTATGCATACCTGTCTCACCTGAACTTGGGGGTCACCCACACTTACTCACCTGAGTTGCAGGGTCATCACACAAATATCGGGGCACTATGCTTTTTTGAAATGATACTGCAGGAACTTCTTAAACTTCTGTGGCACTCTGTTTAGGAGCAGACTAGGCATGTTTTCCAGTGAGTATCCCCTGAGAATTGACAGAGAATCAGAAAGCCTGTCTTTCCGGAATTGTTTGGATGATTGAGAAAAGTTGCAAGAAATGCAAAATAAACCCAAGAAACCCACAAAACCACACAAACAAAAAACACCCTACTGAAATAGAGGTGAAGTAGGAGAAACAGAAGAAAATCAATTAAATATTAGAGCAGAAGCCCAATAACAGATGAGACTTGATGTTCTCCAGCCCTGGTACAGATGGACCCACCCTAAGATTTTCAATGCCTTCTACCCTGGGTTGAAACTCACATCCATGTCTGCAGGGCATGTGATTTAAGGGACGCCTTGAGCCTCCCATAGAGATATGTTTGAGATAAAGTTACATATGCCAGGTCCAAGCACATACATGGACTATATAACTTATCAGTGTTCTCCTTTTCCTCTTTTACTGAGATAGACTTGGAAAAAAAATTGCCCACTCCTGGACTTTTCCAAGGTCCTCATAAAATATCCACTTTAAATCAGTTCTGTGTTTTTGCCATCAACCTGTTTTCATGTCTTCTTGGGAGCCCTACTGTTTGGCAGGGATGGAGAAGTTCCTGGAGCTGTGGAAATCTTGGGTCTTTCTCAGAACAAAAGAAGTAGACATTTCCCAAGTGAAAACTAGATACTGTAGAGAAGGGAGGCATGACCAGAGTAAGATGGGCAGCACTGGCACCAAATCCCCTGCTGGAGGAAAATAACAGAGGAGGGAAGTCACAGTAAGTATGAGGCAAACGCAGAAAGATTTCTATGCTTTATCCCTAGAAGTTTCAACTCCTGCCCATAAGGCTCAGATTCAAGGATTCTGTATGGACCTAAATGTGTGAAGTGAGCGCATCTATCAAAAGGTTTGACCTGCTCATCTGCCCTATTAATTTGTGCCTAGAAGACATGTACCCTAGGATTAATAGTTGGGTATTTTTTTGGTTTGTTATTGTTTTTCAATTACATTTTTGTTGAGATAACTTTGGTTTATTTTAAGGGTTTATTTTATATTTCTTATCTCATTAACTTTCAGTGTTAGCATACCACTACCACTAGTCCACAGTCCCCATCCCTTTGGTAAACTTCTTATCACCTGGGTACACTCATTGTATGGCCAGAATTTAAGAATGTGCTTACTATAGATGCTGTCAATTTCTATGCTTGTTTTTTATATATGAGTGAGATCATCTGGTATTTGTTCTTATAACTTATTTAATTTAGCATAACGTCCTATATTTCCATGCTGACGCAAAATTTAAGATTTTATCTTTTGAATAAACAGTATTCTACTGTGTTTATGGACTATATTATCTCAACTACTGGTCTGATGGGCACTTGTGTTTTTTCCAAATCATGACCATTATGACTAGTCTACAATAAATATAGATATTTGCAAATATTTTTGCAACTATATTTTTGTGCTCTTTGGACATAAATCAAGCAACGGGATTATATCTATAGGTCTGTTTTGAATTTTTCCATAAATCTATGTCTTATTTTCTATTCAACACAAGATTTATTTTCCATTCAACATTGTATGAGGATTTCTTTTCAACACCCCGTTACTAGCACTTGCTGTTTCTGACTCCTTTGATGTAGGTCATTCTTACAAGTATGAGTATATTGTGATACCTCTTTACTTTTTTGATTTATGTTTATGATACTAAATGACAATGGGCATTTTAATGTTGCTACTGGCCATATACATGTTCTCCTTGGCTCAGCACATCTCACAATTTTTATTATGTTTTTAAATTTTATATTATTTTATGTCTTAGCACAGTAGGTGAGGCATTTGTCTTGCATGTGGCTGACCTGGGTTCGAGTCCTCTGTCCCTCTCGGAGAGCCTGGCAAGCTACTGAGAGTATCTCGTCCGCACAGCAGATCCTGGCAAACTACCCATTCAACATGCCAAAAACAGTAACAATAATTCTCTATATTATTCAAGTTTGGTATAGATTTGCTGTGATTTCATAAAAATGAAAACACAGGTTGTCTTTCCTAGACTGTCTAAATCCCCTCTTGAATTATTTTTAGTTACAACTCAAATACCTATTACTTTTTAATTGCAATGCAACTTTACATTTTCTGAAATAGGGTCATTTGTTGAGTGGAAGCAATGAGAATAAGAACAAGGGCTATTCTTGCATCAATGGGGTACACGAACACATCACTATTGCCCAAGGATGCTTTGCTTGAATAGCTTGCCATTCTGTTCTCATTTTATCCATCAGATCTGAAGCTGTTGAACAATGATGACTTTTACGGTTCCTCATAGAAGGACTTAAAATAGATAAGGTATGCTACTTACAATGTAAGTGTATGATCTGTGTAAAATCACATGGCACAAAGGAAAGGTGAAAGAAAAGAAATGAAATGTTCACATTTTCCTTGCACTTTAGATTAAATTCAGATATCCTTTCTGACAGAATGGAAATAGACACTGCTCCTTAATCCACTCTTAAGTTACTAATTACTAGATGTTAATTCCTCCGAAGGTGGATGTGCTTATTTTTATGTTGGAGTGCATTTAAGATTCAATCTAAATTTAACAAACACTAACTTCTTTTCAAGTTCATTTCTAGTTCAATTGAACTCATTTACAGGAAGGACACAAAGGATGCAGAGCATCCCTAGCCCCATTACTAACCTTAATCTTCAGATCCTTTGCTTTCTTCCAATCCATTCTTCTCTCTGAATACTCTCCCTTAATCCACACTCACCATGGGTGCTCCAGAGGGTAGGCAGAGACTAATCAATGAATACCAGAAAGGTGCCCATGTACCACACAAGCAGGGTTTCAGGCACATGTGTTCGCACGTGTATTTTCTCTGCTCAGTGGATTTACTTCCACCAGTCCCATGCCTGGAACTCTCAGCACTTTAATGTTCTTGAGGTGAATAATCTTTTTGCTGGAACTGAATTCTAGGATCTGGCTAAGTGTTCGAGTGCTTCAGAGAGTCATCCCATTTCCCAGTGGTTTCTCTTTAAATCACATTAGGAGCAGGATCTGAGACCACCGGGAGTGCAAAGACACTTTTGAGGAAGGCCAAATATCAGGGCAAATGACAGCTGCCCTCCTCCTTAATCTGAACCTAGGTCCTCTGATCAGATTATTGATCTTTTAAAATACCCAGAATTATTCCACAATGAAATCTATATATGCTAAATTAGTCAATGGAATTTAGCATGAAGCAAACTAAACTGCACATATATTATTTTCATCTTTGAGAGGCATCCGCATGGCACAGCATAATGGTAGGCTGTGTGGAGGCAGAAGTCTCAGCAAACGTCACTTGCTGCTTCTTAGCTGAATGCACAGCAGGCACATTACATAAGGTTTCCAAGCCTTAGTTTCTTCACCTGTAAACATAGCAATATTGCCCTCTCCCAGGACTGTCTGAAGATGACATGAGTGCTCAGCAAGACTTGATTTGTGGTGAATGTTAATGCGTAGAAGCTCTTATTGTTATGAAGTGCAATTGAAGGGTTCTCTTTCAAGACCAGGAAATGAGTGTGAGTCTAAGCTTCCCCACATATAGATCCGTGAAGAATGCTTTCTAGCTATTCTCAGTAGACAGGAGTAAAGTGCATACAGTTAGAAATGAGATAAAGTAAGTGACTCATTGTTCTAAATCTTTTATTTCCTCGCTAGTCATATGGAGTAGCTTTCCCATATGACAGTGTTGTTAGGAGGATGTATTGAGGTAGAAGGTAAAAAAATATTAAGCAGAGACTATATTATACTTTTGTGACTTTCATTGACTGCTCAGAGGTCTAAGCACAGATGTCTCTGGCTCAGTGAACCTGGCTCTAGGCTAAGCCAAGAGAAGGAAAAGAGAAAGGAAAAGAAATGGTTTTGTTGATCTAAGATTCACAGGCTGAAAAAGGTATGGTGATGAGTCTTTTGGTTTACTTGTTTGATACATGAACAGTTTGATATTGGCTTCTGATTTTGTTTCTAAATGTAAAAATGCTTGCTGAGATTATAAATATGGAATTAGACGGTCATGATGTGGCAGCCCAAATAAGTATTTTGACATCAGGGAATAGGTAAGACTTAGGTAAAAAAAGTCACTATGTCTACTATGTCTCTGTTTATGTTTTATATATATGTATATATGTATATATATGTGTGTATATATATATATATATATTTGCTTTTTGGGTCACACCTGGCAATGCAGAGGGGTTACTCCTGGCTCATGCACTCAGGAATCACCCCTGGTGGTTGTCAGAGGACCATATGGGATGCTGGGAATCAACCCGGGGTCTGCCATGTGCAAGGCAAATGCCCTACCTGCTGTACTATTGCTCCAGCCCCTATATTCTATAAAATTTTTAAGGGACCTCATATTATCTATTTTACAAATTGGAGGTGAGGTGTGCTCTGCAGAAACTGATATCTAAAGGCATTAGCTACAAAAAGCACTTATTACTATAACCTGAAAAAAATATGTTTTTCTACTCCACCCATAAGACATGCTTTAGCTCAGCAGCCTGATCTCGAAGATTACAATCCTTAGAGAAGAGCACGGATCTTTACCACCTGCTTTCTGGACAGAGAGATGAAGAAGGGAAGTCAGAGCTCACGGCTCACAGGATGTATGCTAGGATTTCCCTTTACCTCTTTCCAGTAGGTCTGCTGACAGCAGCTATTCAACTCTTCACCAGTTCCTATAACTCATAAAATACTCCTTGCTCCTTATTCTACTTTTCTTTTGTCTCTACTTATAAAACAGTGTATTCTGCTTTTATCTATTGTGGTTTCCTTCTCCTTTTTTTCCCACTTGATATAACATATATATGGTGGTAACCTCCTTAAAAGTTTAGAAGTAGCTGTTCACATGACCAACTAAAGCTTGCATATGCAAATGTATGTGTATTTGTGCCTGTATGAATTGTGTACATTCACATAATATGTGTGAATGTATACACAAGCACATGTATATGTGCATGCACTTGTTTTTATATAAATATGTACATATATGCATGTGTGTGCATTGTTTGCAATGTATATGTGAATATACATATCGGTATTTACATATGTACATCTGTATGCATGCATGTTTACAGGTGAGTAGGATGTATGATTTATCCTTGTGTATTTTTTAACCTCCTATTTAATTTATACATCTGTCATTAAAATGCTGCTTCTAACTTTTAGCCAAATGTCACTTTCCCTGCTGCTATGGGCCAAAGTTTAATCTGATAACAATGCCGTCCATTTGGTCTCTCTGATATTTTGTTTGTCCTTCAGACAAAGCATTCATGACAGCTCATGCAATCATTTACTTGTCTAACTCTGTGACTTAAATGTGAGTTTCAAAAGTAGGGGCCAAGTCTGGCTAATTTTTGCCTCTAAAGCAATTACAACAATATCTGGGGCATAGTGGACTTCAATGTAATGAATAAAATAATTAATAAATGAAGCTAATAAAATTACTATATAAATAATACATGGAGAGAAAACATTACTGGTAGACCATTTACTCTAGTGTATGCACATAATTAACGCAAAGACATAATTACTACATGTTAGCACAAGATAGGCTGTACATCAGAAAATGATGTGGTTCAATGTCAAATTTGGGTGCTCATAAATTTCCATCCTGTGTATGCCATAAAAATGTGCTAAGATTTTCTGTGTTTATAGACATATTTGAAATCTGTCTTCACCAGGGCCCCTTGGAGGTGGTGGGTTGAGTTTCCCTCCCTGTCCCAAGCAGAGCCCTGACAGCCAAACACCTCCGGAACCCAGCCACATCCATGCTCAAGGCCCCTCTCCTTATGGTCAGATGAGTCTCAGCATGAAGGAACCACGAGAGGAACCCAGATGTGCATGACCCAGGGCTGAGAATTCCAAGCCTGCTCGGATCAGGACTGGGCTGGCCTCTTCCGCCCAGATCCCCCATTTTCCAGTAGCTAGGCAGTCACACCCAGAAACTGCCCTGGTGCTGTGTAATCCCATCAACGGCCAACATCCAGAAACTGTAAAACCAAGCTCCCGGAAGCATTTTATAGCCTAGTTCTCCCTCTGAAAGAACCTGGCAAGCTACCGAGACTTTCCTGCCCACATGGGAGAGTCTGGCAAGCTCCCCGTGGCATATTTATATGCAAAACAAGTAACAATGATGGGTCTCATTCCCCTGACCCTGAGAGAGCCTGCAGTGTAGCACTGTTGGGAAGGATGAATAAAGAGAGGTTTCTAAAATCTCAGGGCTAGGATGAATGGAGACGTTACTGAGACTACTGGAGAAAATCGATGATCAATGGGATGATGATGATGATGATGTTAATGATGATTGGTATACAGGAAATAACAAATCGTGTCAAGTCTGATGATTCTTAGAGATGTGTATATTATGTAATTACTACCAGAACAATCCTCTACCCCCACATGCAGTCACAAAGAACTTGTCTTGCTTGTGTTTCTCCCTAAGAGATCAGGCATTAAAGTGACATATTAAGTAACATGCAATATTATTGCTAAGAAAACATTTAGCATGTTATTAAAGTTTGAGGATAGATGATTTGAATTATGGCATTACTTCTTCAGTTAGTAATAAACTGTGCACATAACTTCCCTTCAAAAATAAAAAAATACATATAAAGATAAGGATATACCAAAGATAAAAATAAGCCATACAAAGATAAGGGATGCAAGAACCTCTCTAGAGAAGTTACCCATTATTGATTTATCCCAGAAACGCTTGCTGAATGTCCACTAGCTTGTAAGCCCTATGTTAGATGATTGGAACAAAACCAATGGCCATGTAAAAACAATCAGTTTAGAAAGCACTTGATAGTTGGTTGTCCCAAAACAGAGGAGTGGCATAGGCGTAGAAGCTAGATAAGACTTCATGAAACTAGGGAGACTCGACTGAGGTCTCCTGAGCCTGATTATAAAGCTTATTAGGCCACATGGGAGAAAAAAGTACGTAAAAGTAAGACCACATGATGGCTATAGGAATCTCCCAGCAATGTAGCATGATGGGGGAAGTGGCGAGGGGGGATTAAGAACTGCGAAGATGGTGGTAAGGGTAGGGAACTTAATCATGGAAATGACTTTCAGGGAAGACACTTTGCTAGCGCCTGTATGGGTCAGGAGCTACTGGGAATTTTTTTTAGCAAGAGAACACTATCAAGTATACAAGTATTCAAGCTGATTCCTGATGCTCTGTGGGAGATGGAAGAGATAAAAGGGCACAAAGCAGCAGGTATCAAAAAATGACCAACTCAGGGAAGAAGCCCACTGGTGTCTTAATTGACCTCACATCTAGATCACTAGTACTACCTTCTGGGATAAGTAACCTTGAGTTTAAGGGAGTAGGCAGAATCGAAAAAAATCGAGCTGCCTGAATTTTGGAAGAGCACTTTATAAAATAACTGAGACAGGAAGAATTGGTGTGATAAGTATAGATGTCATTGTCACTGTCACTGTCATCTCGTTGCTCATCGATTTGTTCGACCGGGCACCGGTAACGTCTCTCATTGTGAGACTGATTGTTACTGTTTTTAGCATATCCAATACGCCACGGGTTGCTTGCCAGGCTCTGCCGTGTGGACGCGATACTCTCAGTAGCTTGCCCGGCTCTCCGAGAGGGGTGGAAGAATCGAACACGGATCGGCCACATGAAAGGCGAACGACCTACCACTGTGCTATCATTCCAGCCCAAGTATAGATGTAAATTAATAAATGTATAATAGTAATATATATGTATATGAATATACATATACACATTTCTACATATTGTACACTATGTAGTAAGAGACATACACACTTGCAAATGAATTGACATATCTTTAGTCCTTTGTACTGTCTTAGAATAGCTATGACTATATCTATGCCAAGAAAACATACTGTTTTCAAATACAGTTTTAATTTCCAAACAGCCCTTTAAATATAATGAAAGTGAGGAGAGAATATGGTGGCGGCATGACAGCAGGCATGAGAACTGGCAGAGAGGTGGCAGCTCTCATTGCTTGGAACAGCAGGATCTCTGGCGTCATAAAATTTGTGCATTAATGACCATAAGTGTGCTTTAATGGTGATTCAATAAAAGAATAAATTTTAAAAAATACAAAAAAACTGTGCTTTAAGTATTTTCTCTCAAAAAGAGTGGCTTTAAGTGGAACCAAACCGGCCCCTGTGGCAGAGCACTGGCCAGAGTAGAACTCGTGAAGATGGCAGTGGTACCCATGCAAGCTCCAAAGCTAATGGAGCTACAAGAGCTGCAGCATCTCTCCGTGCTGTGGGAAATGGCCCCATGGCAGCAAAAGTTCAGCATGAATGAATAGGGCTCTTCGGGTCCAGTTTGGCACTACCACAGAGCACGGGTCCTGAACTTGAGGGGAGTGCCTGGATTCCCTCTATGAACACCAGCTCAGCAACTCACCAGCATCCCCACCGTCATTTCTTCCTTGGACCAGCCCTCACCTACAGTGCCACCCACAGCATATTATGGAGTAAATCTCCCTGAGCACCGACTGTCTGGAGATCGAGAGGATTGGTGTCTAAGGCCCATCCAGACGGCCCAAGTCACAGATGGTAGCAGTCCTAGCCCCAGCACTGGTCCCTGTCAGGTCCAAGGCTGCCTCCACCACTAGGGTCTGCCACCAGTGGTCAACCTGGACATGGGCGTGAGGGCGTCAGCATCCTCATGGTGCCCTCGGCCTTCCTGATATCCCCAGTTTACTGCTATGTCTCTGGCCAGACTCCAATAACTCATGACCAAGTTATTTGAGAAACTAAACTGCTAAAAGTTAGATTGTGGGAGCCACGCCTACAGACCAACCTCTTGCTCAGCCATGTAAGCTCAACTACTGGCCTTGCTCCAGAGACTCATAAATGAATCCTCGAAAGATCAAAAGCCACAGATAATCTCAGACTCCCACAAGGCTGAACAGACAGGAATAGACTGGCATGGGGTGGGGGAGGGGATCGCCTGGTGGCTGCTCAAGCAGAGATCCTGGTAGCCGCTTGCCCCCACAATCTCAACTGCCACCATGCCCCAGCCAGACTCCACCATGTTAGGATGGGTCTCATCGAGATATTAGTCTGCTGGAAATTCGAGAGTGTGAGTTTTGTCCCTGAAATCTCCAGGTGTTTTTTGGTATTGAGATGAAATTGGTTACCTCCCACCACTTCCCTATACTCCTGGAAACATTGTCGGTCACCCCATGAACTAACTCTAGCACCACTGTGTAAGCTATTCTACTGACCTTGCTTCAGAGACCCATAAATAAATTTCAAAAGAGATCAAAAGTCACAGCTGATCTTTCACCTGTGGAAGACTCAACCGACCAGGGCAGGTGGGTTTGCCTAGTGCCCACCCAAGCAGAATCTCTGGCAGCTGCTTGCTTCTACAATTCAAATTTAACTCCAGGCCCCTGGCTAAACTCCACTGTCTTGGGATGGGCCTCAGTGAAATATTAATCTTATGAAAGTTTGGGTATGCAGATTTTGTGACTGAAATCTCCAGGCTTTCTCAGGGTCAAGATGAGATGGGCTACCTTCCACTCCCCTCCACACACACTTTCCTGTACCTCTAGAAGCCCTGGCAGTCACATACACACCCCAAAGGTTCAGCCCAGTTAAAAGCCACTCCAGGGGCTGGAGTGATAGCACAGCAGGTAGGGCATTTGCCTTGCACACAGCCGACCGGGTTCAATTACCAGCATCCCATATGGCCCCTGAGCACTGCCAGGGGTAATTCCTGAGTGCAGAGCCAGGAGTGAACCCTGGACAGTGCCGGGTGTGACCACCCCCCCAAAAAAAGCAAAAAAAAAATCTACTTCAGGTGTACCTTCCCAATAAAAATACTGAATTTCCTGAACAAACACGATGAGTTCTATTGCACCTGTATTGCAAACCACAATGCATGAAAGGAAAGAGATAGAGGGGGAGAGAGAGAAAGAGAGAGAGAATAAAGATGCCTCCAATAGAGGGAGGAATGGGGATATGGAGGTATGGAAGGATGGTGGCAGAGAAACTGGGGACATTGGTTCTGGGAAATGCACACTGGTTGAGTGTTGAGTGTTGGGACATTGTAGGACTGAAACCCAATCATAAATGGCTTTATAATGGTCTATTTCATGGTTTTCCAATAAAAACTTTTTTTAAGTAATGGAAGACTTGCTAATTACAGTTCACAAAGTCCTTTAATGTAATAGAATAAAGTAAGTTCTCTGCCTTTATTTCCTAAGTTAGCTCATATATTAAATATTGGAAGTAAGTTAACTTCATCTAAGGGTAGCCAAGCATTATTTAAGGTTAAATGATTTTCTAAGGTAACACAAAAGTATAAACCACTTATGTAGGGCAATACCCACCTGGATTACTCTGGAATAATTATCCTCCTACTCCAGCCAATTGGTACTTAGTTTGTGTTCTGATTTCTGATTCATGACAAACTTCACAGATCATTTACACTAGAATCATCACTTTCCAGGCAGAGAGCTTAGACCTGGGAGGAGATGCAACTTGTCCTAGGTCATGCAGGTTGTCAAGGGATGCCTGGAGCCCGTCCCAAGAATTCTGCTCACTAACTAGTGCTTTTTTCCATTGCCACATAACCTACCTCACTATGATATGCAATTAAAAAATGAATGCATAGGTGCTTTTAAACACACAAAAAGAAATATTTGAACCAGACCATAAAAGAAGAAAATTCCAAAGTCACTGCATAAAAAGTTGCGTTCTACCTCATATAATTATTTATTAATAAAATGAGAAAAAATCCTGAGGCATAGCTGTGAACTTTGGATTCATAACACTTCTGAGGTCTGTGAGCTAACTGCAATTTCAGGGAAAAATGTAATGTGTGTGTATACTTCGGGTATATGTTTATAAGTGCATTTACTTCTGGGAAGTTAATTTATAGGTTTTATCAATTTTTAAGGAAATGTACCTAAAATGACAGGCAACACTAAAACCTGGAAGCTTTCAGACCAACAGAGAACCACTGATGGAATAATGTAATTTTTGATAGTGATGGTTTTGACAAACAAGTTGAGTTTTAATTTGGACTGAAAGAAAATGTGGAGGAAAATGTGAAAATGGACTTTTAGGACACTTTATGCATTTATGAACAGCCATTCAGGAGTTCGAGGCTTGGGGAACTAAAAGCCTCTTTCACTCATCTGTGGTATACTTGGTTGTGATAGATGTTCACACTTACCTGTTCAATTGTCCATTTGGTGCCTGAACTGCTTACACAGCTGTATGTATCTCTGTGCACATTGAAAAAAATGATTATACAACTGTGATTTACCAAGTTGTACACAATAGAGTTGTTCTAGAGATTAAATGTTCCAACACCAAACCCACGATGAGTGTGACCTTCCCTCCACCAAGGTCCCAAGTTTCCCAACCACCACCCCAACCTGCCCACTTGCAGGCACCAACTGATTTACTTTATATTGACTGTTACAATAAAAAATGCAAAAGGAATAAACTATAAAAATAGAAGTGAATGTATGATCATTATTCTATCTCAGGATGATATTACTAAATTCATTATCTGATAATCGACTGTGCTGATTAGTGCTAGTTGAATCTTCTGTGTTTTTTTTTTTTGGTTCATTCAGGCTTGTGGTCTTCTATGCTTCTTTACTATCAGATTTTCTATGATACTACTGGGCTTACTATACTATGAAATTTTGAGATGTTGTATGGCTGAAAAGCATTGTAGTATAAGGAGCTATAGATATGGAACAATTTGATGGCTTAGCAGTTTGTTGAAGTTCAGTTATGTTGCTGTGACCATGTGTGAGAGGCTGTCAGGATTGACTGTGGGCTGCTGTGCCTTCAGGAAGAAAGGGGGATATACCTGCTCCCATCTGAGAAGGTCCTAGAGCTCTCAGCCAGGACCAGTCTACCATGAAGATTCATCAGTATCACATTTGTTTGATGATACTGTCCAGTTCTCCTCCTCCTCCTCCTCCTCCTCCTCCTCCTCCTCCTTTTCCTCCTTCTCCTCCTCCTCCTCCTCCTCCTCCTCCTCCTCCTCCTCCTCCTCCTCCTCCTCCTCCTCCTCCTCCTCCTCCTCCTCCTCCTCCTCTTCTTCTTCTTCTTCTTCTTCTTCTTCTTCTTCTTCTTCTTCTTCTTCTTCTTCTTCTTCTTCTTCTTCTTCTTCTTCTTCTTCTTCTTCTTCTTCTTCTTCTTCTTCTTCTTCTTCTTCTTCTTCTTCTTCTTCTTCTTCTTCTTCTTCTTCTTCTGTCTGGGTTTGTATAAAAGTATGCCACTGGTATATTTTTCTTGCCTAACTGCTATGGCCAGTACTTCCAGTACTATATTGAATAGAAGTGCGATAGCCAGGAACCTTGTCTTGTGCCAGATCTTAGAGGGAAGGCTTTTAGTTATTCCCTATTGTGAATGGTCCTTGGCATGGGCGTGTGCTAAGCAGTTTTAACTCTTTTGATATAGGAAACGAAGAAGTCAAGCTATCACTATTTGCAGATGATATGATACTATACTTAGAAAACCCTAAAGACTTTGCAGAAAAGCTTTTTTTCTGCATAGTAAAGTGGCAGGCTACAAAATCAACACCAAAATGTCCATGGCTTTCCTATATACATATAATGAAAGAGAAGAAAGAGACATTAAAAACAATCCTGTTCTGGCCTATCCGCAGCTGCAAGAGTGTGAATCCAGACCCAGCAAAACCTCTTTCGGCATGGGCAACTCCTCGCAGAATGTCTCCAGCCTGAGAACTAAGCCTCGGCCGGGTGCCCGCCCGGGAGGGGAAAGGTATTTCTCTCTCTCGCCTCTTTCTCTCCGGGGATGAAGGGCGCGGTGTCTGCCATATTATGATGACCACAGATTGGGTTTTCAAGCCTGTAATGATCCAATATCTGGAAGAAATCTCCCTGGACTTAGTTGTTGAAGTACAGAAATTCAAAACTGTGCGGCTGAAGTAGCGGCCGCGCGACCTCATTTGTCTTCACAGTAGGTCTGAATCTAGTGGGGTACTCCTAGCAACAATAGTGAGGTTTGTGTTGAAATATTGAATGTAACCAAAGTAAACAGAAAATAAAATGAAACTTATCAGTTACAAGGCGGGGGGTCGGGGGGCGGGATTGGAGGTGTACTGTGTTTTTTTTTTTTTGGTGGTGGTATATGGGCACTGGTGAAGGGATGGCTGTTTCAGCATTGTATAACTGAGACCTAAGCCTGAAAACATTGTAATCTTCCATATGGTGATTTAATAAAATGAAATTTTTATTAAAAAAAAAAAACAATCCTGTTCAGAATAGTACCTCAGAAAATCAAGTACCTGGGAATCAACTTAATTAAAGACGTGGAGGACTTATACAAGGAAAATTCAAAACACTACTTCAAGAAACAAAAGAGGACACTAGGAAATTGAGATACATCCCTTGCTCATAGATAGGGAGTATCAAAATTATCAAAACAGCAATAGTCCCCAAAGCACTATACACATTTTTTTGATTTTTTTTAATTGAATCACCGTGAGATAGTTACAAGCTTTTATGTTTGGGTTACAATCTCACAATGATCAAATTATTCAGATTTAATGCAGTCCCTATTATGATGCCCGTGACATTTTCCAAAGAAATAGACAAACACTCCTGAAATTCATATGGAACAATAAGCCTCCATGAATAGCTAAAGCAATCCTCGGGAAAAAGAAGATGGGTGGTGCCAACTTCCCTGACTTCAAACTGTACTACAAAGCAGTAGTAATTAAAACAACATGGTATTGAGCTAAAAACAGACCTGCAGACCAATGGAACAGAGTTGAATATCCTGTCACAAACCCCAAGTATATAGCCACTTAATCTTTGTCAAAGGAGGGAGAAATGAGAAGTGGAATAAGGAAAGCTTCTTCAACAAGTGGTGCTGGGAAAACTGGATAGATACCTGCAAAAAATGAACTCAGACCTCTGTCTAATGCCAGGCACAGAAGTCATATCAAAGTGGATTAAAGACCTCAATATCAGACATGAATATATAAAGTACATGGAGGAAAATGTAGGTAGAACCATCCATGACATTGAAACTAAACGCATCTTTAAGGATGAAACATCACCAACCAAGCAAATGGAAACAAACATAAACAAATGGGACTACATCAAACTAAGAAGCTTCTGCACTTCAAAAGAAACAGTGACCAAAATAAGGAGAGAGGCCACAGAATGGGAAGGAATATTTACCAATACCTATCTGATAAGGGATTAATATCCAGGATATACAAGACACTAGTAGAATTGTATAAGAAAAAAACCTCCAACCCCATCAAAAAATGGGGAGGAGAAATGAATAGAAGCTTCTTCAAAAGAGAAATACAAATGGCCAAAAGGCACATGAGAAAATGCTCCACATTGCTAATCATCACTGTATTCCTATTGTTCATCGATTTACTCAAGCGGGTGCCAGTAACGTCTCCATTTGTACCAGCCCTGAGATTTTAGCAGCCTCTCCTTACTCGTTTTACAAAATGGTTTGAGGCTCTTTTCAAGGTCAGGGGAATGAGACCTGTCATTTTTACTATATTTAGCATATTGGATATGCCACATGGAGCTTGCCAGGCTCTTTCATGTGGGCGGGATACTCTCTGTAGCTTGTCACTCTCTCCAAGAGTCATATACATGATGTGTCCAGGAATATGTTCACTCATGCATGAGGCTTGGACTGAGCATGTGGAAAGCAGCCTGGAGCGTGGCGGTGGTGGGGTAGTGGAAGTCAGCTGCCAGGGCTGGGTCGCTTGGGGGTTGAAAGGGCTCTCACCTGTCTCCCTCTGGGCCACATCTGGTGTGGAGTCTGGTGGCATGGTTATGAGGCCTCATTTTATGCTCCCTTCCAGGAGAAGGAGCTGTGAGTTCTGGAGGGTGACCGAAAAGGAGATTATCTGGCACCAGCAGGAGGTGGCTTATGGTTGTGATTGCCTGGCTCATCAGAGATTGAGGCAAACAGGCAGAGGATCTCTATTCCCAGGTCCCATTGAGCCCAGGGAGATGCAAATCAAAATAACAATGAGATATCATCTCACACCACAGAGACTGGCACACATTCAAAAGAACAAAAGCAACCAGTGCTGGCATGGATGTGGGGAAAAGGGACACTCTTTCACTGTTGGTAGGAACAACAACTGGTCCAGCCTTTCTTGGAAACAATATAAACAGTCCTTCAAAAACTAGAAATTGAGCTTCCATATGACCCCACAATACCACTTCTGGGAATATATCCTGAGGGTGCAAAAAAGCAGAGTATAAATGAAATCTGCACCTATATATTCATTGCAGCACTGTTCACAATAGCCAGAATCTGGAAACAAGCTGAGTGCCTGAGAACAGACAACTGGTTAAAGAAATTTTTGTACTTCTACAAAATGGAATATTATGCAGCTGTTAAGACAGATGAAGTCATTAAATTTGCTTATCAGTGGGTGGTCATGGAGAGTATCTTGCTGAGTGGAATGAATCAGAAAGATAGGGACAGATAAAGAAGGACAGACTCATTTGTGGAATATAAAATAGCATAATATGAGATGTACACCCAACGACAGTAGACACAAAGGCCAGGAGTATTTCTCCATTGTTGGAAGCCTGTCTCATGAGCTGGGGAAGAAGGCAGCTGGAATAAAGCAGGGATCACTAAGTCAATGATGGTTGGAGGATTCATTTGGGATGGGAGATATGTGCTGAAAGTAGACAAAGGACCAAACAGGGTAAGCTCTCAGTATCTGTATTGCAGACCATAATGCCCAAAAGTAGAGAGAAAGTATGGGGGAAATTGTCTAACATGAATTGGGGAGGATTGGAAGGGGGGAGTATACTGAGAACATTGGTGTTGGGGAATGTGCACCAGTGGAGGGATGGGTGTATGTATGATCATTGCTTGATTGAAACTCCAACATGAAAGCTTGTAACTGTATCTCACGGTGATTCAATAAGTAAAAGGGGGGGAAAAAAAAGAAGAAAAGAAACTATGCCACTGACTCCCAACAGTTTCGTAAAGACTGCAGGATTTTACCCTTCATGGTTCTGGAATCTTCTTGTTTTCTTCCTTTTCTCTCTTTCTTCGTAACTCCCTCCACCATTTCCTTCCTTCCTTCCTCTCCTTCCTTCCTTCCTTCCTTCCTTCCTTCCTTCCTTCCTTCCTTCCTTCTTCCTTCCTTTCTCTCCCTGTCTCTTCTCTTCTTTCTTTCTTTCTTTCTTTCTTTCTTTCTTCTTTCTTTCTTTCTTTCTTTCTTTCTTCTTTCTTTCTTTCTTTCTTTCTTTCTTTCTTTCTTTCTTTCTTCTTTCTCTCTCTTTCTTTCTTTCTTTCTTTCTTTCTTTCTTTCTTTCTTCTTCTCTTTCTTTCTTCTTTCTTTCTTTCTTTCTTCTTCTTTCTCTCTCCTCTTTCTTTCTTTCTTTCTTTCTTTCTCTTCTTTCTTTCTTTCTTTCTTTCTTTCTTTCTTCTTTCTTTCTTTCTTTCTTTCTTCTTCTTCCTTCCTTCCTTCCTTCTTCCTCCTCCCTCCCTCCCTCCCTCTCTCTCTCTTTCTTTCTTTCTTTCTTTCTTTCTTTCTTTCTTTCTTTCTTTCTTTCTTTCTTTCTTTCTTTCTTTCTTTCTTTCTTTCTTTCTTCTTTCTTTCTCTTTCTCCTTCCTTCCTTCCTTCCTTCCTTCCTTCCTTCCTTCCTTTCTTCCTTCCTTCTTCCTTTTTCTGTACACTTCTTTTTTTCACCCTTTCTCTACAGTATCCAAACTAAAATTCTGCACCTATTTTTCCTGACTCTCTCCTCCAGTATATATATGATGTGTCTTTATCATGACAATCATCTTTCAGGATCTTCTGTCCTATAAACTTTTGTCCTTCCCCATCCTCAAATTACACGATTGCTTGACTCCAAACAGATAAAGGCTGATAACAGAGACAAGTTCTGACAAGCTCAAAATAGTCCTGCTTTTCCTATAATAATACATTCTGTAAAAATTTTAAAGCCCAACAAATTATTTTGACTCATATCAACTGAAGACTCAGTGCTTCTTTTTTCATATGTTATATTTAACTCATGACTTTTCTCTTATGTCTCATATTCATAGTTAGTTTTTATGAGAAAAATTAAGCATTGTAAGTTATAAATATTATATTTTATTATGTAAGTAATTTTATTTTATTATATAAAAAACTGACAATCACAGCAGAGCCTGGCAAGCTATCCGTGGCATATTCGATATTCCAAAAACAGTAACAATAACAGCTCTCATTTCCCTGACCCTGAAAGAGCCTCTTAGAGGCTGCTAAAATCTCAGTGCTGGGATGAATGGAAACGTTACTGATGCCCACTCAAGTAAATCGATGAACAACGGAATAACAGTAATACAGTGATGTGAAAAAAGGAAAATCCCTGTATTATCAGTAATACAGGGATCCAGAATATAGGTATACTTTACTGAAGAATCCTTGCTGAGTACAAGTATGGAAGAATCCCTTTCAATGCCTCCTGTATTCCAAAGGGGAGGGAGGGAGGTAGAGAGAGAGAGAGAGAGAGAGATAGAGAGAGAGAGAGAGAGAGAGAAAGGGTTGGCCACAAAGGCAAGCTGGGGGGTGGCAGGAGGGAAACTGGAACATTGGTGGTGGGAAATGTACACTGGTGAAATGACACATGTGGGAACATTATATGACTGAAACTTAACCATGAGATAGACAGTTGCAAGACAATCTTGCAACTGTCTATCTCATGGTGACTCAATTAAGAACAACAACAAAAAATCCCAGTGCTCTATAACAAGTTTTCAAAACCAGCTGATAAAAAATGCAGGGAAAACAACTTATAAGTCTGGTGTGGTACTCTGGCAGTGCATTACTACTGTTAAAATTGTACTTTATTCCTATGAGAAAAAATGAGATTAGAAAAACTTTAGGAGAGAGAAAAATATCCGTAGGTTTGTTAAATTTCTATAGTATCACTCACCTACTTCTACTACTATTTAATCCAATATTTTCCTCAACTTTTGTTTTATTACTACGTCCTTACTAAATTCATATATTCTCCAAATTCTCTTCTAACAAAATAGCATGTCAGGAGAATGTTTAGAAGATCTAGAACTGGTTTAATAGAGAGACATTTTGTATTGCTCAGAATCCATTCACCTGAGCAGAGTCAAGTGTGACCTAACTCACTATAGTAATGTTTTTGGTAAATGGCACTTTATTTACTTATTCATTTATTTTAATTAGTATATTACTAATTAAAAGTTATAAATGTTTATATTAGGGCTACAATATGACCACTCCATGGTTGCCAACAGAGTTCTAGAATCACTTTATCTCAATCCATTGAGCACATTAAAATATGAGGATTTTCATACATGTATTCTATACCAACATTTAAGTATCACACTATTAAATGCTTAATTTTAATTATTCATTTATTTATTGATTTTGGGGTCACACCTGGCGACACACAGGGGTTACTCCTGGCTCTGCACTCAAGAATCACTTCTGGTGGCCCTCTGGGCACCATATGGGATACTCGAAATAGAACCCGGGTTGGCTGCATACAAAGCAAACACCCTACCTGCTGTGCTATTGCTCCAACCCCTTACTAAATATTTTAATAATTTAATGTAAATAAATCTTATTAGGTTAATTTGAAAATGGTGGTCTTTATTTAAATTCAATATATTGCTTTTCCTGTGATTGTGGTTTGATAGTATATTGCTAATCCCAAATGAAATTACATTGTAATTTTTCAAAGAAAGCCCAACTTAGTGTTTTATTTAATGCAAAATATTAGGGCATATCTATTAAATTCAAAATTTAATCAGTAGATTAAATAGGTTTATCAGTAGAGTACATACCTTGCATGTGTAAGATCCTGGTATTTTAATACCTGATATTACAGTAAGAGATAAAAGTTAACACTTTAGATTAAATTCTTATGGTTTTAAAATATTTAGTTCACAATAAAATAAAAACAAGATGAAATGATATAAACTTTTTACTTACTTTGCTCATTTGTGAAAAAGATAACAGTTTTCACATGAAAGTAAATCCTTTAAATTATTGTGTGCAACGGACAAATGTACAAATTGATGACATACAAGTCTCAGTCACATTGTTTATTGTTTATTTCACCTACAACACAATGTATTTCTAGTTAGCCATGATCATAATAAAAAAGGTTATGGAATAAAAAAGTTCAAAATTTGTTTTTCATGTGGTGAGTATGCACATTCTTTATCTTTGTGTTATTATCTTATCTTTGTTCACAATGATTTTTATCCCCTTGTGTGTTTGTATTCTCTTTTTTCAGAATGAAGAGATTCTAAAAAGAATTTAGGTAACAGAATAAAAGTGTGTTTTTTTTCTTTCTGCATCTTGGGTCATACCTGACCGTGCTGAAGGCTCACTTCTGGTTCTGCATTCAGAGATCACTCCTGGCAGAGCTCAGGGGACCATACTGGGTGCTGGGGATTGAATCCAGGTTGACTGTGTGCAAGACAAGTACCCAATCAGATGTATTATCTCTCCAGCCCTTAAAAGTGAACTCATATCTTCATTCTATTTGCTGAGAATGAAGCAAAAGTAGTATATTAAAATGTGTATGTGTATACAGTCACATATGAACAGACATATTCACACACTCACACTCACATATAGACAGTTATATCCTCACACACAGATACTCTCACACTGTTCATTCTCCGAGACAGTTATATACTCTCTCACTCAAACACAAAGTCACACACCAACACACATATTTAGTCACACATATTCTCTCTCTCATGCCTTCTCATGCACTCTCAGATACACTCATACTCAGCTTTTTCATCCCAACTTATTTTTATTATTGTTATTATACTATTGAGATTATTTTGGTAATCACATTTGATATTTTCCAGGCCTTATTTTCCGTTATATATTTCCTGTACATAAATTGCTAAGTGTTCTTTTAGACTTCTACGTCAAGACAACTGTGATATAACTATGAGATTAAGATAACTATAACAAGACATATAACATTGAGGGCAAACCACCAATGGCTTCTTGCTAATTTAATGTATATTGTTTTAATGCTGTGCAATTATATGAATTTGAGTCTGTACTTAGGTTTGAGAAATGTCCTTGAGTATGTTCTGCAAAAGATTATTTATTTAAGATGTGAAGGAACTAAATTAGTTAATAACCATAATTAGGATTAAAGAATAATTTTTATTTGTAAAAAACTGCTTAAAAGGAAAAATATTCAGTTTCCTCATTTTTATATTAAAAAGAAGTAAACCTCCCTAAATGGCTTTACAGACTGGAAAGCACAGGTGGGTTAAATGTGACCTTACTGTTGAGGTGACAAATCATTGTCACACCCCCACTGGTGTCTGGACACTGGGAATAAGAATCTGACTTCTTTACTACCATGGGGACTTTGACTGTTATTTACATTTGCTGTTGTTTCTACATGTACGTTGTACACAACGTTAGCAGAAGTAGTACTGAACGTCCCCCCACACACACATACACAGCATTTCAGCCCCCAGGTGGGGTTTCTATTTTAGAAGCCAAGTGATATAGTTATAGATTTAAAAGAAATGGGTGTGAGGTTTCTAGATGCCATGAATTGGGGAAGTACAGAGCTTTGCAAGGAAGAAAAAGAGCCCACAACTCTTGTGACTTAAAGCAGTGCATAAAAATGAAGCTGTGAATTTGGTTTCTTTGCTCAGAGAAAACAGGCAAAGAGAGTTAGAAAATGCATGCAATAGGGGAGAAATGTCCAAATCTATAAAAGTTTGCTTTAAAGTTGGATCAAATCAATCTAGTCCTGGAGACTTACAGGATGCTTGTCTGAGAGCAAAAAAAGTATTTGATCTTTTTTTGCGTATGTTCCTATGCAGTGCTTCAACCATTTTCCCTATCTGCTTGATAAAACATCACAGAAATCTGATTGCACTGTTATTTTGTTCACATGCAGGTCTATGATATTCCTACAATCACAGCCTTTTTGCATAACTTAAATACAGAGTTTTGCAATAGTAAGTGCTCAGTAAGTATTTACGTACGGTCAAAGGATTGAATTCAAATTTCGCCTTTTTGAGGTCAAAAGGTAACAAAAGTGTATTTAAATTCTGACACTTTGAGTGTTTGAATTTACTAGTCTGAAATTTTTGAGGGGGAGTAATAATGCTGATGAGAGGAGATAGTGGAGTCAAAAGTAATTAAACTAAATATGGAGGACACCTCAAAATTATGATCACATATCCAGCATATGCAACCTTAATTATAGAGATATTGAAGATGATCTACCTAGATCACTTGAAATAGCATACCTCTTCAAAATATGACAAAAATATCATATTAGTTTTCTAATTTACTTTCATTATCAATATTTTATATCCAATATTCTTATTGTTCAGCCCCCATTCCTACTCTGAAAAAAATTCAGTTTGATTCAGAGAAAGCAATATTCTGGGTACACACGGAACTCTATTAAGGAGTTGTGTTTGGGTTTTGTGCAGGTGTGGTGTAAGAATAGAGCTCAGTCTTACATATGGGATAATACAGCTTTGTTGGAAACTTCCTATCTCCCTGCATCTCAGAAACTGTTTCTCAACTGCTTCTCCCATTGCTAAAAGAAAAAAAGAAAAAGAAAACCTCAATAATCTATCTATTTAAGAAAGCCTCTTCACCATGTGGTCTCTATGAGAAGGTTTAACCTCCATAAGGTTTAAACTCAGAAGGCATAGGACCTTGAAAATTGGATTAAAAATTGGATCATGATCTTAGACTTGGGTCACAAAGGTTTGATTTCATTCCTCACACTTTTAGCACTCCTCAACTCTAGACATTCTTATTTTGAGAAAAAATTTCTTAAATGTTTCATTCTGCCAGTGCATATTGCATTGACTACATCTTAATACATTTAGAAAAGAATGAAAGAATGAAAGGTATTACAAAAAGAACTGAGTAGAATATACTTTTGTGGAGAAGAGCCAGAGGAAGAGAGGTGCTCAGAAACACCAGGGGTGGGTGTTTTCTTCTTGTAGATTTCAACCAGTGCTTTGTATATCCTTGATACTAATCCATTATCAGGTGGTTGGTGAATATCCTTTCCCATTCTGTAGAGTGTCTTTATATTCTGGTCACTGTTTCTTTTGAGGTGCAGAAGCTTCTTAGTTTAAGATAGTCCCATTTGTTTATCTTTGTTTCCACTTGCTTGGTCAGTAGAGTTTCATCTTTGAAGATATTCTTATCTTCAATGTTGTGAAGGTTTGCCGACCTTTTCTTCGATGTACCTTATGGATTCTGGTCTGATGTTGAGATCTTTAATCCATTTTGATCTGACTTTTGTGCATGGAGTTAGGTAGAGGTCTGAGCCCATATTTTTTTTGCATGTAGCTGTCCAGTTTTGCCAGCACAATTTGTTACAAAGACTTTCCTTGCTCCACTTCACATTTCTTGCTCCCTTATCAAAGATTAGATAATCATATATTTGAGGGTGTGTGTAAGGATACTCAACCCCATTCCATTGGTCTGCGACTCTTTGTTCCAATACCATGCTGTTTTAATTATTACTGCTTTGTAGTAGAGTCTGAGGTTGGGGAAGGTAATGCCTCCCATCTTTTTTTCCCCCAGGAATTGCTTTGGCTACTGGTGGGGGCTTGTTGTTCCATATGAATTTCAGGGTTGTTTGATCAATTTCTTTGAAGAATGTCATGTGTATCCTTATAAAGTTCGCATTAAATCTGTATAATGCTTTGGGGAGTATTGCCATTTTGACAATGTTAATCCTCCCAATTCATGAGCAGAGGATGTTTTTCCATTTCCTTGTGTCCTCTAATTTCTTGAAGTAGCGTTTTGTAGTTTTCTTTGTATAGGTCCTTTACCTCCTTAGTTAAATTGATTCCGAGGTATTTGATTTTCTGAGGCATGATTATGAACTGAATTGCTTTTTTAATATTGCTTTCTCTCTCATTATTTGCTTATAGGAAAGCTATGGACTTCTGGATATTGATTTTATAGCTTGTGACTTTACTATGCAAGTCTGCTGTTTCTAGGAGCTTCTTGGTAGAGGCTTTAGGGTTCTCTAAGTATAGTATCATATCATCTGCAAATAGTGAGAGCTTTATTTCTTTCTTTCTTATCTGAATGCCCTTAAAATATTTTTCTTGCCTAACTACTAGTATTATATTGAATAGAAGTGGTGAGAGTGGGCATCCTTATCCTGTCCCCGAACTTAGAGGGAAAGCTCTTAGTTTTTCCCCATTGAGAATAATGCTTGCCATAGGCTTGTGGTAGATGGCTCTTATTATATTGAGGAAAATTCCTTCAGTACACATTTTGGTTAGTTTTCAGTATAAATGGGCGCTGGATCTTGTCAAATGCTTTCTCTCCATCTATTGATATGGTCATATGATTTTTATCTTTTCTTTTATTGATATGATGAATTATGTTCATAGACTTCCTAATGTTAAACCATCCTTGCATCCCTGGAATGAATCCCACTTGATCATGGTGTATGATCTTTTTGATGAGTTGTTATATTCTATTTGCTAATATTTTGTTAAGGATATTTGCATCTGTGTTCATCAGGGCTATCAGTCTTTTTTTTTTGTGGTGTCTCTATTTGCTTTTAGTATTAGGGTGATATGTGCCTGGTAGAAACTATTTGGGAGTGTTTCTGTTTCTTCAACTTACTGGAAAAACTTGAGAAGAACTGGCAACAGGTCCTCTTTAAATGTTTGGAAGAATTCTCTAGTGAATCCATCTGGACCTGGGCTTTTGTTTGCGGGAAGACTTTTGATTACAGTTTCAATTTCTTTGATAGTAATAGGTCTATTCAGATATTCCAAGTCTTCTTGGTTCAGTCTTGGGAGATTGTAGGAATCAAGGAATTAATCCATTTCTTTTAGGTTCTCTTGTTTTGTGGCATACAGACTTTCAAAGTAGTCTCTGATGATCTTTTGAATTTCTTTGGTTTCTGTTGTGATATCCATTTTTTCATTTCTGATTCTATTTATTAGGGTTTTCTCTCTCTTTCTTTGTGAGTCTTGCTAGTGGTTTATCAATCTTGTTTATTTTTCTCAAAGAACCAGCTCTTGGTTTCATTGATCTTTCAAGTTGTTTTTTGGGTTTCCATGTCATTAATTTCTGCTCTAAGTTTTATTATCTCTTTCCTTCTGCCTGGCTTGGGCTCCTTTTTTTGGTCCTTTTCTAGGATCTTGAGCTGTGAAGTCAAGTTATTTTATGTTGGTCCTTTCTTCCTTCCTGAGAAATGCTTGCAGAGCTGTAAATTTTCCCCTTAATATGGCTTTGCTGTGTCCCACAGGTTCTGGTAGCTCCTGTCTTCATTCTCATTTGTTTCCAAGTATCTTTTGATTTTTCCTTTATTTATTGGCTGACCCACTTGTTGTTCAACATTTAGTTGTTTAGTCTCAAGGTGTTTGATTTGATTCTCCATGTCTGTGTGTGATCGACTTCTATCTTCAGTGCATCATGGTCTGAAAAGATAGTTGATACAATTTCCATCTTCCTGAATCTATTGAGGTAAGTTTTGCAACCTAGCACGTGGTCTATCTTGAAAATATTCCGTGTGCACTAGGATAGAATGTGTATTTGTTTTTTGTGGGGATGGAAGGCTCTGTGTATACCTATTAACCCTCTCTCTTCTATGTCTTCCTTCAAAGCCAGTACTTCCTTACTGAGTTTTAATCTTGCTGAGATATCCTGAGGTGATAAGGCAGTATTCAAGTCTCCAACTACTATTGTGTTATACCAATGTCCTTCTTGAAGTCTATTATCTGTCATATTTAGCATTTAGCATTAGGTGCATATATGTTTAAGGGTATGATTTCTTCCTGTTGTACATATACCTTGAATATTAAAAATGGCCTTTGCTGTCACTTCTAATCTTTTACAGCTTTAAATCTATGTTGTCGGATACTAGTATGGCCACCCCAGCTTTTTTGAGGGAGACTTTTGCTTGCAGGATTGTTTTCCATCCTAGAAGAAAATATCCAATCCCATTAGAAAATGGGGCGATCAATTGAACAGAAACTTTCTCAAAGAAGAAATTTGAATGGCAAATAGACACATGAAAAAATGCTCCTCATCACTAATCATCAGGGAGATGCAGATCAAAACAACAGTGAGATATCATCGCATATCACAGAGACTAACACACATCCAAAAGAACAAAAGCAACCAGTGTTTGTGGGATAGGGGGACAAGGGGACTCTTCTTCACTGCTGATGGGAATGGCGACTGCCTCAGCCCTTTTGGAAAACAATATGAATGCTTCTCAAAAAAATTAGAAATTGAGCTCCCATTTGACCCATCATATAATACCACATCTGGGAATATATCCCAGAGATACAAAAAATTACAATAAAAATGACATCTGCACTTGTATGTTTATTGCAGCACTATTTACAATAGCCAATCTGGAAAAAACCTGAGTGCCCTAGAACAGATAACTAGTTAAAGAAACTTTGGTACATCTATACAAGGGAATACTATGCAGTTGTTAGAAAATATGAAATCATGAAATTTGTATATTAATGAATCGACATGGAGAGTATCATGCTAAGTGAAATGAGTCCAAGAGAGAGGGACAGACATAGAATGACTGCACTCATTTGTGCACTATAAAGTAACAGAATGGGAGACTAACACCCAAAGATAGTAGAGATAAGGGTCAGGAGGATCACTCCATGGTTTGGAAGCCAGCCTCACATGCTGGGGGAAAAGGCAGCTGAGATAGAGAAGGGACCACCAAGTAAACGATGCTTGGAGGGCTCTCTTAGGATGGGAAATGTGTACTGAAAGTAGACTGTGGATGGGACATGATGGCCACTTAGTACCTATATTGCAAACCATAACACCAGAAGAAGAGAGAGAGTGTAAAAGGAAATGTTCCTGCCACAGAGGCAGGGTGGGGATGGGGATATATGGTGGGAGGGATAATGTGAACATTGGTGGTGGAGAATGGACACTGGTGAAGGAATGGGTACTCGGTCATTGTATGACTGAAACATAATCACAAACTTTGTAAGTCTGCAACTGCACCTCACAGTGATTCATTAAAATAAAGGAAATATATATATATACAGAAAAGAAAAAAATACAAAAGGAAGTTCCAGGGGAGTCTCCAATGAATCTTGGCCCACCTAGATGACAAGTTCAATATGAAGATTAAGAGAATACAGTGCTGCTTGGGGCCTTTGCTGATGGAGACTACCCAGGCTACCCTAGAAGAGTTTAGGGGCCTTCGGGTCACACCTGATAGTGCTTTGAGAACCATGTGGTGTTGGGAATTGATTCCGGGGTAGGCTGCATGCAAAACATACAATTTCACTGGAACTAAGTGGAATGTACTTTAAAATTTAATATTCTCTGATATTTAGGACATATAACTGTTTAAGCAATATTTATAAAATTATATTTGAAGGTTAATTTTATATAAAGGTATAAATACATAATTATGAAAGAATAAGGGAGTAGGAGGCAATTGGAATACATTCATATAATATTTTCACATTATATTACATGTATGTCTTAAACAACCTGAAGCAAAAGATAAATATTATATTACCAAGAGCAACAACAACAACAAAAAACCAAAAGAAAATAGCTAGATGTTTAATATGGAAATTAAAAGCATGCACAGAAATATATTTAGCACAAAAGAACACTGTAATTAAATAAAAAAGAAACTCAAAGATGAGAATAAACAAGCAGAGCAGTATATGTAGCTCCAACCACTATTCTTAGTCATATTAGATGTAAGTAGACTAAATCAAAAACTCAATGAGAAAAGAATTAAGTTAATAAAATAAAAAAGAATATAAACCAGAGATCATCAAATTATGGCCTGCAGGAAAAAATGTGGTCTTCGGCCTGTTCATACAAGGACTTTTGACTTTTTGGTGCTGGAAGGAGATAGAATAAATATTTTGCATTTGAGATGAATATCTATTTTGCAGGCTAGGAAAGAATAAGATTAAATAAAGGTTTCTGGTTCTCTATTGTGTCTGTGAGATGGATTCTCACCCCTTTGTGGAACCAGAATTTGATCCTGTGGGCCCAGGAGAGAGAGAGAGAGAGATTAGAACCCAAAGTCAAACACAAACATTTTTTTAATCTTAAACTTTTAAACTTTCTCAGGACCTGTAATTTCATCCTTCTTTCTTATTTCTCCCTTAAGAAATAAGGGAGTGTATTCTTTCACTTTCCCTACATTGCAGTTTAGGATCAAAGCATTTTTTATTTGTTTGCTTTTTTTACCTAGACTGCTGGAGCAGAATTTGTTATAGGATGGATTGTACCTTGAGTCTCATCCATATCTTCTGTATCTGCCCACAGTTCACCATAAATCCATAAGTTTATTCTTAGCAATGTGAGGAGACAGAAATTAAATTATATATACTGAATAAAAATCTCATGTGTGTGCGTGTGTGTGTGTGTGTGTGTTCTGGTCCACTGCATTCTAAACACACTGTAAATGATTTTGGTCTACACATCTATGAACCAGATTTTACATATGGATACTAAGAATACATGATTCAAGCACGTGTGGAAACTACATTTTGAAGTTGTTTTTCTACTTTAAATATTGGAATGCTTGACTGGTCATTTTCCAGTTAAACACTTTCAAGTCTTATCACCACCACTTTGTTCATTAGTAAGAACATATAACACAGAGATTTAATCATCTTTCATAAAAAGTTTGTCATTTTTTCACCAAAGAATGATATTGAGCGTTGAAAATATCCAGAAAATTCTCCTGCTCTTAAGTGAATAGGTAAGGGAAGGCACATAGTTCCCACATATATAAACTGGGAAAATTTTATACATAGTTTTTATAATATTGTGAAAAATATCACTTTGTTATAATTTCTAAGTTGGCAAATACCACCCCCAGGTTTGAGTGTCTGTGTGTGTCTGAGAGAGAGAGAGAGAGAGAGAGAGAGAGAAGAGACAGAGAGAGAGAGAAGAGAGAAAGAATAGAAAAGTGCCTGCCATAGAGGCACATTGTGGGTCGGGGGGGGAGGGTGACAGAAGGGAAACTGAGGACATTGGTGCTAGGACATGTACACTGGTGGAGAGATGGGTGTTGAAACACTGTATTACTGAAACCTAATCATGAACAGCTTTGTAAGGGTAAATTTCAGTGTTTCAATTAAAAAATTTAAAATAAAACACTTTGAAATATAAAAGTCTACCTCGTAGAAGTTTATCAATTTAGAAAAAAATAAATAAATGCCCAATGTATAACATATGATTGTCTCCCACTAAGACAAACAATGATTTTGAAGATATATAAGATAGTAGGTATCAGGGACTTGAGCACAGCAGATAGGGTGTTTGCCTTGCACGTGGCTCACCTGGGTTTGATTCCCAGGATCCATATGGACACCACCCCCCACCCCTACCAGCACCTCCAGGAGCGATTCCTGAGTGCAGAGCCAGGAGCAATCCCGGTGCATTGCTGGGTATGACCCAAAAAGGAAAAAAAAATAGTAACTATACTCAGGAACATAATGAGGTAGAAATAACCATTTTAAATAAATATAAATCCTAAGAAATCCACAAGACCTGGCACCTGAGCTGCGCAGGAGTAAGAGAGCAACATGGAATGCCTTCAAGAGCATCAAAGAAGTTGTTAAGAGGACGAAGAACCTCTGGCTCGGGCCACATCTTTTCAACTCCACCGTTCTTTCTGAACTAACCTACACTTCAGAGACCTGGGTCCTATGAAAACAGGATGAGAACACTATTTGGGTCTCCCAATAAGGAATCGAAAGAGCTATGCTTGGAATATCACGTTTCACTCAAGTGAGAGAAGGAATCCGGAGTTCTGACCTCCATCGATGATTGAGAGTCAGGGATGCTGTCTTGTTTGCAAAGTCGTCGAAAATCAGATGGGCCAGACACGTAATTCAATTTGGATATGACCAACTGGACTAGAGCTGTTTCCAACTATATTCCATGGGACATCAAAAAAACTGGCTGCCCATCTACGAGATGGTCAGGCTTCTTCGTCAAGACCCTGCGTAAACAGTTTGAGGCTGTTCGTGATCCTGGAGCGAGCAGACAACCACTGGGCTACACTAGCATGAGACAGGGATGAATGGAGATGTTATTGGAGCCCGCTGGAGCAAATCAATGAGCAATGGGATGACAGACAATACAAGTGATAGTATAGAAAATGCTCCAGAATCATATCTCATTTGAGTTATTCAGTAATATAAACTTGTTTGCTTTTGTTTTTCAGAAGTGCCAATTTACCGTCTATTTTTACCCATGAAGTTCTTTCTGCTTTTCTGTCTGGGGGTCCCATATGGTCTACTTCTAAAGCACATTCTAGGCATAAGTGCTATAACTACTAAAGTCAGAGTTCGAAGTCATGCACTCATGATTGGAAAGTCCATTCATTTAGAAAAATTGCTGGATAATTTCCATTGAACTGGCTTTTAGTAGGTTGAAGATTATTTCAATGAAAAAATATTTAGATGATCTCTCTATGATCCAATGGAAGAATGATCATACATGGAATTAATGATGAAATGTTGTGTGATTAACCTTAGAAATTGAGCACTTGACAGTATATTATAAAGTAAGATTTTTCACAATATTATAAAAAACTTCATTTTTGCCATATTCTGAACACACAAGAGAGAGAGGAAGTTAAATCTGTGCTAAAATTTAAAGAAAATTTTCCTTGAGAAAATAGAATATGGGCTCAGTCACAGAGTACAGAGGGAATTTACTCAGAGAGAATAAGGAGGTTTCTAATTTGAGCTAATAGCCTGAATCAGAGATACACTGTAAGAGTAAATAGGCCTGATTAAAACTTGAGAATGAAAGTGGGGTTAGAAAATGTTAAGAGTGTAGACAGAGGAGAACATACAGGCTGTGCAAAACTGAGACATTGCTAAAAATTATGACCATTCATGTGGAAAACAACATTTTAGGGATATTATTGTAAAGATATTGTTCATAGAATATTAGAGTGACGTACAGAAGTAGAATAAATGGTCTACCATAAACTAGATAGCAACAAGAAGACTAGTAATAGGTACAGGAAGATAAAACTCCCTGTTTTTACTTTATATGATTTGCAGGATTTTGCAGGAGATTGAATTGGAGAATGAAACAGAGAGAACACACAAATCTCTGTAGTAGGATTGGAATCTTGTAGACTAAGTGAACAACATAACCAGAGAGAGTTCAGGAGACTGTGGAGGAAGTTAGAGAACTAGATTTGTTTATAATGTCACTGAGGGTAAAAGAAAAATAAATAGTTGGAAATTGTAGTAGGAAGTAGATTACATAAATGAAGAAATTATAGGAAAAAATAGCAAAATATCTTTTAAAGTAACTGAGATTTCTGAGAAAAAACTCACTTAAAGGTTATATCTCATTTGATGCTTTGTATCTATATCTTTTGCCCAGAAAATTAAATATGAGTTTGATCCCTGTTCTTGCAACCCATAAGACTTTAATGATTACATTGATATTTTTATATGCACATCAACAACAGCTGTTTATACCAGATCAAATGGGCTCTTATTTATTTATGATTTTCTCTTTGCATTTGGAAATTTTATGTGATACCTGCCTTTGATGTAATTTTCATTCTTTCAAGTTCTTCACAGCTATATAAACTGCCATTTCATCTTTTACATATATTTGGTGTCCTTGACATGGAGAAACTCTCAAATCAATACATATATTTTATTTCTGACTCCTAGTTAAATATTGTGCTAGGTACTAGGGATACAGAATAAATAAGTCAACTGTAAGAGTGGTTTAATAAAGGCAAACAACATAGGCAGTAGCCCATTAAAAATAGTGGACTAAAGCTATGGAGAGATAGAACATTGAATAATGTAATGATTTCCTAGCATGCAGCAATCCTGAGTTTGATCCCTGGCACCACATATAGTCTCCTGAGCGTAACTAAGAACGAATACTCAATGCAGAGCTAAGAATAATCCCTGAGCACCACCAAATGTGCTCCCAAAACTAAATTTACGAAAACATGACATTGGAATGTAAATCAATTAATACAAAAAATTGGGCTGGAGCGATAGCACAGTGTGTAGGGCATTTGCCTTACACGCTGCCGACCCAGGTTCAATTGCTCCACCCCTCTCGGAGTGTCTGGCAAGCTACTGAGAGTATCTAGCCCAAATGGCAGAGCTTGGCAAGCTCCCTGTGCCACATGCAAAAACAGTAACAGCAAGTTTCACAATGGAGACGTTACTGGTGTCCGCTTGAGCAAATTGATGAGCAATGGGATGACAGTGATACAGTGAATACAAAAACTTGGATTAAGAGAAAGTAAAACTTCCCATGAGAATAACATTTGATCTTGCATATAAAAGATGAATAAGTTATGAGAAAATTGCTTCAGGGAGGTAGAAAAATATGAATAAAGAATATGGAAGCATGAAATTACGTATATTTGCCTTTGTCTTATTATACATGTTTGCTATTGGTTCATATAGAGACCAAATCATCTTCTGGTGTATGAATCTGTGATATGCAACTGTTCAGTGGTCACTTTTGAGAGCTAGTCAGAAATGGTGTCATGTGGTTCTTTCAATTTACAAAGAGGATAAATCCAGCATTTCTAGAAAGATCTTTGTGTGCACTATCATTCAAACAGTGTCACTACTAAAATTCTTTCATCTGTAGTTTTCTTTATGTGAAAGAATAAAAATCATCTTAGGATGTGGGGGAATGGTTGAAACCTGGATCCACAAAGGAGAACTCTCATCCTTTCAGTTTTTTGGACACTTGGGAACCTTTGTTGCACCCAAACTGGAAGAACCTGAAAGCCACACATCACAATTGAACTGAATTGAATACCCACCAGAATATGGATTCAAAGTGATCTCTTAATAGCAGAGTAAATGTTGAACCAGCATTTGTGTCTTTTAATTTCTTCACGTGCCAAAATTTTCCAGTTCATTTCATACAAGTAATTGAGGCTATTGAGCCCCAGTAATTGTTTTTTTTTCCCCCACCCTGTAGTACTATGACTCTTTGAATACAGGATCAATCTGTCTTTCTTGACTTCATTGTGGTTGCTCTTGTACAAGAGATTAAGGTAATTTGGGAGCTGCAGCTGCCAACCTATTGTTTGAACTCATGGTCCACGTGGCTTCTTGAGGAATGTATAGAAGGGGCTTCTGTTACAGCAAGTGTTGGTTCCACCTTGACATCTGGCTGAATTCCTACTCAATTTAAAGCAGCTGCACTTATTCCTCTGTTCTAACGACTTTTCTTATTACCTGACAATCTATCTGAACTATCGACTCATTTCCGACCTGCCAGTTCTCTCACAAGTTATGGAAATGGTCTTCAAACTGCAGCTTCAGCATGTCCTCTTCCCTCCACCCCCCATTCTGCTGTCTGTGCATCACTAGAGTCTATCAATGAAAAGGGAGAGCTGTTGAGTATGCTGTGACACCCACATGCTGTGACTGTAAGAACACTATGCCATTGACTCACATAAAAACACCATGACTGTGGTGCTAAGGTTAAGAGTATTTGTCACTGTCCACATTGATGCTTTCGGACTCTAGTTTCAAAGTACAAGGAGAATCAGCCCCAATATTTTTAATGACCTATGTAATTCTCTTTTTTTCCCATTGTATTCTTGTTGTTCAAACACAAAGAAGCAAACATTTTTAAGAGTTTATCAATGCTTTAAAATCATGTTTTGTACTTTATATCATTTAGTGAGGTGAGGAGCATTCCCTTAGAAAGAGTTAGAGACTTCAGAAGCTTGGTTTCGCCTTTCTTTCATTTTTTTAATTGAGGCAAAATTGGCTTTTTATAGGTATATATGTTTTAGGGAAACAACTTTATAACTTTTCAAAATGCCTATTAGCGCATTATGCTTACAATACAGATACCAATGTCTCTATACCACATTAGATCCTAGACCCCTTCACATTTTTAGCAATCCCACACCTTGCCTTGGTTTACCTCATTTCTGTGGTCAAAATTTAGGGTTTAATATTTGTTTCGATTCTTTCATTCCCATGCCTTGTTTTTTAACATAACACAAATGACTGCAATCATCAAGTATTTATCTTTTGCATTAAATAGTCCTTCTAATTTATTTTCCTTAGGTTAGCCTGTCCCCTCCGCCATCTCAGTTCTCTTCATGTTGTCTCACAGAACAAGATTTCACCATTTTTACAGTTCAGTGGTATCCCTTTGAATGGATATGCTGTGCAAGCCAAATTTTATTCACTCACCTTTGTTAGGCATTAGGATTATCTCCACATAGTAGTAGTTCATGTAGTGTTGAACTGAACAGAAAAGAGTATATGGAGATTTAATTAATGTTTTGTTGTTCATGGAATTGATGCCTAGGAGTAGAATTGCTGGCTCATGTGGCAGTTCTATTTTTAAAATTTAAATATATATTATAAGTACTTTACATTGAGTACCCAAAGTGGATTTGAGGGATATGCTTTTTTCCGTCCTCATCAGCACCTGCTCTTGGTCTTCTTGATAGAGGTAATTCTCACAGGTATTTATGTGAGGTCATGTTAATTTGCATTTCTCTGATACTAAGTGATAATAAGAACTTTTTTATGTGCCTCTTGGTCATCTGCATATAAATTTTGGTAAATATTCTGTACAATTCTGTTCAATTCCTTATAGTTTTTCATAGGGTTTCTTCTTAGTTGTTGTATTTTGTGAGTTGCTTATATATTTCAGTAATGGGTTTTTGTCAAATATAAGGTGTGCAAACATTTTCTCCTATTTCTTAATGTACCTTAATGATAGTTTCTTTGCAGAAGCTTTTAAGTTTGACATAATCAATTTGATTATTTACTTCTGTTTCCCATAATTTTGAAGTTGAGTCTCCAGAGATACCAATAAAGCCAATATCATGGAATATCTTATCTACATTTTCTTAAATGTATTTTATGATTTAGGATATAACAATTAAATTTTTAACTCACTTTGAGTTCATACTTTTATGAGATAGCGGTAGGGCATTTGCCTTGCACGCAGCTGACCCGGGTTTGATTCCTCCGCCCCTCCCAGAGAACCCTGCAAGCTACTGAGAGTATTGCACCTGCATGGCAGAGCCTGGCAAGCTCCCCGTGGTGTATTTGATATGCCAAAAACAGTAACAATAAGTCTCACAATGAGAGATGTTACTAGTGCCCACTCAAACAAATCGATGAGCAATGGGATGACAGTGACAATGACAATGATTTTGTTGTTTATTTTTTTGCTTGGGGGCCATACCTAGAGTAATTATGGCTTACTCCTGGTAGTGTTCAGGGATAACTCTGAGTGGAACTTGTGTGACTATATGTGATGCCCAGGGTAAAAGCTAGGTTATCCTCATGTAATGTAAGCACCCTACTTATTACACTATCTCTCTGACCCTCATTTTCAAACTTTTACATGCTACTATCTTGTTTTCCCAAAACAATTTTTATTGAAGAGGCATTCTTTCTCCACTTTATATTCATAGTCCCTCTGTCATAATTTAACTGTCAGTATATGTGAATGTGTGTTTGGGGAAATCTCAAGTATATTTCATCAATCTGTGTCTATTTTTATTCCAATGTGATTTTTTTTTTTTGCTTTTTGGATCACACCCAGCGATGCACAGGGGTCACTCCAGGCTCTGCACTCAGAAATTACCCCTGGCCGTGCTCAGGGGATCATATGGGATGCTGGGAATCGAACCCGGGTCGGCCGCGTGCAAAGCAAACACCCTACCCGCTGTGCTATCACTCGAGCCCTCCAATGTGAAATTTTTATGACTATAACTTTGTAGTATAGTTTGAAGTGGGAAGGTGTGCCTTCATTATTATTCATTTTTATACGGATTTATTTGGCTTTATGGGGTTTTGTGGATTGATACATATTTTGGTAATTTTTGTTTTATTTCTTTCATGGATATCACTGGGATTTTGATAGAGATTACATTGAATCTGCATTATGTTTTAAGTATATAGGTTATTTTGATAATGTTAGTTTTTAATATGTGAAAATGAAATATTTTCCCATTTTCTGGTGTCTTCTGCTCCTTTGATAGTGATCAATTGATGCAAAGAAGGTTCATGAGACACTCAAAATACATTTATAATTAAAATTTCTCACCAAAACAAAAATAAAGAAATATACCTCAACAAATTAAAACGTATACTTAATGGGCCCACAGCTAACATTATACTTAATGGTGAAAAACTTAAAGCTTTTCTTCCAAGGTCAGTCACAAGATAAGTATATCTATACTCACAACTTCCATTTAACATAGAATTGAAACTTTACTCAAAATAATTAACTACAAAAATTAAACAAAAGGGATTCAAATTAAAAAAGAAAAAATAAAATTATCATTATTCTCATTTTACTGATAGTGTAGAAAATAACTATTAGAAGCAACACAAAAACAGCAGATTGAAAAAACAATATACAAAAAATGTTGCATTTCTATATAGCAATATGAAAGAAGAGAAAGAAATTAAGCAACCCCATTTGTAATTTTATAAACAATTGAGTCTTGAGCTTAACAAAAAAGAGAAAAGACTTGTACCTGAAGCCAACATTTCATCATCATCATCACCATCCCCATTGATGGTCAATTTTCTCAAGCTGTCTCAATAACATCTCAATTCATCCTAGTCCTGAGATTTTAGAAGTCTCTCTTTACTCGTCCTTCCCAACGGTGCCGCATTGGAGTCTTTTTCAAGATAAGAGGAATGAGAACCATCATTTTTACTGATTTTGGCATATAAATACGCCATGGAGAATTTGCCAGGCTCTCCCACTCGGGCAGGAAACTCTCCGTAGCTTGCCAGGTTCTCCAAGAGGAAGAACTAGGATATAAGATGTCATGAGTGGAGGGGAGAAGGCAGCTGGAATAGAGAAGGGATCACTAAGAAAATGATGGCTGGAGGAATCAGTTGGGATGGGAGATGTGTGCCAAAAGTAGATAATGGACCAAACATAATGGCCTCTCATTGTCTGTGTTGTAAACCATAGTGCCTCAAAGCAGAAAATATGAGGAATATTGTCTGCCATGGAGGCAGGGGGAGGGTGGGAAAGGGGGAGTATACCTGGGGGGATATTGGTGGTGGGTAATGTGTACTGGTGGAGGGATGGGTCTTTGATCATTGTGTGATTGTAACCCAAACATGGAAGCTTGAAATGGAATCTTGTAGCTATCTCATGGTGATTAAAAAAAGAAAAAAGATGTCATGTGTGAGGCTCCTCCGAATGTAAGGAGAGTGGCCTTGAGCATGGCTGTGGCTGGGTTCCGGAGGTATTCGGCTTTGGGAGCTCTGCTCAGGTCGGGGAGGGAAACTCAACCCACCCCCTCCAAGAGGCCCTGGTGAAGACATCCAGGTGCGGGGCAAGAGACTCTGCCTCATACATGAAGGAACCGGCAGAGGAACCCAGGTGTGTGGAACCCAGGTCTGAGATCTCCAAGCCTGCTTGGATCCAGACTGGGCCTCTTCTGCCCAGATCCCCCATTTCCTAGTAGCTAGGTGGTCACACCCAAAGACTGCCCCCAGCACCAGTGCAATCCCATCAATAGTCAACATCCAGAGACTATAAAACCAAGCTCCTGGAAGAGAGCAATGCGGAGTCTCTTGCCCCCGCGCCTGGCTATCTTCAGCGGGGCCCCTTGGAGGGGGTGGGTTGAGTTTCTCTCCCTGCCTTGAGCAGTGACCCAGCAGAAGAAGACCTCCAGAACCCAGCCACAGCCACAATCAAGGCCCCTCTCCATAGGTTCGGACGAAGCCAGCATTTATAGATAATAAATTCAACACCTTTTTTCCCCCATGAATTTGTTAGATTCCTCCTGATGGAACTGCTGCAGAAGGAATAGGGAAAATAAAAAAGAAAACAAGGACTAGAAAATAGAAGATTCAAACATACTTGGCCTGTGTTCATTATGTGAATGCTGAAGATTCACTAACATCCTATTGTTAAGAAAATTTAAGACTACATCTAAACTTCCCACACCTACTTCTGAATTAAAGAGAAAATAAATGAAAATACATAAGACTTTAAAAAATAAATATACTAATGATTTTATAATCATTGACAATATGTTGTTAAATAATAGTTTGATCTTTGATCTTAACTCCAGATCTTAACTAGTTAAAGGAAAAGCCAGCAAAACATGAATAACTTGAGAACAATTTTTTTTGCATAGAACCTTAATATTAAGCTTTCCATGTAGAATCATTTATGATTAAGTGACAGATTCAATCAAGAGAGGTATAAAAATTCAATGTGTTATTTCACTTCTTTTTGATAATGGTTTTAAATTTTTGTCTTTAGACTACTATTTAATTAACAGATACAGGTTAAAACAAAGACTAAATTTAAAAGCACAAACTTGAATTGTTTTAATATAACTTTTAACATGTCACATATATTTTTAGACCAACACTGATAATATGAAATCTTTAATTTCTTATTACTGATTTTAGTAATGAAACTATGGGTAGCCTCTGCCATGAATCATGACAAAATATTTCGTAGTAGTTGTGCTAGAATTCTGGATACATGAACACATCTCCATTTGGCATATTGTCAACTTCTGCCTATGGTTCTTATGGCATTTTACATGTTTACCTAGTGTTTATCATGTTGTAGATGCTTAGTTATATATTTACAGGCCAACTTTCCCAACTCAAATCTATATGACTTTAGATAAGGAAAATTCATTTAGGAAAAAAAACGTGTAGAGCATATGTCATGTTTATAGCTATGTTTTATACATAATGACTTAACAAATGCTGTAAAAGAAGGGAATGGGAAACCAAAATGGACTTGGGAAGCAAAAAATCAGATATAGGAAGAGGAAATTATTAAGTAACAATAATGGTAAAATAGAAAATCTAGAGACACATTCAGACTCAGAGTGAAATTCCAGCAAGGCTATTCATGAAAAGACCCTTGTCAGCATCACACTGTCTACCCAACCATAAAAAGTGATAAGGGGTAAATACGTTCAGACCCAAATGTGTCCCATACCATGGTTCAGATGAAGCAGAAAACTGTAACCTGATATAAAAAGGTAACCGTAAATTCTTCTTCTTGCTTCTATCATAGTTTTTTTTGGGGGGCATAGGAGAGAGATACTAGATGCTTCTTGATGAGTAGAACTCAGATTTGAGACACCCTTACGTAACAGTGAAGGATCAGGTGTCCCTATTATATTAACAACTTTCCTGATAAACTGTGAGTCCTGAGGAACAGAGTTCAGACCTCATTCACGTTTATCTGACTCCCTACGACTTGCACAGACTGCATATAAATGTGTTTGATTGAATTGAAATTCTTTAATTTATTTTCTTGTTACAGTTTGCATCAAAGATTTCTGATTTTGCCTTTTTAGAAAGGAAATAAGGGAGTAATAGGTATTACCTTTTGTTTATTTTTCTGTGGTAAAATACCAAACTTTCTAGACATGGCAGTAGTTTCCCTCCAGCAAGAAAGAATCATAGCTTATGTCACTCGCATTTGGTTCATAGTATTCAAGGGATATTGTGAGGAAAATAGTCTCTCCATTCCTATCCCTATACTCAGCTGGAGTAGGGTGATCCCATGATATACATATGCTCAATGAAAACTGATAGAAGTCAACTGTGTTTGGTTCTAGTTATAAGCATTTTAGGTTTAACATTGGATTGTCCTTGCTTCTCCCACAGGGAGCTTAGTTTATTGAGTTATACCCACCACAGTGATCCCAAGGCACACCAAATTCCATTGGGACCCTCCCAATCCTCTGTTTATCTGTTAAATTTATCTTTAACCTTTCCTTTTTTAACCTCTTCTTTGTGCTCTTTTTTCCCTCTCTGTTAATCATAGATATCCCCAAATCAGACTCTATAACCTTTAGATCATATCTTCTGAGGGATCTGGAATTTGTATATGTAAGTGAAATATTGCTTTTATCTTTCCTTTATGTCCTTTGCATAATTTATTTTACAGCAATGTCCTCTTTGTATAGACACAGGATGACAGTTAATGATAGGCTTTCATAACATGGGAGTTAATTGACTCCGAATAATATTTACTGCTGAGCATCTACTATATTTACTTGAGCTAAGACTGTTACCCTTAGTTCTTAACACCCCCACATAGGACAAGGATGGGACAACCTCCTAGGGACAAGGGTGGACTCAGAGAAAGCTGTAAGCTACCCTGGCTTCAAAAAGGGATAAGCTAAATGCCATAAGAAGTATAATAAATTAAGAGCATGGTCATAGAACAAACTCTGACATGGCCCAAAAAGAGTGACTGAATAAGGATCCTTCTGGGGGTAGAAAAAGCTAACCTGGCCTGAGGACTGTATTCTGGGATATATAGTGAGATATCCCCAGAAAAAGCCACTCTTTAGGCTTAATATATTTCTTACTGTGTTCACATAAAATGACTAGAAATGTTATTAAGAAATGCATTTAATATGATTGTTTAATTGGATTACTAACAAAAGAAAGGAAAAATTAAAAAATCCCTCAGATGGAATTCAGCCCCTGGGTCGATGTCCTAGTAGGAATCTAGAATGCTGGAGCCCCTAGATGAGATTCTGTCCTGAGAGGATCTCATGGAAGAACTTCCCCTGAAGGAAGGGCTTTACATCTGTTCATTGGTTATGGTAATATTCAACCACACCTATGCGTATTTCAGCTATGCATAATTGCTACCCCAACCCTCCAAAATTTCTCCCTAACTAATGCTCTGAGACCTAAATAAACAGCCACAGATTACCAACCAGCCTGTGGCCCCCATTCCTTCATCTGTTGTCAGTCATTCAGGGAGGATGGTGATCAGCCCTGAATGCACCTGGGGACCCTTGAGTCACCTCAGGGCTGTAAGCCCAGAACAAAGTAGATAAACTGGAAATTGTGTGTTGTGTTAGTGTGTGTGGTGCGTATGTTGGAGAATGTCTGTATATTCAATGTTATTCCTTTCTTTTTTTAATTTATTCTTTTATTGAATCACCATGTGGAAAGTTACAAAGCTTTCAGGTTTAAGTCCCAATTATACAATGCTCGAACACCCATCCCTTCACCAGTGCACATATTCCACCATCAAGAATCACAGTATACCTCCCCACCCCCCACCCACCCAGCCCCCCACCCCGCCTGTGTAACTGATAAATTTCACTTTACTTTCACTTTACTTTTATTACATTCAATATTTCAACAAAAAATCTCACTATTATTATTTGGAGTTTCTCCCCCCTAAAGTCAGACCTGCTGAAAAGGAAGTCTTTGATAATTTGTTTTCCATTGCTGAGAATGAAGAGATATGAAGTCAAGTGGCCACACTAGTAGCCGCACGGCTTTGTATTTCTGTATTTTAGCATTTTAGTAACTAAGTCCAGAGAAATATCTGCCAGAAATTGCATCATTGCAAGCTTCTTTTGTGTATATTTTTATGTATGTCTTTATTCTGGACAGGAATGATAGCAGATCGGTAGGGCATTTGCCTTGCAAGCGGCCAACCTGGGTTCAATTCCTCTGTCCCTCCCAGAGAGCCTGGCAAGCTACCAAGAGTATCCTGCCCACACAGCAGAGCCTGGCAAGCTACCAGTAGCATATTTGGTATGCCAAAAACAGTAACAAGTTTCACAATGGAGACATGACTGGTACCCACTCGAGCAAAAGGATGAACAATGACAGTGATGCCGTGCTATGTCTTTATTGTAAACGTGCTATTAGAAGGGTAGTGCATAACATATATGAAAATTAAAGTCCCGGACTGAGAACAGTAAAACAGAAAATTGATGAAGCTTGGCTGTTTGAAGAAATAACAAGATTCTTTACTAAAGCTGGATTTCTTTTGATTCTGTGTAGAAACATATATTATATATATATTCATATATGTGTGTATACATATATGTAACTTTCTTTAGTTTAACATATATGCATACATAAAATTTTCTGAGCCTTTCCCAAGATTCCACGTGACTTTCAGATGATACTTGGGATCAGTCAACAATAAGTCAAAGCTAATTGTCTCACTTCTACTGTCATAATCATTGGGGGAGATCCTGGTTACATAATTTCAGGACACATGTTCAAATATAATCAAAAGAGAACTTGGTCTATTTCTACTCTACAAGGACACAGAGGCCTGAGAACTAGCATTATAATGTTTGTCACTTTGGTTCGCTATTTGAAGGGTCAAAAGTTCTGTATTCTTTGTAACGTTATAGCTGTTAAATTACACCCCCCAAATCCCTCAATTTAAAGCTTTTAGTTATGTAGAACAATGAATCAAATTTAGATTGGGTTTTTCTATTATGCATTAAAATATGTTCTCTCTATATGTGCTCTCTATATGTGCACTATCGATGTTAACATATTCTCCATGTTCAGTATTTTGATACCAAGTCTTGCTTTAGATATATATCCATATATATGTAGATAGATAAATATAGATATAGGTATAGGTATAGATATGTAGACATAACAAGATACTAAAGAAACAAAATCGTTCTGAAAACATCTTGGAGGTGGGTCAGGAGTCACTAGGGTGCTATTTGAAAATTTTTTAAAAGATTATATACAGTGAAAGATATACTTATCATGTTTGAGAATTTGATGACAAAACTCCTAGCTCAATTTCACATAAAGTGAGGTAATAAAATAAGGAATAGTTATTTTAGTTCATGGGAGAGTTAACAGATGGACTTAGGATATTTTTTCCGCACATGAAAAGGGTCATATTGATCTTGGTGTGGGGCATTAATGTATAGGAACCAGGAGGCAGAGGCACAAGATCAGATTATTTCCACTTTCTCTGATCCTGATTGGAAGACAAAGGCTAGAACTTTGTGAGCGGCCTGTAGAGACAGAGGGAATTTATGAGAACCATTCTGATTCCTGTGGATGATGGGTAAGGAGCACTCTCGAATTATCTCCCTTGAGTAGTAAGGACATGAGTTAGCCTGGCAGATAGGAAAAATTGGGGGTGGAAGTGAAAGACTCACATTTAAAATTCTAGTGGACTCCAGAATTAGAAAGACATTTAGATAGTAAAACTAAAGCAGCATAGAAACTTAGAAGCAACTTAGTTGTGGAAATCCACTTGGGTTTCACATATAACTGAAGAAACCAGATGTCTAAACTGAGAATCAAGCCACAAGACCAGGAATCAGGGTAATATTGCATACTTCAGATGAAGTGGACATACCAAGTAAACAAATTTAGTCAATGGTAGTGCTTTCTTCAGAATGTAAGACAAGTAAGGTTTGAAATGTTAAGTGAAAATATAATTTAAGATGTTAACCTAAAGAATACTGGACTTTGGGTATGGGATATGAACAAGTTTAATTTGGGTTATGTTGACTGAAGGTGCCTTTAAAATAAGTAAAGCATTTACTTTGTTCAGGAGAAATGTAAAATTTGAGTGTGAAATTCACTAACTTGGAAGTGGAGGCATAGCGATTAATGATTTGTTCGTGAACATTTGTTGAAAGGTTGCTGTATGTTAGGCATAGGATCTATACGCTAAAGTCAGTGAATTAAAATTATCTTCAAAGTGGGATTATTTTTTGACCACATTCATACTAATACACCTGTGACTTCCTGAACTCTTCCTGATTAACGGGAAGTTGACAATTCTTCAAGATAATAGATTCTGTCATAGACTCAAGACTAAGAGCAAATGACTAATACCTAAGGCCAATGGCAAATATGTAACAGTGTCCCTGTGGGACACTTTTGGAATCTCTTTATTATCTTTGTTTGTCCCAGCTACTAAGGCTATGGTAGATGAACGGGGTCATGCAAGATATTGTGGAAGCTTGGGTTTATCTCTGGTCCCGCACAATTTTTGATCTGTGTCCAACTCAAAATGAACATATTTATAGGAAGCTCACAATGAACTGCATACTCAAATGTAACAAATAGCTTCTGTTTCTAAGATGTAAAGAAAACATGAAAAACTTTGTCTTTTTTTTCTTTATGGGTGAACAGAGATACAAGGTACGCTGATATGTCATCATAGAGGGCAAATAGTGACAATCCCCAGTCATTGGGATCCATAAATACCAAGCTTCAGCCCTGCTCCATAAGGTTTATTTCCCATCATCTATCAAAATCAATATATCCAAGCAAATTACAAGTACTACAGTGTTTCAACAATATTATTTACATGGGGCAGATACAAATTTACCTATATCTATTCATATTCAGTCTTACATATCATTGATATTATTGTATATGCTGCCCAAGAGTTTGGAAAGCATATTCACAGTAGTGCTGAGCTTATCTTTTTCAATAGTAATTTAAATTATCAGGTTTGAGCTTTGTAAGATTTTTCTGGCTATTGTGGAGAGAAGATCTGGGGTGGGGTGGTCAAGACATGGATACATATTAGTGGTTGCTATGATTGTCTTTACAAGACACGAAGGCACATGAGTCAAATATCAGTGAAATGAAAATAAATGGATGACTTCCAGAGATACTAATTACATAAATTCCCTGGATTTCTTTTGAGTGCTTGAAGCAGTATGATGAAGAGAGAAGGAAGTGCTTCTTTTCTTAATATTACAGATGTGGAAGTGACATGAATAAACAGTTTTATAAATTTTTAAATTACAAATGTTGAAAGAACTGCAAAGGAATAAAACTTCTTGCTTCGGAAGTCTGAAAAAAGAACTGATGTCTTTTAGGGTGATCCTGAAAGGGGTCTTGGATAGAGTGTTTGAGCATATACAAGGGGTTGAAAAACTCTGGTAGCAAAGATGCTAGGAGACAGGATTGAGAATCAAATGATGTGGGTTACCAAGAGAAAGAGGGCTGGATCATGGAGCATAGTTGAAACATGTCACATACATTCTTCTTGCTTTAAAATCAACTAAAAGTCACTGAGGGCCTTTAAGTGGCAATACATGGTTATTTTCAATGAAAAAAAAATAACCGATAACAAAAACTATAGGAACAAGATGCAGGTCCTAGAAATCACTCATTTGACTACATCTGAAGAGAAGCAATGTTTCTTTCAAGTGCTTAGATGGCTGCATGGGTAAAGGGATCCAACCCTCAGCATGGAAGACAGGTACCAAGCCCTGTGAGCCATCTCCTCAGTCCCAAGAGAGGTTCACTTTAAGACAGGTTTTGAAGAAGTGGAGAAGAGTCATCATGTAAGCAAGGAATGGGAAAGTGGGACCACCAGCAAATAGGGACTGAAGTGGGATACAGGTTTTTACAGGGTAACCATGCCTGCCAGGAAGCCAACATGGGGTGTGATATTGACAAAAATCTCCCAGATTTCCACTTTGGATAGAGGTGGAAGTATCTTTTGGGTTTCAAATTTCAGGAATTTTTATTTAGAACCTGAAGTTTGTTGATAGCTAACAATATTAACAATAACAAAATTCTCCAAATAAGTAAAATGCAAAATTTGTAAAATGTCAGTGAATGAAAGTTATACCATGTGGTAGAAGTGTGATAAAGTTGTTAGACTAGCCTTGTGGGAATAAATCTATTCTATATATGTTTCTTTTTGTGTTATGAGAAGGAATATCACAGGATTAAAGAATTGTGATTTTTGAAGCATTAACTCTGATTCTAACACATGGTGTTTCAAACAAATTAATAAAGTCTCTGACATCATAATTGCATTTGTTTATTTTTAATTAAGAAGCATTACACTTTGGAGCATTTTTAACTTTACATGAAAATATATGCTGAGTGTTTTGCCTTTTATCCTCTCCATCCTTCCTCCTCAGTCCCCTGCTATTAGCATTCTGTATTAGGACAGTTTTCAAAATTGAGAAGCAAAAGTTGAAATGTTATTTTTTTACTAAGGTACATAAGTCACATTAGAATTAATTCTTACTATAGCTCATTTTATGGGTTTTCATAAAATAATGATGACAGTGTCAATTATTGTATATCATGCAAAACAGATTCACTACTCTAAAATTTCGATGTACTCTATATATTTATTTCTCTCTTTTTACAGTTCCTTAGAAACCACTGATCTTTTACAATCTCCATAGTTTCACCTTTCCCATGATGTCTTATAGATGTAAATATAAAGTAAGTAATATTTACAGATAGGATTTTTTCACTTAATAATATGGTTTTAAGTTTCCTGCACATCTTTTCATAGTTTAAGAGCTTGTTTCTGTTTAACAAGAAAGAACATTTCATTGTCTTGAGTGTACCAGTTTATCCTTTCACTCATTAAAGGGAACCTTGGTTTTTCATAGTTCTGGCTATTTATGAATAAATCTATCATAAAAATCTGTGAGGAGGTTTTATTAAGGTTGTACATTTTAAAGTTCTTTTAAATATCAAGGCATGTGGGTGCTGAATTAGACACAAACAGTATGCAGTTAAAAAATTCTAGTCTTCAATAGTATTCTCACAAGTAGTGAATGAGAATTCCGTTTGTTACACATCCTACTCAGTGTTTGGTGATATCTGTACTGTGGATTAGGGCTATTCTTATAGGTGTCTATCTAATGAAGTCCAATTTTAATTTGCCTTTCCTTAATATATGCTGTTGATAATCTTCTGGCTTACTTATTCCCCATCTCTTTCTTCCTTGGTGAGATATCTATTCAGATCATTTGCCCACTTTCTTAATTAGATCATTTTCTTCTTTTGCTGTTGAGTCTAAATTTCTTTGCTTAAATGGTGCATCCAAAACAGGGGCCTCTCCCAGAGTACTTGACTTAATACTAGGTTCCATGGTATAATGTTACCTGGATGAAATGGTGTCAGGGACACCAGGGGCACCCCCATGACACTTGGGGCCTCTGGGTTTACATTCAGCAGTACCAGGATAACATTAATTGTGAAAATGTACCCCTTACATCTGAGTTTTATCTCCTTATACCCAAAAAATATCTTGTATTTGTTAAGTACAACAGTAGTCTACTGGGTATTATTTTGCAAAGATTTTATCCAAGATTTTTTAAACTGACTTTAAATTCTTTTAAGAGTATCATTTGGGAAATTTTCAATTTTAATTAAGTCTAATTTTCTTCTCTTATGAAACATGCATTTATTGTCATAATTGTATTTTGAACATGTTTTTAAATATTTTTGACATGAAAAGGAGTTTTCTTAATTTATTCTAATTTTGACAATATGACTAAGAAACAGTGTGATGTTAAAAAGTGAATAGATATATTGTAGTCATGAATATACATGTGTATACATATATATTTGTTTTGGTAAATTGATAGTGTTGCTTTTGCTTGGTATTAAATGATTTTTGGGAAGAAATACAAATCATAATTTCTTCAAATATTTGTAATCAAAAGCAAAATAATTTGTAAAGTGATATCACTGATTTGAATCAATCTTGTGCATTACCCAGATCATTGTTAAGGGAGATGGTTAGTAGTAACATTTCATCAATGAAGACATAACAAAAGCTGAATTCTTACTGTCCCAGTTTAAACCTGGATTATGTTGCTGTCTTGAGTATTGGCCTAGAACAGAGCTTCCAAAACTGATTTAGCCAAACATCTGCTTTAAAAAAAAAAGGAAAAAAAAAACTCAGCGTTTCCTGGAAATCTACAGTCTTTAAGTGAACCCAGGTTCGATTCCTCTGATCCTCTCCGAGAGCACGAAAAGCTACCAAGAGTATCTCGCCTGCACGGCAGAGCCTGGCAAGCTACCCCGTGGCCTATATGCTATGCCAAAAACAGTAACAAGTCTCACAATGGAGACATTACTGGTGCCCACTTGAGCAAATCGATGAGCAATGGGATGACAGTGATACAGTGATTCTTTGTTAAACCTAAGATCTTGGCAGCCTTGTTAAAAGTCAGTTTACTTTATATATAGGCATTTATTTCTGTATTATCAGTTTCTTTCCATTTTTATTATAGTATCACATAATTACTTTGTTTAAATGCTATTAATTATATTTATTTAAAATAACAAGTATAAATAAGATTAGTAAAAAATTACATATTCATTATTGTTCCATAAGATTTCATAAGACTTCAGAGAGTCTCTTGCCCCTGTGCCTGGCTGTCTTCCCCGGGACCCCCTGAGTGGGTGGGTTTGAGTTTCCCTTTCCACCTCAAGCAGAGCTCCTGCGGTCAAAGACCTCCAGAGCCTAGCCATAGTCAAGCTCAAGGTCCCCCTCCACAAGCCTCATGCATGAAGGAACTGGCAGAGGAACCCAGGTGTGCGTGACCCAGGGTTGAGAACTGCAAGCCTGCTCAGATAAGGACTGAGCCTCTTCCACCCAGATTCCCCATTTTCCAGTAGCTAGGTGGTCACACCAAGGGACTTCCCCCAGCACCGTGTAATCCCACTAAGAGCCAACATCCAGAGACTATAAAACCAAGTTTCCGGGAGTCTTATAGCCTAGTTCTCCCTCTGGGAGAAACTGGCAAGCCACTGAGAGTTTCCTGCCCACATGGGAGAGCCTCGCAAACTCCCCATGGCCTATTAATATGCCAAAACCAGTAACAATGATGGGTCTCATTCCCCAGACCCTGAAAGAACCTCCAATGCAGCACTGTTGGAAAGGATGAGTAAAGAGAGGCTTCTAAAAGCTCAGGGCTAGGACTAATGGAGATGTTACTGAGACCACTCAAGAAATTCGACTATCAACAGGATGATGATGATGATGATGATGATGATGATAATGATGATGATGATGATGATGATGATGATGATGATGATGATGATGATGATGATGATTTCATAGCATGATGTGCCTATTAGAGTATTTATCAAGCTATTCATAGACTTTATTCATTTTCTAGACTTGTTTTGACTATTCTGGATATCTCTGAATTTCGTAAGAATTTTAGAATCAAGTATTAGTTTCTAGAAAAGAGTCAAATGTGATTTGGATGGGAATGACTCTTCAGCCAAATGTCCTTTAGTTCAGAGTTTCACATCCTAACTCTGTCCAGTCTACTACTAAGTCTAACAATGACATTCCTTATTGCTGTTGTTATATTTTTAGTTTGTAGCAATGTTTATGCAGTGTATCACATTTATTTGTATATTTTGAATCATCCTTGCAGTCCTTGAATGAATCTTACTTAATCATGGTGTAGTATTCTTTTTATGTTTTGTTAAGTTTAGTTTCATAATGTTTTATAGAAGTCTTTTGCATCTAACTTCACTAAATATATTTATCTATAGCTATTTTATGGTTCTGTCTTTTTTGGAGTAAGGGTAAAGTTAGATTTACAGAATATGTTTAAGAATTGTTACTTCTTTTCAGCTTTACAGGAGACTTTGATAATGTTAAGTGTTTTTCTTTTGACTAGTGTAGCCAGCTGGTCCTGGACTTTTGTTTAGGAATAAGGCTTTTGATAAGAGTTTTAATTTTGTTACTCTTGATGTTTTTATATTTTATCCTCATGGTTCCATGCAAGAACCTGGAGACAAGGTGTACCTGGGACTCAGTGGTATTGAGGGCCCCTGGTACTATACAAGGTGGAGCTTGGGACATCATACGGAGATGGATTTGGATATCAAAATGGTACTGAGACAGATACTCTTTTTTAAAAAAATTTTATTGAATCACTGTGAGATAGTTATAAGCTTTCATGTTTGGGTTACAATCTCACAATGATCAAACACCCATCCCCTCCACCAATGCACATTCCCCAACACCAATATCCCAGATATATTCCCCTTTCCCACCTGCCCCCTGCCTCCATGGCAGACAATATTCCCCATACTCTCTCTCTACTTTTGGGCATTATAGCTTGCAACACAGACACTGAGAGGTCATCTTGTTTGTTCCATTATCTACTTTCGGCATGCATCTCCCATCCCATCGTTCCTTCAGCCATCATTTTCTTAGTGATCCCTTCTCTATTCCATCAGAGGTAGATACTTTTAACTCATTGAGCTATCTCCTCCATCAAGTATTTGTTGCTTTTGTAGCTTCAGAAAGTCTCTTGTAACAGTGTATTGCCAGAATTTTGCATTTTAATCTATCTGGCAATGCTATGCTTTTTGATTGATGAGTTCAATCCATTTACAAAAAAGGGTGATAATTGATGTTTGAGGGATTTGTACTACCATTTATGACTTTAGTATTTGTTTGCTTCGCATTTTATTTTTATTTTTCAGTCATCACACAGAGAATAAAATCAAATGCAATAAAGGTTTTTCTAAGTATTTAAATCAGAGGGTATTATAGAAATGGGTCAGAATACTGAGTTATACATTATCTCATGCCTCAGATTCCTTCAGTACAAATAAATCCATATTCTACTCTATGGAATTTTCAGAATGTAGGGCTGCCCATAATGTGTTAACTTGTTTTTTCTATTTCCAAATCATCAACATATTTATTAAGAGCAAGGCTCCATGTTAGTACTTTCGGACACAGGGTGTCTCCCTTTTTTCTTGACTTGATATTAAATTTTAAGAACACTATCTACAAAGATAGGTTTAAATGACCCAGAAAGCCACATATGCAAGACAACAGAAATGTGGAATTGAGCTGAGCTGCTAAACGGACAAAGGATGATTCAAGTTCTACTGTGATTTTCACCCTTATGGCTATAGATTCATATTCTCTTGTTTAAAAGGTATGATTCAAGAAAAAAATAGGAATAGATTTCAAGTTGAGAAAAAAATGAAATGATTTTAAAAAAGAGGGCAAATGACACTTTAGTGAGAGCCCATGGTTGGTCTTAGAAAATTTGAAGCCAGAACACTTTTAAATGATCTGTGCTAATAACAAATCTAAATAGATATGTAAAATATAAAAATTTAAATATGTTGAACTGCATATACTCACACTTATTTGGAAGGACAAACTTGGAAAACATATTTTATGAGAGTAGTGATTCTGCTGTAGCATTAGGTATATTTCCTTTAAACCTTAGAAAATAAAATAGTTTGTTGAATGTTGATATTAGTAAGAACAACCATGATAAATAAATACCTATTGGTATTTCTTATTCTCCTACTTTAGTTAAATTAAAATTGAGAAATGTCTGTGTTTAACTTTTATATTAAACACAGTTAAAGTATAAAATATATTAATTATTTTATTAATAAATAATTCATAATAGCCGACATGGCTTTTTCCTTGGAATTTTAGGGTATTTAATTTTTATAAAATATTCACATTTTATGGAAAATTGGCAAATGAAATATTAATTTGTTGCTTGTGAGAGTGTGATCATTTAAAATATGTATTTAGCAGCATGCATTGCTATTATTTACTTGCATATGCTCTAATCCATCTTGATTCCTAGGTATATATTTAATAGAAATGTACTAGAGACACATGCAATGATGCATGTAGCTCTGTTATAACCTCAACCTGAAAACAATCCACATATTCATTAACTTTAGAATGAATGAAGAGGATCTTATCATATATTTACATATATGAGTTGACATGATACAACATGACATGGTGTGACAAGATATAATGTGACGATATGAAATTGCATAATATGCTATGACATAACATGGTGTGCTCTGCTATGACATGGTGTTATATGACATGGCATAATATAATGTGGCATAATGTGATATGAACCAACATGGCATAATGTGGTATATTATGACATCATGATAAGACATGATGTGGTATGACTTGACATGATATTAGATGATATATATTATTGCAGAGAGAATAGCTAACTTTAGCTCCACTTAACTAAAAATAGTCTCAACTTAATGAAAAAAATCTCACAAACATCAGGTTGAACAAGAAAAACTATAAACAGTGCATGGTGTTCTATTCAGGCCAAATTCAGAAATAGGGAGAAGCTTCTCTTTTATTTAGCAATCAGCATTGTAATTTTATTTCTTCGGCAGATTGGAAATGGACAAAGAGGGTCCATGGGTGTTGTTGAAGTTTGACTTTATTACTTGGATAGTTGTTATATACAGCATTTGTTTTCTGATTATGTATGTAGTTAGTCAAATTTTAGATTTATAGTTGTTCACTGTTATGCTTTTTTAAAAATATGCAAATCAAAATAGAAATAAAATTAAAAAGTTAAAAAATGTGAAACTACTACACCACTTAGCTGTTGACTCAAGGAGGGTAACAGTGTATACTACCCAAGACAAATGTCATTCAAGCTAAGTCATTCAGTATCACCGCCATAGTTCTAGGTTTCCTTTGAGCAATGCTGTTATGAACTACCAACAATTCTATCTTGCATCTACATATAAAGACAATTCATAAATAAAACAAGTTTAAATTTTCTTCCTTTGTCCTTTGATCATAGACCATAACTTTGACTTATCAGAAATCTTATAACACTGGTGGATTCTTCAGTATCAATGACCCTACTCAGACAGCTTGCCTGCCCCATAGATCTACTTAATGCTTTTCTTGATAAGAACATTTCAAGCAAACATGACTTTTTCAAGGCCAAAATCATTCTATACTTTAGTGAGTCTGATAGCAATCTGGTCATACTATGTACCTAGGAAGCATGAGCAGGTGGAGTTCCATGATCATGAGTTCTCTCTCTACCAACTGAGCATCATTCCAAAAGGTAGTAATCCCTCCACTCAAGGTGAAGTGACTTTGCTTAAATAGTCCAGATTATTTATCAACCTTTGTGGCTTTTGTATACATTAATATAAATTTTAATAATTTAAAAATCCAGATTATTATATTATACTTTCACCGTGGCATGAGCCACAGAATCTATTTAATTATTTACTACCATTATAAATGTCTCTGAAGTCATATGATGTGCTTGTTTAGATCACCTGGATTGAATCATTCTCTGGAGCTGTTGCAGTTTCATTTTGTTTAGGTACAACTTGAAGACAGTTATTTTGCATAACCTAATATATGAACTAACTTAGGCTGCACTCTTTAATTTTTTAATTTTTTGTTTAGGCATTGTAATTTACAGTAAGTTAACAAGAGTTTCTGGCATACATTGTTTCAACTCCACACCATCCACAAGAATGTTAGCATCTCCCCACCAAAGTTTCAAGATCTACCATACACCTTCACCCATCCCACTCCACCTTTTGGTCAACTCAGATCTATAGGCCTACTATCAGCATCTGGTATCTTTGGCCACTTGTTATTCCCTTACTGTGTTTCCTTATATTCCATAAGTAAGAGAGATTGTCCTGTATTTGCCCCTCACCTTATGACTGATTTCACTCTACATGATGCATTCCAGTCTGACACTCATATTGATAAATTGCATGATTTCATCTTTTCTTTTAGGTGAGCAATACTTCATTGTGTATATAAGATTGGGACACACTTCTCCAAAGCTCAAAGAAGGCTACAAATAATCACATTTTACTAACGTTCTTAATTTTTAAAATCAAATTTTCAATATATCATAAATGATCTTTCATATTGGATAGGATAGCCTGACTGCTGGGTAAGTGGCATGCATCTAAATTTATAAAACGTTTATTTATTGCACTTCAAAGTGTGTGGAATTACCAAGACTGAAAATAGGCTGGTGCTTCTTATTGGATGAAATAGCATGATTACATAGTTGTTCGTGACTACATCCTGAAAAACTTGCATGTTTGAAAGTTTATCATGACAGAAGATAGAAGAGATGGATGCTATCCAAAACAGAAGTATAAACATAGGCTTTTTATCAGTATTTCCTGAATAAAACTTTGTAATCTGCCTTTCTGATAGAGTTGGGAAAGGCTACAGTCATTAAATCAGTAGCCTCAAGTGATATGACTACAGTCATATTAACCTACTCAGCACTATATTGTACTGTGATTAGAGTCATACTTCATTAAGCTTGTGAGGGGATATGTCCTCTTACAGGATTAATCTAATTCCTCCAGTGGGCTATTTTTGTGCAATAAATAGAAATATAATGGCACCCTACCCCAGCATATTTCAGTTCTTCAAATATGCCTTAAGTTCTTGTCATTCCCTATGGAATAATATATTGTCTTTATTTACTCTCATGCCCAAGATAAGGGTGAGTACACATTTGTTTCTTTGGCAGGCACACGTGGATGTGCTCAGGGATGACTCATGACTGTACTCTTGGGGAATCACTCATGACAGGCTTGGAGGACCATATTGAGTGCAGGGGATCAAGTACAGGTCATCTGCATGCAAGGCAAGCATACTGTCTGTTGTACTGTCTCTCTAGACCCTGAATGTAGTTTTAGAGGCTTCTACTTTGCTTTCCTGCTATGCTGTCTCTGGCTTCACAGATCAATAACCAATATGGAATGTGCTCCATCTGCCAAACCCCATCTGCCAAGAGGATCAGTAAGTCTTTCCAAACTGTATATAGAGGATTAGAAAAATGAGAACTTAATTGATCTGCAGAACTAGCAGAGCCATTATTGCAATTGGGAAACAGGTGGAGGTTCTACATCTCACCAGAGTTTAGCGCCCTGACCTGCATAGTCAATTCTTAACATGTGTTCAAAATTCCTAGAAGAATCCAGAAGTCGGGGCCTGAGCGATAGCACAGCGGGTAGGGTGTTTGCCTTGCACGCGGCCGACCCGGGTTCGATCCCTGGCATCCCATATGGTCCCCCAAGCACCGCCAGGAGTAATTTCTGAGTGCAAAGCCAGGAGTAACCCCTGAGCATCCCTGGGTGTGACCCAAAAAGCAAAAAAAAAATCCAGAAGCCTATTTTTGTTGTACATATTCCCAAGAAAGTGGCACACTATCTTTAGTGGAAAGTCTGGAGGAATCAATGTCCTATATTCTTAAATCAATGATTTGAGATCTTTCCTCCTGGGAACATAGTTTTTATCTCTAATCAGTGGGTCTTGGATTCCAAAATTGTCTCAGGTCTTGAGTTTACACAAATGGAACACTTCTCTATTTCTAGAATACACATCCTTGGTTTCTTATGATGGTATAAATAGTACCCTGAGATGATACTAAGCTAGCTATATATTTTACCTTTGAGGGTACTGTGTTCTAAAACCCATCTTCAAGAATCTAAGGTCAGGACTCCTTGACCACTACTCCAGTATTGCCAGTTATGAAGATAATTGCATTTGCTTGGCTACTGATCTTGACATATTGCCACCTGTACTCTATTTTTGCAGAGACCTGCTATGATGTAGTTAGAATAAACTTAATAATTCTGTTATGGCGTTAACCACCATGAATTTCTGCCCACAGAGAGCAACACCACTGTAAGTCATTGATGCTGGCTCCCATCTTATTGAAACATTTGATCTTTCAGACCTTCCCATCAACCACACCATCTGGTAACTCCTCTAACCTTTCTTACTGATGCCAGTTGGGAATTCCCACTTCCCTGAGTCTTGCAATCCCTCTTTCCACAGTGTTCCATACAATTTTGTCACTCAGATAACTTAGCGTAAGACATTAATTTTTCAGTATTTCTAAGAAACACCCTAGTAACAATTTCACACTATATCTTAAGACTTCCACAATGCTACACATTATTTCCTGAAACTGCTTCCAAATCAATAAACTCTCCCTCCTACAATAATTTTTCTAGGACCTTTTGATCAATAATTCCTTAGCATCTATCCCACTTATTTTCCTCTGACTCTGGCCAGTATGTGTAGGCTGGGTCTTTTGAATCCTTATCAGTCGTAGGTTATCTCAGCTCTAACATAGCCCTAATTGTTATTTAATGGCCAAGAACTGTGAGATAGTCTTACTTGAGAATAAGGTCTCTACATTTTCTGTAAGAAGGGAGTTTTGTCTTTAACAGGGACAGGTGGAATGAGTCTTCAGGACTAATTTTCCATGGGACATATGAATTCAGGATTTGCAGACACTGTGGCCCAGATAGATCAGAGCAATAGCACAGCAGGTAGGGTGTGCTACTGCACGTGGTCGACCCGGGTTCCATTCCTCTGTCCCTCTTGGAGAACCCGGCAAGCTACTGAGAGTATCCCATGTGCACAACAAAGCCTGGCAAGCTACTCATGACATATTTAGTATGCCAAAATCAGTAACAAGTCTCACAATGGAGACGTTACTGGTGCCTGCTCGAGCAAATCAATGAACAAGAGGATGACAGTGCTACAGTACTACAGTGGCCCAGATGAGAACATCCCTTGTGTCAGTGTCAGGGTGTTTCTTCCAAATCAGAATCCTGGCCTTTCCTTGGCTGAGAGTCAAACACCTGACCTGTTGAACATAGCTACTCTGAGAATTAAGTGAATTACCTATGTGGTACTCAATAGCGCCTTTCTGAATAAAAAAAATAACACATTTTTGTCCTAATGTTAGAACTCATAAATATGAATATAGCAAAGGGGAGGCGAGACTTCAATGAGAATTAAGGTAATTAATCATTGAATGCATAAAGACTTTTTCATATAAATAATAACAGAAAGATGAGTACAAAAGATAGTTTATGATTAAAGGATATGACTTGTATGCAGTTGACTTTATCTGATACCTAACACTACATGACCTCCCAGGCATCATTAGATACAGTCTTAGAGGTTCCCCAGGTACTATAGGGCATCAGCAAGACAAAACTTTCAGGGCCTCTCTTTAAACCACTAGCCTGGTTGATAAAGAATTAGTCATAGGAGCAGTCATGCTTTCTGGGTAGCTCTTGGGACACTCATGGGAAACAAAATTAAGCATAAATAATAACAAATAATTTCTCAAGAATATACTTCAAGGAACAATGATGAACAAATATTACTAAGAAAATTATGATTAATGAAGCATTCCAATAGTTTTGCTCCTAAAAGTCCTGTTAATTATAACATGGGAAAGGCCAGAGAGATGGTACGGTGATTAAAGCACGTGCCTTGTGCATGGTTGAAGTGAGTTCAATCCCTAGCACTGTATATGATCCCCAACTACCATGAGTAATAACTGAGAGTAAACCTTGAACACAACCGGGTGGGGCTAAGATAAAGACAATTTTTAAAAGATAATACAGAAGCACATACAATTGAATAGTTAAACAGTTAATTTTTTCACAAGTACATTTGCTCTTTATATAAAGACAAATATTTTATGTTTTGGGTATAATTAATATAATATGTAAGTAACTAAACTATGTAAATATAGTGCTTACAATTAGTGGAATGTCAAAATAGATAAAATAAATCAAATACACCAAAAACTACTATAAACAAATACTTTAGTTATTTTTGGGGAGCCACATCTGGCAGTGCTAAGTGTTGACTTCTATCTCTGTACTTAGAGATCATTCCTGGAGGTGCTTCAAGAATATGTAGTGCTGAAGATCAAACCCAGGTTTGTTGTATGCAAGGTAAGCATACCACCCATTGTAATATTTCTCAGGGTCTTTATTTTAAATGCTTAAGGTTCTTCATTTACCAGTTTACCTAAGAATACATTTATAGAATATTTGATATGCACATTTTTTCAGACAGAAATAGTTAAAAATGATAAAAATAAGATATTCAAAACAAATATAAATTATTAACTCAGGCACAGTAGATTCAAAGAGACACAAATTAAAGACCTTTCAGGTAACAATACAGTCATACAATGTCCTAAGAGATTTACAATTGTATTATGCAAACAGTATAATTTCAAAAATAAAGAAAATTTAGAAAACATATGTGTGAGAAAATAGAGCATTAGTTAAATATTTTTAGCACATTTCTCTCAGAAACGGATATAATGAGCAAAATAGAAACAAACCTCTATGAACAAATGTGTGTTTGCTCTGATAATGATCAGATAGATGCAAGCTTGGCAATAAGTGACAACACAATTTTTTTAGATCATCCACAAAACTTTTATGTTGTTTTCTAACTTTCATTTTAATTTTTAAATATTTTAATTTCATTAAAGCACTGGAAGTTACAAAGTTATTCATAGTTGGGGTTTTGACATAATAATGTTTCATCACAGATTCTACCACCAGGGTCAAATTCCCTCTACCAGTGTTCCCAGACTCCTTTTCATCCCATCACCAGCCTGTCATCTTAACAAGCACCTTTTAAGTTTGTTAATTAAAGTTTGGGTCTCATAATTTCAGTGCTGATGACTCTGTAGTTTGGATATTTAGCACTATCATTCTTTAACCCCACCACTGTACTTCAGTGCCCTTGGCCCCTGCCCCTGCTGCTTCTCACCCATCTCTTCTCTTCTTTTCCTTCACTTTACTTCTTTATCCTTTTTATACTCTGGGGCAAAGGTTTTTAAGGCATCCCACTTTTAAACCATTGCATTTCCTCACCCAATTATTCTACATGTGATATTATTCTGTGTTTATCCTTCTTTCTCTGACTTACTTCATTTAACATGATACCTTCCATTTCTGTCCATGTTGCAGCAAATGGCATAATTTCATCACAATTCCTCACAGATGCATAATATTCTATAGTATATTCCACAATACACATATTCATGATCCATTGATATGTTGCTGGACATGTAGGTTGATTCCAAATCTTAGCTACTATATCAAATGCTTGCACTGACTAAAGGTGTACATACATCTTTGATTAAATGTTTTTCTCCCCTAGGGCTAGATACCCAAACATAAAACTTTTATTTTAAAACAAATATGTTAATTTCAAACTATATCACTGTCATCCCGTTGCTCATTGATTTACTCCAGTGGGCACCAGTAATGTCTCCATTGTGAGACTTATTACTGTTTTTTTGGCATATCAAATACCCCACGGGTAGCTTGCCAGGTTCTGTCATGCGGGAAGGACACTCTCGGTAGCTTGCCAGACTCTCTAAGAGGAACAGAGGAATCAAACCCGGCTCGAAAAACAAGGACTAGAGAATAGAAGATTCAACATACTTGGCCTCTGTCATTATGTGAATTCTGAAGAGTCACTAACATCCTATTGATAAGACAATTTAAGACTACATCTAAACCTCCCACACTTACTTCTGAATTAAAGACAAAATAAATGAAAATATATCAAACCTTATAAAATAAATCTATTAATGATATTATAATCGTCGACTATATGTTGTTAAAGAACGCCCTACCCGCTGTGCGATAGCGTTTGCCTTGCATGCGTCTGACCCGGTTTTGATTCCTCCGCCCCTCTCGGAGAGCCTGGCAAGCTACTGAAAGTATCCCACCTGAATGGCAGAGCCTGGCAAGCTACCTGTGGCGTATTCAATGTGCCAAAAACAGTAACAACAAGTCTCACAATGGAGACATTACTGGTGTCCGCTCAAGCAAATCGATGAACAATTTCAAACTACAAAGTTTAAAAAATCATTACTACTTAGATCATATACTTGTGCAAAACTTAATAAATTTAGAAATCCACTACTATAAGGTAACTAAAACTAAGTTCATCAATAATTTTTGCAAGTTAAATGCATGTCAAGTAATTATAGACCAAAGAAGTTATAATGAAAATGAGAAACTGAAAGTACAATAAAAATTAATAATCACTCATCAGTGTCCTCCAGATTCAGAACAATAGTCAGTGGTTTAGAAATTCTTGATAGCAGAGCATAAATGGGAAAGACTCCAGTTGGGTTTGAACTGACAACCAGAAGGGCTGAGGGCAAATGAATATCCATGCTTCAGTTCCTACAGACAGACAAAGAATTCCCTCTTCTTATGCCTTTTGTTCTATTTGTGTCCTCCATAAATTGGCTGAGACTCACCTTACTGGAAACTGTGGGTCTTTTAAAAATTTTTTTAGATCTTGGATTTTGCTTTTTAACCTTTTAAGGCAACTCCTCATGATAACGTTTCTATTAAGTTATATCTATCCAACATGGAGAGTACCATGCTAAGTGAAATGAGTCAGAAAGAAAGGGACAGATATAGAAGGACTGCACTCATTTTTGAAGTATAAAATGATATAGCATGAGACTGACACCCAAGGACAGGAGACAGAAGGACCAGGAAGATTGCTCAGAAGCTGGAATCCTGCCACATGAGAGGGCTGGGGGCAGAGGGAAAGCAGCTGGAATCCAGAAGGGATCACTAAGAAAATGATGATTTGAGGAATTGGTAGGGAATTGGAGATGTGTGCTGAAAGTAGATAAAGGACCAAACATGATAACCTCTTAGTATCTGTATCACAAATCATAATGCCCCAAAGTAGAGAAAGAGTATGGGGAATATCGTCTGCCATGGAGGCAGGGGGAGGTTGGGAAACGGGGGGATACACTGGGGATATTGGTGGTGGAGAATGTGCACTGGTGGAGGGATGGGTGTTTGATCATTGTGTGATTGTAACTCAAACATGAAAGCTTGTAACTATATCTCACAGTGATTCAATAAATTTTTTTTAAAAAGTTATGTCTATCCAGATACCACTGCTACATCAAGCTTAACAATTGAAGCCCTTTTCTGGGGTTCTGTTGTGTCTGTTTAAAACTACATTTGTCCTCTACACTGCTATAATGGCTTCTAACTCCGTTTCCAAACTGCAATCTCCTTTCACCTTAGAAAGCCAAAACATGGACACATTTGCTCTGTCTATTGTTCCCTTTGAGATCATCCCCTCTTACCAATTTTCCCCATTCTTTCTCCTTCCAAAATGCTTTTCAGGTACTAACCCATATAATATTCTTGGAAGAGATAGAGGAGAGTAACTTCTCTGTTTTTCTTGCTTCCAAGTCTCCCTTAAGCATTTCTTGTCCTGAGAAGCCTTTTTGACTTCCTCCTAGGAACTAAGGTTTCCCTAGTAGGTACTGTTTCAGACCCTTGATTTTCACACCACACTCTGCTGTCACCATTGATCTATTCTCTCTCCATGGATGTAACATCTTCCAAGTCTGTCCTCCACTCACTACATTCCCAGTGTAGCACTGTAGCACTGTCATCCCATTGTTCATCAATTTGTTCGAGCGGGTACCAGTAACTTCTCCATTGTGAGACTTGCTGATCCCCAGTGTACAGAACAAAATTCTGTTCATCCAGTGTAGACATAAGATTCATGGGACATATTAATGGGATGCATAGATTTAGAATGTATTGGATCTGGAATTAGTCTGTGAATTATTGGTATTAAAGGAGGGATGGCTTATGTGGCCTGAATGTAGACAACAAAGAGTATGGTGCTGGGGTATTCAGGCAGGTGATTATAAAAGAACTTGATTTGGTAGTTTATATGTGCCTCCGAAGCTGATGAACTTTGTGGGATATTATCACTGGAAAAGATGGCAACTGAGAAATCCTGGTAACCCTGGGCTCTTGGATGAAGAAGTTCAAGGCCACTCGATTATTCACTGAAGCTGAATATTTTTATTTCCTAGTTTTGCAATTCTCTTTTTTATTGGCTTCTCATAAAGCCTTTAAGCATGATAATCAACCAGCAGCATCCTTAGCATGTACTGCATCTTGGACACCATTGAATAGTCTATAGAATTAAGAATTGATTAAGAAGCCAGAGAAACCTGAAAGGCTGTTTAAACCTGCAAGGATTAAAATCATCACTGTCACTGTATCATTGTCATCCTATTTTGCTCATCGATTTGCTTGATCAGGCACCAGTAACACCTCCATTGTGAGACTTGTTACTGTTTTTGGCATATCGAATATGCCACAGGTAGCTTGCCAGGCTCTGCCATGTGGGCTAGATACTTTCGGTAGCTTGTCAGGCTCTCTGAGAGGGGTGGAGAAATCAAACCCCAGTTGGCTGCTTGTAAGGCAAATGCCCTACCCACTGTGCTATCGCTCCAGCCCATTAAAATCATATCCCATGATGTTTCTTTTGGCAGAAGTGAAAACTAAAGAACTAAAGGAGAATATTCTTGCACTCCTGACAGTGAGATGATAATTTTGAGAATAGCAGGGACTGAATGGTAGAGAGTGCTCTGTGTATTTGTGTATACCTGCAAATGTACACAGCACTGCTTTCTAAAGTAAAGGCACAGGGGTATAGTGCTGCCAGCAGGTCAACCTGTATTTGAGGGTGAGTGCATTAGCAGCCTGATGGTGTCTTCAGACTTCCTGATACCCCAAAGTTGCTGCTGTGCCTTTGGCTGGACCCAACAACTTGGGGCCAAATATACAAGAAATTAAACAAACAAAAAGTTAGGTATGTGGGAGCCATGCCCACAAACCACCTCTGGCTCAGCTATACATGCTCATTTATTGTCTCATTTCAGAGATTCATAAGTCTCAAGAGATCAAAAGCCACAGTTAATCTCAGACCCATGCATGACTGAATAGACTGGGGTAAGTCAGAGGGGGGCGGGTTAGTCTGGTGCCTGTCCAAACAGAGCTCCCAGCAACAACTTGCTTCCAAAATCCAAAATTGCTGCCATACCCCTGGCCTGACCTCACCACCTCAGGACAGAACACACCAAGATTAATCTGAAAAAATTTGGGTATGTGGATTTTGTGACTGAAATCACAAAGTAAATAAAGTAAAGGCAGACTGAGCCATTGGATGATGATATTAATTAGTTATTGTACCACTTGTTAGATTCCATGGGAAGTATTTAAAAAGACACATTAGGCACTTCCTATTAAAACTTTTCTTAGCACTTTCATCATTATTTCCTTTAAATTTGCATCCGTGACTTTAAATAATAAATATTTCACAACAGATGAAACTATCATGCCAATTACCAAGATAACCATGGAGGAAAATCTTTGTGAAAAAACTATGTGCATTCTCTACAGTTATCTATCCATGATGAAGAAGGAAATTCTGTATTTTATAACATATACTAAAGCTAAAGCTTCCCAGGGACTTCAACAGACAATATAGGGATTAAGTAACTGTCTTGATGTAACTGAACCTGGACTGATGCCCAGCAAAATTATATGGTCCCCTGAGCACTGTCATGAGTGATCCCTGAGCAAAGGGCCAGAAGTAAGTCTTGAGTATATCTGGGAGAAGTAACCCTCCAAAAATATTCCCAGGATTCAGAAGACTATATCTGATGCTGGGGATTGAACCCAGTTGATCATGCACAAGGCAAATGCCTTAGCTTGATGTACATTCTGTCTAGCCCACACGCTTATTCTTAAGTGGTTGTTTATGATAAGGGCAATATACCTAAACTAAATATTATTTAACTTTTATTGATTTGTAGAATATTTATTAAATGATAACATATATCAGAAAATGATTCTATATTCTTAAGAGTATAACACAAATTATAAATATAAAGTTTAATAAAATATCACAAAATACCACATCTCTATAACCAAAACTCAAAATCAAAAAATATTTTAAAAGCACTCAGAAGACCCTAATAGTCCCATTTTCACCACCAAAAACCCAAAGTTAATCATGTTGTGAATTTCTAACACATCTGTACTTACTTTTTTGTATCATATAAATAGAACCAGCCCTGTGTATGCTGTTTCTTAATTATGCCACTCAATATTATGTTGAAGATATATATAGATATATATGTAGTTATATTTAGTTGTAGCTAACACGTTATATTGTTATACATATTCAGTTGTGAAAATAAAGCACCTTGTCCTTATTTATTTTTTCTTGACAACAAATTAAATAAACTTCAGTTTGGGGCCAGTCTTGCTATAAACATATTTATACATATCTTATAAATATGTATACATTTCTCTAGGTTATATACCTGTGAGAGGAACTCGAAGCTGTGAATTTCTAAAAAATAAAACATTTTTTGTGAAGCAAGAACAATATATTATTAAAACGTATTTAGAAAGGGACTGGAGCAATAGCATGGCGGGTAGGGCATTTGCTTTGCACACGGCCGACCCGGGTTTGATTCCTCTGTCCCTCTTGGAGAGCCTGGCAAGCTATCAAGAGTATCCTGGCAAGCTACTGAGAGTATCCCGCCCAAACGGCAGAGCCTGGCAAGCTACCCATGGCGTATTCGATATGCCAAAAACAGTAACAAGTCTCACAATGGAGACATTACTGGTGCCTGCTTGAGCAAATCGACGAACAACGGGATGATAGTGCTACAGTGCTAGACTATTTATAATGATGTGAGGGAGAGAGAAATGGAGAAGTGTGTGTTCAAGAGGGAACACAGGATTCTCCAGACGGGAAAGAGAAAAGCAAAGTAACATAGAGACAAGCAGCAAGATACAAGTTCAAGGGAGAACAGGTGCTTGAAAAGCAAGCCGTAAATGTTTTCTTTATGAATACTACGCATATATCTGTACAAATCTTTACTCTTACCTGCAAGCCGGATGATATTTCCATTTTTTCACACCCCCATAATGTTTACTATTATCAGTTTCTTTAATTGATTCTGAGAAGAAATATAAGTGCCAAACTGTGGTTTACTTTTCATTTTCCTGATAAAAAAGTACATTAACTGTACACCTTTCAAGTTAAATATTCCATCCATGTTTAATTGGATTGCACTGCATTGCACTGCACTGTTGTCCTGTTGTCCATCGATTTGCTCGAGCGGGCATCAGTAACGTCTCTATTGTGAGACTGGTTGTTACTGTTTTTGGCATGTAGAATATGCCATGGGTAGCTTATTTGTTCTAATTTTATATGCCCTGGATCATTCTTTGTTTTGGTTTTGGCCCACACCAGGCAATGCTCAGTGATTACTCCTGGATACTCCTGGCTGTTTTCACAGACCACATGGGATGCTGGGGATTGGTGGGCTGTATTTAAAGCAAGCAAACTCCCTGCTGTTCTAGCTCTCCAGCCCCATGCTTTGTTTTTAAAAATATTTTTCTTTGGTGACTTTTTCTTTATTTACCAGGCATTGAGGATGGAACTCAGGGCCTCACACTCCAGGCATGGCTTTTACCCTGAGTGTCTACTCTGGAATTTTTTATGTTCTAAAAGAGATGCTTTTTCAAGATGCAGATAGAAAATTCAGATGTATGCACATATAATTTGACAATAAGTAAGATTCACCTAATTCATTTTCTAACTATGATTAGCACCATCAGGAATGGTACCTGAACACGAGCAAGGAATATGGCGTGGACACTTCTGGGTGTGGAGAATGGAAGAATGAAAGAGAGAAATAAAGAAAGAGGTAGGGGTAGGAAGGAAGGAGGAAGGAGGGAAGGAAGGAAGGAAGGAAGGAAGGAAGGAAGGAAGGAAGGAAGGAAGGAAGGAAGGAAGGAAGGAAGGAAGGAAGGAAGGAAGGGAGGGAGGGAGGAAGGGAGGGAGGGAGGAAGTAAGGAAGGAAGGAAGGAAGGGAGGAAGGAAGGAAGGGAGGAAGGAAGGGAGGAAGGAAGGAAGGGAAGGAGGGAGGGAGGGAGGGAGGAAGGAAGGGAGGGAGGGAGGGAGGGAGGAAGGAAGGAAGGAAGGAAGGAAGGAAGGAAGGAAGGAAGGAAGGGAGGGAGGAAGGGAGGGAGGGAGGAAAGAAGGAAGGAAGGAAGGAAGGAAGGAAGGAAGGAAGGAAGGAAGGAAGGAAGGAAGGAAGGAAGGGAGGGAGGGAGGGAGGAAAGAAGGAAGGAAGGAAGGAAGGAAGGAAGGAAGGAAGGAAGGAAGGAAGGAAGGAAGGAAGGAAGGAAGGAAGGAAGGGAGGGAGGGAGGGAGGGAGGGAGGGAGGGAGGAAGGAAGGAAGGAAGGAAGGAAGGAAGGAAGGAAGGAAGGAAGGAAGGAAGGAAGGAAGGAAGGAAGGAAAGGAGGAAGGAAGGGAGGAAGGGAGGGAGGAAGGAAGGAAGGAAGGGAGGGAGGGAGGGAGGGAGGGAGGGAGGGAGGAGGGAGGGAGAAGAAAAGTCATATTGGTTATATTATCTATTTTTTCCAACCCTCACAGCCTCACAGTCAAATTTGTACGCATAATAGAATATGCCATCAGATTCTAAACTATTTGTTTAACATGATTATTTATTTTATGTATGTTTTTTGTTTGGGGACCACACCAGTGGTGCCCAGAGTTTCTTCTTGATCTTTGTTCAGGGATTAGTCCTGGCATTTTGTGAGTGGCCAATGTGGTATTGGAGATCAAACGTGAGTCTGCTACATACAAATCAACTTCTTTACCTGCTCTACAATAATTTTTCTATATTTTTTCTTGGTTTTAGTTTTATTTTACTGGGGAGTTGGGGGGAGCATCCCAAGTAGTCTTCAGAAGACAAGCCCCTGCCTACTGAACTGACAGTTCAATTCAAGGACCTAAGGATGTTTCACTTCTCAACACCCATAATATCAAAGATATGAGTCACTGTGGCAGCACTGGGAGTGGAAGGGACTCCATATTTATGTAAGTTAATGTTCAGGGCGTTATGTAGTTCCACAAATATAATTGGGATTGAATTAATAAAAGTCATTCACTTCAATGCACCTTATCTATATGGTTGACCTGAAAATACCAAATTTCATATAAAATTTCATGGGAGCGATACTACAGTGAGTAGGGAACTTGCCTTGCATGCTGCTCATTATTGCTCAATTCCCAATATCCCATATTATATCCAGAGTCATGATAAGAGTTAACCCTGAGTGCAGATCCATAATTAAGCCTGAGCATCACTGGGTGTTTACCAAAACAAAAAAATAAAAGCATGCACATTAATATAGAATACTGGTGGCAATGGATACCAATATTGACAATGAAGTATTTTATGTATATGTAATGAAGATCAAAATATGACTCTGTCTTGAACCTGTTTCTCAAGACAGTTTTAAAATGAGTTACTCAAAGAACAAATATTAATATTCATTAGATCTATTGATGCATTGCAATGGCATCTTATACACTTTATGTCATTGATGTTATGTTGCTCAAGGACACATATATAGTAATTGTGAAGGTAGACCCAAAGCCAGGTTGCCATTAACTGGGAAAATGATCCTAATTCTACATAACAAAAAACTTTTTTTAAAATGGTTGATAAATTAATGTTAAAAGCTTTATCCTTTTGAAAATGGTGTGAAATCTATGACCAAATAACAAATTATTACATTGTCCAATTTTTGAAAGCAAGTAAAGGAAAATTCCAAGTCAGATATTATCCACATTAAGAAGTCTAGGATTTACATAAACTCTGTAAATTTACATGGAGATTTACTGGAGACTTGATGATCTCTCATCCTTATTATATTTAAGCACTGTACATAGATGAACCATTGGTTAATTCAATGTTTCATAGTGAACAATCCAGTTTCATCCTAAACTTGAGTTCAGCCTTCCTCAGGATACTAGCTTATCACTCAGTTTTACTGTGTCTATCATTATAAAATGGCTGCCAGGAGAATAAGTACTAACTCTTTACATATCTGAGCTAAAGAAAAATGTTTTTCTTTACAAAACATTCATGAAATACGTCTTATCTATCCAGAATTATGTTAGATTATCATGCTTTAAGGCTCATTGCAAAGGGATTAGAAATATGATTAGCTTAAAGGAAGGAAAGAGTTATATACTTAGCAAATTCTAAGCTTTAGTGGCAAGAAATAAATAGGAAAATGATGTCATATAGACAACAAAAAGTAACTTTTACAGATCTCTATTTAAATGTATACAATATCACAGAGAGTGTTATATGTCTCTTTTCTCATAAAATAAGTACAGATGTAATATTTGAAACCGATTCCCCTCTTATCTTGAAGTTTAACCTTGATTTATTATTTGTCTGACCCTCAAAAATAATGGTAATATAAGCCCTTGGGGAAAATAATGAAGCACCACAACAAACTAGAGCTCTGTAATAAGAGTAATTTCATCTGTGGGTTAGACCCTCAGTTAACATGTGTGATTGCTATCTAAACTCCTCTTTCACATGTCTCTCCCTGGGGCCTTTTCTGATTGAAGTAGTTGTTTTTCATATTATTCCTGCATTAAACATGAAATTTCAGCTGCCAGGCCTGAGCCTTCCTCTTCGGACAGGATTTCAAACAGCTTAAGCCATTAGGATCAACATAAACATTCTCTTGAAATGAGTAAATGAGTTCAAGTGCATGGGACAGAAACTTTTTAAAATCTGGAAAAACTAAAAAAAGCAAAATTACATTAGTGCCACTGATACAAGGTTAGGGCAGACCCTTCTAGTAGAAGTAAAAATAGTATATCTGGCTTAAAAAATGTAGACTTCATGATATTCTCTCTAAGCATATCTTCTTCTTCTTCTTCTTTTTTTTTTTTTTTGCTTTTTGGGTCACACCCGGCGATGCACAGGGGTTACTCCTGGCTCTTCACTCAGGAATCAACCCCTGGCGGTGCTCAGGGGACCACATGGGATGCTGGGAATCAAACCTGGGTCGGCCGCGTGCAAGGCAAATGCCCTACCCGCTGTGCTATCGCTCCAGCCCCTAAGCATATCTTCATATGAAACTACATGCAAAAGAAACTAATATTTCATGTCAAATGCTTAAAAAAGTAACATATGTAAACAAGTGAAAAGTTGACAAAGAAAATATTAATATTGATTCATTCTATTTTAATTTAAAGATACTCTATTATTACTCTTTTGGCAATTAAAACCTACAAAGACCTATCAGTTCGCCTGCATTTTTCATTTTTCATAATGATTCAGTCTTTTCATTATTCTTTTCCTCCAACCTAAAGTTCTCTTAATTGGCACTTTTCAACTTCAGTACTTTTGACATTAAAATGAGAACAATTGACCTTGTCAGAAACTTGTGTAAATTATGAGATATTCAATAGTCTCTTTAGCCACAACTCATTAGAAGTTTTGGATCCTAATGATCCTAACTGATCAACTCACTAGAAGATGATCCTAATGATTTATGATTCCTTAGTTTCATAAAAAATGAGTGACTACAGAGTCAAATCTACTTTTGGGACAGATGTACATTACCTGGAACCACTTAATATAGGTAATTTCTGCACTAAAAATCTGGACCTTCAACAAAACATTTGTACCATTGCTATTTAGAAATTCAATAATAGCAAATATTTTTCTCTTTGGTAAGTATTCAATTCAATAGGAAAAACATACACACACACACACCACCACCACCACCACCACCACCACCACCAACAACAACAACAACAACAAAACAGAGGCTGCAGTGAAACTAGAGGAATAGGATGTTTGGTTGTTTAAAACAGGAACAAGGAGGAGAGTAACATAAGATATAAAACAAAAGATGCAGAGTCTAGGAAACTAGGGGGAAATCTAAGGGAAGATTAAGAGGAAATAATCCAAAAGATTCAGGACAAAGAACTGAGAAATGAAAGTAATTTACTTTTTGAATGTAACCATATAGTAATGAGTGTAAATGAGACAAAGTAGGGTGAAAGATAAAAGATAAAAAGAAAAGTTGAAAGTACATGAGTATAGGAAGATTATCAGGAAGGCTGCACTAGAAATCAGATCATAGGAGTTCGGAGACTGGGGTATGCAGGATGGAGAGGAAAGCCAGGAACAATGGTGGAGAGAAGCTGACACTAGGGAGAGGATCAATGATGAAACATTGTATATCTAAAACCCAATTATGAATAAATTTATAAATGAAAGTGCTTTAATTAAATAAAATTTCAAAAAATAAAGTATGCAAGTATTTGTCAAAGCTATAAATTATTATATATTTATAATAATAATCCTTTATGATTTTGTAGTGCTTTGTACTAAAAAGTACTATTCAGTTTGAAAAACAAATAAGCATAAATGTGTAAAATATGTTATTACAGAGAAATTAATTATTCTTAGGTAAGTGCAAAGGAAGAGAGCATTATTTTCACATTACCTCACCTGATTTGAAATACAAGTTTCTAAATTTGGGATACCAGTATTAACATTTTACTTAGTATTTATAAATGTCTTATGAGATAGTACCCTACCACAATTCATAAGAGGAAGTTTATTATATTCTAATCACATGACACAAGTGATGCAAATAGAGGAGCAGAGTTGGAATTAAGAGCTCCATTCCTCTTTCCGTCAATAACCAAGTCTACTTGTTTCAGGAGATTTATTTATTGATTACAAATGTAAATATATTTCTATATTGTAAAAAATGACCTTTTGTGTGACATGACAGATATATTTATTAATTCTACTATTTAAAAATTTATTTGAACATAAATAAAAATTATACAGATAATAGTTTACTGTATTTTTAGCACACCAGATTATTCTTAAGAAGTTATTTTCACACTGACACTTCCATGTTGAGGAGCAAAAGCCTTGTTAGCATCCCAAGAGCCTTAACTGTGACTTCCTTTCTCCAAATTGCTGGCCACTGTTCAGACTTCTAAAATCATAAGTGAAGTTGTTTTCTTTTTAATTTTTATTTTTAAAGTTCCATACAGGGACCCAAGAGATAGTATAGAAGGTAGGGAACATTCCTTGCATGCAGCAATAACAATATTATTTACATATATTATACTTCTAATTTTTTTTAAATGAGCATTTTCTTTTTTTGAGTCAATTGTACCTACTCTTGTGTGTGTATTGACCTGAGGGGTGGGGACAGCTAGAAGTGTTCAGGCTTATTTCTGGCTCTGTCCTCAGGGATCTCTCTCCTGGCATGGCTCCAGGGACATATAAGGTGTTGGAATCCCACCTAGGTCAGCAAGCACTATACTAACTCAGTAGCCCTATATACATGCACTAAGGATCGAACCCAGAACTTCATACACCTAAGGTATGCAGTCTACCAATGAGCTCTCCCCCAGTGCTTTGTGTCTTTGTGTGTGTTGGGTGTGTGTGTGGGGGGTGCATTTTGGGCCACACTTGCTTGTGTTCAGGGCTTACTTTTGATTCTATTCTCAGGGATTACTCCTAGTGGAGGTTGGAGGACCATATAAGATACGGGGGATCAAACTCAGATCTTATGTGTACAAGGCAAGCACCCTACCAACTGTACTATAACTCAATTCATTTCAAAGAAAAGATAGTTAAGTTACAGAGGCATGATGTGACGTAATTAAAACCATACCACTATAATAGGGCTCAGATTGCCATCCACCTGTTTATTTGAAATTGGATTTGCTTATCAGTTGGGATTTGGGGAATAAAAGCATAATTTTCTGAAATGCCTTAGTCATTCACCTTTTTAAATTATGCTGTGTAAACAAACCATACCAAGGTTAGAGTAGTTATAATTTGTGGGAAATTATTGTCTTGTTCCTAGACACCTTCTATAGAATTCACAAAATCTCTTCTGGATCAGCCTTATAGTGTGACACCTAAACGTGAAGCAGGTGGCAACGACAGAGACACCCTCCCTCCAATCTGTTGTTTGGAGATCAGCTGTTTCAGACTGCCAAGGAGCACGGAAGTGATGGAGAAGGAGTCGGTTTTGTAGTTGCTGCCAGGCATGACCTAAATCCAGTTTTAGATAAGTTTAAAATGAAGCTACTTTTCTAAAAGTTCTTGACAGGCTTGCAAAATATTCCCCAACTACTTGCTTGTGGATCAATGTCACCAGGATGATGACCTTTGGCAGGATTAGTATCACTTGCCCAGGGAAGCATAGAATCCATGCTGAGATTCCTGTTTTCATTAGGGAAGCCCCCCCACCCCTCAACCCCTGGAAGCATTATTGATGCCTCTGAATAGAACCTCTCTACTCTCTTACTCCTGCTTTCTGATATTCTGGAGGTAGCCATTTTGTTAATTTGGGGATATGATTTGCTAAGCTCATGCCCCTGCAGGAAGTGGAGAAAACTCTCATTAAATGTGGCTGTGTGGGCAGGTTGCAGTTCAGGCTACCTTGACCGAGAATGAACACAATGGTCAGCATCGAGTTAACAATGCTGCTGGGCACTGTTCTGCTTAATCTACATATATTGACTAATCCTGAAACAAACCAGATGCAGAGCTTTCACCCATCCAACATGAGTGCTGTCTTGCCCCACTTCTAACTAAGGATGAAAGCTAGAACTTGCATAGTAGTCTGGTCTGAGTGAGGTTTTCATGCCCTGATGCCTCCCTGTCATGTAAGAAAGAGCACCAGAAACCATTGTTTGGTTACCGAGACACACTCAGTGGTGCTCATGGCTTACTCCTGGCTCTGCACTCTGGGATCTCTCCTGGCAGTGCTCAGAAGACCATATGGGGTGTCATGGATTGAACCTGGGATGACCATGTGCAAGACAAATGCCCTACCCACAGTACCATCACTCTAGCCCTCAGAAACTGTTATTAGTATTATTGTGTTAATAATACTATTATAAATACTATTATAAGTAGTATTAATAGTATTCTTTTATACACCAAAATGATAATAATATTTTTTAAAGTAGGAGCATCATTTTGAACACTCATCGAGTACTTTTAGCTACTTTTACAAACTGTTGCCTGATCATCCATCCACTATGATACATTTTACTTCTACCACTCTTAATAAAAATAAATGCATGAATAAATATCTCCTGTTTTTTCAAAAATCTGCTAATTAAAACCATCTCTATACCTTTCATCCCCCACCCAACTGATTTTAGGGCAATGATCTCTCGAAGAATTTCCACATGGTGAATGGCATTAACATATTTTAATGATGGGTCTAGTCCATGACTAACAGAAGCCTCGAGAATGCAGTGCTCATTTGAACAATGCAGAAGGTGTGTGAGGAATTTCAAATTCAACATGACAAAACATCCTACATGCTTAGGTGCTCCTATACTTTTACTACATGAGTGAAGTGTCAAAATTTCAGCTTCTTGTCTGAATATTAATTAGTATTTGAAACTCATTAGTCTGGTTTTAGTGATTTATTTCATTCTGTAATTAGATATTATAATTAGATTATCTCTATCAGATTTTAAAATTTTCTTTTCATAGAAAGTGCTTGATAATTGCAGATAAAATTTTATCAAATTATAGCACACACATTTGAACTAGGTTATAAATCATGTTTTGAAATAATTGAACAATAGCATAATAATCGGATGATTTTCTTGTTTACATACAAATAGTTTCTAGATGGTCAATGTATACCAGTGGTATTTTGGGACCTTTTTAAAGTGGCACAACTGCTCCATGGTATTACATTTTGACCTTCAGAATTCAGAGGAAAAATTATGGAATGTTGCCATGTGCTACTATGCTCTGTCATTTAAAGCAGTTATAAAGAATGCTTCCTTCCTATAAAGGAGCAACTCCATATGGAAGACAGCATAAGAGAAGATAGAAGTAGTAGTAAACTAGAGTGAGAACCCATTAATTGATCCTTGCCCTTTATTTTTATTACTGTACTATTATGTACCGATGTGTGCATACACAAGCCCAAAAGGAAGGTGGAAAAAATTTCAATTTTCTAGGAGATCATTTCCCGTAAAAATTCAATCTGCTTACTTTGCTTTAAATTGAGCAAAATTCCAGGTTTGGATACAAGATACACGTTTAAAAAAAAATCGAGAAATGGAATCAGCATCCAGAACTACTTGGCCTTCCTGGCAAGATGGCACGTGTGCCTTTGTGTTCTCAGTCTCATGGTGCACCATGGCCTGAACAATGCCTCGAAGTCCTGGTTCCAGTACTGGGATTGCCTCCATTAAGGGTAGCCCCAGGAAACTGCTGGGCATTTGCATTTGATCTTTAGTGAGAGAGAGAGAGAAAGAGAGAGAGAGAGAGAGAGAGAGAGAGAGAGAGAGAGAGAGAGAGAGAGAGAGACGTAGAATTTAGATGCAGGAGCAGTTCTCTAGGATTTGGGTCTACTTTCTTGTTAAAGAAATGAATACCATATTTTCTTAAACATAAATGTGGACATATGGTCTGACACATGCTCTGAAAATGGGGCAGAATATTTGAAATCAGGTCTGTCCCAGTCAATCCGGGACATATGGGCACTGTTCAGTGATTTGAATCTGAATTTTTCATTCCGTTCGAAAACTCAATAGCCTTCATGTCTTTGGCTGCACTTCACCTATCTGGGTGGCAATTCCCCTGCCAGTCGCCCCGCCTCTGCCTGCTGAGTGCTGATTCAGGGGCCTGGGTAGTAGTGAAAACACGGTAATCAGAGCTCTGTCTTTTGTTTCTTTGCTAAGCCCTTTTGCAATATCAAATGTATTGAATTTGATTGAAACCATTAACTGGGGAATGTTTGAAGAAAAACCATATGGGGATTTAGCATAGATTAATATTTTCAGCCTTGAAAAATTGGACATTAATCAGTGAAAAATGTACCCAGTTCCTCACTAGGTGTTAAGGACCTGATAGAAGTCTGGCTGGCCTGGAAGGCTTAGAGTAAGGGTCTGAGCATAGAAATACACAGGAGAGCAGCAGACAAGGAGCCCACGCAGGGAAGAGAATAGAAGGTCAGGCCCCAAAGATGGAAAACAGAGTACAAGGAAGAAAGAGGGTGAGCCTGAATACAGATGAAGGTCCAGTTTCCCAGAACTAAGGAGAAAAGCAAGGCTGCCATCTTGTTGCCACAGTAGCAGCTAATGCAGAAGGTCTGTATAATTCCTTTGGAAATGGTCTTGTTCTGTTTCTGGAGAGAAAAACATAGGAAAAAAAAACCCACATAAAAACAAAGGGCTTTTTCCTGTGGCAGATGCAGGGCCAATGGACCTGCAAGCACAACTCATCACCCCACAGAGCTACTTATGGCATTCCAATTTTCATCTCTCTTAAATCTCTTAAAAAATATATAACTGTTTTGTTGCTCCCAAGTTGGTGCTCAGGAGACCCAAGGGACCCACTAGGCAATTCTTAGCCACAGGAGGACCATGGTGTGCTGCTCAGGCCCTGTGGTGCCAGAGATATTGGGATTACCCAAACAGGTTGAAGGATGGGCAGGAAATATATATTATTCTCAATCATCGCTATATCACTGTCATCCCATTGCTCATCAATTTGCTCGAGCAAGCACCAGTAACGTCTTCATTGTGAGACTTGTTGTTACTGGTTCTGGCATATTGAATATGCCACAGGTTGCTTGCCAGGCTCTGCCTTGAGGGCTGGATACTCTCTGTAGCTTGCCGGGCTCTCTGAGAGGGGTGGAGGAATAGAACCCAGGTTGGCAGCGTGCAAGGCAAACGCCCTACTCACTGTGCTATTCTCAATCATAATGTTTACATAATGCCAAAGATGTACTAATACAAAGTACAAAGTCTCATAAGGCTTACATTCTTGTGGAAAAGGAGGTCTTCTAAGTTTTAAAAGTCATGAGTGCCTAATTAGATGATTGTGAAGTAACATACCTTCATGGTGCCATGAGAGTCAAAATGGACGAGTTCACATGGACAGGACAAGCCATGATGCCCAGATAACAATTTTGCTGAAGCCCAAAGAAGGATGAGAAGGAAGCTATCACACAGTGGTGAGAAAGAGGTACCCTGGGCAAGGGAAGAGCTTGAATCATATATTGAAGATAGAGGAAATCTACCAGTTCCATGATGGACTGGCTTAGCAAAAAAAGAAGAATGCCCCAAGGCTAGAAGGTAAACAGGATACTCCAATCTTATATGAATATAAAGTGGACCCTCAGGATTCCTTTTTTTTTTTTCTTTTTGGGTCACACCCGGCAATGCACAGGGGTCACTCCTGGTTCTACACTCAGGAATTACTCCTGGCGGTGCTCAGGGGACCATATGGGATGCTGGGATTCGAACCCGGGTTGGCTGCGTGCAAGGTAAACACCCTACCCGCTGTGCTATCGCTCCAGCCCCCCCTCAGGATTTCTTGATGCAAATCCCAGCCACACACTTCAGGATGGATAAACTCTTCCAGTGCTTTCCAATGAAGCAGCCACTTCCAGACATGATTCTTGATCTAGTCCTGCCGGGGAACTGGGTACTGTATTTAATTCCAATTAATTTAAATTTAAAGCCGAAGCTCAATTTAGATGTTGGAAAATTTGAAGTGTGTTTTGAACAACTTGGGAATATGAATTGACTTTTTTTTAAAACTGTAAATTTTATGAAATCTAAATACAGACCAACTATTCCCGATAAAAAGTTGGCATCCAAATTGTGATATGCCCTACATGTAAAATACACCCAGCATTTGGAAAACTTAGTATGGGAAATGAATGTAAATATCTCATTAATAGTTTTAATATAGATTAAATGTTGGGGTGATATGCATATCCAGTTATTTAAAACATTATAGAAATAAATTTCACTCCTTTCATTTTATGTATGTTCATATAGCCACAAGAAAATGTAAAGTCACCTTGTTTACATTGAATTTCAAAGAAACTGAGAGCCGTCAGTTTCCTCATCTACAAAATAGAGAAAATAGTGTCAGTGCTGCAACTTATATGGATGTTGAATTTTTGTTGTTGTTGTTGAATCACTTTGAGATAGACCCTTACTAAACTGTCCAGGATTAGGTTTTAGTTGTACAGTGTTCCAACACCCATCCCTCCACCAGTGAGTATTGAAATTTTATCAATACTATTAAGGGAAGCCTTTCCTGCATGTCCTTCTTCAAACCTTCAGCCAGGGAACTTTAAGAGAAATTTCCCTGTGACCATCAAAGTTCTCCTGAGCTTCTTGCGGGCGACCCCCGAGGCCTATAATTACAACATCCCCATCTACAGGACCAGCCACACCATCCAGTGGGCTGGCGTGTGACCTGAGCTGGGATGTCTGGCCTGGACCACATCCTTGGCTGTGTGCCAGCAGAGCGGCCACTCCCCTAAGCCATCCCTCTCGCACCCGATGGTCATCGATGACTCCTGCGACTCTTCCATTCTGCCCGACAAGGGAGCACTGTTCAAGGACAACCAGGAGCTGGCCGGCTATACTGACCATGAGCTTCCTGAAGGAGGATTTTTGAGCATCAGCTGAAGCCACAGATGGTGCTAGATAAGGTGCTCTCTGGATATGGTGATCTCAGCCTCCCTGTGTGGCAGGGATGGTGGTGCCCATCTGGGAAGAAGTGTCCAGCACTGCAGAACAGGTTCTGCCTCGGGGAATTGACCAGTGTGCGGGGCTTCAGCATGCATAGAGTGGGGCCACAGAGCAAAGGAGACTATCTGTGGGTAGACGCGTACTAGGACAGCACGTGCACCCCATTGCACTTCTGACCAGGCCAGGGGGGCTTTGAAAAGCTTTTCCGAAAAACTTATTCCTCAGTGCTGGGAATCTGTGCACCTGAGCGATGAGGAAGGCCCCAGAGCGCAACTCCGCAAGCTGGCGGAGCTGATCTGCTGGTCATATACGGCTCCGGCATCGTCCTGAGGCTGGGCGACATCACGCAGCTGGAGCTCAACTACTGAATTCCATGGGCATGCGCAAGGAGACAAGATCTGTGACTGGGCTGGGATCCAGTTCCTGTAGCTGAGGGAAGTTTTGGGAACCATTTATGGCACACAGAAAATGCAACATTCTTACTATTGACAGTCCAGATAGTTTCCTCATACACCCCCTCCTTTCACTTTTCATATTGATGCCACCTCTGAGACTCATCTCTGAGAGCACTCTGGAAGCATTCCTCCAGCATTTCTTTTACGTTCTTTTTTCCTCCTCTCTAACCAAAGTTACTGTCCTCTCTCATTGAGATGGCTCCCACCACTTCCTAAGCTGATCTTCTCCTGTCTTGTCCCCATAACGCTACATCACAGCTGGAGTTATCTACGGAAAATCAAAGATATAGAATCTTTCCAGTCGTTTGCCCCTGTTGCTCCAGAGTGAGAGATCTCTTCTTCCTTTCTGCCTCTCTTGCCTATCAATCATATCGATTCCATCTGCCCAGTCATTCTGCTAGTCATGCTACACTGCAGCACTTTCAGTGCCCTGTGTTTTGCATGTTCTTTCATTTTTCTCTCCTCCTGACTGACACCTGTTCACTCTTTAGCTCTACACCTACACAGACCTCCCTCCAAGCTCCTTACCTGACTGATTCTTAGAGCACAGTGATCTCTTGCTGGCCAGAGTTGGTTTTGACCCCTGAAAACTTTGCCTTGTCTATCAAAACTCACAAATAAGACTCAGAACATAATTTATTTCCCCCTTATTCCTAGAAGGGTATAGTGTGGCCTTAGCCTAGGATTAATTTTCTGAAAATCAATTTTCCAAAGTTGTGTAATCAACTTGCCAAAATCCAATCAACTGAAAATCAATTGAACAACTGACCAATTCATCAAACGGATCATTAACCATATGATAATTTCTCAGGATTCTGAAGAATTCGTGTATCTATCGTGTTCCTACAATTTCCTCTACTTGTGCTTCAATGTGCTCAAACCCTATGGCTCCAACCACAATCTGATCTAGATCAATTTTCAGCTTCCATCTAGTCACAAGTCTAAAGCTGGTTGCAGGAATGAAACATGACGGGGTGAAAAAAGAGTAGAACAACAACAACAAAAACCCATGCAAGGCAAGGGATACATTGAGGGAAAACAACTGCCAGTGACATTTGAAAAAAAAAAAAGACAAGAAATTAAGGGTCTGAAGCAGAGCCAAGTGAATGGGATAGGACTAATTAAAAGCCATTAAATAATTTATATAAATCTCAGTTTCTGGATTATAAAGAAATAGTATTAGTACATAGGCTTTAAATATTAAACAGGTGGGAATGTAAATGGGATCAACAATTTGAAAACTATATGAACCACTACTGAAACAGTAAATATTAAATTTCCATGTGACCCAGAATTTCTACTTCTTAGCATCTACCCCAAGGACAAAAATAAACTTTTGAAGAGACATTTATGTTCCTATGTTCATTGCAGCACTAGTCAGAGTAGAGATGTGCTCAAGAACAGATGACTGGATAAAGAAATTTCAATATATGTACATGGGGCTAAAGTTTATATATACTGAAATTGTACAATTAATTGCAATTAAAGCTAATTATACTCAGCTTTAAGAAAAAATGAAATTGTTTAATTTTCCCCCTCATGAATGAAACAAGCTGAGTGAAATCAATCAGAAGAAACTAATTTCTTGCATTTTCAGGATATAGGTAAATATTGTAAGGGCAGAGTAAGAAAACATGAAGCTGAACTGGTCTAGATGCCTTCACCACACATGACTACTAAGTTCTGTCAATAATTAAACCAAGAGTAAGCCCTGAGCAATTCTGGGTTGCCTCCCATATCAAAGAAGAAGAAAGAGGAGAAGGAGGTGAAAGAGGAGTAGCAGGAGGAGGAAGAGGAGTACAAGGAAAAGGAAGATGGGGACAGAGAGGAGGAGGAGAAGGAAATGAAGAAGGAAAAGAAGGAGAAGGGGTAGAAGAAAGAATCAGGAGGAGAAGAATAAGGAGAAGAAGTAAAAGAAGAGGAGAAGGAGGAGGAGGGAGAGAGGAGGGGGAGGAAGAGGAGGAGGAGTAGGATGGGGAGGAGGCAGAGGAAGGGGAGGAGGAGGAGGAGCAGGAGGAGGAGGAGGAGAAGAAGAAGAAGAAGAAGAAGAAGAAGAAGAAGAAGAAGAAGAAGAAGAAGAAGAAGAAGAAGAAGAAGAAGAAGAAGAAGAAGAAGAACAACAACAACAACAACAACAACAACAACAACAAAGAACAAGAACAAGAAGAACAAGAAGAGGAACAGGAACAAGAACAAGAACAAGAACAAGAAGAACAAGAAGAAGAAGAAGGAAGAGGAGGAGGAGGAGAAGGAGAAGGAGAAGGAGAAGGAGAAGGAGAAGGAGAGAAGAAGGGAGACGAGGAGTATGAGGAGGACGAGGAGGAGGACGAGTAGGAGGAGAAAAGGAAGAAGAGGAGAAATGTATAGCTGATTTATGGAACTTATTTTTTCTGGTTGGGGGAGTGGGGGGACGAGGGGAGAAAAGGGATCCTTGGGGCTTTGGTAGGAAGCAGGCACTCTCTTTTGGATGATGTATGCATAAATTATTATGAACACTATTGTAAACAATTGTACCTCAATTAAAATAAAAACATAAAATATATAAATGTGTTGAGCAGTTAAAAATCACATAGGGATGATTCTCTAATTAGTCACTAATAATTTTGCTACTGAGAAGTCCAATGTTCATCTAATTTATATTATTTTCTATTTTTTCTTCTGTAGAAGCTCTTTAGAATTGTCTTATTTCTTAGGTTACATTCACTAACTTCATTAGGTTATGTTTAGGAGTATGTCTGTGTGCTTTTTCTTATCACTTCATGCATTTAGGGTCATTGGACTTTACATCCAGTATTTAAAAAAATTGATTTTATTTCAGAAAATATATTATCTTGAGTTAATTAAGCATTTACCCATTAACAAATTTTTCTCAGACATTTTCACCCAAAGACAAGCGTTTCTAGTTCTATTCTTTTTCAGCATCATGTTTCTCCTCACCTTTCAGCTATTTTAGACTTATAATTTTCCATATTACTTTCCATATCTATATATTTTTCTTAAAGGTTAGCTATTTATTCTTCTATACCTTTCTATCGACAAACAAGTATATTAAGCATAATATGCATGTGAAAAATAGAGTGGAGTAGAATAAAAATTTTGTTTTATTTTATTAACTATTTTTGTTTTGTTTTGGGGTTACACCTGGTGATTTTCAGGAGTTACTCCTGAGTCTGCACTCAGAATTTACTCCCAGAATTATTTTTTGAGACCAAATGGGGTGCCATGAACCAAACTCAGGTCAGCCACTTTCAAGGAAAATACCCTATCTGCTGTACTATTGCTCTCTATTGCTCTGGCCCCTATTATTAAAAAAAAAAACTTATTGTACTAATGTTGGCTTATATGAAAGCATATAGTTTAAAAGAAAAATTATACACCTCTTCAAATATTTTACCCATCACATACTTTGTCAAAGTACAAGTACCCCTTTATCCCAGTCCATTAGACCCCTATCAACCATCTAACCTTTCCGTACCTTCCCACAAGTAATCTCAGTTCTGTTTGCAGAGTTCTAGAGGTTTTTTTTTTTTATCCTCAATTTGTTTCTCTCTATTCCACACTTGAGTTAGATTATCTGGTACTTATCTTTCTCCTTCTGTGACATATTTCACTTAAGATGAAGCAAGCCTATTTAAACATGAACCAAATACTGTAGAAATTCCTATGCAATAGCAAAAGAAATTGTAGTAAAAGTGAATAGAGGAGGATTTTTCCCATCTATGAATTATGAACTAAAGATATTGTAATCAAGAAACTATGGTACCTGAATAAGGACAGTTTCTCTGACCAGTGGAATAGAACTTAGGTACAGATACAGATCCCTGGATATGTGGTGGGCTAATCTTTGACAAGAGAGTTAAGACTATGAAGTAGAGCGAGAAAATCCTCTTCAACAAATGGTGTTGGGAAAAGTAGTCAGTTACATGTAAAAAATATAACTTAGATCCGTCTCTTATGCCATGCACAAAAAAAATCAATTCAAAATGTATTAAAGAACTTGAATCAGACCTTTGTTCTGCTTACTTTGGATTCCCCTTGTTTGTCCTATTCTAGATGATTACAAGTTATTTATTTGGGCCATTTCTTGTTCCTAATAAATGCTTTCATTGTTATTAAATTCCCTGTTAACACCACTTTTACTTTGTCCCATGTGTCCTGGGAACTCATGTTTTAATTCTCTATTGTTTGCAGTAAACTTTTTATTTCCTTCTGAGTTCTTCTTTGACCAATGGCTCTTCAGTAATAAGCTAATTTATAAGAATTTGAGTTTTCCCCATTTCTATTGTAATTAGTTTCTAGCTCCAAAGAATCAAGATCTCAGAGGAGAGTTGATAATATTTACATCTTGATTATATGGATATCTATTCTATTACTCAGTATTCAGTCATTTTGAATAATGTCTATTGCGTTCTGGGTACTCAACTTTGGGGGTAGTAATGGCCCATTATGTGTTTACTAGACCCATATCTACCATTTATTTTTTTAAGGCAAGTGTTTCCTTGTTGTGGTTTGTTTTGTGTTCCCTTGTTTTGCCTAGCTGATTATCCAGCAATGATAGAGTAGCTAAAGTCTCCAATTACTATTGTGTGCTATGAATATCTTTCTTCAGATCTATAAGTCATCATTAAATATTTTGGTGGTCCCTCATTAGGTTTACATGTATGTGTTTAGGAGTATGGATTATTCTTGGTGTACAGATTGACCATTAAGAAATGACCACTCATTCCTTTATAGCCTTCTTAAATTTGAATTTTATATTGTCTAATATAAGTATGGCAACTCAACTCAAGAATTTTAAAGGGAATTGATTAAGGAGAGAGAGATAGCGAGTGGGGGGAGGGAGAGAGAGATATAAAGAGAAAGAGAGAGAGAAGTCCCTCAGGCTGGGGTGAGGGTGGTGGGAGGGACATTGGGGACATTGGTGTCGAGAAATGTACACCAGTGGATAGATGAGTGGCGGAACATTGTATGACTGAAATCAGATTATGAATCGCTATGTAACTGTGTATCTCACAATGATTCAATAAAAATAAAGTGAATTGGTTGTCTGTAAGATTGTTTTCCAGCATTTGACTTTGAGTCTGTGTTTACTTTATTCAGATATGACTCGTAGGCAGTTGATAATTGGGTTAAGATATATGATCCATCCTATCACTCTGTGTCTCTTGATTGCTAATTTAAGACCATTAACATTTAGTGAGATTCTTGAGAGAAAGCATTTTTTCCATAACTTTATAAAAGTTATGCATGTTTGTGAATTTTTTATTGGATTTTAAAGAAGTCCTTGGTTTTGAGACTATGAAGTTCCTAAGTTGTTTCTTACCCATGCGATTTTCTATTATTCTTTCAAACTGGAATAATGATTTAGTTGGGTAGTGTATATTTGGTGAAGTATTTATGTCATTGAGGTTTTATATTTCTTTTTCACTATATCCCACCAATTTCTCCTGGCCCTTATGGGAATGTCTCTACACTTAAGTTTCTTCTTTAAACATTTTTTCAATAATCTGTCTGTGAATTTTGTGATTTTTGACTCTGATTTGTATTGGAGGGTTTTTATTTGAGTATAAGGCAGAGAGTAATCCTAGTGAAAGCTTGATCAGTAGTGCTATTCTGAAGAACCCAAGAAATTATTTAGTCTGCTGAGAAAGTCATGCAGTCCAGTTGGTTGATGTCTGCTCATAGGGACACTATTTCTCTGAATCCAAGGATTCATTCTATAGAGTCATGCTCCTTCAGAAGCCTCATGTCTAGCTCTCAATTTTCTTAATATATGCATGCCATGGGCTGGAGCGATAGCACAGCGGTTGGGCATTCATCTTTCACGTGGCCAACCCATGTTCGATTCCTCCACCCCTCTCGGAGAGCCCGGCAAGCTACCTAGAGTATGGAGCCCGCACAGCAGAGCCTGGCAAGCTACCCGTGAGTATTGGATATGCCAAAAACAGTAACAATAAGTCTCTCAATGAGAGATGTTACTGGTGCCTGCTCGAACAAATTGATGAGCAGTGACAGTGATGCATGCCATATTGTATTGTACCTTGCTTTTTTGGGTTTCATGCATTTTTTTTCATATTGAAGGTCTGTGTCATCACTATATCAAGAAAAATTATCGTACCAAAGTTCATTTATGTCACATTTTATTAATTCTCATATTCTTATTATGTATACTATAATGATCTGTGATGTTATTTTCAAATGTTAGTATTGCAATTTTTGTGGCACTAAATTAATAGATAAATTAGTAGACGTTTTGTCTGCTCCAGCTGCTCTGCCTATCAACCATTCTCCCATGTCTTTTTCTCTCCTGAAGTGTTACATTTTCTAAGATACTTAAATTATACCATTAATAACCATACAATGGTCTTTTAGTTTGAAAATGAAAGGGTATATATATATATAAATCTAGAGCTAAAATTAATGAAATTTAGTGATTTTCTATTTTCCACATCCTTGTGGAAAACTAGGATAGGATGAAAGTTACTCCTCTTGAACCTAACCGTTCTAACAGTTACCGAAGTTTTGAATGCAAAGGAAAAGTTCTTGAAGGTAATGAAAAGTGCTGCTCCAGTGCACACACAAATGATAAGAAAGCAAAACATTCTCCTTACTGATATGGATAAACTTTCAGTGGTCTGGAAAGAAGAGCAAACCAGACATAACATTCCCTTACGTCAAAACCTAATCCAGAGCAAGGCCCTAACTCCCTTCAATTCCATGAAGGCTGAAAGTAGTGAGGAAACTGCAGAGCAAAAAAAAAAAAAAATTGAAGTGGTGAGCAGAGGTGAGTTCATGAGGTTTGAGGGAAATAAACATTTTTATCATAAAAATACAAAATGATGTAGCAAGAGCTGATGGAGACGCTGCAGCAAGTTTCCCAGAAGTGTTCAGTAAGATCACTGATAAATAACGTTCTGCTAAGGAATATGTTTTCATTGTATTCCAGAGGTTCCCAAACTTACTAGACCTAACTTCTCCATTTTCAGAAAATAAAACTCAGCATCCCTGGAAATCTACCTTCTTGAAGCAACAAAGTGCCCTCTCATTACACACGAGGAGTATACTGCTCCCCTCTGATGGGTACACTGATCTTCAGGCCTGAAACAGGAGAGGAGGAGGCTAAGACTTTACCTTGACAAAGTTCTGGCAACCCCACTCATAGCCCACAACTGCCACCATGCTAACAGTGGAGCTGGGCTGTTAGCATGGTGACAGTTGTGACTAAGCTGTGCAGATATGCCAAACTGCCAAATATTTCAGGAACCATTCATCAGGCTGAGAACTCTGGTGTGTTCTAGAGTTGGGGAAGCAGCCTCGCCCCACCTCCATGCCCCTGTTCTCCCAGAAGTCCCTGCAGGTACACCCATATCCCACAACCACTGTCATGTAAATTCAATAACCAGTTGAATATTCTGGAGTTTCTGGAGTGTGCAACATCATTTTCAGCTGTGTAACACCTCCAACTTCTACAATTCTGGCATCCTAGTAGGAGTGCACCTGATTGGAAGGGGGAGTGACATAGAAGTCAACTGAGCTCAACAGACAACACTGCAATAGACAAGGCTTAATTAGCAACAACATCTTAGTAACTCCTTAGATGAGGACTTAGCAACCCTTTAGACCCTATGGTGAGATGTTATAATTTTTAAAATTTTTATTTTAATTAAGTATATTTTGATACTCCCATTAGCCTTTTGTTGTAATAAGCAACATAGGATAAATTATTTTGTGCCTCCTAAGGGGGCAGACTTGGGGGGTGGTTGGTAAAATCGGGACAATAGTGGATAAAAGGTCACACTGGTGGCATGATTTTTGTTGGAATACTAAACACCTGTAACAAATGTAACATGAACGGCTTCTTAAACCACAGAGTTTAAATAAAGAGAAAAAAGAAAAGAATAGGTCTTCTAATATCTCTGCAATGCTATAAAAATATTCCTCCATTTCAACTACTTCTCAGGATGTAGTATCACGCACTTTGTGAAACACTGTTGCAGACAAATCACCACAATATTCAAAGCAGATGACTTTTAGGACATTCATGATATGAAGGATTATTTTTTTCCTCAAAAATTCAAGGATAGATTGACTCTTGCTAGGGGCTGAGATATTTGTTTATTTAAGTTGAATTAAGTGGTCATTTATCATTTTGAAAATTCAGTACCCTCCAGAGTTATGCAAACCCCACTTTGCTTGTGTCCTATAAATAGAATAACAGAACCTGGATTGAGTTCATCTTTTTACGTGGCTTACTAAATATTAAAGCTTACCATAGAGACTTAGAAACAAAGAAATAACTAAATGTTACCACTCATTAGCAGTGTACCAAGTCACCCAAGAGCTCTAATGAAAATGCATAGATAATGTTATGTTGCTTTTGTGCCTACCAGTATCATATCCATCCCGTAGTCCATGGATCATGAAATACTTTTCAGCCTTAACACTTACAAAATATACTTTGTAAACACAGAGCTTCCCATAGATAGAGATTCCTCTAATGATGTTGAATAAAGAAAGACAAATAAGTCACCATTTTAGATCACCCTCATTATCACTGTCATCCCATTGTTCTATAATACATGAGAGAAAGTGAAAATTGCTAAGTATTTCGAAAAATTGATTGTAAACTTTATAGATTACTTTAAGGAGTTCAAGATTTCTTTGGAAAAAGTAACACATATCTGATATAAATTGCAAGAAAGCAAAATTAGACCTGGAGGCTGAAAATGTGACTAAATTTCTCCAATTTAAAGATAATCTTTAATGATAAGAAGTTGCTTTGGGGTTTTGTGTGTGTGTATGTGTGTATGTGTGTTAAACATGTACTTGTGAAAATGACTCAAACATGATTTAAATCATAGTAAAGTGCATAAAATATTATATATTTAGTTGATAACATAATTACAGAGTTTTAGAGGACTGACTCCAGTTTTGTAAAAGAGTTCTATTGTTAAAGTGTTATCAAACAGTACATATTACAATCTTTAGTGAATATTGGAGTCTATTTTATCATAATCTTACTTCAGAAATTTCCACAGGACCACAAACATAGTACAGGGCAAGACATTTGCATGTGGTTGACTCCAACTTAAGTCACTGGAACTATATATAGTCTCCTGAGCACCACTATGGTTGATGTCTAAGCACAAAGCCAGGAATAAGCCATGTACACAGCTCAATGTGGCCCAACAAAAGTCTAAATAAATAAAAGAATGGAACACAGCTTCATACAGAAACCACCACTTTTATCAGATAGCAGATATCAACATTGAGACAACACCTTCTATCTACCAGCAAAAATATTATAACTTGGGGCAAGAGATATAGGACAGCAAAGAAGGCACTTGTCTTGCACAGAGTCAACCAAGATTGATTACTGGTGCCCCATATAGTCTCTTGAACTCTGAAAAATACCTGCGAATAAAGCCAGGAATAAGCTTGGAGAACAGATGGCTATGGCCCCCAATCCCCACATACACACAAAATTATACTCCTTGATGACTCAGGTGATAGCATCTAAAGGAGTCAAGTAGTTAGGAAAAATAAAAGTCTAAAATGCGCTTAGGAAATGTATGAACATGGAGAGTATCATGCTGAGTGAAATGAGTCAGAAGGAAAGGGATAGATGTTGAATGATGGAACTCTTTTGTGGGATCACTGTATCACTGTATCACTGTCATCCTGTTGTTTGGCGATTTACTTGAGCGGGCAACAGTAATGTCTCTATTACACTCAGCTCTGAGATTTTAGCTTTGAACTTTTGTGGGATCTTAAAAATATACATAATATGAGACTAATACCTAAGGACAGTAAAAACAAGAGCTAGGAGGAATGGTCCATGTTAGAAGCCTGCCTCAAGTGCTGGAGGAGAAGGCAGCTGGGATAGAGAACGGACCACTTATGAAGAAGATAGTTGGAAATGATCACTCTGGATAAGAACTGCATGTTGAAAATAGATCAAAGAGACTGAGCACAGCGGCCACTCAACACCTTTATTGCAAACCACAACAGCTAATTAGAGAGAGAGAACAGAAGGGAATGCCCTGCCACAGTGGCAGGGTGGGGTGGGGGGGAGGTGGGAGTGGGGAGGGTGGGAGGGACGCCGGGTTTACGGGTGGTGGAGAATGGGCACTGGTGAAGGGATGGGTTCCCGAACTTTGTATGAGGGAAGTATAAGCACAAAAGTGTATAAATCTGTAACTGTACCCTCACGGTGATTCTCTAATTAAAAATAAATAAATTATAAAAAAAAGAAAAAAAAAAGAACAAACATGAGAACCTCTCAATATCTATATTGCAAACCATAATGCCCAAAAAGGAAAAGAAAGAGAGGTGGGGGGAGGGAAGGAGAAAATGACTCCCATAGAGACAGGAAAAGGCAGGGGAGGGGGCAGGAGGGAAACTGGAGACATTGGTGGTGGAAACGTAGACTGGTGGAGGGATGGGTGTTGAGACATTGTATAACTGAAACCTGACTTTGAACAGCTTTGCAATTGTGTATCTCACAGATTCAATTTAAAATAATTTATTTTTTATAAAACAGTCAAGTAATTGATGTATGTGCATTTTTAAAACAGCTATCACACACTTAAAAACTCAAAATATTGTACGCATATAACTTTTTATGTCCACAATGGAATAAACAAATCTTTATTATAGTATTTATTTTCTTTAAGTTGTCTGGAAGTAAACCCTCAATATCTTGGAGGTATATCTGTATTTTTTTCTCTTAATTTTGTATCTGAACCAAAATAATACTAACTATAACAAATATAAATGAAGTCATCAAAATTACCCTTTTATCAAATCTGCAAATTATCATATTTAATTGTCAACCTCATTTTGCAGATAAAACTAAAGACAGAGCGATTAAAGATTTTCCACTAACTTTTCCAGAAAGCAACAGAGTCACCTCTAACCCAGGGTTCTCGTTCTGAACCCCAGAAACTTAATCACCATGCTGTCTAAACTATGCTTGTTGTATTAGAGAATCAGTTTTTCAGCTAATTATATCCAATAACTGCTTTCTAATAAATACTATGTTTGTATGACTCATCCATATTTGTGTATAAGTGTAATTTACATTTAAATTTTCTTTTAACCATAATTTGGTTTGTTTCCAGGGTACAAGTGGATTGGAACTATTGCTATAATTCTGTACAGAGTTTGCTAGAGAAGTATACTGTATGAGAATAAGATTCCCTGGGGTTGTGTCTATATTGTATATTGTATAATGATAATAATAATATACACTTATATATTATATATTATATGCAATATAATATATTATATGGGCTGGAGTGATAGCACAACAGGTAGGGCATTCACATTGCATGTGGTGGACTGGGGTTCGATTCCTCCGCCCCTCTCAGAGAGCCCGGCAAGCTACCGAGGGTATCTTACCCGCATGGCAAAGCCTGGCAAGCTACCCATGGTGTATTTGATATGCCAAAAACAGTAACAAGTCTCACAATGTAGATGTTACTAGTGTCCGCTCGAGCAAATCGGTGAGCAACGAGATGACAGTGATAGAGTGAATATATTATATATTATTGGAACCATTGGAAAGGATGAGTAAAGAGAGGCTTCTAAAAATCTGAGAGCTAAGATGAATGGAGACGTTACTGTGACCACTCAAGAAATTCGATGATTAATAGGATGATGATGATGATATATTATTACATATATATTTATATTATATATAATAAATTATTGTAAATTATTTTATATATTATATACAATATGCTTGGAGAGTCTCTTGCCCGTATGCCTGGCTGTCTTCCCTGGGGCCCGTTGGAGGGGATGGGCTCCAGCTTCCTTCCCCACCCTGAGCAGAGCTCCCGGCGGCCAAAGACCAGAACCTAGCCACAGCCATGCTTAAGGCCCCTCTCCACACGTTCGACAAGCCTCACGCATGAAGGTACCGGCAGAGGAACCCAGGTGTGTGTAATCCCATCAATGGCCAACATCTACAGACTTAAAAGCAAGCTCCCAGAAGTGGACAGCTGCTTTGCGGCCACACGACATCTTAGGACCTACTTTTCCCTCTGGGAGAAACTAGCAAGCTACTGAGAGCTTCCTGCCCACATGGGACAGCCTTGCAAGCTTCCCATGGTGTATCCATATGCCAAAGCCAGGAACCAGCTGAATCTCATTCCCCTGACCCTAAAAGAGCCTTCAATGCAGCATCGTTGGGAAGGCTGAGAAGAGAGAGACTTCTAAGATCTCAGGGATAGGACAAATGTAGAGGTTACTGAGGCTGCTCGAACAACTCAACGATCAACAGGATTTCGTGATTATCATGATACAATACACATATAATAATATAAAATAATATATAATAATTATAGTATATTGTAAATATTGTTTATATACATTATTAATATCACTTGTCACTTGTCATCCCATTTCTCATCACTTTGCTCGTGCTTTCTTCCTCCTGCACAGAAGATGTTTCCTTGCTATGTGTCTATACTATATCAATATTAATATTTTATGATTAGTAAAGTTTTAAAATCATTCAGGTTTGTGAAAACGTACTCCCGATTCTGTTATTCATTGTATTTGGCCTCCTATCTTACACATATCTGTTAATTTTTCATATTCACTACGTAAAATAATTAAGTAGTAATAATCTGAGCTACCCTGGTATTTCTAACTAGTGACATGACATACTCTGATGCAATGGGTCTTTTTAATAGATAGCAATAAATTTTATAACTTAACCTGAGGAAGTTTTTGTGCTTCTAGGTAGATATATTCTTAAGAAAAGTTGTTGTTTTATTGTTGTTATAAAATATATCATTTTTCTACTTAATTTAATATTTTTCCTAATATTTAATTTATTCTTATGGAATTTTAGTTCATCATGTTATTAACCAAAGTGTTGTCATTATAAATTATAAGAAAAAAGTTTGAGTCTTCTATGCACACTTAAAAAGAACACTTACTGTTTCTCCCCAATACATATACTCTATTTGTTTCTCTAATTTACTGTCTTGAGAAGAATTTTTAATATAAATGTTAGAGTATTAATGAATATATAATTAATCTTATTTTTGATCTTGAAATCATTGATCAATTCACTATTTGGTATTATTGCAATAAATTACTGAACCAATTTATTTTCTAGCTAGACATACTCAAGCACAAAATAAACACATAAAAATCATATTCATTTCCCTAAAAAACCTCAAATTATTTATATTAAGCCTAATGTTTTACACAATTATCTGCCTTTCAACAAAAGGTATGAATAATAAAAAATATACAAATTGTAAAAGAATCTATAGAGGATTAGAATCATTCTAAGATATGATTCGGATAGAGGGATGATGAGACAAAGTATATAAAAATAATTATATTTAATGAATAAAAGGTAGATAAGATGCAAGATCAGAGGACAAAATTTCTAGAGTTACAATCTAATCACTTGTATCACTTGTCTTCCCGTTGATCTTCGATTTGCTCGAGCGGGCGCCAGTAATGTCTCCATTTGTCCCTGTCACATACTAGTGTTGCCCAATGATATCTGCTCAATCCAGGAACAGAAAGAGCCACAAACCATTCATTCAGGGTTTTGACGAAAAAGTCTGACCATCTCGTTGGTGGGTGGCCACATGGTCTTTTGATGTCCTGTGGAATCCAGTCAGTAACAGCGCTAGTCCAGCAGTCGTCTCTGAATAGCATTACATGTCCTGCCCATCTGATTTTTGATGTCTTGGCAAATGAGACAGCATCCCTGATTCTTGACTGTTGATGGAGGTCAGAACTCTGGATTCCTTTTCTCACTTGAGTGAGACGTGATACTCCTAGCATAGCTCTTTCAATTCCTCTTTGGGACACCCGAATAACGTTCTCATCCTGTTTTCATAGGGCCCAGGTCTCTCAGGCGTATGTTAGTGCTGGAAGAATGGTGGAGTCGAAAAGATGTGCCTGGAGCCAGAGGTTCTCCGTCCTTTTAACCACTTCTTTGGCACTCTTGAAGGCATGCCACTTGACTAATGTTTGTCGTTATGAGAATGAATCAGTGAAGCAGAGGTGGTGTAGTTGCTGACTGTGTATCTTCACTCCCATTTTTTCCCATTCCAGTTGTCACATGATGTTCTCGAAGGTGGCACTGAAGAGTTTCGGTAAAATGGTATTGCCCTGACGAACCCCTCTCTTTATATCAATGATCACTTCCTTGTAGAATGGTGAGATCCTGGAGGTGAATCCGTAATACAGCTCACCGAGGATCTTGATGTAACAATCTAATACAAAGAATCAAATAAAAATTCTAAAACATGAAGAGATACTGTGCCAGTGGAACAGATAACTACTGTTCCACTGGCACAGTAGTACAAGCAACATAGATGAAGAAAGAATCAGTGAATTTGATGATAGATCAATAGAAATTACCCAACTAAATCACACACAAACAAAAGAAGTATCAAAAAACTACAGAATATTCAAGAACTATAAGTCATGTAAAATATTTAAACTAATTTATTAAAATAACAGGGAGAAGCGGATGGTAATGAGTAGAAATAAATGTCTTCAGAAAAATGGATGAGAATTTAAAAAAATAATATGGACAATACTACATCACAGATCTAAGATGTTTAAAGAATGTCAGTTAGGTAGCACTGTCTTTAGCATTCATCCTATTGTTCATCTATTTGCTCGAATGGGCACCAGTAACGCCTTCATTGTGAGACTTGTTACTGTTTCTGGCATATCAAATATGCCACGGGTAGTATGCCAGGCTCTGCCGTTTGGGCGAGATACTCTTGTTAGCTTGCTGGGCTCTCCTAGAGGGACAGAGGAATCAAACCCATGGTCGGCGGCGCATGAAGCAAATGCCCTACTAGCTATACTATCTGCTCCAGTCCGGACATCAAAACACCAAAAATAGCCCAAGGAGTAAATTTTCATTTGCAAGCCCTAAGCACCTGTGATGATCACTCCCTCAGGATGGCCCCGGACATCATGGTAACTAATAAATACATCACCAACAGCTTGTTTTGGGGAGCTGTCGCCCTGCCCATCAAAATAACTCTGCCTTTTATTCTATTTTTTTGGAGGCCACACAGCCGATGCTATATAGTTATTCCTGGCTTTGCACTCAGAAATCGGTCCTGGTCGTGCTCACGGGATAGAACCTGGGTCTTCAATGTGCAAAGCAAAGGCTCTAAGTGCTTTGATGTAGGTCCCTCACCCCAAGGCCTGCAGTTCACATGCTCGGTCCCGCTCCCACCCACCACTGCCTATTGCTGACCCGGATGTGATCGTAGCTGCAGGGGTCCTCCAGGATCACACACTCATACCCGCGAACCCTGCACCCCAGTACAGCCCCCATCACACCGTGCAAAGTTCTGTGCCCCCCTAAAGCTTCCACCGCACCTAAGGAACCACCTGGATATCAGGGAACAAGTGAAAAAAAGAGTGAAAGTACCCCCCAAACTGGCACATCCTCTCCCCTCATAGTTCAGAGACAGGCTTGGGGCTCACACACCTTATTCTTTTTTCTCTGCTCTCACATCCTGTGTGTGTGTGTGTGTGTGTGTATGTTTGTATGTGTGTTTGTGTATGTGTGTAGTTTTGGGGCAATAACCAATAGTGCTCAGGGATGATTCCTAACTCTGGGATGAGAGATCAGTCATGGTGGGGCTCGGGAACCATACTCAATGCCACACATACATAAAACCTGGGTTGGCCGCTTGCAAAGCAAGTGCCCTACTGTCTTGCAAGTAGATACTCATGGGAGGCATCGTGTCCTGCAACAAAATAGGCCTTCACAGTCAGCTTTCCAAGAAGAGACCCTACTTTGTCCTTTATCCATGAGAACAATGTCTGCTAGACCGTGTTTCCAGGATACCAGTAACTGGAGGGCCCTGAGTTCACTGAGTACAGAGTCAGGAGTAAACCCAAGCACCCAAGCAAGGACAAGGATGACAAGCCCCCCAATTTTATATTAAGCTAAAAACAAAGGGAAAGATGAAGGGTAGCAGGTGGTAAGGCAGGTGGGGAAATGGTCTTGCCCATGGTCAATCCAGGTTTCATCCCCAGCAACCCCATACTGTCCCCACCAGTCAAGCATAATCCATGATTGCAGAAACCAGGAACAAACCCTGAGTCCTGCTACTTTGGCCCAAAACAAATTTTAAAAAACCTAAAAGAGTTCAAAGAAGACAGGGCAATAATGCATAGGATTTGGAAACATGCTTTGCACTCAGGAACGTCTGACTTGATGCCGGGCACCACCTGATCTCCCAAGATCACTTGAAGTGACCCCAAGCACTGAGAATAACAGCGGATGAGGGGCTATTGGGTTTGTTGGTGCTGAAGAAATACTCCCAACTCAGTGCTGAAGATCACTCCTGTTTGAACTTGGCAATCGTCTGGGGTGCTAGTGATCCAAGGCTAACCTCTTGGGCTATTTGGTTTTGTGTTTGGAGGTGATCTGGGGCCACAACCAGTGATTCTTGGGATTATTCCTGGCTCTGCACTCCAACATTGCATCTCAGAGTTCTTGCTGGACCATATGGATAGCAGGGATCCCTAACCCTACCCAGGTTTCCTGGACCTGGACACTGTCCTGTTACTCCATCCTGCTGCTTTGTTTTCTTTCATATTTGTTTTTGTGCCACACAATGGAGATGCTCATGATGCTCTTGGCTCTGTGATCCGGAGTCACCCCTGACGGTCATCAGGACCCAGGGAATGCAGGTCCTGTATACACCCTGGCAACTACAGTGATTCTGTCCCCAGGACATGTGTTTCCCCTATTTTTTCCTTCCTATTCGGGAGAGCCTCACCTGCTCAGTCACAGTCTCACATTCACTCGCTGCTGTGTGTGAAATTTGGAGCTTGTGCCTGTCCCTGGGAGCAAAGGATCTCTGGGACCGTCAGAGGTATTGGGAGTCAAGTCACTTTTACCTGCCTCAGGAAGGATTTGGGGTGGCCCCGACACAGGAGTTCCGAGTCCTACAGGCAAACATGTCCTAACACAGCTTTGAATCACTTGCTGGACATTGTGTGTGCCTTTCTCATCCCTAGAGCATAGAACAGGGAATATGGGATACGCTTTGGGGGGAATGGAGTGTCCAGTGTTTTGGTTCAACCCAATGTTGCTGTTTGTGGTCCTGCTGGGTCTGTGCTCAGGTGTTACCCTCTGCAGTGCTCATTGTTTTTGTACCTGGAATGGCTGCATGCAAGTCCAAACACCTGCAGGAACTTTCTAGTATAGTGTCATTGTAGCAGATCTGTCTTCCTGTAAGGTATTCCTGGGCTCATCAGCCCAAAATGTAGGTGGACGGTGGTTCCTCCCTCGGGGAGTGGGGAGGGGGGACAGGCCTTGAGCACTGGGGTGCCTCATGCTCATGCCCCTTAGTATGGGGTGGGATGGCCTCACTCCTGTGCCTTGTGTGTGTCGGTTCAAGACATGGTGACCTTCCCTGATGTGTCCATGAGAGTCACCCCAGAGGAATGAACGGGGGTCAGAATGCTAAGTTTGTGCAGGGTACAGACAAGCCCCAACTTGATGGAGTATCTCTTCAATCCCTTGTTTTATTCTTTACAAGTCCAACTTAAATTTTTTGCTTTGTTTGTTTCATTTTGGGTCCCAGCTGGTGATGCGCACTGCTTGGGGTGGCTCCCAAAACAAACAATAAGGAAATACATAAACTTACTATAGTAGTAAAATATTTCAGTATATCTTTAAATTATAGTTAAATTATTTGAAGTAAAAGCATGTTTACTACACATATTTATTTTTTGTGTGGAGGCTCACGTGATGCTATTCAACTGCTATTCTTAGATTGGGACTCAGGGGCCATATGTTGTGGTGGGGATGAAATGGACGCAAGATCAATGCCTTGTCCTTTTGACTGTCTCTTGTGCACTAGTACATCACACAATCACAATCACAATATCCCGTTAATCACCAATTTATCGGGCGGGCTCAGTAACATCTCATTTCATCCTTTCCCTGAGACCTTAAAAGTCCATCTCGACTTGGCCCTCCTAATGATGTTGCACTGGGGCTCTTCAGGGTCAGGGGAATGAGATCCAGCTTGTTACTGGATTTTGCTTATGAATACACCATGGGAATCTTGCAAGGCTGTCCCATGTGGGCAGAAAACTCTCAGAAGATTGCCAGTTTCTCCCAGAGGGAGAAGTAGGCTAAAGATATCGCACCAGTACATGTTAATGTAAAATATTTATGGATCATTTTTCTAAAACAATTTGGAGCTATTAAATAAAATTCATAATATTTTAGGTTTAACATCATATGGGAAGTGTGTAGTAATTGTAATATAGAATTAAGTTATGGGTAATACTTTTATAGTCATGACTCTATTTGTTTATTACTCTATAATTTCCACATATCACAACTAAACATGGGCTATAAAGTTGGAAAATGTGACATTAATTTGAAATTTTTAATTTTTGGAAATATAGTCCATTAATCATTAGTACGTTAAGAACACTGTCTACTTCCCAGCTTCAAATTCTCACTTCTGGTTACCTTATTTAATTTTCTTTCCTTTTTGCTTTTTTTTTGGGTGGGGGTCACACCCAGCGATGCTCAGGGGTTACTCCTGGCTTTGCACTCAGGAATTACTCCTGGCGGTGCTTGGGGGACCATATCGGATGCCGGGGATCGAACCCGGGTTGGCCGCGTGCAAGGCAAACGCCCTACCTGCTGTGCTGTCGCTCCGGCCCCTTTCTTTCCTCTTTGAAACAGTCCAATTACTACTTGGTGTGATATCCTTAGACTTAGTTTGTGATTTTCTGTGTGCTACACTTTCTGATTCCCAAGAATTGCTGAGGCGATAGCTCATTTGTCTTACACGCGGCCGACCCAGGTTTGATTCCTCTGCCCCTCTCGGAGAGCCCGTCAAGCCACTGAGAGGATCCCGCCCAGATGGAAGAGCCTGGCAGGCTCCCTGTGGCGTATTTGATATGCCAAAAACAGTAACAACTAGTCTCACAATGGAAACATTACTGGTGCCCGCCTGAGTAAATTGAAGTGATACAATGTTAACTTAGTGTCTGATCCACAGCCTCGTCTTTTTATCTCTAACTTACATCTATTGAGCATAAATTGAGATTTTGTCACTGTCAATCAGTATTATAGTTGGCTAAGGCCACATTGAAGGAACCTCAAATAGTTGTGTGACACCGACAGAGTGAATAAATACTGCTCAGGAGTATAGCAGGTTCTATAACCTACACAGCTCCAGTAGATCGATCTCTTGAAAATAGCAACTTCTGTTTCTCAGTCACATTTTATACTTTGAACCAACTGTATTCCCATAGTGTCTCATGGGGTATATAAATCAGAAGACATTTATAAATGATGGTGCACAATTCACTAGCTTAGAATATACATTCAGGACCACTTACCAAGAACTTTTCTTATTTCCACCAGTGGTTTTGCCTGACCCCTGTAAGAATTAGAGAAAATGGCCTGTGATATTGGCATGTCAGATGTTATTGAAGAAGAAGCTAGAATATTGATGCTGTGCACCATCCTTGATGGAACCCATTTTCATTTCATATATCACGTCTAACATGTCTTTATCTTTTACAACACAAGGGAATTTTTCTCCAGCGGGATATTTCCTGTAAGTACATATCCAGCCTTCCCACACTGGTAATAAAAGTGGGGATTCATTACCCGAAAGTTTTTATGCACTTAACCAGAAATGGACTCCATGCACCCACTCCATGAATAAATTAATTGAGGTTGTATGTCCCAGATTCTTCTGTGTTCAGTGTGATCACCAATATTCCCACCCGTGTTTCTTTGACCAATAAAACCTAATAAGAAGTTTGTTTTATCTCAGATATCACCTGAAGAAAGCCTCTGCATTCAACTATTGTTTGTGATAAGCTCAGTCCTCTGTAGTTGAGAGTTCACATGCTTTATCTGAATTGATTTAATAGCACTGAAACAATATCTTGCTGAGTATCCTAATTCTTGCAAAAAAACTCTTCCTAAACTTTGTTATGCCAGGTTTGTTCTATCTAGATCTCTGCTCTATCTTTCCACTACATTAACATTTTTTAATTCTCCCATCTATAAATTTAGAGTGATTTTCATTAAAAACAAATTAGTATTTAAAACACTTCCTTTGCAGCATTTCTTCCTCTGCAGATTTTCTGCGAAATCTAACGCCAACCCAGAACAGGTGCATACACATACCTGACATTCATTTTCAACATCACATTTAGGACGGGCTTCCTGAAATTCCCACAATTTTTCGATGCCCTTTTTTTTCACCAAGAAAGTTGAATATAAGTTTAAAGTTGATCTACATGTAGGTTCTTCAGTTGCTCCCAAGATCTGAAGCATCAGCATAAAAAATATACTGCATGCTGCATTTCCATTTTACTTCTACCCTGATTCCAGCAGCACTGATTTCGACTCTGGCTTGGGTTCTCTCATCAAAAGTGTCACATAACCCATAGATCATTCTCCACCTTAACTAAAAACTGTTTTATTTCGAGTCTAAATGAAATGTGATATTTAGGAGTTCAACTTATGAACAGCAAATTGAATCCTTGTCTAAAAATTTCTATATTTCCTGATGTTTCAAAGAAGCAACTTACTTGTGCCTCTCATGATGCAATTTCTGGCAGATATTTCTCTGGACTTAGTTCCTAAAATACTAAAATACAGAAATCCAAAACCGTGCGGCTGCTAGTGTGGCCGCTTGACCTCATATCTCTTCATTCTCAGCAATGGAAAACAAATTATCAAAGGCTTCCTTTTCAGCAGGTTTCTGAAGATGCTGAAAAATTTTCTAAAGTTTCTCCCGACTTTAGGGGGGAGAAACTCCAAATAATAATAGTGAGGTTTTTTTGTTTAAATATTGAATGTAATCAAAATAAAGTGAAAGTAAAATGAAGTTTATCAGTTACACAGGCGGGGTGGGGGGCTGGGGAGGTGGGGGGTGGGGGGAGGTATACTGTGATTTTTGGTGGTGGAATATGTGCACTGGTGAAGGGATGGGTGTTCAAGCATTGTATAACTGGGACTTAAACCTGAAAGCTTTCTAACTTTCCACATGGTGATTCAATAAAAGAATAAATTAAAAATAAATAAATGTTACAATTAACTAAAAAAAACGAAGCAACTTACATAGAATAGAGGAAGGTCCTTCCCATAGTTTTGAACATTAAAATATCTATTCAGAAAGTATGTTGACCATCATGTTCGGTCTATAGTCTATTTTACGGCATGCATCCTTCAACCCGAATGTGTCCTCCCAACATCCTCTACTTGGTATTCCCTTCTCTATCTCAGCTGCCTTTTCCCCCAGCATGTGAGGCCAGTTTCCAAGCTGTGGGGCAGACCTCCTGGTTCTTATCTCTACTACTCTTGGGTGCTAGTCTCCCATTCTGTTACTTTATATTCCACAGATTAGTGTGATTTTTCTATGTCTATCTCTCTCTTTCTGACTCTTTTCACTTAACACGATAATTTCCATGTTGATCCACTTATGTGCAAATTTCATGACTTCATCTTTTCAAACCAAGATGGCCACTCAATACCTCTATTGCAATAGAGGTATTGCAATTGAGAGGTATTGGGAATGCCCTGCCTCAGAGGCAGGGTGGGGTGGTGGGTTTTGGGGTGGGGGTGGTGGGAGGGATACTGGAAACACTGATGGAGAAGAATGGGCACTGGTGGAGGGATATAAACAATCTCTGTATGACTGAAATGCAAACATGAAAGTTCATACGTTTGTAACTGTACCTCATGGTGATTCACTAATAAAAAGTTTAAAAATATTTAAAAAAATAAAAAAAGAAAGCTTGTTGACAGAAGGTTGAGACTACTGTTATGTCTGAACTGATCTGGTTATGAATTATCTAAGTCTAGGTCTTTAATATCAGAATATCTTTAGAGAAACCAAGTTCAAGTTAATTCTCCTACAAATAAGTGTAAAGAAACATTTTCTGCCTAGATTGATTAAAAGTCTTTATGAGGCTAGCAATGTTCTCTGGTCCACTCCAGGTAGTAATTTCTGTGCAAAAATATCTGTTTTTTAATCATTGATCTCTTCTTTTCTGCATTCCTTCCTTAAAATGAATGGACATTGATTCTAAAGAATAAGACTGCATAAACGGATATTACAGGTTGTTTTCTGAGAGGCTTTGGAGTGGAGAATACCATCTTCTTAGTGTGATGAGAACATTGACAGATGTCTGCTTCCATCACTACAATAAGTTCTACAAGACAAGATTCCTGACTTTTTGACCCCCTTAGTTCTCCAGAACCTAACTAGAAAGAGCAAAGGGAAAAGTCGATATGCTTAAGAATGAATCATCTGGTGAATGTAGAATGTTTAAGAATTTTTATTTGTTTAAAAATGATTGGTTGAGGAAATAGTACGGGAGGTAAGACACTTGCCTTGCAGAGGCCAATCAAGATTTAATCCCTGGCAACACATATGTTTCTCCAAGGACATCCCGGAGTGATCCCTTAGCACAGAGTCAGGAGTAAGTGCTGAGCACCTTGCCGTGCCTCCCAAAACCAAACCAAAGAAAAATAGAAATAGTTTTGGGGCCGGAGTGATAGCACAGTGGGTAGGGTGTTTGCCTTGCACCCGGGTTCGATCCCTGGTATCCCATATGGTCCACCAAGCACCGCCAGGAATAATTCCTGAGTGCAAAGCCAGGAGTAACCCCTGAGCATCGCTGGGTGTGACCCAAAAAGCAAAAAAAAAAAAAAAAGAAAGAAAGAAAAATAGAAATAGTTTTATTTTTAATTTTTTTTTATTGAATCACCATGTTGAAAGTTACAAAGCTTTAAGGCTTAAGTCTCAGTTACTTAATGCTCGAACACCCATCCCTCCACCAGTGCTTGTATTCCACTACCAAGAACCACAGTAAACCTCCCACCCCACCCTGCCCTGCCCCCCGGTCCCCCACCCCATCTGTGTAGTTGGTAAGTTGCACTTTACTTTCTTTTTACCTTGATTACATACAACAACAACAACAACAAAAACCTCACTATTATTGTTTGGAGTTTCCCCCCCAGAGTCGGACCTGCTGGAAAGGAAGCATTTGATAATTTGTTTTCCACTGCTGTGATTGAGGAGGTATGAGGTCATGTGGCCACAGTAGCGGCTGTGAGGTTCTAGATTTCTGTATTTTAGTATTTTAGTGACTAAGTCCAGACGGATTTCTGCCAGAGGTTGCATCTTTGCTAGATCGTACCTCTCTGCTACTTTATATTCCACATATGAGTGCAATCTTTCTGTATCTGTCTCTTTCTTTCTGACTCATTTCACTCAACATGATACTTTCCATGTTGATCCACTTACATGCAAATTTCATGACTTCATGCTTTCTTTTTTTTTCAATCTGGACTTTATTGATCTAATAAAATTACATTAAGAATTGAAATGAATTATACATTATTGTGCTCATGTTTCCCCCTTACAAAGTTCGAGAACCCATCCCTTCACCAGTGCCCATCCTCTACCACCAGAAAACCCAGCATCTCTCCCACCCTCCCCAGTCCCGTCTCCCCCCCCCACCCCACACTGCCACTATGGCAGGGTATTCCCTTTTGTTCTCTCTCTCTGATTAGGTGTTGTGGTTTGCAATTAAGCTGTTGAGTGGCCATTGTGTTCAGTCTCTAGTCTACATTCGGCACGCATCACCCTTCCCCCGCATGATTTCCGACCACATTTTACTTGGTGTTCCCTTCTCTGAGTTGCCCAGAATGAGAGACCAGCCTCCAAGCCATGGAGTCAACCTCCTGGTACTTATTTCTACTATTCTTGGGTGTTAGTATCCTAGTCTACTATTCTATATTCCACAGATGAGTGCAATCTTTCTATGTCTGTCTCTCTCTTTCTGACTCATTTCACTTAGCATGATACTTTCCATGTTGATCCACTTATATGCAAACTTCATGACCTCATTTTTTCTAACAGCTGCATAGTATTCCATTGTATAGATGTACCAAAGTTTCTTCAACCAGTCATCTGTTCTAGGGCACTCAGGTTTTTTCCAGATTCTGGCTATTGTAAACAGTGCTGCGATGAACATATAAGTGTAGATGTCATTTCGACTATACTTTTTTGCTTCTCTGGGATATATTCCCAGCAGTGGTATTGCTGGGTCAAATGGGAGTTCAACCTCTAGTTTTTTGAGAATCGTCCATATTGTTTTCCAAAAGGGCTGAACTAGTCAACATTCCCACCAGCAGTGTAGAAGGGTCCCTTTCTACCCACATCCTCTCCAACAGAGGTTGCTTTTGTTCTTTTGGGTGTGTGCTAGTCTCTGTGGTGTGAGGTGGTATCTCATGGTTGTTTTGATCTGCATCTCCCTGATGATTAGTGATGTAGAGCACTTTTTCACGTGCCTTTTGGCCATTCGTATCTCTTCCTTGGGAAAGTTTCTGTTCATTTCTTTGCCCCATTTTTTGATGGGGTTGGATGTTTTCTTCTTGTAGAGTTCAACCAGTGCTTTATATACCCTTGATATCAACCCCTTATCTGATGGGTATTGTGTAAATATCCTTTCCCATTCTGTAGATAGCCTTTGTATTCTGGTCACTGTATCTTTTGAGGTGCAGAAGGTTTTTAGTTTGATGTAGTCTCATTTGTTGATTTCTGTTTTTACTAGATTGCTTAGTTCCGTGTCATCTTTGAAGATACCTTTATCTTCAATATCGTGGAGGGTTTTGCCGACCTTGTCTTCAATGTACCTTATGGTTTGTGGTCTGATGTTGCGGTCTTTAATCCATTTTGATCTGACTTTTGTGCATGGTGTCAGGTCGAGTTCTAAGCCCATTTTTTTGCATGTGGTTGTCCAGTTGTGCCAGCACCATTTGTTAAACAGGCTTTCCTTGCTCCATTTCACATCTCTTGCTCCCTTATCAAAGATTAGATGATCATACATTTGAGGTTTTGTGTAGGGATATTCCACCCTGTTCCATTGGTCTTCAGCTCTGCCTTTGTTCCAGTACCATACTGTTTTAATTGTTACCGCTTTGTAGTAGAGTTTAAGGTTAGGGAGGGTGATGCCTCCCATCATCTTTTTCCCAAGAATTGTTTTAGATATCCTTGGACGTTTATTGCTCCATATAAATTTCAGGATTGCTTGATCCGTTTCTTTGAAGAATGACATGGGTATCCTTATAGGGATCGCGTTAAATCTGTAAAATGCTTTGGGGAGTATTGCAATATTGACAATGTTTATTCTCCCTATCCATGAGCAGGGGATATGTTTCCATTTCCTCATGTCCTCTTTTATTTTATGGAGCAGCGTTTTATAGTTTTCTTTGTAGAGGTCCTTTACTTCTTTAGTTAAGCTGATTCCAAGGTATTTGATTTTCTGGGGCACAATTGTGAACGGGATTGCTTTTTTCATGTCCCTTTTCTCTGTCTCATTGTTTGCATATAGGAAGGCCATGGATTTTTGGGTATTGATTTTATAGCCTGTGACTTTACTGTACAGGCCAATTATTTCTAAGAGTTTCTTACTAGAGCTTTTAGGCTTCTCTAGGTATAGTATCATATCGTCTGCGAATAGTGAGAGCTTGGTTTCTTCCTTTCCAATCTGAATCCCCTTAATATCTTTTTCTTGCCTGATGGCTACTGCTAATACTTCCAGTACTATATTAAAGAGAAGCGGTGAGAGCGGGCATCCTTGCCTAGTCCCCGATCTTAGAGGAAAGGCCCTTAGTTTTTCTCCATTGATGATAATCCTTGCCATAGGTTCGTGGTAGATGGCTTTGACTATCTTGAGGAAAGTTCCTCCAAAACGCATTTTGGTGAGAGTTTTTATCATGAATGGGTGTTGGATCTTGTCAAATGCTTTCTCTGCATCTATTGATATGATCATATGGTTTTTATCTTTACTTTTGTTGATATGATGGATTATGTTGATTGATTTCCGAATATTAAACCATCCTTGCATCCCCGGGATGAATCCCACTTGGTCATGGTGTATGATCTTTTTGATGAGTTGTTGGATTCTATTTGCTGGTATTTTGTTTAGGATCTTCGCATCGGTGTTCATCAGGGATATTGGTCTATAGTTTTCTTTGTTAGTGGTGTCTTTGTTAGCTTTTGGTATTAGGGAGATATGTGCCTCGTAGAAACTGTTCGGAAGGGTTCCTGTCTTTCCAATTTCCTGGAAAAGCTTGAGGAGAACTGGCAACAAGTCTTCTTTAAATGTTTGGAAGAATTCGCCAGTGAATCCGTCTGGACCTGGGCTTTTGTTTTTGGGAAGACTTTTGATTACAGTTTCGATTTCCTTGATATTTATGGGGCTATTCAGGTATTTCACGTCCTCTTGGTTCAGTCTTGGGAGATTGTAGGAATCAAGGAATTCGTTTCTCTTGTTTCTTGGCATACAGAGTTTCAAAGTAGTCTCTGATGATATTTTGAATCTCCTTAGTTTCTGTTGTGATGTCCCCCTTTTCATTTCTGATTTGGTTTATTAGGGTTTTCTCTCTTTCTTTCTTTGTGAGTCTTGCTAGCGGTTTATCAATCTTATTTATTTTCTCGAAGAACCAGCTCTTTGTCTCATTGATCTCTCGGATTGTTTTTCGGGTTTCCATATCGTTAATTTCTGCTCTAAGTTTTATTATTTCTTTCCTTTGATCTGGTTTGGGTTCCTTTTGCTGGTCCTCTTCTAAGATCTTGAACTGCAAAGTCAAGCTATCTATATAGGCCCTTTCTTCCTTTCTGAGGAAAGCTTGCAGAGCTATAAATTTTCCCCTTAATACAGCTTTAGCTGCGTCCCATAGGTTCTGGTAGCTTGTGTCTTCATTCTCATTTGTTTCAAGGTATTTTTTGATTTCTTCCTTGATTTCCTTCGTGACCCACTCATTGTTCAATAGTGAGTTGTTTAATTTCCAAGTGTTTGATTTGGTTCTCCTTATCTGTGCCTGATTAATTTCCATCTTCAGTGCATCATGGTCTAAGAAGATAGTTGATACAATTTCTATCTTCCCGATTCTATTAAGGTATAATTTGTGACCCAGAATGTGGTCTATTTTGGAAAATGATCCATGTGCGCTTGAAAAGAACGTGTATTCTTTCTTTTTGGGGTATATAGCCCTGTATAGGTCTATTAGCCCTGAATCTTCCATTTCTTCCTTCAGAGCCATTGTTTCCTTGCTGAGTGTTGTTCTTGTCGATCTATCCAGAGGTGATAAAGCAGTGTTGAAGTCCCCTACTACTATCGTGTTTCTAGTTATGTCCTCCTTGAATTCTTTTAGGAGTTCTTTTAAGTATTTAGCTGGTCGTTCATTAGGTGCGTATACGTTTAATAGTGTGATTTCTTCCTATTGTACATATCCTTTGATGAATAGGAAATGACCTTCGCTATCCCTTCTAATATTTTTCAGCCTGAAATCTATGTTGTTGGATACTAGTATGGCCACCCCCGCTTTTTTGAGGGAGCTGTTTGCTTGCAGGATTGTTTTCCATCCTTTGATTTTGAATCTGTGTTTGTTCTGACTATTCAAATGTCTTTCTTGTAGGCAGCAGAAAGTTGGGTTTAGTTTCCGAATCCATTTTGCCACTCTGTGCCTCTTGATTGGTGCATTTAGATCGTTAACATTAAGAGAGATTATTGTCATGGGATTTTGCGCCATTTTTCTGTAGGGTTTGTTGTTCTTATAGGTCTTTTTCCTTGTCTTATAGTAGCCCTTTGAGTCCTTCTTTTAAATTTGGTCTTGAGTCTATGAAGTTCCTGAGCTGTTGTTTCTCCGTGAAATAGTGTATGGTTCCTTCAAGTTTAATTGATAGTTTAGCTGGGTAAAGTATTCTTGGTGAGGCATTCATTTCATTGAGTTTTTTCACTATATCCCACCATTGTCTTCGGGCTTGGAGGGTTTCTTCTGATAGGTCTGCTGTGAATCTAAGGGGTGCTCCTTTGCATATGATCTCCTTCTTTGATCTTGCTATTTGCAGTATTGTGTCTCTATCCATAGCATCCATCATTCTGACTATGATATGCCTTGAGGATTTTTTATTTGGGTCCCTTTTAGCTGGTACCCTTCGGACTCCTTGGATCTGGATGTCCATATTTTCTAGCTCTGGGAATTTCTTAGCAATGATGTCTTTAACTGTGTTTTTTTCATTAAGATTGGTCCCCTGTGGTTTTGGTACTCCAATGATTCTTATGTTGTTTCTCTTGAGGTCATCCGCTAGGATTGTAATTCGCTCTAGAGCCATTTTGAGGTCTTTTGCCATTATTTGTTGTTGCCTATATGCTTTCTGCAGCTCATCTTCAAGATCGCTGATTCTTTCTTTGGCAGCAGTCATTCTACTGTTAAGGGCTCCTACTGAGTTTTTTATTTCATCTACCGATTCTTTTAATTGTGTCACTTCTGTCCGTAGCTTTGGAATTTCTGCTCTCATTTCTGTCCGTAACTTTGAAATTTCTGCTCTCATTTCTTCCTGGATTATCTTGGTGGATCGTTCCAATGCTGCATCCATATCCTCCCTTAATTTATTGGATGTTCGCTCCATAGTTACTTTGAGTTCTTCAACCATCTTCACGATTTCCTCTCTGAATTCTTTATCAGAGAGGAGACTATATTTCTGGGGGGTCATTGCTGGGGTTGCAGAGATCCTCCCTTCCATCTCTGCTGCTGGTGGGGATTTTCGTTGTTTCTTCATGTTGATATGGGTTTTACTATCAGGTGCTCTCCTTAGCTTGAGAGGGGTCTCAAGAGAAAGCGTGTGACTATGATCTTTTTACAAAGGACTTTATGCTGCTGCTCCATGAGTTAATTAACAGTCTTTGTGAAATAAGGATAGGCTAGGTCAGTTGACTATTAACATATAGTGACTGAGGTGACCAGGGTATTCTTCAGAGGGATAGATTCTATCGATTAAGGCCAGAGCACAATGCATTGAGTGGGAAAAATATCTTCGGCTGAGTGAACTGCCACGGCTCCAGAAGTAGGCCACGCCCCCTTTTAGGCCACGCCCCTTGCGTGTGGACACGCCCCTTACAACCTGATGGAGATGGGAGGGGTCAGGCCCGCAGCAGGGAGACTCAGAGGCGCGAGACGGAAGGACGGGGTCTGGGGTCTCCGGGGCCCCAGCCCGTGGCTGCGGGGGGATCCGAGCGCCAAAAATAGAAATAGTTTTGTCTTCATGGGAATTGGTTCACTTTTCTTCAACACCCTTATTCTTGAACAATAATCATTTAAGGGGCTGATGTTGGATACCACAGGGCACAAACCTCTCTTCATAGATGAAGTAATTAGGCTAGATAGTTTAATGTACTGACTCTGGCTTACATATAATTGAATGCAGAGCTAGAATTAAAGACACCTAACTTGTAGGTAACTGCTAAATTATAGCTAAGACCTTGGTATTGTGATGAGGGAGCACCATAACAAAATATTATATGCGCCAAAAGATTTATTGATAATGTGTTACTCAGCATTTATGCAAACATCATCCAATAAGCACAATGTCACAAAGAGAAGATAAGTTCTAAAGTTTGTCAATGCAAGCTCATTCAGTAAAAAAAAAAATAGACATATGGGGCTGGAGTGATAGCACAGTGGGTAGGGCATTTGCCTTGCACGCAGCCAACCCGAGTTCAAATCCCAGCATCCCATATGGTCCCCTGAGCATTGCCAGGGGTGATTCCTGAGTGCATGAGCCAGGAGTGACCCCTGTGTATTGCTGGGTGTGACCCAAAAAAAGCAAAAAAAAAAAAAAAAGAAATAGACATAGTAGAATGAGTAGGCTACAATACACTAAAATTCAGACTAATAAGGACCCATAATTGTAAAATTTGGTTTTCACAGAAACTCAACTATAAAAAACCATGCAAATCACAGTGCCTTAATATAAAATAAAAATTAAATTAAAATTGTGTTGCAGAGAGAAACAAATATTTAATGTATTAATACTGAAATATATTTTTAAGTTTTGTTCAAAAAATTGTCAGTGTGCTATGATGTGCTACTCTTCCAGGCACAAAAATTTAGCCAGAGTCAAGTGAATTTCCTGCCTTACAAATGCCACATCTTAGTGGATGATATAGAGTAGACTAAGTTATTTTATAAGCAAAAAGGGAAGATGTGTGAGAAAAAATAAAGCAAGGGAGGCACAAAAACAACAAATGAGAAAATACAGTTTTAATACGATGATTATTGCCATTTTACATCACTTAAAAATATGTGAGCCTCAGCATAAGTGATGGGGTGATGCTGTGGATGTTTTTTACAATCTCAGATACCAAGCACATCATTCAAAATTATCATGCTTTATTGCTTGTTTATTTCCTTTCCAGGGTGCTTTAGATCCTCTTGTCATGTGTCTTAGAATATTGAAGGAACAATAGAAAAATGGTAAGTTATCACTTGTGCTATCTCAACAATTTCAAATGGCAAATTAATTTTCATCACATCTCCTTGAGGCAGGTCAGTGTTAAATGAGCTCCAGTTAACACAGTAGAACATTAGACAGACTAAGAGACTGACTTACCAGAAACTATGCACTCCAGATTGAATATTGAAGGCCTAACTCTCCACATTTTTACCCCTTAGGATATTTTGCCTCTTTTCCTTATTCTCACCATGTTTGTATACATTTCTTCATATAATAGGCCTAAGAGATAAATATTAGGCAACCAGAAGTCATCTGTTAAGTGTCATATATTATGGATGATTTTCTTTACTCAAATTCCTCTACAGTTACTTACATGTGGGAGACTTCCAAATTTATGTTCTAATTTTTTTAACCAAAAACATGTTCAGAATATACATTTAAGTCTTTCAGAGATGCTTCAAACCTATATCTAAACTGACTTTACCATCTTCTCTTTAGACAGTGTTTTCTGCCATGTTTCTTACCTTTCTGAATAGTACCACTGTCCATATAACTGAGAAAGCTGCAAACAGTAGTGACTTTTGATGATTAAAGCTTCTCTTTCTTAGAGAGGTACAGACATAGAGGGACTGCACTCATTTGTGGAGTGTAGGGTAGCATCACATGAGACTGACACCCAAGGACCATAGATACAAGGGCCAGGGGGATTGCCCCATAGCTGGAAGACTGCTTCATGAGCGGAGGGGAGAAGGCAGATGGAATAGAGAAGGGATCACTAAGAAAATAATGGCTAGAGGAACCAGTTGAGATGGGAGATGCATGCCGAAAGTAGATAATGGACCAAATATGATGACCTCTCAGTGTCTGTTGCAAGCCGTAATGCCCAAAAGTAGAGAGAGAGTATGGGGAATATTGTCTGCCTTAGAGGCAGGGGGAGGGTGGGAAAGGGGGTGTATACCTAGGATATTGGTGGCGGGGAATGTGCACTGGTGGAGGGATGGGTACCTGATCATTGTGAGATTGTAACCCAAACATGAAAGCTTGTAACTATCTCACAGTGATTCAATAAAATTTTTTAAATGAAATAAATAAATAAAAAATAAACATCTCTTTCTTTTTCTAGTTACTGTATTTTCCCCCACTTATTGGCTATCTCTCTTCTCATCTTATCCACTTATTTCCATTTTAATGTGACTTCTTCCATCTTTATTTCTAATTTTATTCTATGAAGAAGATACAAGAGTATAAGAGAGAAACTCAAGGTTAAAATGAATCTTGGTAAGGACATGAACAGAAGACCCAGCTAACCTAAGCTCAGGCTCCTGACACAAAACAATTGTAAGATTATACATTTGTGGTGTTTTAAACCACAAAATTTGTAGCAATACAAATAGAGACCTATTATATGAAGTCCTTTTTTACTTTCTTTGGAATATTGATTTCCAGTCTTTGCCAGTAAAAGAACAGTGTTAAGTGTGACTACAGGAGAAGTGAACTATTTGTTTTCTTCTTATCCAGACTTTATTCACTTAACACATAAATTGAAAATATTTATTGAGTGGTTACTAAGCAGTAAGCATTACTCAGACTTGCATGATGTAGTATTAAGAAAAATTGAGATCCACAGTTTCTATTATTTAGAGAAAATTTTAGGGAAACAGGTCATACATATTATGGTTTTAAACATGTTTTTTTTAAGTTGAATTACATAAAAGGGCAGAAGGTTCTAAGTTCTAGAGCTAACAGAGGGTAGATGAGTACAGGGTAGCATCTATATGTGGGCTAGATATTGTGATGCAGTTGAAATAGAGTGTTAACAGCAGGGTCACTAGAGGAATGGAGGGGGATAGGTCAGATTTTTATGACCAATTTAGAAAAGAGCATCACAACTTGTGCTTGTCTGTGTATTGATAACTGGGTCAGGAATGCAAAATGAAGTTAGAAGATGAAGAGTGATAGATAAAAGGGTGTGCATGTGTGTGCACGTATGTGCATGCACCTCTGCATAAATGTGAGCGTGTGAAAGGGAATAGATCACGTCAAATCTGAGAACTCATTTTAGGGATTTCAGTCTCATTGTGACTGAAATAAAGAACAATATCAAGATTTTAAGAAGAGACAAAAGATCTGACTCACAGTGTATGAAGGTCATTTCTTTATTGAGAATACACTTCAGAATGGAGAAGAGGAAATACTAGCTAGCACAACAATACAGATAAAGAAGATGGAGGCTCTTCTAACTTGGTACAACTTGAGATGTGAATGTCTCCTAGAAAGCCCAGTGTGTTTTCCACCCACTGCGCAGGATAAAACTTCTAGTTTTCCAAAGACTCAGCAGATTGAAATAAGTTTTACTTATTCCCCACTGCCATTTAGAATTTAGTGTTTTTCAGATAAACTTCTTTTGTTTATCAGCCAGAACAAAGCTGTGTTGACTGTGATATGAAAAACTGATCTGGATAGGGTTAAACAAATAAAGAAAAACAAAATAATCACAGTCTACATCCTCTTATTTTTTTTGGTTTTTAATTTAGCTACCATGAAATTACAAAAACAATGTTTCATATTGAATTCAACAGTGTCCACTTCCCTCCACCAATGCCCCCCAACCCTCATTCCCATTTGCCTTCTACCCACCAGTCAGATTCTATAAGAGGCACTTTTCTTTTTAATAATTTTTTTTCCTGTACTTTACAGCACTGTTGCTGATGGGGTTTCATACATAACACTTTGCCACCTTTCAGCACCCTTCCTCTTCTGATTAAATACTTCCTTTCACCAGAGATGTTGCCCCCTCCCTGTTCTATGTTCGTGGCCCGCGTCGCGATTTCCCACGGGTTGAGGATCCTTCTGCAGCTGTTTTATTCAGTTAACTCCCGATGAGAAAAGAACGAAAGAACGACAACCCGGGTAATGGCAGTCCTTATATAGCCTGGTTGCCCCGCCTCTGACGTGGTGCTCATCTCTATTGGCTCTCGCCAATCACCCCATATAGGGTGGCGCTCATTCTATTGGCTCTCGCCAATCACCCCATATGAGGTGGCGCTCTATTGGCTCTCGCCAATCACCCCATATGAGGTCACTCTGTCATGGCCGCCACGCATGTGCAATGCGGTTGTTGCGCATGCGCAATATGGTTGTTGCGCATGCGCGATATGGTTGTTTACCACATTGGGACACCGGATGTCGGCCAGTCATGCGCATGCGCACATGCGCAATGTGCTCTGGCTCCCTACAGTTCTATACCCCCCCCCAAGTGACTTAGCTCTTACTGAATACCAAATCTCTTGTTTTTTGTTTACACTGTCTTTGGGTATTTGCTATCCCACCATTATGTTTCATAACCCGCATATAAGAGATCATTCTATGTCAGACTCTCTCCCCTTGACTAACTTTATTTAGCAAATACTTTCCAGGTTGTTCTATGTAGCAGCAAATCACGTGTCTTTAGCTTTTCTTATGACCAGTAATATTTCATTGTATATAAGTATTATAGAATCTTTATTGTCATCTTTATTGTTGGACATGGGTTATTTCCAGATTTTGGCTATTGTGGATAGTGCTGCAAAGAACATAGGGGTGCCAATGTCTTTTCTCCATTTTGTTTTTGGGTCCTTGGGGTATATTCTAGAAGTGGAGTTTCTGGGTCAAATGTGAAAAACAGAAATGTTTCCTCTGTTATTTTTGTTTATACCTTTGAAAATATCACTATGGAAGGCAGGAGAGATAGTACAGAAGTTTAGGTGCCATATATCACTATATTTTTGTTGTTGTTATTTTGCTCAAAAGTATTTAGAAACTAAGTTTTATCTAACAAAATTTCTACATATCCTGAGATAGGCATATGACTTGGCAAATTTAAAAAAATCTTATTTCTTCCTGTGCAACCTCCGAGAGCCAGCACCTGAGTAACCTCAGAGAGCCAGCCCTGCGCAACCTCAGAGAGCCAGCCCTGTGTAACCTCAGAGAGCCAGCCCTGTGTAACCTCAGAGAGCCAGCACCTGAGTAACCTCAGAGAGCCAGCCCTGTGTAACCTCAGAGAGCCAGCACCGGTGTAACCTCAGAGAGCCAGCACCTGAGTAACTTCAGAGAGCCAGCACCTGTGCAAACTCTGAGAGCCAGCACCTGAGTAACCTCAGAGAGCCAGCACCTGTGCAACCTCCGAGAGCCAGCCCTGTGTAACCTCAGAGAGCCAGCACCTGTGTAACCTCAGAGAGCCAGCACCTATGTAACCTCAGAGAGCCAACCCTGTGCAACCTCCGAGAGCCAGCACCTGTGCAACCTCTGAGAGCCAGCACCTGAGTAACCTCAGAGAGCCAGCCCTGCGCAACCTCAGAGAGCCAGCCCTGTGTAACCTCAGAGAGCCAGCACCTGAGTAACCTCAGAGAGCCAGCACCTGAGTAACCTCAGAGAGCCAGCACCTGTGTAACCTCAGAGAGCCAGCACCTACGTAACCTCGGAGAGCCAGCATCTGTGTAACCTCGGAGAGACAGCACCTGAGTAACCTCAGAGAGCCAGCACCTGAGTAACCTCAGAGAGCCAGCACCTGTGTAACCTCAGAGAGCCAGCACCTACGTAACCTCAGAGAGCCAGCCCTGTGTAACCTCAGAGAGCCAGCCCTGTGTAACCTCAGAGAGCCAGCCCTGTGTAACCTCAGAGAGCCAGCACCTGTGTAACCTCAGAGAGCCAGCATGCATGTGCCATCCCATACATCTAAGCAACAACCCCCATGACAAATGGAGTTATTAATATGAATAAAATTTTACTGCGTGTTGTTAAAAAAAAGAGGTAGAAATCAGAAGGGAACACCTAGTAGAGACTATTGGGAGGACCCACTCAGGTTGAAAGCTGCGTGCCAAAAGTAGACTATAGACCGAACATGATGGCCACTCAATAAATACCTCTATTGCAAACTACAACATCCAACAGGAGAGAGAACAAAAGGGAATGCCCTGCCACAGAGGCAGGGTGGAGTGGTGGGGGTTGGGGTGGGGGTGGTGGGAGGGATACTGGGAACATTGATTGAGGAGAATGGGCATTGGTGGAGGGATATAAATGAAATGCAAACATGAAAGTTCATAAGTTTGTAATTGTACCTCATAGTGATTCATTAATAAAAAATTTTAAAAAAGAAAAAAAATCTTATTTCTTTTTGTACTCTGACATTTTGGTGATATTATATGCCCTAAAATACTTCAACTCAATTTTAATTGTTTCATTAGATAGATAAATAGATATTTTTGCCAATATTTCTTTCCAAAATCTCTTGCTTTGAAAATATATAATATTTTCAGACTTCCTTTTCTGTTAGTTGTTAAATGAAGCTTTTGATAACTTCATAAAGCAGTTTATAATTTTTTAATGTGCTCTGTAACATTGGTAATAAATATGGAATTTTTTGCTACTTTCAAGTTAGATGTAAGTTATATTTAATTTTGGAATTTTTTGTGGAAAGATATTTAGTGATTCAATTGTTAATGGTCATGGAATATTCTAGTTTTATCTTTTTCATCATCATCATCATCATCATCATCATCATCATCATCATCATCATCATCATCCCCTTGATTGTCAAATTTGTCGAGCTGTCTCAGCAGCCTCTCCATTCGCCCTATCCCTGAGATTTTAGAAGCCTCTTTCTACTTGGCCTTCCCAACGATGCCGCATTGAAGGCTCTTTCAGGGTCAGGGGAATGAGACCCAGCTTGTTGCTGGCTTTGGCATATGAATACACCATGGGAGGCTTGCGAGGCTCTCCCATGTGGGTAGGAAACTCTCAGTATCTTGCCAGGTTCTCCCAGAGGGGAAAGTAGGTTATAAGATATCACTTCCGGGAGCTTGTTTCTTAAGTCTCTGGATGTTGGCCGTCGATGGGATTACACACACCTGGGTTCCTCTGCTGGTACCTTCATACGTGAAGCTCCTCCGAACATGTGGAGAGTGGCCTTGAGCATGGTTGTGACTAGGTTCCAGGGATCTTCGGCCACCGGGAGCTCTGCTCGGGGTGGGGAGGGAAGCTGGAGCCCATCCCCTTTGAGGGGCCCTGGGGAAGACAGCCAGGCGCGTGGGCAAGAGACTCTGCTTTATCTTTTTATCTGAGTCAATTTTGGGAATATTTCTTTAAAATTCAGTTATTTTATAAGCTTTGTCAAATTTATTAGCTTGAAGCACCTCATACATTTATTGTTGTATACCTTTGTACTTGCTACTAGTTATTATATTTCATATTTTTTCTATTTTATCCTTTTTTCAAGGTGGTGGTGGTGAGCTGCCTTTTTCTGTTTGTTTTAGCTTCTAAGATTTTTGATATTATTAACCTCTGCTATAGATTTTAAATGTATTATTATTTCCTCTTGTTCCCTTTTTCTCTCTCTCCATTTTTCTTTTCCTCTAGTCAATTTAGAAGCTTAGTTCATTAATCATGTCTTTTTTATCATCCAATAACAGTATTTAAGGTTTTTCTCTATTCAGTTTGTACTCTAGCTTTGGGAAACACCAACCTGTTTCCTGTTCTTTCTGAGAAGCCAAAAAAGACAAAGTTTAAGGTCTCTAAGTTCAACAAATATGGAAAAGAGCTGTTTTTGAAGTTAGATCCTTTATTTCACCTTTTAAAAAAGTTTCTTAATGTTTCTTATTTTTTAGTCAAATTACAAAGGATTTAAAAAAACATTTTGGTGGTTTTGGTCTATTTTAGTAGAAGTAGGTGGTAAGGTGCAAAACCTCTCATTGCCCACACCAGACTGTCTTTATCTTTGATGTACAGGGAGTTTGAAGCTACTTAATCATCTATTCTAAAATGAAAATGGCAGTAATTATTTCCTATTTGTTCTCGCAAAACTCCATGGACCAAGTACTTCCAGAACCCATATATATAGTCTAAGTGATTCATTGATTATTCTTAATCCCCGGGTATAGATAGTTTAAAGCCATCGGTCTTCTGCCTTGATTAAAATTATCATGCCATGAATTGCTATGTAGGACAGGTGATGTCCATAGGTATAAAAATGGTATAAGAATGGTCTAAAGGTTGGTTTGGATCAAAACTGCCAGAACTTGCCATCAAATCTAAACTGAGCTGTAATTTAGTTGATAGTTTCTGAAGACTTCTTTAACTTTGCTATGTGAAATCCAGTTCCCTTTCATGTTCTCAGCTGGAAAAACTACGTATGACAAAAACAGAAAGTAGGCAGATTTGGATTCTGTCAGAGGGCCTCCTGTCCCAAGTATATCTTTGGATGTAAATAGGCAGAGTGAAGGCAGAAACAAGGCAGCAGATAACATTAACTGTTGCATAATATTGGTCAGTCCTATCCCCTCCGCTTCTAAAAGCTTAGGTTTACTGAGTAACACCCATCACAATGCTCCTGAAGCACTCCCATTCATCTTTAACTTCTTTGTGCTCTGCTTCCCCTATCTGTTAATAGCTCATTTTCCCTATCAGAAATTGAAACTTGTAAAGTCAGATTCTTCAGAGATTTCTGGATTTTGTATTTGTAAGTAAACTACTGCATATTTCCTTTTTTATTTTTTTATTTTTTTTAATAATTTATTTATTTTTAATTAGAGAATCACCGTGAGGGTACAGTTACAGATTTATACACGTTTGTGCTTATACTTCCCTCATACAAAGTTCGGGAACCCATTCCTTCACCAGTGCCCATTCTCCACCACCCGTAAACCCAGCGTCCCTCCCACCCTCCCCAATCCCATCTGCCCCCCAACCCACCCTGCCACTGTGGCAGGGCATTCCCTTCTGTTCTCTCTCTCTAATTAGCTGTTGTGGTTTGCAATAAAGGTGTTGAGTGGCCGCTGTGCTCAGTCTCTAGCCCTCATTCAGCCCGCAACTCCCTTCCCCCACATGGCCTTCGACTACAATGTAGTTGGTGATCGCTTCTCTGAGTTGCCCTTTCCCCGGAACGTGAGGCCAGCCTCGAAGCCATGGGGTCAACCTCCTGGTACTTATTTCTACAGTTCTTGGGTATTAGTCTCCCACTCTGATATTCTATATACCATAGATGAGTGCAGTCTTTCTATGTCTGTCTCTCTCTTTCTGACTCATTTCACTCAGCATGAAACTTTTCATGCCCATCCACTTAACTACAAAATTCTTGACTTCCTTTTTTCTAACAGCTGCATAGTATTCCATTGTATAGATGTACCAAAGTTTCCTGAACCAGTCATCCGTTTTGGGGCATTCGGGTTTTTTCCAGATTCTGGCTATTGTAAACAGTGCTGCAATGAAAATACATGTGCAGATGTTGTTTCGATTGTACTTTTTTGCCTCTCTGGGATATATTCCCAGCAGTGGTATTGCTGGGTCAAATGGGAATTCAATATCTAATTTTTTGAGAATCGTCCAAATTGTTTTCCAGAAGGGCTGAACCAGTCGGCATTCCCACCAGCAGTGAAGAAGGGTCCCTTTCTCCCCACATCCTCTCCAACAGCGGTTGCTTTTGTTCTTTTGGATGTGTGCTAATCTCTGTGGTGTGAGGTGGTATCTCATGGTTGTTTTGATCTGCATCTCTCTGATGATTAGTGATGCAGAGCACTTTTTCATGTGCCTTTTGGCCATTCGTATTTCTTCCTTGGTAAAGTTTCTGTTCATTTCTTCGCCCCATTTTTTGATGGGGTTGGATGTTTTCTTCTTGTAGAGTTCAACCAGTGCTTTATATACCCTTGATATCAACCCCTTATCTGATGGGTATTGTGTAAATATCCTTTCCCACTCTGTGGATAGTCTTTGTGTTCTGGTCACTGTATCTCTTGCGGTGCAGAAGCTTTTTAGTTTAATGTAGTCCCATTTGTTGATCTCTGTTTTTACTAGATTGCTTAGTTCCGTGTCACCTTTGAAGATACGTTTATCTTCAATATCGTGGAGGGTTTTGCCGACCTTGTCTTCAATGTACCTTATGGTTTGTGGTCTAATGTTGAGGTCTTTAATCCATTTTGATCTGACTTTTGTGCATGGTGTCAGGTCAAGGTCTAAACCCATTTTTTTGCATGTGGTTGTCCAGTTGTGCCAGCACCATTTGTTAAAGAGGCTTTCCTTGCTCCACTTCACATCTCTTGCTCCCTTATCAAAGATTAGATGATCATACCTTTGGGGTTGTGTGTAGGGATATTCCACCCTGTTCCATTGGTCTACGGCTCTGCCTTTGTTCCAGTACCATGCTGTTTTAATTGTTACTGCTTTGTAGTAAAGATTGAGGTTGGGGAGGGTGATGCCTCCCATCATCTTTTTCCCAAGAATTGTTTTAGCTATCCTTGGACGTTTGTTATTCCATATGAAATTTAGGATTGCTTGATCCATTTCTTTGAAGAATGTCATGGGTATACTTATAGGGATCGCATTGAATCTGTATAATGCTTTAGGGAGTATTGCCATTTTGACAACATTGATTCTCCCTATCCACGAGCAGGGTATATGTTTCCATTTCCTCATGTCCTCTTTGATTTCATGGAGTAGCATTATGTAGTTTTCTTTATAAAGGTCTTTTACCTCCTTGGTTAAGCTGATTCCGAGGTACTTGATTTTCTGGGGCACGATTGAGAATGGGATTGCTTTTTTCATGTCCCTTTCCTCTGCCTCATTGTTTGCATATATGAAGGCCATGGATTTTTGGGTATTGATTTTGTAGCCTGCAACTTTACTGTATAAGTCTATTGTTTCTAAGAGTTTCTTAGTAGAGGTTTTAGGCTTCTCTAGATATAGTATCATGTCATCTGCAAATAGTGAGAGTTTGATTTCTTCCTTTCCTATCTGGATGCCCTTAATCTCTTTTTCTTGTCTAATAGCTATCGCAAGTACTTCCAGTACTATATTGAAGAGGAGTGGTGAGAGTGGGCATCCTTGTCTTGTGCCCGATCTCAGAGGAAAGGCCCTTAGTTTTTCCCCGTTGAGGATAACGCTTGCCGTAGGCTTGTGATAGATGGCTTCGACTATCTTAAGGAAAGTTCCTCCAAACCCCATTTTGGCGAGGGTTTTCATCATGAAAGGATGTTGGATCTTGTCAAATGCTTTCTCTGTATCTATTGATATGATCATATGGTTTTTGTCTTTACTTTTGTTGATATGCTGGATTATGTTGATTGATTTCCGAATGTTAAACCATCCTTGCATCCCTGGGATCAATCCCACTTGGTCGTGATGTATGATCTTTTTGATGAGTTGTTGGATCCTATTTGCTAGTATTTTGTTTAGGATCTTCGCATCGGTGTTCATCAGGGAAATTGGTCTGTAATTTTCTTTCTTAATGGTGTCTTTGTTTGCTTTTGGTATTAGGGAGATATGTGCTTCATAGAAACTGTTTGGGAGAGTTCCTGTTTTTTCAATTTCCTGGAAAAGTTTGAGGAAAACAGGCAATAGGTCTTCTTTAAATGTTTGGAAGAATTCGCCAGTGAAACCATCTGGGCCTGGGCTTTTGTTTTTGGGGAGGTTTTTGATCACAGTTTCAATTTCCTTAACATTGATGGGTCTATTCAGGTATTCCAGGTCTTCTTTCTTCAGTGTTGGGAGATTGTAGGAATCAAGGAATCCATCCATTTCTTTTAGGTTCTCCTTTTTTGTGGCGTAGAGACCTTCAAAGTAGTCTCTAATGATCTTTTGAATCTCACTGGTTTCTGTTATGATGTCCCCCTTTTCATTTCTGATTCGATTTATTAGAGTTTTCTCTCTTTCTTTCTTTGTGAGTCTTGCTAGCGGTTTATCAATCTTATTTATTTTCTCAAAGAACCAACTCTTTGTTTCATTGATCTTTCGGATTGTTTTTTGATTTCGATGTCATTAATTTCTGCTCTAATTTTTATTATTTCTTTCCTTCGGTCTGGTTTGGGGTCCTTTTTCTGGTCCTTTTCTAAGGTCTTGAGTCGTGAAGTCAAGCTATCTATGTGGGTCCTTTCTTCCTTCCTGAGGAATGCTTGGAGAGCTATAAATTTTCCCCTTAACACGGCTTTAGCTGCGTCCCATAGGTTTTGGTAGCTCGTGTCTTCATTCTCATTTGTTTCTAAGTATCTTTTGATTTCTTCCTTGATTTCCTTCCTGACCCACTCATTGTTCAACATTGAATTGTTTAATTTCCAGGTGTTTGATTTGATTTTCCGTGTTTGTGAGTGGTTAGCTTCTATCTTCAGCGCATCGTGGTCTGAAAAGATGGTTGATACAATTTCTATTTTTCCGATTCTATTGAGGTATGTTCTGGGGCCCAGTACATGGTCTATTTTAGAAAATGTTCCATGTGCACTGGAAAAGAATGTGTATTCTTTCTTTTTGGGGTGTAAGGCCCTGTATAGGTCTATTAGGCCTCTCTCTTCAATTTCTTCTTTCAGAGTCAGTGTTTCCTTGTTGAGTTTTGTTCTTGTGGATCTATCTAGAGGCGATAAGGCCGTATTGAAGTCTCCGACTACAATTGTGCTGTTAGTGATGTCCTCTTTGAAGTCTGTTAGGAGTTGTTTTAAATATTTAGCCGGTCGTTCGTTAGGAGCATATACGTTTAAGAGTGTGATTTCTTCCTGTTGTACATATCCCTTGATAAACAGAAAATGACCTTCGCTGTCCCTTTTGATCTTTTTCATCCTGAAATCTATGTTGTCGGATACCAGGATGGCCACTCCAGCTTTTTTAAGGGGGTTGTTTGCTTGGAGGATTGTTTTCCATCCTTTGACTTTGAGTCTATGTATACTCTGTTTGTTCAGGTGTGTTTCTTGCAGGCAACAGAATGTTGGGTTTAATTTCCGGATCCATTTAGCCACTCTGTGTCTCTTGATAGGTGCATTTAGGCCATTGACATTGAGAGAGATTATTGTGATGTGGTTTTGTGTCATCTTTCTGTGGGATTTGTTGTTCTTATGGGGCTCCTCCTTGTCTTACAGTAGCCCCTTTAGACCTTCTTTCAAGATTGGTTTTGAGTCTATGAAGGACCTGAGCTGTTGTTTATCCGAGAAGTAGTGTATGGTTCCTTCGAGTTTGAGTGAGTTTAGCCGGATAAAGTATTCTTGGTGAGGCATTCATTTCGTTGAGTTTTTTCACTATGTCCCACCATTGTCTTCGGGCTCGGAGGGTTTCTTCTGACATATCGGCCGTAAATCTGAGGGGTGCTCCTTTGTATGTGATTTCCCTCTTTGACCTTGCTACTTGTAGAATTGTGTCTCTATGTACAGCATCCGCCATTCTGACTATGATATGCCTTGGAGTCTTTTTATTTGGGTCTCTTTTTGCTGGTACTCTTTGGACTCCTTGTATCTGGATGCCTGCCTTCTCCAGCTCTGGGAATGTCTTAGCAATGATATCTTTGACTGTGTTTTTTTCATTGGGGTTGCTTCCCTGCGGTTCTGGTACTCCAATGATTCTTATGTTGTTCCTCTTGAAGTCATCTCCCAGGGCTCTGATTCGCTCTATAGCCATTTTGAGGTCTTTGGCCATGATTTGTTGTTGTCTATAAGCTTTCTGCAGCTCATCTTCCAGATCACTGATTCTGTCCTCGGCTGTAGTCATCCTACTGTTGAGGGCATCTAGTGATATTTTTATTTCATCTACCGATTGCTTTATTTGTGAGACTTCCGTTCGAAGGTTTGAAATTTCTGCTCTCATTTCTGCTCTCATTTCTTCCTGTATTTTCTTGGTAGACCGTTCCAGCGCTTGATTCATCTCCTCCCTTAATTTATTGGATGTCTGTTCCATATTTGCTTGGAGTAGGTCGACTCTCCTCCAGATTTCCTCTCTGAATTGTTTATCTGAGAGGTCGTAGATGTGAGAAGCCCCTGTTGAGGTTTCTGGTATCTTTTCTTCCCCCTCTATTCTCGGAGGGGATTTTCGCTGCTTCTTCATATTGTTACGGAAGTATAGAGTTGGAGCTTTGTAGATATTTATTCCTTTTTCTTCTTGTGGAAAGAATGTTTTCTGATCGTGCTAAACTTCCCTTATTAACTGACAGCTTTTATAGTGTCAGACTAAGCTAATGGCTACTTTGCGTGTTTGAGATCGCAAAAGTGAATTTTCAAAAAAATACAAGTACCGAGTGAGCTGAGGTAACAATGAATAACTGCGGCCACGTTAGCGTTGGCCGCTCTGAGAGGAGGCCACGCCCACTTTAGACCACCCCCACTAACATACGGGACACGCCCCCAGTGTCTTCCTGCGAGGGCGGGCCGCAGTTAGGGGGCCCGGGGAGGAGCCGGGGCGCAGAGGACACGGGCTGGGGCTGCTGGAAGGTCTCGGGGAGTCCAGGCGGCGGGAAGCGGGGCGCGGGAGGGCGTGGCCGAGGGTCTGGGACGGTACCTGTGAGGGCGGGCCGCAGTTAGGGGGCCCGGGGAGGAGCCGGGGCGCAGAGGACACGGGCTGGGGCTGCTGGAAGGTCTCGGGGAGTCCAGGCGGCGGGAAGCGGGCTCCTTTTTTATTTTTTTATTTTATTGAATTACCATGAGATAATTACAAGCTTTCATGTTTGGGTTACAATCTCACAATGATCAAACACCCATCCCTCCACCAGCGCACATTCCTCACTACCGATATCCCGGGTATACCCCCCTTTCCCATCCTACTCCTGCCTCCATGGCAAACAATATTCCCCCATACTCTCTCTCTACTTTTGGGCATTATGGCTTGCAACACAGACACTGAGAGGTCATCATGTTTGTTCCATTATCTACTTTCAGCATGCATCTCTCATCCCAATTGGTTCCTCCAGCCATCATTTTCTTAGTGATCCCTTCTCTATTCCATCTGCCTTCTCCCCTTTGCTCATGAAGCAGTCTTCCAACTATGGGTAAATCCCCCTGGCCCTTGTGTCTACTGTCCTTGGGTGTCAGCTTCATGTGATGTTATTCTATACGCCACCAATGAGTGCAGTCCTTCTATGTCTTTCCCTCTCTTTCTGACTCATTTCACTTTATGTCCTTTGCAGATTTACTTTAGAGCAATGTCCTTTTGTACACACACAGGAAGACAGTTAATGCTATGTTTTTATAACTTGGGAGTTAATTGACTCCAAATAATATTTATTGCTGGGCATTGTCATATTTTCTTGGCTTAAGCCTCAGTTGCCCTTAGTTCCTAGCACCTGAAGGTCCCAACTAAGGTACTTGGATGGACCCAGGGCATGAGCTACCCTGGCATCGAAAAGGAAAGGCCAAGTGCCATAAAACTTATAATAAGTTAAGAGCACAGTCATAGGCAAATTCTTTCATGATCTAAAGAGTAGTGACTGGACAATGACCCTACTGAGGAGATCTAATCTGTCCTGAGGACCATAGCCTGGGATCTTTAGTGAGATGTCCCCAGGAGAGCCACCATATAAGCTTACTGTGTCCATACAAAATGACAAAAAAAATTATTAACAAGTAAATTTAAGATGATTATTTAAATGGGTATGGATAAGGTAAGGAGAAATATGCCCTTAAATGAAATTCCACCTTTGAGAGGATCTCCTAGTAGGATGAGATCTTTGTCTTAGAAGACCTTCCCCCGGAAAGAACGGCTTTACATATGTTGATTGTGCTATCTCACATATGTGTAATTGCTATTCTCAACTCTTAGTGATTGTGAGACTAGGCACAGGAAGACTAGCATGAGGGACGGGGGAGATGGAATACAGGCAGAGGGTGAGACTGGAAGGAGGCAGAGGGAGACTGAATTGGAATAAACAGCAACTGATCATCAACCAGCATGGCTCTGTTCCCTCCTTCATGGGTCTTTGACACAACTAGCCAGCCCGGGTGAGGAGGTGATTTATGGCCACTAAACGCACTCAGAAAACGCACCCACACACTTTGTGAACACAGAGTTAACACTCTGTTTTCTTTCTAGATGGTTTTGAAGCTCAGTTTTCATTCAACCATATTATGGTACATTTATATCACGATGCAACAGGGATAGAAGAAATGTCCACACTGATTTCACTGAATGATGAATCTTATTAAATCAATAAGAGGTGTTTTGTGTATATCATAGCTAACTTTTACAACACAATGGAGAAAATGCACTTTCCTTTTTACGGAAAAGCTTTGGGAGTTTGTGGAGTACTTCACCAAGTTTATGGGCTTTCTTAAATCTTCATTGTTGGAACAACATTACAAACAATTAAGAATTTCATTGAGAATAAAACACATCAGTGGTTTAGCAGTATGTCTTGCACGTATGAAACTTAAGTTTTATCTTTGTACCACATGAGCCTCAAAAGACCACCAGGTATGACACTCATAACCCTCAGCACAGCCAGGCCATCTACTAACCTATCTAGACTGGATGGTCAAGTATTGCTAGGAAGAGCCCTGGGTTATTTGACCACTGCTTATCTTATAAAAGAACATTATTGATGGACTACACATGAGAAAACAAAGCTTGAAGACAGGAAATGACTTCTTCAAGATCATATATCCTTTGAATGACAAATGTGACACTCAAAAATCCTGAATCTGTTTCTTTTCTAAATAAGAAGTAACCCAAGCCATTTTGATATTGAGGTTTGACATTTGTAGTTTCTATTTGTCTGTACCCACAGTGGTAGACACTCAGTCTCACTGTTAGATCTATTTTTTTTTAATAATGGGATATCTGGTTACAGCATCAGCATTCCATTATGCCTGAGGCACTGCACACTATGGAAAGAAGTAGCATCCTTGGAAAATAGCCAAACTCTCAATGACTACTGGACCACAGGAAGGATTTGGGCTATAGCCTAAGAGTAATGAGAAGTCAACAAAAGCTTTTGAGCTAGGCTGTAAGTTTGTGCTTGTGCAAGATACAGTCAGATTTTTATGTTTAAAATGACTTGGGTGTTGGAAGAATCCTCAAAGATTAAGATTAAGGCTTTTACAATAGTTCAAGTAAGACATTCAAACTAGAGCATGGCAATGGTGATGAAAGAAAATACAGACTGAGAAATACTTAGTTGGAAAATGAACATGACCTTGTCATAGAGAAATTGCAAGACAGAAGTTAGGGTTAGTCTAGCTAAGCTCTTCGTGTTTCTGTTTCCCAAGATGATTATATGATCTTATACATAAAAATAATCAATGGGCTGAGCAGGCACAAGAACCCTCAAAGGGCTCCTAGAACTACCAATTTTCTCCCTAGTCATTTCCCTGCACACAATTCAATGTGTGATGTACAAGTGGGTCCAAGTGAATCTTCTGTATTTGAAATTCTAACCAGTTTGAAATAAGTGATACTGAACTGCTATTCCTCCAAACAGATTTTGGATCCATATTTTAATATAAATATATAAACTTAGTTCTAATTATGCCAAGAATAGCTCTCCCTACCCTTCTTTCTACCATTCTATTACTCTGAAATAATGGGGAATGTTTATACTTCTTCTTTTCCTTTTGAGATGGTATTTTGATATAGTAAAAAGTATACAGTTCATAGTACAGAAATACTGAGTTCAAACCCAAATGTTTCTACTTCCTCTTGAGGTGATTTTATGATGCTTATGTAATCTTCAAACACAGCAGTTATCTATTCTACCAAATGAACTTGTGTATACTATCTATGTTAAGTATCTAATTAGTTTCTATTATCAGCATGTCTTCTTATTTTTATTGCTAAGAAATCCTATAAGGGAAATTTACTTGAATATGTTTCCATGTTCAGGATTTGCCAATTTCAGGGACTCAGTCAACATATATTAATTTAACTAGCTTAAATATAAAGTTATTAGTACATTTAATTTTCATCAACTCTCCTCTAGACATTGAAAGAACAACATGCACTCTTTCAATTATATCTTGAAATTATCCCTGTTTGAAAAGGAGCATAGAGTGTGATATTCCTATTGTCAACCTACCCAATTTTAATGGCTGGAAAATCTAATTTGGAAAGCTAATATTTCCCAAAATCTTCAATATTTTAAAATGTATTTAAGGCTTTAATATTCCCTTCAGCACTTATTTTTATATTTGATGCTGATTTTTTCTGAGCCATGTAGTGCATGTAAAATTCTGATTGTAATTCTGAAATCTTTCTATTTGATCATATTTTATTTCAAAATTAAAGCACTGCCTTTTGCTGAGCCCAGTCTAATACCAAGTAGAAAGGCTTGGGAAAGGTCATGCTAGCCATCTAGGTCTTCACAACACTTTGAAATTCAGGAAGCTATGATTGTGTTTACCCAGGAATCAGAAGATGACAATGGATTGAACTCAAGACTTACTTTAACCTCAGGTGAAGGTGAGCAGTCTTACTATTTGCCAAGTACTTTCCCTAGACAAAATGGAAATGCAAAAATCAAGATAGGCAAAGGAATTGTGAGACTTATTTTTGGACAGTTATTGCTAATATCTTATCAGCAATTGTGCAGGCAAAATAATTAAAAATTAATCAAACGACTCACTTTTGCTTTTTTCTGAATATGGGTGATTGTACCTTGAAATTAAAGGTAAAATAGCCTAAACAATTTTTGAGCATTTCTGGATCATGTACATCATGGAAACATGAAAATTTGCTGTGGCAGTAACAGAAAGGTCTTTTCTAGTGAGGATCCCACATGAAGTCAAGAACATAGTGCGTGTATATGAATGCGTGTTTGCATGTATATGCATATGTTTTCTTTTGTCTCACTTTACTTTGCATTTCTGATTAGCACAATGTCTTCATGAGAAATTCAATTAACTTAAGATGTTTATCACACCATATTCCACTGGCCACCTGTTCTATCTCTGTAACCTACAGGTCTGCTGCACACTTCCCATTCCTTTGTAATTTTTCCTTTCCATTTTGCCCTTTGAATTTTCCAGATGGTATGTCTAGCACTTCTTTTAGTATTTTAAGCGGACCCTTGCTTGCAACGTTGCTTTTCAGTGCTCTATATTTTATAACAGAGTAAAAATAGTTTAAAAGCTGAGTGGAAGTCACGGTGTTGGGCCAATGCCAGCTTTAATCCGAGCCTCCCAACTCATGGGAGATCAGTGATTGCTTTAAGTTTTCATGTTTATGTTTGTACAGGAGTTGGACCCCGTGAAATGACATGTCTTAAATCTGAGCCCTTTGGATCACGAACAAAAGTGATACCATGGTGAGTAAACCTGGGAGGTTCTGACCATGGGTAAGTCCAGAATTTAAAAGGTCAACCTGAGCTCAGATATCCTGTCTATAACTTTGAAATTACTTTTTAAATATTTTATTTTCCTCACGCATGGAAACTGGCCTATTCATGTAATACTTTATAAATATTTTTATGTAGAATACTCCAATTTTATCCAAAGTTAGTTTTACTACTTTCTTGCACTGTTTTGCTTTGTAGGAATTAAGTAATACTTGACTCAAAAGAAAGCTGTCTGGTTAAAAACCTTGGGGGTTTTGTTGTTGTGGTTACTATTGGTTTTGCTGTTGTAATTTTGTGTTCAACTTTGCTGGTTACATAGATTAACAAAAGATTTTAGGCAACTCTAAAATATGCAAAAGTAAATCAAGAAAATACCAAGGTGACCCAATGGCATCTCTAACTGCAGAACATGTCAAGCACGCTAACATGTGATAAGGAAAGCTCTAATGCAAGCTAAAGTAACTCTTACACGTCAAGGAAGCCCTGCATTTAATTAGTTACACAATTATGCTCTTTTCAGATCTTCTTATCTTAAGTAAGGTGATTAGACTACTTTTATTTCTTTACAGTTACATTAATTTTGCAAGTAAGCATAGACATTTTCAAATATAATTTTTTCTGAGGTATTGATCACTAAATTACCCTAAGTTACTTCTTGCATAAATTGATACAAATAAAATTTATATAGAGGAATTTAGACTTTAAGAATTTCCAGTCATTGAACTTAATTGTCTTTCTAGGATTCCTTTCATTCTTATCTCTTGAATAATAGAACTTGGCTGTAGGGCAAATAACTCAAAAATGAATCATAACTTCATTGGCTTTGCTTCCTCCTCCTCCTGAAGTTTAGAGAGTAAGATGACTACCTCACATATAGTTTAGTTTTCTCCTTTTTCGAGTGCGCCTTTCACATACGTAGTGGCAATAAAAATATGGGTCTACAATCTGTCATTCACTTCAGAAGTCCAAAACACAGTGAAAAACTATTTTTTGTGTGTTTGTTTAGTTGCTCATTTATAGGCAAACCTGTTCTGCCCCCAAAGTTGTTAGACAGCCACACCTGGCCTGAGCAGATGGAAAACCACCACCACTTTTACAGATCCTTCTTATTGTGGCTGTCCACTTGGGCAGGCGGCCATAGGGATGTTTGATTTCCAGAAACTGACCCAGACCTTTAGAATATCATGGATACACATTGCATATGCCCTGTATCTTTCCTAAGCTCAATTACAGAAATATTATTTTGATACATATTTGATTCAAAGGATTTGGGGTAAGTTATTTATTAATAGGTCTCTGTTTGGTAGTAAAGGAGCACTTGGACCTTTCTAAAGTGGTCAGAAATTTTCCCTGATGGAGGAACTGGTGTTGGGTGGAACTGAAACCTAATCATGAACAACTTTGTTATTGTGAAACTTATTTTATTTTATTGAATTTATTTATTTTATTGAATTGCTATGATTCAATAAAATAAATAAATAAAATTTAAAATAAAGTAGCATAAAAGTGTGTGTAACAAATTATAAACTTTAATCAAGATGACAGTCATTTCCTACATGATGATAAAACGTAGACTTAGTATTTTGTCATTTCAAGAGAGTTAAATAATTTAAGAGATTCAGAAATTCTGAGAAATTAAATATTTGCTAAAAATATTTTGTGCATATTTAGGGCTTTTTCTTTAGCTGACAACCTCACTACCTTTCAAATTTGATAAGGATATTCACCAGAGTAATCTGAATTCCACTGGAGGTTCCAGATATAGTCATGAACCCAGAAACAGCTGAAAAGGTCAGAATAGTAAATGAAAGAATAAAAATGCTACTCAAATCTTAATAATTAAACATGGTTGTTATTCAAGGATTTCAAATATAGGACTGGGTTTGAGTAAATTATCAAAGAGAAATATCAACTTCTTTTCCCTCCTCGTATTTCTCTAAGAAATCTACCAATGCTATATCTTCCAGGCTAATTTAACATTTCTTAGGTGGTGACTAATTTCTCTTATGGTTTATATTATATAATGATTCTATAGTAGACGGACATTATCTGTGTACTTGTAACAGGTGGCTCCTAGAGATTTCAAATGAAGTTCTTCATATTTAAAAATAATCCCTCCATTATGGTGAGGTAACCAGCGTTAGGCAGATTATGTGGAACGATTTTAGGGGTGTGTGACCCTCAATGGATTCTATTATGTATCACATCTATAACTGCTCATCAAATTGTTCCTGTTTTCTAGAAATAGAATTGACCTACTTGTTCTGTTTGGTTTCTATCATCTCTTCAGGCCTCTGGAAGTATGATTACCTTAGATTTGATAATTTACCTACAAAAGATTAAATGGGTGAGAGAGTTGGCTTGGAGAAGCAAACTGGTCCTGTTATCTAAGGGTAAGAGATCAAGCATGCATTCTTTCCCAAGGTTAAACATTACTCTGAAAATCCATCTTTCTGACTGGCTTTGTGCTACTCCTAAGTTACACAATTAGAGAAAGAGGAGGTGTATAATAGTGGCCCAGGTGAATATTTGATTTCTGTCACTTTTAATATTCATTTTCATTTGTCTTTCACATGCTAACAGTTTGCCATCTGTATAGTAATCTCTGTTGTCCAACCCCATGCCAGGGTTCACTGACAAACTGCAGAAGAACCACATATTCACGAGATGGCAATAACTTCAGACAACAAAAGGGCAGAAGTCCATCAAAGCAGTATAAAGATTTGGATGAATAGGTTTCAAAGGGTATTCTTAAAATAGTTTGAGTTTAGCAATGAATTTTTTTCCAATGAATTAATGTGCAATAATTGGGAAATAAAACAGAATACATAATAGTGATGTTCTTCATTATGGCCCATAAACAGTGGTAGGAGAAGCCCATATATCAGAATTGCTTGATCTATCTTTACATTCGTATTGTACATATGTTTTATTTGGAGGCATCTTTGTAGTAGTTATTACTTAATAAAGAGATGCAGAAAATAAATTGAATAATGCAAGCAACAAGGTAAGCCATTTGTCCCAATGATGAGACAGTACAAATAAAGCATCAGACAAGGAGTGTTTTGCAAAATATGAGAAGTATAAGCAGTGCCCATGAGCAAAGACTGACTGGCTGACAACCAGAAAGAAACGGGAAGGAATCTCTGTCTCCTATAGTTAAGAGATTTAGCCGAAACTGCTGCAAGCTTGAAGATTAATTCCTTCAAGAGCCTCTATGAATGAATGCAGCTGCCATTCCTAGACTTTATTTTTGTGAGACAAGCAGAATTAATGAAAACTATTTATATTTATTTATTTATTTTTATTATTATCGTTATGGTAACAGGTTTGTAATAGCATTAATGTAGTTAGTATGGTTGCACAATTACTATACCTTGCCTTACCAACACCAAGAACATGTTAAAAATAAAACTTTGGGGGTGGGAGATAAAGGGACTTTTTTTCCTTTAGTATCTTTATTAAGTATATTTCTTATGGATTTTGGTATTTGCATGCACTTCGGTAGAAAACATCCTGAGATCTCTTTTTATAAAGGTGCTAATTGTGTATGTGAATTATATTTTAAAAATGGAGGCATTTTAGATCAAAGAAGTTGCATTATCAAATCTGATATAATCTTTCTGTATTTCTCTCATTTCATTCTTATTTATCACTAGACCAGAAAAAAAATGAAATATAATGACTCAGATAATTAAGAAGGAAATAAAGCCTTCCATATTTTAGGAAAAAGTCAAGGGATTAACATCGACCTAACTTCACTTCAGCACCTTCAAAATATATTTTTCCATATCTTTTAATTTTATCAGTTATTCATTAACTTGGATTTTAAAATCAAGAAATTCTAGAAAGTTTTGAAGAAAATACTATACATCCATTGTTCATTCTCAGTACTTTTAATTCTGAGCTATTAATTCTGAAATATGATTTATTTTTCTAATGTGATTTTTCCTCACATTCATAAACTATATTCCTATGATACTTTTTGTTTGATAATTTCAAGTTAAATCTGTACTAATTTTTCATTTTAGATGATAAGAAGTTATACTTCTTATTTATACTCCTGGCACACCAACAACCTCCCTAACTGCCCAAACCAGTGATTTTCTAATTTTGAGACAAAACACACAGTACTTACTTTGATTATTGAATAAACATGATTCACAGCAAAGGCTTATAAGTACAATGACTGCCTATCTTCTTGTATAATATTTGTTTGTTTTACCTGGATATCAAAATTGTCATATTTGCTTATTTGCAATTTCTTCCAATTTCTAATTCAAATCCGTACTGCCAGAGGAACAATTTCTTTGTCAGATGACTTCTCTTATCCATTTCCCGAGCATCACTTTTAGAGCCCTTGGTCCATGATTCAAAATGGCCATTTCTCTTCTAGCTTTGTTACATTGTAGTAATGAGAGCTTATTTATTATAGTGTTACCAAATTCCTCAAGTATTCCCTTAGTTTAATTCTATGCTCTTTTTCTATCTTGATTTGCCATTCAAATTTGAGAAAAAAAAACACCCTTTGGTAGTTTCATAAGAAGGAACAAAGCAGTGCCTAATATCTGGCACCTTTGGGGCAGTGTTGCATGTGGTTAGTTAGTTGTAACAGGAAATCTAATGTTTATGCTAATGCCAAGGAATTTACTTTTAGATTTGTTTTTCACAGCAATAAGCAAGAAGGTAGGAAATTAAGGTCTGGTGTAGTATCTGTTAGGTCATCAAGGTGCAAAAACCATTCTCAGTTTTTATGATACCATCCTTGACTTTTCATCCAACCTCACTTCTGTGTCCAATGAAGAAAAAGAAGAACAACTCTGTCCTTACATGCTTTGCCCTTGTATTTGTAAGGAAAAACATAGCTGCAGCATAATTTCACATACATCTCTATGACAGATTTATATAATATGAACACTCCTAGATATAGTAGAAGTTATTTTCAGGGGACTTTACTGTCATAGCAAAATTGTGATTCTGTTAGTAAGGAAGATGGGGAAATAGATAGTTCTATGTGATTAATGGGTTCTACACACCTTGAATGTTTACATATTTTTCTATTTTCATACTTTAATATTAGTTCAAGTGGATAGACTGTTAGGTTGGAAATTATTTCCTTAGATTTTTTAAAGAACTTTCTGTTGATAGTTACACATGATACTGACATTTAAATGTGTACTGGGTTTCTATTTGGGGGTAGGGTTATGTGACTTCTCCATACCTCCTTTTTAATGTGTTCTGAAACTTAGGACTATCTTGTTAAGGTGATTTCTTCCACAGTGAGACCCTCAGTGAGACTTTTAAATATTAAAACCCCATCATTTTTTATTGTGCACACATTTTAAATTTACTTAGTTGAGAAAGTTCAATTATTTTCTCTGCTTTTGGTTCTCCTATTACTCAGATATGAGACTTCTTGCATATGGGCCTTCAGATAGCTTACCTTTATTGATTTTTTCATCTTTTTCATTTTGTTCTAATTCATAGGAAATTTTGGTGACTTTCTCCCAATACTTTGGGTCTATTTTTTGTACATGTTGTCATATTTTAACATAGGAGGGATTTTTACTGGTATTGATATATCAGATATAGACTTCAATGCCCACATACTATTTCAGGTAAGTTACCACGTTGGTAATTTTTGTGATTCAGTGTCTCTTATAAGCAAACTCCAAGATATTGTTCTACTTTGAGAGGCACATTAACTTTATCTGATTTGCAAGGTGATAAAATAGATCTGTAAGAAATTGGACAATATGTTTAATTTATAGACTTTTTTGTTAGTTTCTTTTTTGATTGTTGCTTAGACAGCATGATTGCAGTAGTGCTGTCATAGTTTTTATAAGAAAAATTACTTCACCTTCACACCACCACTGTTTGAACAGATCTTCAATAATCAACCTTCAAGAGCTTTTAAAGAATATGTTACTCCGTTTGATCTTTCTTGAATTTTCTGGGTCAATATGCCTGCAACAATACTTTGAGTACAGTTGCATAGAGCTTCCATGCTTTTCTACTTCCACAATTCTGTTGGTGTCATCTTTACTTGCTATTATTGGTCTTGTCCAATAATAGCAAGGTTATTTTCTGAATATATATGGGACTTTTTTAATATATTCCCTTAGCTTTCACCTGTGTTCTTTGAATATTAGCTGTAATCTGCCTTGCAATTGGAAGCTTTACATTGTCTACTTTAAAAATGATTTCTCAGAAATGCTAATGTGCCTACCTCTTAGGCATGGGGCCTTGAGTTTGATCCTTGAGAATCACCACACATGCCAAATACAATACCAACTATTTCAGTCAATACTGCCATTGGGTTTCCGGCTGTCACAGTGAGTGCCAGATGTGTACAAACACCCCAATCAGGTGTGAAACTGGTAAATATCTTAATCAAAAATAAAATCACAGGTGTGTGGGACTTGTGTCTGAAATATCCAGGCTTACATAGAGTCAGGAATGGGTGACCTCCCCCCATTTCCCTGTGTTTCCAGTAGCTTGGCACTCACACCTAGGACCTGCCTCTGATACCACATAAGCTCAATTATAGCCATGATCCATGGACTCCCAAATAAATATCTCAGAAGAGAGTAACACAGAATGATATGCCATAGAGATGCCTTAGGACTCTTAAGCCATCATCCAGTTAAAAAAAATTAGTGTATCCCTGGAACACACAGCTGCATTTGTGGCCACAAGACATCTCATATTGTATACCACTGATATACCAAGAGTAGTACATCACATTTTATGTGGTGTAAAGTAGAAGGCAATCCATCTCAGGGAGAAAAAAAGAAATATATATATACATATATATGCATATGTGTATACATATAAGCACACAAGTGTCAAGCTTTAACAACATGTCAAGCTTTAACAAGTGTCAAGCTTTAACAACAACAAGTAATCTCTTAGACAAGGATTTAATGGCTCCAGGAATGATCTTCACACACTTTTCTCTAAGGAAATATTTTTGCATAATTTTTAGTGGACTATTCATAACAAACAATACAAAGTAATTTATTTAGGTCCTGTTTGGGAGCAGGGTTTGGAGGTTGGGATGGAAACATTCAAAACATGGTCCTCGGTATGTGTGTTGGTGGTGGGATTAGTGTTGGAGTATTAAATGTAACAAGTTATTGTGAACAACTTTATAAAAGTAAGATAAAATTTTAAAAAATAAAAGCACAGATATTTTGTTTTATTCTTTCTCCTTGCCTTTTGGTAATGCATGCCCACTCAACATGTGAAAAGGCAGGCTGGAGTAAAAAGTAAAAATGAAACAAAAATAATTTATTCTATCCCCAAATTAAATATAGGAATCTTTTATATAGTATAGAATAGCATTCTCATTGTACCCTACCACATCAGATCAGAAAATGTTGACTGACAAAATATAGAGAGAAATGAAGCTATGTATTTAAAGTCTTACTGACCTGAAAATGTCATGATTTATGATTGTCTGACTAAGGGTATTCTGTCATCAATATATGAATCCTCTTCTGAGCTGCATATTTAAGTGTGTACTCAGGCCTGTCCTTAGTCCTGGGTTGACATGAAAGGTCTTACAGCTGCCCTTAACCCTGGTAAGGAAACTACCTAACTCCCTACAACAAAGCTCTTGCTCGGTGCCTATTCCTGAATTCTTAGACTCCAAGTATTAGTTCTTATTCTGATTGCAGAAAGCAATTTCAATCTCCCAGTGATCTGGAAATCATTTGATAATATTTAGCAGATTATATGTGAGTGATGAAGGCTGTCTTAAGGTCATATAAAGGGACTTCTAGTCTTGGTGCTTAGCAGAACATAAAAAATTTATCTCTGGTTGGTCAAACACTTATATTCAGCTCTATAAGTGTTCTAAAGAAATATGGTAAGGGGCACTAAGATGTGATGATATTGTATTTAAAGAGGAAATTTGAGGATACCTCTGGTTCTAGCAGAAGTACCTCTACAAGAGGAGACCTTGCTATTGCTTATGCTAAAGCAATGGCAAATCATGTAGTAGCTACCGAATCATCTACCAACTTTATTTATTTAGAACTTTGCTGAACACAGATGTGCAAACATAAAAGTTTTCTAAATGGCCTCCTGAGGCCTTAAACACTTTATACTAAAGCTTTTAACCAGGAGAGGGCCTTTGAAACTCTCACTTGGAGTCAGCCTTCTTTTATTCTGCACAGATGTTTAACAAAAATTGTTATCTTATTCTGAAGATACATAAATGGACAGAGAAAGAGTAAGGTACTATGGTTAAGTGTTCAAATAAAAGAAAACTATGCATCTAACCAAAGAAGAGAAAGAACCACTTTAACATGAAACAAAGAAGATGGCTACAGTGAACATGGACACTGAGTTAAGTCTGTATGGATAAAAATAGTTGTATAGATGCATGCATTTACACACACAGACATTATGTGTTCTATCTATTTTGTGGGTGGAGGCAGGACGACATGAGCAACATCTATGCTCAGGTTTATGTCTGACTCTATGTTCAGGAATCACTGCAGGCAGGGCTCAGGGGAATCATACACTGTGCCAGCGATCAAAGTCAGATTCTGCCACGTGCAAAGTAAGTCCTACTCATTGTGCTATCTCTACAGTCCTGTAAGCTAGGTTTTTTTTTTTCAAATGAATTCAAAGAAGTCACCCTAGTAACTAAAGGAACAATCAGAACACAGATTGTTGTTTTTAAGGTTGCTCTATAAAAATTACATCAGAGATTCAACTGAAAGAAATCACTAGTTATAGAAATAGGGTAGAAAAATTTTAAATGAGCTTAGAATAGCTTGTAATCTAAGCAAGAAAGGATAAGTACAAACAACACAATTGTGGGATTTATCTGAGACTTATAGGAGCAAAACTAGAAAAAAAATAAAAGATTGCGTAACAAGATAAATAACAGTATTAGATAATAAAAGGGTTGTAGCGATAGCACAGCAGCAGGGCGTTTGCCTTGCACACAGCCGATCAATCCGAGTTCGATTCCTCCGCCCCTCTCGGAGAGCACAGCAAGCTACCAAGAGTATCTCGCCCGCATGGCAAAGGCTGGCAAGCTACCCGTGGTGTATTCGATATGTCCAAAGCAGTAACAATAAGTTTCACAATGGAGACGTTACTGGTGCCCGCTCAAGCAAATCGATGAGCAACGGGATGATAGTGACAGTGACAGATGATAAAAAAGCAAAATATAAAATGAATAGACTATACATGGAACTTAATTATTTACTATATAACCAAGCAGGGAAAACAAACAAACAAAACCCTGACCTTATGGGATGTCAAATAAAATGTGTAGATAATCTGCCATGGAGGAATGGAGACTAACTCTCCCTCCTTATGTGTGGGCTGTTCACAGTGACTTTCTTCCAAACAGTTTGGGAAATTGGAAGTGTAAAAGTACTATACAGGGAAGACCTTAGCAAACATTTTTAAGCCAAGTGATTAAGTTCAGGCCAATAGTCATAGGTTATGTTGATGGTAAGGACACTAGATTTGAGGTGATAGGGAGTTATTTCTCCTGGTAATCCTCGCCAAACATGGTGCCCCAGTATTCTCACAAGAGAAACATCAGACACTTCCATATTGAGAGGCATTCTACACAATAACTGATAAATACTCTACAGAGTTGCTAAGGGATCAAAATCAAGAAAATTGTAAGGAACTGTCACAGCAAGAGCAGCCCAAGAATATGTGAGAATGATATATGATTGAGGACCCTATGTTTGGAACAGAAAAAAAGACCTTGGGTTTAAAACAAACTAGGAATATGAGCATTGTATGTGCCTCTGTTAATAAAAGGGTCATTAAATGTGACAAATATACATATACAACCTATGGTACCATTAGGTACTCAGTAGGTAATGTCCCAATAGGTAGACAGCAGATAAAACAAATAGTGTACTAGGCTCCCACAGCCCTCATGTTTTCCTTCTTTGTAGTAAGCATGCTAGAGAATTAACTAAAATGCCAGGGATGAATTCATATTTCAGTTGTACTGTCTAAACTTCAGCATCATAGATGGTGATTACAGATGGTTAAGTGTATTCTTGTGGGAATAATGAAATATAGCTGTTCAAATTGACCTTACCTGAGATTTGGAAATGACTGAAATTCTCTCTCTTTTTTTAAATTTAATCACCATGAGATACAGAGTTGCAAAGCAATTCAAAGTCTGGTTTTAGGCTTGCAATGTCCCAACACCCATAACTCCATCAGTGTACATTTCCCACCACCGATGTTCCCAGTTTCCCTCCTGCCACCCTCCCCAAGCCTGTCTCTGGCAATTTTCTCTTTCTCTCTCTCCCTCTCTTTCTCTCTCTCCTATCCTTTTGGGAATTATGGTTCCCAATACAGATCCTGAGAGTTATGGTCTATGGTTATAATTGTCCAAATAATCAACCTGATGGATTATAGGTAATAGTAGAAAATAAAAACTGTTCTCTGGTATGCCATAGGAAGATAGTCTGAGTTGTGTGGTTACTTCCTTCACTCTTGCAGTTTTGTGGAAAGATGGATGCTCTTTAGGACATCTGGAGCAATGTGTCCAGGCTTTTGGCTGACCCTTTCATCCCACTGGATCTTTGGATCTATTGTCAGTAATAGGTTCTGACTTCTCCTTCTGGCTAGAACTTTCCATATTCCACTAAGCATGCATTACAATGCTGACAACAAATACATTGGCTTCTATATTCCTGGCCAGGGCTTGACAAGAACTACTAGATTTTGAGAGTAAAGAAACTAAAAGACATTGAGCCCATGAAAGCAACCTGCAAACTGTTTGATGTCTCTGATGTCTCCTTGAATAATTCCTTTGTCCCCTAGTTTTCTTTTTATCTACTGCTCACAGGAAGAAGGTGGATAAGAGTTCTCTCAACCTTGCCATTTTTCCACTGACAACAAATGCTTAAAAAGAGGAAAGCTATGTTCTTGCAACATGCATCTCTAAGGAGGTTTCATTTAAATTGCCGAGTCTTACGGAGACCTGATCCTAGGACTCCACGCTTTTTCTAGGTCAGTCCTTGTTTATGCCAGTGAGCTCCACGTTGCTTTGTTTCATCTGCTTTCCAGGGTTGTTCTCCTTTTAGTAAAGTTTTGTTCATATGAATTATGTATACAGTATGGATTTGGAGACATGAACATTGTACCTTCAGTTTCTGATCATGCTTCTTCACACTATATGCATAGCCTTATTTCTCACATTCACAAGTAGCTAAATCTGAAAAGTGACCAGTTGTAACCAGTTTCTCTTTGGGCAACACTTTCTAAGTATAAAATAAATAACATCTCCATTCAAGATCAGCATACCCATAAACAAAACCAACTGCTTTAAGATAGATGCTGAGAATAATAGACCCATGGCTATGTAACACCATTCCTAATACTTAAAAGTAAGGAAGAGCTGTGACATTTTACTGTTCTAACTTTTCTAAATCTTATATAGCATATAAACAAAGCAATAAATTGATATGGTCAGTCAAATTCAGTAGAAACAATTTTCTGGAAAAGGAATGCTTTTTATCCACCTACATATTTATACAAGTAAAGAAATATTTCATTTTTTTAATATGATCTATAAATGGTCGTCCATACATTTAGGTGCCAACCATCTATGTCATATTTTTCACTAACAATTATAACTACTTCCATGTAGAGTTTCATCTTAAATTGAACAATTATACTTGCATACTGTGAATAAATCATGCATAGCAACATGAGAGAGAAATTTATTATTATGTAGTATTCTTTATCATTACTATTAGTAGTATAAGTAGCAGCAGATCAGTAGTAGTAGCTGTTGTATTACTTAAATATATCAACAATTAGCCCTTAATAAATAGCCTGGGATAAAATGATGTTAGAATTTAGGAAAATAAATCCATTTTAGACTAGAATTTCTAAGTAGATGCCAAGAAATAGAGCAGTTTTTTCCAGAGTATCTGACCCCCGACTCATTTTAATTGTCATTCTTAACTGAAGGCTAAGTGGTTTACAGGACAACACTCCCAGAGATTATTTCCTGTTGGCACAGGAAAACTGTGTTTCTGTACCTCTTCGTTAGATGATTAAACATAGATGATGCCCTTGATCAGTTTTCGGAACTCTCCAGAGAAACGTGTGCTCTTCTGTAACTACCAGGCAATCTTTCCAGACAAGGGCAAAATTGGAATATAAGCATCTGTTGCATATCAGAACTTTATTCATGGATTAGTAGATTTACAGTCATAGATTATTCTTTGCAGAAAGTTATGCATGCCTAGGGATTTGAATTTCTGTGAAGAAATAAGTGAGGATAAAAGACATGGCATGGTTAAAGAAAAAAGTATAAAAAATCAAAGATAGGTAATATGTTGTAGAGAAAGCACACACATACAAAGCACCTAGTGTAATAACTGTCAAGAAAAGGGAAAGGTGAGCACAAGCGAAGTTTTCAGGAGAGGTCAATGAAAGTGACAAGGAATGGGTGTGAGCAGGGCAGTGAAGGCCTTTAAGGACAAATAGTAGAATGAAAATGTTCTCTAATTCAATTTATTTCAATTTATTTTTTAATACTTTATTCAGAATACTGCTCTTGGCTGTATAAAAGATACAAAGAAACTCTTCTTGCCCTTTGGAAGCTAAATTGGCCACCAGTAAAATCACTATTAAATGAAAGGAAAAAAGTAAGAGGAGACCTTGATGAAATTTTCCCAAGACACTGAAAGATGGACAAGTCCTCTATTCACGAGGAATTCACCCTTCTGTGTGTGTATGTGTGTATATATATATATATATATATACATATATATATAATGTTTTATTAGTGAATTACCATGAGGTACAGTTGCAGACTTACAAATTTTTGTGCTTGCATTTCAGTCATACAATGGTCGAGTACCCATCCATCCCAAGTGCCCGAGAATAGATGACTCGCTAAAGAAACGTTGGCACATCTACACAGTGGAATACTATGCAGCTGTTAGAAAAACAAGAAGTCATGAAATTTGCATATAGCTGTATCAACATGAAAAGTACTATATTTAAAAAAAACCTCCAGAATAAAAAAAATGACAAATGAGTAATTGATTATAGTGAATAGGAATTAGAATTAGGATTCTATATTTTACTGTTTAAATTCATTTTTAAGAATCTAAATTTAATTTTTAAATGTATTATTTAATTATATCTGTAAATTATTATTATTAAATAATAATAATGTTTTTAAATTTTTTATTGAGTCACCATGTGGAAAGTTACAAAGTTTTCAGGTTTAAATCTCAGTTATACAATGCTCGAATACCCATCCCTTCACTAATGCTCATATTTCACCACCAAGAATCCCAGTATAGCTCCACCCCACCCCCCCACACCCCTAACACCCCCACGCCCCTAGCTCCCCCCGCCTGTGTAACTAATAAATTTCACTTTACTTTCACTTTGATTGCATACAATATTTCAACAAAACTCACTATTATTGTTTGGAGAGTCTCTCCCCTAAAGTCAGACCTGCTGAAAGGAAGCATTAGATAATTTGTTTTCCATTGCTGAGGATGAAGAGGTATGAGGTCGAGTGACCACACTTAGCGGCCTCTCAGTTTTGGGTTTCTGTAATTTAGTATTTTAGTAACTAAGTCCAGAGAGATATCTGCCAGAAGTTGCATCGTTGCCAAGTTGTACTTCTCAGTTACATTATATTCCACATATGAGTGCAATCTTTGGAGCAATAGCACAGTGGGTAGGGTGTTTGCCTTGTACGCTACTGACTTGGGTTCGATTCCCCTGTCCCTCTTGGAGAGCCCTGCAAGCTACTGAGAGTATCCTGCCCGCATGGCAGAGCCTGGCAAGCTACCTGTGACATATTCAATATTCCAAAAACAGTAACAACTCGCCACGCCCGCCGCTCCAGTATGACTGAGAAGGACAAGGGAGCTGCTTTGGACACCAGCAGCCCAGCCAACAACCTGCAGTATGTGATTTGAGCGTTTCCGCCAGGCCCCCCCATGCGGGGGCCCGGCGTTTCTCTTTTTTTTAAATCTCTCTCTCTCCCTCAACCTCTCCTGGGCACAGCACAGCCTCCACCCCACTTCTCTGAGCACAAAATGGAGACACGCACCCAAATGCGCGGCGCGGCTGGCGGGAGATCGAGGGCCAGATTATTCTTTTTCAAAATTTTGGTTAATTTGGAAACTAAATTCATACTAACAATTGTTGTTCTGGAATATTCTATTTACAATTGCAGTGTTTTAGTTTCTCTGCATGCTCAGATTTTGTTTATCATATGTGGTATTCACTTATTTATTCAATCAAACACAGTCAGCAAATCTCAAACTCTTGCAGACACTAGTGATACAAAAAACTAGTTTTTACTGGTTTGGGTATTAAAGTATTAAAGGACTAAGATATTAAGAAATTGGCCCATTTAAGAGGAAAAATGTGAGATAGCCATTTATAGGAGTACTAGTTTTAGTCAGACTGAGAATGATGACAAAAGCAGAATTGGGGGATTTCTTTCTCCAGAGAAATCTGGAAAGAGGGTCATAGTGTGAATTCATAGATGGAAGTAAAGATGGGAAAATACTCATCATGTTAATGCAGTAGAAATTTGTTCTTCAAATTTGAATATTTTTAAGATACTTAAATAAGTAACACTGTAGCACTGTTGTCCCGTTGTTCATCGGTTTGCTTGAGCGGGCACTAGTAACGTCTACATTGTGAGACTTGTTGTTACTGTTTTTGGCATATCGAATATGCCATGGGTAACTTGCTGTGCTCTGCGGTGAGGGCGGGATACTTTCAGTAGCTTTAAGGGCTTTCTGAGAGGGACGGGAATCAAACCTGGGTCAGCCGCGTGCAAGGCAAACACCCTACCCATGTGCTATAAAAATGTGTATGTAGTAGAAAAGAACCCAAGAACTTAAGCAAGAGCTGGAGTGATAGTACAGTGAGTATGCTGCTTCCCTGAAATCCCATATAGTCCCCCAAGGACAACCAGAAGTGATTCCTGGGCACAGAGCCAGGAGTAATCCCTGAGCACCACTGAGTATGGCCCCAAAAACTTTAAAAAAAAAAAGATGTAAGGAACGTGCTCTCTCAAGTCTTTTGGAGGAGTCTGAAAAAATGAGCATTCACAAACCAAAACATCTAGACACATTTGCACAGAAAGACTCCAATTATTATGAGTCTAAAGTTTTTTGTACAGGGTCGAGGATTATGATGATTCAGCAGTCAGGGGCACAGGTCTTGCATGTAAAGTTTCCCAAGTTTGAATCCATGGTCTCTTTATGGTCTCTTTGCACACCTAAGTATGGTCCTTGTGGCCTCAGCACCACTGGTTGAGCAGAACCATAGTAGAAAAGCCTGGCTAAGTATCACTGGGAGTGACCCTTTTCTGAATATTAATTGGGAGCACCTGCAGCACCCCCCCAAATTTAAATAACACTGAATAACTGTTAAAGGGAAAATAAATAGTATTTCATTGTTATATGTTTAAGTAATATGGTTATAATTGAACTATAAAAATGGAAAATAACACACTAGGACTTTGTAAGTTATTAGTGATTATTTAAGTTAAACTAAATTAAATTAATATTGTTATTTTAAACTATTTTATAATCAATGAAGATTTTAATTATTAGATCTAATTTAATCACATTCTCAGTACTAGATATAGTTTTGATGTAGGATAAAAAAAACCAGAAATGAGATACATGAAACAGAATTAAAGTAGAATTAAATTACATTCTATTTAATATAGACAAATATATCCTTCAATTTGATTATAAATATTAATATAATCATAAATTATTTAATTGTTACTCTACATGTCTTCTATACAGATCATACCTAGATCCCAGACAATATGTTAGACATACATTTTTAATTAAAAAAGAAAAAGAACTTCTCATAAAAGTGAAACAAAAAAGACACAGAATGAATCTGGAACATCTTGATATATTAGGCAGAAAGAAAGCTATCAAACCCTGTGAGAGTCATCTCAAAAAGACTAGAAATCCATCGTGAAGAAGCCAAGGATGAATAGCTTGACTTCATGTAGGACAGAAATTATAACATAGATGAACCCATTAAATGTTTAAACTCACTTATTTTTTAAAAAAACAGTTAAAATATCGGTCTGCTGTAGAGGATGGTAGGGAACAAATTGATTATTTTGACATTAATAAAAAGAATAAATCAAATGTTTATTCTGCTTTTCCCATATGAATTCTTGCAAGAGACCAAATCATAGATGAGGAGCAGAATCTTTATAAAAGCATTCCATGTAATATAGAAAAAAAATAAGACAAATAAAACAGCATCATTCATAATCTTCACTGAATCCTTATATCTAGTTATTGAATACAATTCACTGATATACAAAATTGTAACATGACATTGCTTACTTCTTTTTTTTTTTTTTTTGCTTTGTGGGTCACACCTGGCGATGCACAGGGGTTACTCCTGGCTCTGCACTCAGGAATTACCCCTGGCGGTGCTCAGGGGACCATATGGGATGCTGGGATTCGAACTCGGATCGGCCGCGTGCAAGGCAAACGCCCTACCCACTGTGCTATCGCTCCAGCCCCCAACATTGCTTACTTCTTGAGGAAATGACTGCCCATCAAAAATATGTCATAGGCATGAAACTTCTGACATAACCCAAAAATCCAGTCTCCAGTGCTGGAAACCCATAAGCGCCCTCAGGGTGGCCTGGGTAATTCCTGGTATCACAGGGCTGGAACAGTATTCCATCCTTACACCCTCACATTGAATACTGACTGACCCAATTGGTGGAAAATTGCCAGAAGGGACTCCCTGAACCTCCTGACAACTGCTTGGGAGATCCCAAGAAGAAAACCCTAAAAAGCACTATTGAGTCATATGTATGAAGTCAGGAGGCAGCACTACAGAACTAGATCTGCTTGTTTTATATGCTATATGTATTTAATTTTACAACTTAATATATGAAATATCCATATTGGATATGCCAAAAACAGTAACAATAAGTCTCTCAATGAGAGACGTTACTGGTGACCGCTCGAACAAATCGATGAGCAACGGGATGACAGTGACAGTGACAATATATGAAATAAAAACAAAGTTCTACATTAATACTGTTATGTTTGCAGTGAATCAAGCTTGAAAGTGACATTAGCTTATACTTGCAAAAGTTATATGTACATACATACATTATATGAAAAGTTTAATAAATATAGAAAATAAATGAATGGTATATGACACCAAGTACACATTAATAAATATTATCAAATTTAATGTGTCACTTTTGTCTTTATTTATTTATTTATTTAATTATTTATTCTGTTTCAGGTCATACTTAGTGGTACTCAAAGCTTACTTCTGGCTCTATGCTTAGATTCCTGGTAAATTTGAGGACCATATGGGGTGATGGGAATTAAACCTAAATCAACCACTTGTAAGGAAAGCTCCAACCTGATGTACTATCGATCCAGCCATTTGTTTTAATTTTTAAATAATGTAGCATTGAATAAGAATTAGATTTTCTATGCTTCCTTCCAAACACTAATTCACTTTTCTCTTACCATTCCTTTCCAAATCAAAACACTTTTATTACTTATAGTAAAAACTAGAAGTAACTAGAACAACATTAACAATGGTAGCTCCAGTATTGGGGCAACATATACTAAATTTCAAAAATAAACAAACTTTGTGCAAATCTGTTACTGTGAATTAATTGATATTGAGAATTCACAGTTACTGTGAATTAATTCTTGAATCCTCAGAACAACCTTGTGAAGCTATTACTTTTAATTCCCCTCATTTTACAGATGAGACAATCGAGGCACAGGGAAATCTAATAACTTGCTGACAGTTTCACAGCTGACAATTAGGAAAGCCAAATCTTAGACTTAAGCAGAGTGGTTGGGAAAACTGTACATATCCACAGTTAGTCAAAGTGGTTCGACTAAGGGGAAATGTGAGAGCTAGTGGCACTAGTGGTAATCTTATCTTCAAAAAATAGAATTTGCATTCTTTTAGTTCTATTAATTGTAGATGGGATCTTAATACATACTACTGTTGTAACAAATATATATATACATACATATATAACTGAATTATATGTAATTGATGACCAACCCGGGTTCGATTCCTCCACCTCTCTTGGAAAGCCCGGCAAGCTACTGAGACTATCTCCACCCTCACGGCAGAGCCTGGCAAGGTAACTGTGGAGTATTGGATATGCCAAAAACAATAACAAGAAGTCTCACAATGGAGACGTTATTGATGCCCGCTCAAACAAATCGATGAGCAACGGGATGACAGTGATACAGTGATACAGTGATATGTAACTGAAAAATGTGTGTAATATATGTATAATTTATTTTTTATCAAAGCACATAAATTAAGACCACCAGCATAACGTTGTATGTGGAAATCTAAAGTCTTGGTTGAAAGGGCTATATTCTAAAGACTGACTTACTTCTTGGCAGTTTTTAGACTGTTCAGTGTCCTTACTTGCCATATCAAATACTGAAAAGCATTAAATTAGTAAAAATTTTCATTTAGAAGTAGTGCATTTTGTAGAAGCAACATTCAACACTGATTGGAGCTTCTGTTTTACTCAACTGTTATAGTAGCGTGCCTGGCATATTTCAAGTGCTCTCCTTAAATTCTTTATGGTTCTTTGGCTTTCAATGTTTGTGATTAATGCTGAATATAACTGATAAATTAGTTCCATTTATTTTTAGTGAATAAGTACTAAATATTAGTGGTTAGAATGGAGTTTTTTTTTTTTTTTGCACTTTGGGTCACACCTGGTGTGTAAGTACAAAAGGGCAGTGGCGCTCTGTCTCTCCCATGGCCTGCGTTCGGTAGTCTCATGCTGCTTCCCCACCCCGGGGAGGTCGATGGTGATAGGTAGGTGAGGGAACCAGGGCCAGGCTGGTCGGTATCTATTGCAGTTTATTCCAATCCTCATTCCCCTTCTGCTTCTCTCTCTCTCTCTTCAGCCTTTGTCACTCTCACTTCTGACTCTGGCTCTCACATCTGACTCTGACTCTTACTTCTGACTCTGACCCTTACTTCTGACTCTGACTCTCATTTGCTTTGTGCTCTTTCTTTCCCCTGCTTCTGGCTCCGATAACTCCCTGATTCTCTTTCGCCTTGTGCTCTGCTTCTGTGTCTTCTCCCCTACTTCTTCTACAGTCTTAGTTTATATAGCAATCAATTAGGGTGGTGACACAAAGGTGGATTGAACATTAACAAATCAATAAAGAGGGGTAAGACCACTCCTCCAGGAGATTAACAAAATCTCATCTAAGGAGATTACACCAGTTTACTAGGAGATCCACTCAAGGCTGGGATCCAAACAAGGGTGTATTGCTTTCTTCCTTCCTCAGCTAGTAATCCACTTAAATAGTCATAGTAAATCGACTTCAAATATTTCTAGCAATGTCATTCCGTATGATCACAGTAAGAGATAGAAATTTTAAGCATGGTTTTTCCTGAGGACATCTCACTATATATTCTAGACCGCAGTCCTCAGGCCAGGTTAGTCTTCCTAACTCCAGCAGGGTCCTAATCTCATCATTACTTTTGGATCATGACAGCATTTGTTCATGATCATGCCCTCAATTTATAGTTGAGTATTGTAGCACTTTGGCCTGGTCTATTTCGATGCCAGGGTAGCTCACAGTTTGACCTGGGTCCATCCAATCCCTTGTCTGGACCCTGCTTTTGGGGTGCTAGGAACTAAGGGTAACTGAGTCGAGAAAGCAGATGCCCAGGAGTAAATATTATTCAGAGTCAATCAACTCCCAAGTTACAAGAGCATAGCATTAACTGTCTTCCTGTGTCCATTCAGAAAGGACATTGCTTTAAAGTAAACTATGCAAAAGACTGAGAAAAGCAATATTTAACTTACAAGTTCAATGTTGTAGAAGGATCTGATCTTACAAGTTAACAGAATCTGATTAGAAGATAAGATGATTAACTGGCTGGGGAGGAGACCACAGAAAAGAGGTTTACAGATAAACAGAGGAATGGGAGTGACTCGGGAACACTGTAATGGGTATAACCAATAAACTTAAGTTCCCTGGTGCAAGGCTGGAAAGACAAACCCAATGTTATCCTATAACTTGGCAATTCTCAGGGTTTACTCTTGGCTCTGTACTCAGAAATTACTCCATGCAGTGCTCAGGGAACCATAGGGGATGCTGGGAATCAAACCTGGATTGGCTGCATGCAAGGCAAACACCTTACCTGCTGTGTTATTGCTCTAGGCCCCAGAATGGAGATTCTTAAAACACAAGATGGAGGTCTAACATTTTTTTAAAGTGAAAATTTATTGATGAAATAGATAGTAGTCATTTTATTGTATTACAAGATTTGAATTTATTTGGATATGTTAAAATGCAGCAATCAATCATCCCAAATTGACTTTTATATATTTTATAATAATTTCATTTGCCAGTTTTTTAAGTTTTGTTGGAGCAAGCAATATGAAATAAATTTGGTACATGACGGCCAAAGAAGACTTGGGGGTGGGAGGGAACATCAGACATTGGTTGTAGGAAGGACACATGGATGATGGAATTGGTAATGGAACGTTGTATTGCTGATACAATACAATTATGCTATCATGAACAACTTTGTAAATCATGGTGACTTAATAAAATTTAATTAATTCATTAAAAAAGTAATTTTGGAGTAAAATCCAAATTAATGCATTTTATTATTTTATAGTTAGTATAACAAGAGAAGGTACTGTAGCATTGTAATCACATTGCTCATCAATTTGCTCTAGTGGGTACCAGTACTGTCTCCATTGTGAGACTTGTTGTTACTGTTTTGGGCATATAGAATTCGCCACAAGTAGCTTGCCAGGCTCTACGGTGCGGGCGAGATACTCTTGGTAGCTTGAAGGGCTCTCTGAGAGGGATGGAGGAATCGAACCTGGGTCAGCCGTGTGCAAGGCATACACCCTACCTACTGTGCTATGGCAATATATAAAAATATCTGATTATGTAAAATGCAAATTTCAGTAAAACAGGTTCTAGCATTTTATTTATTTATTTATTTATTTATTGCTTTTTTGGGTCACACTTGGCAACACACAGTGGTTACTCCTGGCTCTGCACTCAGGAATTATTTCTGGCATTGCTCAGGAGATGGACAGTATTGGATGCTGGGAATCGAAACCAGATCTGCTGCGTGCAAGGCAAACGCCCTACCTGCTATGCTATTGCTCCAGCCCCCAGGTTCTAGCATTTAAAAAAAATTGCTTTTGTTTGCATTTTCTAATCAATGACAACTTGACAAAATTTAAAACCAAATCTAAGATTTCTTGCGTAGACCCTCCATGGTTTCAGAAACTATGCCATTTTATCTCAAGTGATTTTAAGTGTAAAATCAGGAGAACTATTCTCTCTCTTTTTTTTAAGATAAAAGAAGTTTGTCACTGTCACTGTCATCCCGTTGCTCATCTATTTGTTCGAGCAGGCACCAGTAACGTCTATTGTTTTTGGCATATCCAATACGCCACGGGTAGCTTATTATTTATTTATTTATTTACTTATTGCTTTTTGGGTCACACCCGTCGATGCACAGGGGTTACTCCTGGCTTTGCACTCAGGAATTACTCCTGGCTGTGCTCAGGGGACCATATGGGATGCTGGGAATCGAACCCGGGTTGACCGCGTGCAAGGCAAACACCCTACCCGCTGTACTATTGCTCCAGCCCTGAAAAAATGTTTATTTTTATTGTCACATCTAGAGGTTACATATATTGACCTTATTGAACACTAAAATCATACCTTCCCAGTATGTCCCCCCTTTCCCACCCTCCCCCTGCCTCCATGGGAGACAATATTCCCCATACTGTCTCTCTAATTTTGGGCATTATGGTTTGCAACACAGACACTGACAGTTCATCATGTTAGGTTCGTTATCTACTTTCGGCACACATCTTCCATCCCGACTGATTCCTCCAGCCATCATTTTCTTAGTAATCTCTTTCCTATTCCATCTGCCTTCTCCCCTCTGCTCATGAAGCAGGCTTCCAGCCATGGGGAATGTGCACTGGTGGAGGGATGGGTGTTTGATGGGTGTGTGATTGTAACCCAAACAAGAAAGCTTGTAACTATCTCATGGTGATTCAATAAATTTTTTTTTAAAAATGCCATCACAAGTTCAGATTAGCACATGTGTGTCGTGAAGTGCTGGGTATCAAACACAGGACCTCAGACACGTGGCACATGTGCTTTACTACTGAACTGCAACTCTGACCCAAGACTCTTTCATTAAAATAATGTCTTCAGTGTTGACTTTTGCTCTCAGACTTGTGCTCATCTCTGCAAGATGACTGCCATTGTTCCAATCATCACAACCATATTTAGTAAGAGAAACTGATTCAAAGCCCCCTTGCTTTGCTTATATTTTGTCAAACCTGTGTTACATAGGCCGCTATAGCTTTAAGGAAGATTAGAAAGTGAATACTTTGTTTAATAGCTCCTAGAATAGAGTAAACAAAAGGGAAAAACAGAAATGAACATTATTGGCAGATAATTAGAACATCAGCTTATGCACTGGAGGGGTTCTGTCATAAGGCAGGTAGAGTGTCTCACTGGCTCAAGGCAGAAAGCAGCTGGGTCTGGGAATGATCTAGAAGCAGATCAAGGTGGTCAGGGGTTTGCCCTGGATTTGTGGCTATTTCCTTTTCCATCTGCTTCCATGTCTTACTGCAGACCAGCTTCTGTTCCATAGCCCTTATACCTGGCAAGCAGGTGAAGGAAGTCTCAACTGATGCCTGTCAAGACTCTCTCTCTCTCTCTCTCTCTCTCTCTCTCTCTTTCTCTCTCTCTCTCCTTTTCTCTAATTGAATCAGTGAGAGACGCAGTTACAAAGTTGTTAATGATTGGATTTAATTTATACAATCTTCCAATAAATACCTGTCCCTTCACCATTGTGCATTTCTCATCACCAATGTGCCCAGTTTCTCTTCTGCCTCTCTTACCCCCCAACCTGCTTCTATGGAAGACACTTTTTCTTTTCTCTTCCTCCTTCTCCTCCCCTACTGCTTCTTCTCCTCCTCCTTCCCCTTCTTATTCTTCCTTTTCGAGTGCCCATCCCTCTACCAGTGCCCATTTTTCACCACCTATCGTCCCAGCATCCCTCCCACCACCCCCACCCATCCTCCCCACACCCACCCTGCCTCTGTGGCAGGACATTATCTTTTGCTCTCTCTCTCTCTCTCTCTCTCTCTCCTTTTGGGTGTTGTGGTTTGCAGTAGAGGTATTAAGTGGCCATCATGTTCGGTCTGTAGTCTCCTTTTAGCCTGCATGTCCCATCCCAAATGGGCCCTCCTAGCCCCTTTACTTGGAGGACCATTCTCTCTTGATCTCACCAGAGCCTTTGTCCAAGGCAGGAAACCTTCGCTTCCATCATTCCCATTGCCTTTTCCAGGGGTCCACTGTCTGCTACCCCACACCCAAGGCTTCACCCCAGTGATAATAGCAGGAGTGGTGGAGGAGTCAGTTCCTAAAGAGTGCCTCCCACCAGACAAGTAGACCTAGTGGTTGTGAAGCTAGCCATCCTTCAGTTAAAGTGAGTTCTCTCCAAAACTCCCTTTGTTGTGACTGAAGGCAGTGGTGCTTGCTGACCTTGTGTCTGCTCTGGATGCTGAGACCAGTTCACTTTTTCAATAATGACTTGCTTTTTTCTGCTTATCAGCTGGGCCTGAAACTTTCATATCTCTGACTCTTATTCCCAAATCCCCATTACCAAATACGCTCAAGCTTCCTCTGGTATTATTCCACAATCAAAGGTGTCAAACTAATGTGGAATATCTCAGGAAGCTCAAGAAGTTCACCCTAGTGAGTCTCTGGGGGTTTTATACAGCCCTAATTTTGATGTGCTTTTCTTTAAATTTGCCATGTGACTGTCTTATTTATATGCATTCTTGTCTTGGCTTTAGTCAACTTGTGTGACCTTTCTATGAGATCTTACAGAAAAGGTTTAAAATTTTTTTAAATTCTAAAAAATAAACCTTGGTACCTGCTGGAGCGATAGCATAGCAAGTAGGGTGTCTGCCATGCATATGGCCGACCCAGGTTTGATTCCTGTCCATCCCTCTTGAAGAGGCTGGCAAGCTATGGAGAGTATCTCACCCACATGGCAGAGCCTGGCAAGTTACCCATGGCATATTCAATATGCCAAAAACAGTAACAACAAGTCTCACAATGGAGAGACTGGTTACTGGTGCTCACTTGAACAAATCGATGATCAACGGGATGACAGTGATACAGTGATACCTGCTAACCACATTTGATTTTTTTAGTCTCAGAGGTGTAAATAAGTGTATTTTTTTTACTGAATCTGCTTTTTGAATTTCTTAATTTAAATTTTTCCATTTATATAATTAGTTCAAAATGCATAAGATGTCAGAGATTTAGTTTGATACACCTATATGTGTAATTGTAGCACTGTTGTCTCATTGTTCATTGATTTGCTCAAATGGGCACCAGTAATGTTTCCATTGTGAGACTTTTTATTACTGTTTTTGGCATGTCAAATACTCCACAGGTAACAATCCCACATGAAAAAGACACCTCTTCTTAATATTTATCCTTTAATTTTTTGTAGCTACTATTCTCTGAATACAATAGTTATTTTTATTGTGTTTTTTTAGTTATTTATATTCCAGATATGAGTAAAACCACCTGGTAATTTCCTTTAATTTTTTTACTTATAGTAACATAATCACCTCAAGTTTTCTCCATATTGTACTAGAATTGCTGTTTGAATGATTTGAGGTCTTCTAAAAACTCCTCCAAGAATAAAAATTTCCTACACTGAAGAAATTGGATGTGTGCCAGTGAACTGTATCTATCCTAAATATACCTTCAACCATCAAATCCCTGGTTAAAGTTTAAAGCTCCAAGATAGTTGTGACTCTGATCAAAAACAGCAGGGTCTTTTGAGAGTATTAGATTTGAATATTTGTTAACTCACTCATATTACTTTGCAAACACATCTTTCAATTTTAAACTTAGATGAAATAATGCATGGAACCTTTTTCACAAAGTCCTTGGAAGATGGGTTCCCTGTCTCATCTGATGCAATGGGCAGAATTAAAGAAACAATTTATTCAGTGAAAGGTCTCAAACTTACTGTCCTTGAAATTCCTATAATAGAGTTTATTCACGTTTGTGTGTATGTCCCATCTGAGCTTTATAGAACCACAAATACATAAATTTGTTTGATGACTTAAGATACAATACGAATTTAGTATAGACTACTGGTTTCATTCACGCAGATACCCCAGTACATCAGCTCCATGGAGGGATTGCTTGGGTTTTAGTAACACCTAGATGTGCTCAGGGTTTTCTCAGGATCAGTCGTCATGGGATCATTGCCAGTGAGGCTCAGGGAACCATGAGGTGTTGAAAACAAATCTGGGGCCTTATGATTCCTAGGAAAATGCTCTATAACTGAGTTATATCCTGATGCCAGTTGTGTTGGTTTAAGAGTTCAGATCCTTTACTTGAGAAAATATTTTTGTATTTAATCCACTATCATTCTCTTTAGTCTACTGTCATCCTCTGCTTCCCTCTGTCTCTTTCTCCTCACCACCCTCTCTCTCTATTTTCTCCCTTCTTATTACTATTGATTGTAAACCAATCGCTACCTCAGTTTTCTAAACTCTAGACTAATAATTATAGTTACTTTCTTGCTCTAAATTCTTATAATTCTAATGTTCCCTTATGCTTTTGCTTCTGCATGGGAAGTGATTGCATTTGGAAAATGTAATTTCAATCATGTAAATTAAAGTCCGTTATTTAACATAGACAACTACCTAAAATTAAAGAGGGAACATTCAATTCCCACGGCCCCAACCTCTATAAAACAGAGTGGAATTTAGTCCAAGTCTTTGAAATTTCATTCTGGTGAAGCTAAAGTCAGGTTCAAGGAAAAGCAGCTCTGCTCCTGAATGCATACATTCAGAAATATTGCTGAAGTAGCACATCTGAGCCACCCCAGTGTAAGACTTGCCATCAATCACAAGACCGTTATAAGGAGAGGGCTCTGAAATTTATATTGGTAAAAGATATAGAAAAAAATCCTAAAGCTTGTTGCTTTCCACAATGGACTTGTGGAAGGTTAGTGAGGTGATTTCGGAGTGAGTCCAACAGGAATCTAAGACCTGAAACTATGGGAATAAACAGCCACATGGCATCAGTAGGACAGACAGGCCACTGCAGAGAAGAAGAGGAGAAGTGCAAGGAGGGTCAAACCAGACATAGAATTAATGGAGTGGGCTGACTTCCCAAAATGAAAATTGCTGAATAGCCTATGCCTTTCTTTCTGATATACCACTAAAGACAGTCAAAATAGAACAAAGGAGGCAGGATGGCATAAAAACCTTTGGAATGGGGTTTTTGGCTTTTATTGATTAGAGTAAATTTACATTATTTTTCAACTACATATGAACTTCTATAAGATCTTCTCTAGACATATATGTCTGCTACTTAAAATTTAAACATATTAAAATTAAAAATTTGTAACCCAAGAAATCTATGTAAGCCCTCTGCCATGTCAATGTTCCTAATATAAACAGGAGAGAGGAGTGGACCAAGGAGATTCTACAGGGCAGGGCTGTGCGCTAGTGAGGAGGGCTTGCCTTACTCCCCGTAGTCAATTTATTACTACTTTGTTATATCTATGTGAGAAAATGGATTGATTCTTTAGTTCTCCTACATTGTCTCACATTCCTCCACCTGGGCATTCATTCCTATGTTTTCTTTGGTCTTGAAGGTTTTCAACAGACTTATCCCAATTCAATGATAGAAATTAAAATGGTAGAATCTAACTGAGAATTCTATATATAGTCATTGGTTATAATTGTGGCTGATCACTTGAAAAGTCACTGGTTCCAAGTGTGATGAAATATAATTGCAGGCCACATACGACACTGAAAAATATGTGAAATCTTTTACTATGCTTGTGTTGATTACTTTTAAGCAATAATAGTTTACATATTTTGAATTAAATAAAATATATTTTAAAAACTAATTCTCTAATTATGTGTTTATGCTACATATAATTATTATATTTTTCATTTAAATATGAGGTTCATCTTTTGTTTCCATTATAAGTCATTGATTTAGTTCAATTCTTCTTGAACTTTATTGTACATGAAAATTACCTGGGAATGTTGTTAAAGCATGATTTGAATTCAAGAGGTTATCATAGGAATGTCAGGAGATTTAGTGTGAGTAGTCCCAGGGATGCTTCCAAGAACTTCAACACACATATCAGTAATATAATGGTATGAAAATAAAGGTGTTTTTACTTTATAATTGGTCAACAATTTTGTTAGGGGTGATAAATTTAAAAGTAATGCAGGTTTTGATTATTATCACAAGTTAAAAATACCATACCAGAAGGTATAGACTGCACAGTGTTTTGATGTTTCTCCTTGCAAAGATTCTTCTATCTTGATATTTTAACTGTATAGAAATTGGACAAAGATTAGGTGTTTCTTTTTAAATTAACCCACTTATTGGCTCCGTTACTGATCTAAGTTCTGGTTCAATTTACTCTGTCCCCTGAACATAAGGGACATCACACATGCAGTTGTGAAAGGAAAATCTATAAAGCTATAAGGGTTTCTTCTCAATGGCTGAATTGATATCTTCCCCAGTGAACAAATGTACTGCCATGACAACTAACATAGCAGGATTGGTAGCAATGACAATAGACTGATAGAACAGCATGAAGAGGTGTGGCATGGAAGAAGTGCAGAGATGACTCCCATCTTAAAACAGGCATATTTATATATGTTTATGTGTATAGTTGTATTTATGTGCTTTATCAATAAGAGGTCATTGCTTCAAGTAAATGAAAAGTTGGTCTAAATAAGAAACAGTTGGCACATTATTAATAATTTGCAGAATGCCTACCCTGTAGAACAGGAAGAGAGTCACAAAATCTTTATCAATGCATGCACTACACGTAGTCGAGCAAGTTCTCAGGGTGTCAGCATTGAGTCCTATACACATCAGACCTCCCACTGTCACCCAGGTCCCTAGCCTCCTTCTACTATTGCCTCCAACCATAGGTCACTTGTAAAGTCATCTCTCAGCTAATTATCAAAACAGAAGTGTCATTATTTTCATCCTTTGTGGTCCAATATTGGTACACTTCTCTAAAATTTTTCCATTACATTCTAACCTATTCGTCTTTAGTTTAGTTTTGCTTTTGTTTTGAGTGCATATCCAACTATACTTGGGGGTTACTTTTGGCTCTGCACTTATGGATCACTTCTGGTGGGCCTGGGAAATCATATGGCATTCCAGTGATAGAACCCCTAGGTTGGTCATGTGCATGCCAAGTGCCTTACTCACTTCACTACCTCTCTAAATAAAATCTAAAATAAAATAAATAATGTGTTTTTGTTTTATATTAGACACAAATTCCATTACTAATACAGGAATAACACAATTTTTATGGCAGTTACTAGCCAATTATGTATACTTCCTGTTCTGCCATAATTTTATGTTAATATTCTAATACTATATACTATCAATATTAAATCATCATAGAAGAAAAAGAATTGGACAATTAAATTGTGTACATTAAAAGAACATATATTACAGGCGCCAGGAGATAATACTGTGGTTAGAGTACATGACTATAGTACGCACCTGGTCAAGCACTAAAAGCTGCCCTAAAGGTCTCCCCATCAAGACAGAGATGTTCCAGGTGATCTCTGGAATTGCAGAAATTGAGACAAAGATGGAGGAAAGCAGATACTCCAGACACACGGAATGTGTGGGGTTGAACATTGAATGCACAAAAATTTGTAATTAATAGTATTGGAAATCATGGGTGCTTATAATAAAAAATACAAATAAAATGCAGCTAGCAGCATAAATGATAATTCAAATTTGAAGTCTAGCACATTAAAAATAATGCCTGAAATAGTTCAATAGGATTTATCCAATCAGGACATTGCTATTAATAAAAGCATGAGAAGCTGCAGTTATTTTTCCAGGAAATTAGCTATACTACAATTGTTGTCTTTACATATAAGAATTTTTTGAGAGTCATATACCTTTGTGTGACCAATTCTTAAATAAAAATCTAAGACATACACATTGTATTGGTGGATCATAGTTCATGTAAAAAATGTCTTAGTTGAAGAAGATACAATGCATTAATCTAACTAGTGTCTATAACAGAGGAAGACCCCAATATTGCTATCTGCAATACTGAGGTGGTTTAAAATATAAGAAGGTGATTAAAATTCTAGAAAAGTTAGTGTTTACTACATTGTAAGTGAAAAAAAAATGATGTTAAGCATTTCCTCTGGTTTATCTATAGTTATTTATATTTTCTTCTCCGTGGTATTGTTTTTTAGTATCTTTTCATAATAATTTTCACACTAAAACTATAGTACACATGCAAGATATTCATTACTACTTTCAGTACAATGATAAGGTAAGTGATCAAAACTCTATATTCACATGTCTCTATGCTTAGCCATGTTTAAACTTAATAATGAGACCTATAATTGAACTGGAATCCAATCACAATTTAGTAGTGCTAATTACTGTGTACTCACAAGCTAGGAAGCATGGCTTTCTTTTGCTAAATGAGATGAAACACTATAGAATGTTGAAAAATGAGGAAGTTTTTGGCTAAAAGTGACATAAGGATATTGATGGCAGGTCTATGACTTTTAGTGGTTGTAGAGGTGTAGCAAAATATACCAAAAACATCACACCAGATATTTACACTGTTGGAGCCCTGTTTCCTTCAATGCATATATTTTTTAAAAAATTTAAAAAACATGATCTAAAAACTGGAGATGCAAGAAAATTCAGAGATTGAAGATCAGGAATCAAAGGTAGCTTGGAAAGACTTGCTGGAGGACTTGAGTGTTTGTTAATTTAAAGTGCCAATAGAGTCTAACTAAATAAAAAGTATTTGTTTTTGGAAAATGGTAGGTCATGTTCAATTATCAGCTTATGGATAAACATATTTTATTGTTTATCATGGCTTACTGGCTTTAATCGCCTAAATTTTTTAATTTCCAAAGGCCTTTTAAATCTTAGAATATTTGATGCAATTTCTGTCTTTATATTATTGACCCCAGTGATCAGCTCTAGTGATGATCACTGTATCACTGTATCATTGTCATCCCATCCTGTTGTTTATCAATTTAGTCGAGTGGGTGCCAGTAACATCTCCATTCATCCCAGCCCTGAAATTTTAGCAGCCTCTTCTTACTTGTTTTTCCCAACGATTGGAGGCTCTTTTCAGGGTGAAGGGAATGAGACCTGTTATTGTTACTGTATTTGGCATATCAAATATGCCACGGGGAGCTTTCCAGGCTCTTCTAGTGATGATCAAGCCAAATCATTAGGTTGAGGTATCTGAATGTTGATTTTTTTGGTTCCCTACTCTCTAATTCCCCCCAATATATGTCAACACAAAATAAAATTGTCCAAAATGCATGTAAAAGCAGTGTTATGAACACTGGCAAGTCCTTGTCTTCTTCTGATTGAACCAGTTTATAGAAAATGCAAAAAAATTGTTTTCTGCTCATTGCTATACTTGATAGGTAAACTTTTCCTTATAACACATATTCAAGATTTCTTTCTCATTATTCTATTTTTCATGTTGGTCACCAATACCTTATCCCTTTTAACTGTGTTTTGTTGAAACATATACAGAAGTTTTAATTAGAGGAAGCTAATTTGTGAAGAAATAAACATTAGTTTCCCATATTTATATCATGTTACATATTAATAAAAGACCCCTTATTTCATATATATACATATATCTCTCTTAGAAAGGTTAGTTTGTGATGAAGTAGTAAATGATTATGCTAGTGGTAAATTTTGGATAGTATGCACTTTAATATGGCTGGATTTCATCTTTTATTTTGCTTTTTGGGTCACACCTGCCAATGCACAGGGGTCAATCCTGGCTCTGCACTCAGGAATTACCCCTGGTGGTGCTCAGGGGACCATATGGGATGCTGGGAATCAAACCCAGTTCGGCCACGTGCAAGGCAAACTCCCTACCCGCTTTGCTATTGCTCCAGCCCCTGGATTTAATATTTTAAACATTTACTACTTACCTATATAGTGATTGTTTTGTTTTCTATTATTCTAAGTCAACCTAAGTTTCTTTTTAATGGTCACACTACTATATAATTAATACAGACAATTCTTTTTTTTTTCTTTTTGGATCGCACCTGGCAATGCACAGGGATTACTCCTGGCTGTGCACTCAGGAACCACACCCCTGGCAGTGCTCAGGGGACCATATGGGATGCTGGGATTCAAACCCCGGTCGGCTGCATGCAAGGCAAACGCCCTACCCGCTGTGCTATCACTCCAGCCCCGATACAGACAATTCTTAAGGAAAAGAAAGATATTTTTGGACATGTCATGAAATTCTGGTACCAAAACTGGGGTAAGTGATCATTGTGTAGTACCTGGAGCTCCAGTCCAATTCCTTTGCCTTGATATGACATATAAGGAAATGTAGTTGACACTGTCCCACGCATATCAGATTGAGAAAACTTTGTGCCCCAAACACAAAGGACTAAAGGGTATAAAGCATCTTCTTATAAGTTAAGAGTCATGGTTAGTGGGAATAATCAAAACATGCTTTCAGTAGTTGAAAAATAAAAGGCTCTTGTAAAACATGTGCATTTTATAGTTCAAGACACAAAAGTACCTGGAGGTTATTTTCTTTGCATTAAATTGGAAGATATACCCATTCAAAGGATATTTCAATTCACTTAACTTACCAATTAAAATTAATTGATGAAGGTAAGTTTTACATTCACTAATAAAAAGAGCTCAAATATGTGCAATAAGCATCTTAGGGGCCACAAAAAGTATGTGATAAATAATTTTAGTAGTTTTATAGCTTTTAGAGACAAAACATTTCATTGTGCGGGCTAATGGTAAACGATCAAGAGGGTTTTAATCTAAATATTCTTTTGGGTACCCTAGTTTTATGTGTCCTGTAAGACTTCATTTAGTGTACTAGACTACAGAGCACTAGATTTCATTTTTTAAAAAATCATAATTTATTAAATGCACCTACAATGTAACTGCAAAATGCATACTGAAATGCTATTCTGCCGTTGGGCTCTGTGGCTTCATGATTCATTCATTTTCCCCTTCTCTTAAGCCATTTGAGTGCTGGCATCTCAAGCTCTAAAGTCAGACTGAAACTGGGTGGAAAGAATACAAATGCTGCACTGGAGCCAGACTCGAGCTGAAGCAGTCATTGTCAATAAGATGAGGTTGGGCAAAATGCATTGACAATGTGGTAAGGAAGCGACATTCTTTATTGCTGCAGCATTCAGGAAAGCCTACCTTAATGGTGGAACACTAGATTTATGCTCATCAACCCAGGGGCCTGTCATTTCTGTGAGATACACCTACAGTTCCAGGTAGTCATAAGCTGTTCAAGCAATACTGTGCCTGTGTGTACGTGCATTGTACACGTGTGTACTGTGTGTGCTTGTCTGCATGTGTCTGTGTGCACATGTAGATGTTCTTGTATAAGTGTGCCAGGCTGTGTGCGTGTGCTGTGTGTCTATGTGTGCATGTCTAAGTGTGGATATATGTTCATAGATCCTATAAGTAACAGACATTACATTTTCATTAATATGCATATTTTCATACATAAATCTGTGATTTAACAGATTGTGGTTTAGTATAATTTATCAATTTCTTTCTTTCTTACTTTAAGATAAGATATATGGTAACAAATTTTGAATAAAAAACTGAACTTATTGCTAAACCTATACGACAGAAACATTCAAGGAATAAGTATGTGTAGGTCTGCTTTTGTGTATGTAAACATATAGATAGATAATTTTCTTTCATATTTTACAAAAAGCCAATCTGAAATAGTGAAAAATGATAGCATTTTGTATATTGAAACCTTTAAATACTGCACTGGAGCTCACTATTTGACCTAAACATGCAAATTTTCCTGTATATTTTGTTCTGCTTACTTTTTCAGAGGGAGGCTTTGTCCTTTAGAAAATGGAAAAATTCCCATTGTGCTACAGTTACAGTCTATGATCGCTTTGGAGCCCTCCTTCACTCTATAGTGACCACACGACCTGAAGAGCTGTCCTTTATCGGCGCGGCTGGTTGCCTGGGGAGCTCAGGATCAGTGTCTTAGACACAGGAGAATACATGCTCCCATTTTTTTCCTACTGACTGTAAATGATTCCTATTCTTTGCTCCACAGAACATCCGATTCGGTGCCCAATCAGCTGAACAAGATGCACAGACGTCATTAGTTCTGTGTGTGTGAGAGAGGGACAGAGAGAGAGAGAGAGAGAGAGAGAGAGAGAGAGAGAGAGAGAGAGAGAGAGAGAGAGAAAGAGGAGAGGAAAGAGAGGAGGAGAGATGAGGGAAGGGAGGGGGAGAGAGGAGACAGACAGGAAGAGGGAGACTGCAGCTGCTTGGCTGAGTCGCTGAGTGGAGTCTCCATTCGGGCAGCTCTATTGATTTCTGATTCACACTGCAGCAGTAGGGCTGGAGTGCAGGAGATTAAAAAAAAAATTACATCCCAGAGAAAGAAATCACCGAAGACAAAATGTGTGTGTTTTGTGTGTGTGTGTGAGAGAGAGAGAGAAATTGTGTGTATACGTATATGCACATAGATAGTTTCATATGAATGTCATGTATATGTAACCAAAAGGAATCATGAATCTGAAAGCCTAAAAGATAAAATTAAACACCAGAGGTACACAATTGATGATAACAGAAAATAACATGTAGGAAAGCTGAAACATAATGAATTCAGGAAAAAAACCTTGGCTCTAACTTTTAAGCCATTTCTATGAGAGATGGTAATATTCTAACTACCAGAATCACTTAAAAATCTGAAAATTCATTAGAGTCCAAATAAGTTTACTTAAGGTTAAATAAAGTTATATCCATCAATTTTGAAAAAGAAAAGAAATATTTTTATTAAATTTTGTTAGATTATTGCATCAGTCAGCTTTCATTTTTCTATTTCAGATACTTTGTGTTGCATAATATCTAGGATACAGTAACAGGCTGGTTGCAAATGCTGGAAACAGAAATAGGTTTCCTCATAGGCTGCACTTCAAAGTATCCAACTGTGAGCCTGTGAAGCAGAGTTAGACTTCTCTCAAGGTCTGTTGCCTGGGATTTGGTCATAAATTATTGTATCTAGGTGTAAAAATGTTTTCTTCATTTTCTAAGCAGCTTGAGATTATATCCCATCCTAAAACTTATCAACTGCACAGCCCCTTTGCCGGAAAACATTTTTTTTTAAAGACTGAAGTAAGTTCAGTTGTATAATAATGGTGGTGTCAGGCAGACAAGCAAGCAGTCTGCATATGAGCAGCGGGATATTAGGGGGAATGAACAATCCATTCTCATCTCCCCCAACGATGCCCACACATGTATGCACACACAGACACACATATAGCCCAACGCCAGTCGGTCGAGGGGAAAAAGGGCGATACCTTTTTAAAAGACGAGAGGCAGCAAGCCATTATTAGCAAGAGCTATATTGAGCATGCTTGCCAGACAGGCAGCAAAGCTGAGCTCTAGTTCCGCCCAGACATGTGCCTTGCCATTTTCATTTTAATCAGCCTGCTCAGGATGGCTGCTGATTCATTTTGCAGGATGTCCCCCTGGGAGCCAAGGTGGGAGCCTGAGGCGAGCTGCTATTGCATCAATGCAGCACACCCCATCAGACAGGGAGCACAGAAGACGGAGAGGAGAGAGGAAAAAAGAATTCCGCACACCACATTCCAAATTTCCACACGGCCATTGAAAAGATCCTTCATGAAACCCAGTCCATTACCGAAAATGTAATGAAACAAAAAGGAAGGGGAAAAAAAAATGTGTCACCTTGTCATTTTATTTTTCAATCCACCTCCCCTCCCGCCCCCCCCCACCCCCTTCCAAATGCACGCAGGCGCAAGCGGGCACACGCACACACGCAGACACCCCACATCCACATTATGGCTTGAAATTTTCGTTTTCTCCATGATCCCTGTAAAATGCAGCATATACATCTATATTTTTATTTACCTGGTAGCTAGCTGGGGTGGTATACCTGATTTAGCTGGAGACTTTGATTTGTGGGATTGACAACCTTATTATGCAGTGAGCTTATTATTGATATTATTCTGCTCTCGGTTGCCATGGCCACCTTGTGAGAGACATTCAATTTTCTCTCTTCCATCATCATTATCTATGAGGCCATCTGTTGTGGAAAATGAATTCAGCCTCATTTGCATGACTGATAAGCAATTTTTTTTATCTATTTAACAGAAGGTCATATGCCGGGGATTTGGAGCTCGTGAAAAAAATGTGGAAAAAAAAAAAGCATATCGAGAGGATGAGTGGGAGTGCGTGCATTAGGGGCTGCATGTGGAAGTAAAACAGATCCCTCAGGCCTGCGAGCCTATCGCGCTGCGTTTGTCATTCCTGCCGGGCGACATTTTTTTCCCCTAAGCTACTGCACTCTAAACAGTGAGAGAGCTTTCCCTGCAGTCTTCTTCAAGCCCCTATTTTTTCCTTTCCTCATTGTTTGTGGGTGTATTTTAATTCTTTTTTTTTTCATTCCCTGGACTATGGGTTAAGATTTCAATATTCACTGAAGACAAAAACAACCTTTTCTGCATCTCGGTGGTAGGCACGTTCCTCATCATCCTTTAAAACTTGTGGGGAAATAGGGTTTTCTTTTCTTTCTGTGTATTTTGAGCCAGCACACTTACCAACCTTGTGGTTGTCTGTAACTGGGGCGGTTGTGGTCATGTTGTGAGGTAGGTGATCCTTGTTAGGTTAATTCTGTGGACTTAGTGAACAAGGTCTGTTTTACTGTAGTTCAAGGGCTTATGCTGCAATGCCTATTGTTTGCTCCTTTTTTTCAAAGTTATTTCATAGTATGGGCGGTAGCTGAAATGTTTCTTGGCTAAATAGTTCATAGTCTACAGGAGTGTCTCTTTAAAGCAAAATCAGTGTTAGTTTGCATGCTTTAACAGTGATGTTTGTTTTTTTCAAAAAAAAAATAGAAACTTGCTGCATGAACAGTACTTGGATGATATGCAAATACTGAAACAAAAACTTCCCTGAGACTTCACTGGATTACTTCACATTGCAAATAGAGTATAATATGTTTAACAAAACTTAAAATGTTAGAGAGCCATTAGTTATACTTGACTAATAGTGAAAAAGTTGACATTTTTAAGAAAAATGAAATTTTCACTAGAACAAAGATGTTCAAAGTTTCATAATAATGAAATAATATTTTATTTACAACAGAAGTATATTTTAAGAGCACTTTAATTAACTACAATAAATCTGGAAACTATCTTTAAGATAAATAAAAACTAAGGCAAATATGCAAGTATTTTATAATATCTATTCAAAATATAAGACACTGATTTTTAATTTTGTATTATTTAGTCATAAAAACTTCTCAATAAAACTGTATAATATATAATTTTTAGTTATTCATTTACTTAGAACAAAATGCTTTACTCTTTAAGTATGGCATATTTTTCTCAACAAAATTAACTTGGACAGCATCCCACTATCATTATGAACAGAAAAGAACTGTTCTAATTGTTTAACTTCTTAAAAATCATGTTGTTTTAAAATTGTAGTCATGTCTTCCAGATGGACAAAATATGATTATTTTTAAAAATTAATAGTTTTCTTAATACAATAATCCTTTTTGAAAAGCTAAGCACTGAATTCCTGTAAGTTTTCATCTTTAAAGAACTTTGAGTCAAGGTGTTGATTGTATACTATGCATGTTACCTAGTCACACATTATAGAAAAAGAAGTTTATTCTTTTCTAAGTGACTTAAAGGAAAGATTATGATCTATAATGTTAAATATAATAAGTTTATTGGTTAAATTTCTCTTAAAGTGGTACTCTACTAATAAATACTCTATTAAATACAATAGATCATTTCTGTTATTTTTTCATAATAATCATGTACTTGAGGGCACTTTTTAAAACTTTTAACACACTATGATAGCACTGGACACTTCATAGCATTAGAAGCTGTTATGTAACAGTATCCTCCTATAACTAGCCATGTTTTCTAATTTCAGTTTGAATATTAGAGAAATAAGTTTATTTCAAATAGTAATCTCACACTTATAAAGTTCAAAACAAAAGCATGTTAGTTACAAAGATCTTTTTAAATGACATCATTTTTCTCAGAGGACCATAGTCTCTGTAATGTGATACCTGAATCTATTTTATATTATGAAGAATTATGATGTTGTTTTTTGGTCAGGACAGAAAGTCTTCAGTCAGACATGTGAAGCAAAATTGTAAACTTCTGAGAAACCTAGTCAATAGCATAGTTGGTCCCCCTACTAACCTAACCCCCCCCAACAAAAAAAGTTAATTACCAGTCTTGGTTGGATTCTTCCTTGCCTCCCTGACATTTGACTGCTGCTAATTCACTGATTAATCTCATTAATGTGATTATAGTAGGATTTGGAGTTGGCTGCCATTGTTCTGTAGACAGTGCTATTCAGTCTGAGCACTTGCCACCTCATTCAGTTTTGCTGTGATTTTTCAAAGGCTGGTTGAGTGAGCTATTGTGAGCAAGGCCACTCTCCCTTTCCCTTTCAGCACCAGGAGCTGTCCGCTGCTGATAGCAATTACATTCAGCAGTGACTGACTTCCTACTAGTTTACTGGCAATGTGAAAATGGCTCACTTTCATCACCTTAATGATTGTGCTCCTTGAGGTAGAAGTAAGAGAAGTCTATCAGGTCACAATTGGCTGTTTTGAAGATGGTGGCAGAAAATATATGCAATCTGTACATCTTTATTTTCACTATAATTACACAATGTAAATTGCCAAACATTTTATTAAAATTAATTGTGTTTATATAATGTGGAAGTTGGAATACTCAATACTTTGTAGATATGTTTTTCAAAAATAAAAAATATTGAAATGTTGGAAAAAATATTCAAAAAATTTCATTTTTGAAAAAACAGACCTTGTGATAAACTACCACAAGATGAAGTAATAAAGCAGAAAGTATCCATGACACATAAAGATCAACTTCTGTCAAACTTATATCATCCAAAATGGATTAATTTTTTTTATTTGTGCTAGAAGCTGAAATTCAGTTTGCATCTCCAACAATTTGCGATGATATAAGTTGTAGTGTACAAAAATCCATTAGAAAGTAAGAGCACATTTGCTCTTTTTGAACTACAAAAAACAACACAACATTATTTAAGGATGTTTCATATTTTTAAAGAAATAACCTCTTAAAAGTTTTGCTTTTTAGTTACTAATTTTTTAACCTATGATTTTTTCTGCCTTGAAAATATTTCTACCATAGTACTGAATATATCAAATTATTTCATTGCATGATCTTTCATTATTTAAATGACAACTCTTAATATATTGGAGGAAAGAAATATTATTTTGCAACTTTGAGACTTTATAGTTTGTTTCAATCTGTTAAGACTATATAAAATTTAAAGTTTAGAGTGAATAATCACATCATACTGATTTGTTTCAAGATATTTTTATGTAAAATTCTTGTCACATAACTCAAATTATGCCTCAAATTATGAGAATTTACTTTGTTGTACATATATTTAGTCACATGTACACATCATATATCCAATTCTATCTGAGATAATCTAATTTTAGGGTAATATATTATTTTTAAATATAATATCATATAAATCATTTTTCATTTGCTATACATTTTGTTGGCTACATGATGATATTTAAATTAATTAAAATTTTTGTTTTTCTGAATATTTCATATCAATAAACACATTCACTGGAATAAAAGAAAGTATCAGAATTTTTTAGTAACAACCAATGTTCTATAACATGGTAGTGGACCTGGGTTAAGTTTCCTTGAGTCCAGGATTATAATTTTCAATAAATAGCCAGTTTTTGAAATTTACCTTGTACTTAGTCTAAGAGTCAACCTTGACTCCTACTTTCACCAAAACTTTCCAAAGTGAAAGATGGTAAATTAAAATTTATTCTGTTTTTATAAACTTATGATCATATTACATTCAAATTGTAATTTTACTGCAACGGCATTATACATTTTCTTAGTTTCAACATTTTTTAAAGATACCTTTTAATATATGGCTTCTAGTCCCCTATTTGGGAAGGTGGAGAGTGGTTAGCATTCCTAAAGAAGCAACAAAACATAAACAAAATCTTGAAAATGATTAACATATTTTTCACCATGTGAAGTTTTATCAGATTGAATTCTTTAACACAACACTACACCTGACATCATTAATATACACTTTTTAAAGCTGAACTAATGAGGAAAGACATCACAAACTAACAGAGGAATATATATGGGGCAGGCAGTAGTGTATATGGGACTATCATGTATGACAAATAGAAAATATTCTTGACTGGTATACACCACAAACTAGAGATGTTGGCTATAATGATCATTATTTCACATGATATAATGCTAAATACTCTACTTTTGTAGTAAATTGTTGGACGTTTTTTACATATAATTATTTTAAGGTAAAAACTATATATGTTTCCATCAATAAGCTATGTTTCAAGTCAACACAGTATTTGGAATATACCTTGTTTTGACTCCTCTCTTCTCCTCTCCTCTGTTCCCCTCCCTCCTCCTTTCCTCTTCACCCCTCCCCATTCCCTCCCCTCCTCTCTCTCCGTGTCTTCCCCTCCCCTTTTCTCTTCACTTATTCCCTCTCTACTCTTTCTCCCACCCTCTTTCCCTGCTTTTCTCTCCCTATCTCAAGCTCTTCTCTTTTTCAACTCTTTCTCTTCTGTCTTTCATGCATGCATCGCTCAAGTATACATGATGATTTTTCTATCCCTGTTTTCACAATGAAACAGTTTTAAGCTTTGACATCATAATGAGTCCTCAGGGTATCTGTAGAAGTAATCAGAGATGGCAGAGAAAATGCAAGCCAGGTGTTATAAAACTAGAAATAATGCATAAATGCTTATTTATTATGTGAAGAAATACTGATCAGCTTTGCTGTATTGAATTATTCCATTAGGAAATTTTCCCTAAAATATGTCTCTTTAAAAAAAAATCCCTGTTTCCCACGTGGTGATTATTGGAAAAGTTGGGAGGGAGAGAAAAATATTTTAGTGTAAGATGTATTGTGCTGTGTGAAAAGACAGGATGGAACAGAAAATTCTCCTTCTAAAACCTTTCTTGCACTCAGACTGCAGTGGCACAAGCAAGGCTGGATGAGAAGGGTATTGTAACCTCTGAGTAACCCGTATGTCTGGTCTCCACACATGAGGCAAAAGGCTTGTGCTTATAGTATTAACCTTTGAAAGCCAAGAGAGGTGGCTCTTGGTAACTTGGGACTTCTGTGCCATCCTCCCCACGGACGAACGCCACAGACAGCCTTGAGCTCTGTGGAAACCCTGCAGTGTTTCATCACTGGGGGCGCCTCTGCCCTGACTCCTTGGGCACAGAGAGCTGACTGAGTGGCGGCACTGGAGAACAGGGCAAACGGCGTGGAAATGGATAGGGAAACTTGATCAACATGTGCATGGTTTCTTCAGGGCAGAAAAAGCCTTGAGTGTGGAGACATAGACTGCGGAGCAAGGTTTTCCTTGATGGACACCAACTCTTCTACCAAAAGGTACCTCTTTCCTTTTATTTAAAGGCTGCATAGAATTTGCTTGGTTCTGGCAAGTTCCAGGTTTTGGGAATTCTTTCACCTGATCTCTTAAGTGCTTTAATTAATAGTGACTTCCTTGCCTATCTGACTTTTGTAGTTGCTCTTGTCTGATGATACATTATCACACTTCTTAAAATCGGATGGTTTGATATATAAATGAGCCAACAATGGACTTTTCAACTAGTAGAATGCTATTGTGGGCACCGTAGTGTCTGCATGCTGGCTAGAGTTGTTATTAAACAGGAGTCCGTGTGTTTGAGGATAATGTCCAGAGGGAGGGGTGGGAGGTGCTAGAGTAGCCTTTATGATTTAGTGTGGCCTTTCATAGTGGTGCAGGTTATAAGAGAGATTGGGGGAAGAGTCCAAGGCTATAGCGACTGCTGGAGTAAAACAATTATTTGCTTGACTCAAGAAACCATGTATAGAATCAGAACATTTTTTTTACAAGAAACGCTAGTAAAAGTCATATTTCAGTGTTCCCTTTTGTAATGTCAAAATCTTATTAGATCTGGTCTTTTCGGATAAAACTTTTTCCGATTTGCTTTCCTTCAGACAATAACAAAGGTGGATAGTGTTTTAACTTTCTTAAAGAAATAGTTTTGCCTTTTGTTTTAAAAGCAAATGTTGAACGCTTATGCTGAAAGAGAACAGAGTGTGGTTGGCAACCAAAAGAGATTTTAAGAGTCGGTTAACTCTTGTGTGACTGCTCTCCCATTTTGCAAAGTGGCAGGACAGATTTTTGGAACCTCTTTTTGTTTTTGTTTTGATGCTCAGCAGTAGTAACATGTAAAATATTGTAGGTTCAGATAACTTCGTGAGGCTTCTTTGGCCACCGCATGAATTTACCATAACATCCAAAGATAAAGGGAGGGTGGGTGGGTGGGTATTTTTAGATGTATTGCCTAGCCGGTAGCTGTTAACAGCCTGACTGTGGTATTTACAGTTCTCATCTATTACATTCAATACGGCGCTGCACATGATACACATTCTGCTCTAGAGATTTAGGGGCCTGTGGGTACAATGTAAGAAGCATACAGCATGCATCCCCAATCTTGTCTGACTGTGTTGCAAGCTTAATAAACAGGAAGGTTAGAAATTGCCGGTTTTATCCACAGCTTGAACTTGAAATATATCTAGTTCAGCGATGAAGTTACCTCCCATACTAGGATTTGGGGAAAATGGATATATTTTGTAGTGCTTAAAGGATGCAGCCCCGAGACAGGGTAAGTCAGCAGTATGCTACTGATGTTCTGCAGCAGCGGTCTGGTCTCTAAGGGAGCCCGTGCTTGATGCACACAGCCGGGGCAGCTCGCAGCCCACTGGCTGCGTCTGCCTTTCAATGGAGGCTCCTCGGCACCCACCAGGCAGAGAGCGCTGCACGCATGCCCGTCTTGCCTGTCGTTTAGTGGTGTCAACTTATTAATTTCCATCTTCGACTTCAGGCCTGTTAGTTTCCTGTCTGAAAGCATTATTACTTTTGTCCATGTGGCAAAATAATTAGCATACAGATGAGAAGTGGCCCCGTGCCTGAGCGCCGGTAGAGAGAAGATGCGCGGTGGAGAGTTGATTGGATGAATGGAGAACAAATGGTGGGCGTTCAAAAGCATTAGAAGAGTTTTGTAGTCGTGGAGCAGGTTGGAGAATTTTCTGGGTGAGTCCCTAAGATGGAAGCAGGGGTGGCTGCTGTGAGAAGGACTGCCTGTCAGATACGGGCCTAGCTGGAGGTGCCCAGGGGGCTGCAGACACTGATCCTTCATTTGGACTACTCTGTTTTGCGATGCTTCAGGTTTCTCTTTGATATTCCCTGCAGGTAAATATGTCCTGTTTCTTGTTTACGGAGCGTTGGCTCTGCTCCTCAAAGTGGAGCAAAGTTCAACTCCTTATGGTCAGTAACAAAGAATAGTCGTTTGCTGCTGGTTTGGGGGACTTGCTTCATCTGTCTTCCTGTGTATATGAGTGAAGTGAAAATTAACTGTTTAGAGATTATTGTTTTCTGAATTTACAGCAGCCATTATTCAATGTGTTTAATTAATATTTTCTGGAACAGTGTATCCAGACCAGGAAAATTAGCAAATGTTGTTTCAATTAAAGCCCAGACATAATTAGTTTTGACTGGTATATATTTTTCCTAGCTGGAAGAAGATTTTAGCTAATTTAACTAGCAACTTACTGAAGATTTTGAAAATCATACTCAAGTTTCTGTTGATCTGTAAAATTTGCAGATGGGAAATGTAAAAATCAGCACAGCCTCCTAGATTTTTAGATCTTTTTAGAAAAATGGAGACCGTTTTTACAAATTATACTTCTGAGTTGAGAAATAAGTATAAAGCCTGCTGGAATTCTAATTTTTCTATTGTCACCGGTGACACATTTCTTATATAATTCTATGACTATAGTACTGCAATATGGATGTTTTCATATTTAGTTAAATATACTTCTGTCTCTGGGAATTCACTAATAAATAGTTCTCTCCTGTTTTCATAATTCCTACTCCTCTTAAAGGGTAAGGTTTTCATTTTAACTGACCTAATTATTTCATCTGCCTTTAAGGTTGAACTTTAGTAGAAATTATTGTCCTTCAACTGTTTTTTAACGTTTCCTGAATATTTTTGGTCACTTAATAAATTTATTTTGCTTTTACTTTTAAGCTTTTAAAGAAAGAGCTGTGTTACATTAGTTGTTTGCGTTAGACAATGATTGAATATTTGACAGAAAATGCAACTTTTTAGAGGGCTATTTCTTCTGTTTAACAAAACTTGCCTTTTCAAACAAGAAAAGAAAAAACTATATTCAATGGACTTAAACATCAAACATATGATATTGGTAAACATATTAACCCTTTATATGAATCTTTTGACACTTGGTTTTGATTATTTCCCTTCTCACTCTTCAAGTTTCCGAATATGCACATTAAGGTTTTTGTTTTAAAAGGATGCTTGATTTTACATCAGTTCACATACTTCTATATATATGTATACTTAGGTACATATGATTTTTTTTCTATTTAATTTTGAGATTCCTAATCTCAAATTTGGAATGAGAAAACAATTGGGGTGTTTTATTTTTTATCTAATCCTAAGAATATTAAGTACCAAATTGTTCTCAAACAGATTTTGAACTCTTACATTGATAAAAGTAATATTTAATATTGCTATTAATAATTATTCTCTATTTTCCCTGGCTATGTTTCATTTTAGAGTTGAACTAAGATTTCTGTGATTAAAATAGCTCTGTTTAGTTTCATGATGGGCTATAACTTTCTTAAGACAAAATAACAGCATTGAGTTTTTAACCGCAACATGCCCATTTATAAACAGAAAGGAGCACTTGAATATTACCTATCACAATGCTTTCTTTGTGCCTGAATCTCTTTTAGAGGTATAGTCTTGCATTTTTTTAAGGACCAAAATTATGTCATATTAGTTTCCACTTGACAGAGTTACTTTATGCCACTATCTGTCACATTAGTTCTCAGGCACTGTTGAGTTGAGAAGGTCTTGCTTCAAAGACAATGAGAAGTCCCAGAACTAGGAATATGGGGATGTGTACCAGACTAAAAAATGTATTTTCTAGGTGAATTTTTCTTTTTGTAGATTAGCTTTAAGGTTGAAGATTAGCTTTGGATAGTAAAACAGCTTTATAAAGTCATTTTTAAGCAGTGCATGAGATGCCCAAATATTAGTCAGATATCAGGCACTCTTGACTTCACTGGGGAGAGTGGACAGTAGCCAGGAAGTCTTCTATTCTAGTTGCTCTGTTCTGTGTCAAGGAAGCTCCAGGGGCCATTCTTTGTGGGGTTCCATGGACTGTGAAGGAGTATGGATGTAAATATTTTTTCTTCAGATGGTAATTTGACCTTATTTCTTTCAGATTTCTCTATCATGATGAATTTTTATTTCCCTAGCAGTAATGCAATTAGATAATATGAGTGCATGTATATGTGCTTTTAATGTCAGTATGAAAATATCATGTATAAGGTGACAGCAGTTGAACCATTGGGTTGATATGTTTACTACATAAGCCTACTTTAGACATATTTGTGCACTCATTTGTATACTTGAAAGGAACTTTATGAGTCAGTCTTACATACTGACTGCTCTTTACGAAAGTCTGAGTGCTTAGACAACCCACTAAAATTGCCTTAGAGAAAATTACCTCAAGATTATTAAACACTTTATTGAGATATTTTCAGATGTGGAATGTCATACTTAGGTCTCTAAATAAAACAACTTATGGACCAATAATTTATAAGGTGGGGGGGCTCTTTTAGTACAGTGACAAAAATTTTCAAGATGGATTTCTAGCTATAAAACGGCTTTAAGTAGTATCTTCATGTCATCCTAACCTAGACTCATAGTGGATTTTGGAGGACCTCAACAGAATTTTTTTAAGTCAGCATCACCTTCCAATTTCAGGGGCTATTGCATCTCTCAAAGAGTGATCCCTAAGAGTGACGGGCAATTCTTACATATTGACTTTAAATTTGACCCAATCTTCCTTCCCTGGCACATGTATTCCACTATGCTGCGCCATCTGAACAGAAGCTGATAGCACAGAGCATTTTCGCCATGAAACAATGCTAGCCAGACTGGTTGTGGAAATAATCGAGTCTGCAGGGCACCCCATAGAGAGCCATCAAATCAAGTCTGCTCTGGAGCTGTCTGCTAGATTGTGAACATTCAGAAATCAATGCTGCATCTGCTAGTGGACCCTCTGGTTCCCTGAAACTCCCACCTGCCGAATGCATCTGGGCAAGGGCTTTTCAAAATCCAGTTTCCTTCAGAATAAATTTAATACGTCTTGAGGGCCAGGCACAAGCAAATTGATTCTATCTCTGTACCAGGAAAACTCATAAACATCTGTAAGAACACAGATTTTCAACAACCCCAGGATTAGGGGATGTTATTTTGTGAAATATCCCAAGCCTACTCCCTTCATACCTCATGCCAGCATGGCATTTTTTAATTAGGAAGTTGATTAAAAAGGGCACGGTAGACCACGGATGTATGGTCCTTTGGCACCCATCCAGCTGTTTGTTGTCTGGGTCGTGGAAAGTATTGCTCATCACCAGTTGCAGGAAAGCAGGAAAGAAGGGGAAATCACTATAAGGCAAAGGGATAGGAAGAATGAAATGTCCTATTGTATGTGTTAATGGATGATGTCTGTGGCTTCTTCATCCCTATAAGCTTTTTCTGCACACAGACTTGCTGTCTTTAAGAAACAGTGACTACTTGTACTTTATAGAAAACTCAGACACACAGATCAACTGGATGTGTGTATGTGTTTGTGTGTGTGTTTTAACTTGCAAAATCCTGTCCTAATGACTTCTCAGTGGTCAACATGATGGGTCATAACTATTTGTATTTTCTTCATTAAATCTGGTTTTGGCCTCATATCTTTTATTTTGTAGTGAGAAGTTGGCAATAGTTGCAAGGATAATGCTGTTCTGTTTATCTTTCAAGAATAATTGGTTTTCTTTTATTTTTTTCAATTAAGGGAAATTTCTTTGTTCATTGGATATTTTTTGGGTCTGGAGTTCTATCAAAGAAATGAAATTATATGACTAATTGAAGTACTCATGTGGCCACTGTGATATAAATAAATGTCTTTTATTAATTTAACCTTGCTCCCCCTCTCCATGACATGTGTTTGTTCTAAATCCAAATAAACAAATCAAGTATATGTATATGTATAAAAGATCCACCAATGAGGTTTTACAAACTGCTGATATGCATCTGTCATGAATATATTCACCTCAGGGTTCAAGATCAGGGGAATATCTATTCACTCAGGTGAACTTTTCAGTTGATGGGATAACTGTTTTCTCTTTTGTTCTCCTTCCTTCAGATCCATTTGTAAATTTATTGCTTTTAGGTTCAGAATTTTAGAAAACTTTAGAAAAATCCTATTGGAATCACTAACAATGATTTAAAGACCAGGGACTCTCCACATCATCTTCTAGAAAAAAGAAAATAGGAGTCAGTACTGAAAAATCAAGGCATAGCTACCTAAACTTATCTCCCCTTTCCATTCTGAACACATCAACTGAACAATTCATGAAGAATTCATGTACTCACCGCCTACTATGTGCAGAATCAGAGGGGAGATAAATGAATAAGATGAATTTCTGAATCACAATGAGTCAGAGTATTGTGTATAAACATATATTGTAACTGACATTATACATATTAAATTATGAATGTATAAATTTTTCTAATAAAATACAATACATTTTTTAGATTTGGTATTTAAAAAACCTTGGACTTGACTGACAAGTTTTCTGACTTAATATGAAGAGTAGGCAACTTTGATGTTCCTTTCTTTTGGATGATTAATACTTTAGGGATCAAAGTGATCATTCTGGAAATTAGATCTCAATGACAGAGCATTATATAATCATATTTTATATTTAATTAAATATATGATTTCAGTTTATTGCCTTCTTATAAAATCTAGAGCTAAAAACTTCCAACTGCATTAAAATTCTTAGTAGTTGGTTCTGATTCATCATGGTTATTATATACCCATTAACCATCCTCTTATGGTATGTAGACTGACAGTGGGTTTTTGCTTACCTTAGAATGAATTAAACAGTAAACATGATGCTATTTTGAAAGAGTGTTGGTAAATGTCAGGTGTCTGTCTTACAGTTTTTGAGTATTTCAAAGCTGTTGACCCTAGGGATCAACAATAGCACATTTGAGTATGGCATGGCTAAGCCTGAGATAACTGACTGAGGCCAATATTCCTAGCAAACAGGAGATCTCTTGGGTCCTGTTCACTCACCTCTGACTTTGTCTGTGACATCAGAAATCTACCTTGATGCAGGCAGCTAAAAGGGGCAGTGACTTGATCATCCATGAGCTCACCATTGGCTGAAAAGCTATCACAAGAAAGAGAGGAGAATTCAAATTAGAAATTCACTGTGCATTTCAGACAATTCAGATGTCTTTATGACACACTTCAATTGAGTTAGATATGGCTGTACATTCCTATTTGTTCAGAATTTATAATTTTGTAATTAAATTTTATAAAAGAATAGTTTGGAATTAGTATTTAATATTCTCTTGGCGTTAAAAATGTTTTCAAATGGAAGTCTGAGATTACATAAAATAGGAAATGCATGTTGAAGTAGATACTTGAATATAACAGGAAAGAAAATATGAATATTTTCCTCAGATACATTTCAGAATAATTTATTGCATATTATTTGGTTAACATATTACATTTGGTACTGACTTAACTTTTGAGAATTTCCACTTATTTTGGGTTATGAATCTATCACTGTCTTTTGAGGTTCCTTTCATAGCCCCAAAAATAAGAATGGAAGTGGTTTTCACTGTCCAAATGTTTTTTAGTTAATATGCTGTTACTGGGATTTTGTTAGCTCAAAAACAATCCTTTTCCCTAAGAGACCCACATCCATAGTGCAAGCCAAGAAATGGTGTGTCTGTCCCCCAGGGACAGTTAACACACCTGTTTACAAATGGACTGAGCCACCTGTTCATCTAGTTTTAAAGTTAATGATCAAAACAAAATCTGATCAAGGGGGTCAGTATAATGAGAAAGATTCAAATTTGTGCAATTATAGGTGACCTAATTTTAATAAGTAATGTTTTATGTATATTAAATTATGCATACATTAGACATATAACTGCCATGTGCTAAAAATTATATACATCATGGATATCAACAACAGAAGGTTAAATTCAGAAAGTATGTAAGGAATATTATAGCCAGTGACATTTTATAGCCAGTAAAGATGACTTATATCCTCAAAATTCAAACTATAGATTAAATTGATTTAGCTTCAAAAGTTTCACTGAAATGAGTATAATTGAGAACCAGCTTTCAAACTCAGTACTTCTGTCCTCCTTCTCGTTCCAACATGAACTGTCTCCTTCCTCCTCTCCTCAATCCAATTCTCTATGACTGGGCAACATGCCACCTGATTCCATTGATTGACTTGTCTTCTTACTTCTCCATCCCTAGTTGCTTCTTCTCTTGGATTTGTAGTTAACCAAGGAAAGATCTAGATACCATAAATGAATCCTTTCTGCTGATTTGTCATATTTTTTTCCAGAGCTAGAGGCTCCTGCCTAATTATTTGGTTCTGTCAATATGATTTTATACATGTAGATTTCCTGAGCAATTCTCCAGCATATTTAAAATAGCCAATGACACTAGAAACTCCTCTTTGCAATCTTCCAGCAGGATCTCCTTTGCACAGCAGTTCCTGTGCAATGAAAAGGACTGTGTGGTTGTTAGTGCCCCTGCCAGAGGGCAGCGTAGACTGCTCCTTGTCTGTGGTCATTTTCATAGAACACCCTGAGGCAGACTTGACATAACTTCCTGAAGAATCCAAAGGAGGTGCTGGTTTTGGTGTGTGAGTCTAATTCAGAATCACCAAATTCTTCTGTATTAGCATGAATCCTTTCCAGTTGAAGATCACAAAACAAATCTCCAAGGTGTATGCAAAATTCAAACATGCAGCTAAAGACTAAACTTAATCCTAAATGATTGTCTCTCTTCCTTCTACATTTGAGATCTACAATTATTATTTAAGCAAGCTCTCTATTATGGCAACTAGAGTGGATGATTTGTCCTGAGAGAGTTCACCAAGGTCTCTGTGTTGTGATGACTCTTCCTGCTTTGTTTCTCTCACCTCCTTCTGATTGCTGTAATCCCTCTTCACTTGTCATAATGTGGGCAAAATGAAATGTGTGTAATTAGTGTCACTACACTTGAAGCCTAAAGAAATAGCCCCACTGGCTTTATGCCACACTTTTCTTTTTTTCTGTTACTAGTCTTTAAGAAGTAGTAATAGCCAGGACAAGCAAAGTTTAATTGTAACATTGTTTTAATTTATTTATTTTTAGGAGCTACCATGTATTATACAATCTATGACCTACTTCTGGTAGCCTAAAGTATCCATAAATGAAAAAATCCAGATCTTATTGGTACAAATAAATATGAAGATTTTACCTCAGTGGAAAATATGTTTTCATTGATTTGAAAGTGTGGATTGGTACTGTGGTTCAAACACCCCAATTAGTAAGCAAGGATGGTAAGCCCATTGAGCAGAAGAAACATGTGGCAGACAATGAGCCCATGGTGAGATTAACCTGCTCATTCTCTCTGTATACCTGAAACCCAGACTTCTCAGTCACAAAGATCTTCCAAGGTCACTGTAACCAAGAAGTTTCCTTTGAGGAAATTTACATGAAGATATACTTTTGTTCCATAAAACAAATGACTTTTTCAAAAGTCATAAATGCCATCAATGAACTTTCTAAGTATTGGTAACTGCCTTCACATGAGGAGAGGTACAATGAGAAAGGCAACCATGTGCATGTTCGTGTGGATTAAAGACACTGAAGAAAGAAGAGTGCAGGGAAAGTAAAGTCAGTGAAAAGAAAGACTTACAGATAGTACAGATATGCCTAAGACTTAACATTTGGTTATTTTTCAGTCAATTTAACAATGAGATGTTATAAAAATGAACCAACAGGAAAATCTTACTCTGGGAAAAAGTTAAATATTAAGTGACACTTTTATTTTTTTTTACAAATCCAAACTATTCATATAAAATTCAGTAGACTAATAAAGCTAGATATCAGGTAAACACCATGATAACAACAATAATCAATAAGTTAATTAATGTGCTAAACTTGCTTCTAATGAATTGTATCCTATAAAGTCTACAAGAATCTATAGGAGGGGACTGGAGAGATAGTATAGTGGGTAGGGCATTTGCCTTGCAAGCAGCCAACCCAGGTTCAATTCCCAGTATCCCATATGGTCCCCCGAGTACCGAGAGGAGCAACTCCTGAGTGCATAAGCAGCCAGGAGTAACCCCTGTGCATCACTGGGTGTGACCCAAAAAGAAAAAAAAAGAAAAGAATAAAAAAGAATCTATAGGATTGTGAAACGCATATATATATATACAGAATATATACATCTATACATCTGCATATATAGCACATGTATATGTCTTCATAAATATATATATAGAATTATAGGTTTAATTATCTTCATAAGGTGACATGCATATATATGCATACATATGGGATTTGTTTGATTATCTTCATAAAGTGATATGCATATTAAGACTAATATATATGTATATATGTATATACATTCTGTTTCATAAATAAGCCTGGAAGCAAAACGTTTCTGTTAATTGGACACATAATCAATAATTCTTTGTATCTACAATTTGCTTTTTTCTCTTGGTTGATGATTATCTGTTTTGTTTTGTTTTGGCTTGGGTTTTTTACTTTAGGGCCACACCTGGAATTTCTCATGGCTTTCTCCTGACTGTGAGGTCAGGGATTACTCCTGATGGTGCTCAGGAAGACATATGTACGGTCTTGTATCAAACCTGAGTTGGCCTCATGCACTACCCACTGTACTATTGTTCTGACTTCATGACAATGATTTTAAGTAAACACAGAAGTTACTTAGAATATATATAAGGCCAAACATTGAACTAAGGATGAGACAAACCTTTTTCTTAGACAGTAGAAGTCTCATTGAGGATAAGAGAAATTAAAAAGTTCTCGAGTGCAATCAAGGCACCAGAAGGAGCACTGTGTGATCTTTGGTGGTGACTCTAGTCTGTGTAGAGTGTCTTGGGATAGGAAGCCCAAGAATTGTCTTTTTCTGAAGAACAGCTGAACATGAACACACCTTCAAAGGTAGATCTTGAAATTGGGTCTATTCTTGAAATTCATGTAATTTGGATTGGCAAGGAAAAACATAAGTCATCTCATATTCATAGGAACATATAAGTATAATAAATAAATGCAACACTCTGCTTGTCATCATTAGATTGCATTTGACACCATGGATTCTATGCCCTGCTGCGTTATTCATGGCCTATACATGACTTCAAAGACTTCTGGGGAGTTGTACTAGAGATATGTGAGTAGCAGCTCCATCTTAACAACTATTAATTTTTTTAGGGATTGAGGAGGGAAGAGTACTTCTTGAGGTGCTCAGGATCTACTCCAAGATCTGTGCTCAGAGCTCACTCATGGCAGTGTTGAGAGTTGAACTGGGATCTGCCACATGCAGGGAAGCACCTGTACTTTGTCTTCTGTACTTCTTTTCTGCCCAATATTTTCTTTCTAAAGTTTACCAAATTAAGACATGCTGTTTTGTTCCATGATCAATAGCACATTGGGTAGGAAGTTTGCCTTGTACACGGCTGACCTGGGTTCAATTCCTCCGTCCCTCTTGGAGAGTCCGGCAAGCTACCGAGAGTATCCCACCCACACAGCAGAGCCTGGCAAGCTACCCGTGGCATATTTGGTATGCCAAAAACAGTAACAAGTCTCACAATGGAGATGTTGCTGGTGCCCACTCGAGCAAATCGATGAACAACGGGATGACCGTGCTACAGTGCTACAGTTTATTGTTTTACTTGAATGAGTAACAATATATTAACAATATTTAATCTGTAACATTAAAGATTTAATTATTTAATTTTTTAACATTAAAAATTATTCCATAATCTCTCACAAAACAGTTTGAACATTTATCAAAAGAAATGGGAGATATGATTTCTTCATTATTCTGAAAATCTTCTTTAAGCAGGCATTTTTTTTCTATTTTCAAAGAGAGAAATATGTTATAGAAATAAACTTATCATCTGTTACTGACTAAGGGTTGTTTCTAAAAGTATTTGTGAAATTATATGGAGACTGGGGAGTTACTGACTTAGGTTTGATCTCTAGGACCACAGAATGTCCAGAGTAACCCATAGTGGTAGCTCTCAAAACCTCCAGCAATTCAGGGTGTTCCTGGTGGCCACTGGTATTGGACCTAACTAGCAGTATGTCCTCAGGTCTGTGCACTGAACTATCAGCAAGAGTGATCCTCAGGCCCCCTGAATGCCACTTAAGATTTCTCCTCAAACACAAACGAAAATAAATAAAATTGTGTATAAGAAAGGCTAGATAGTCCAAAGTGTCACAACACTTGCTTTGCATGCAGGAGGCACGGACATGAAAGCTGCTGCTGCATGGTTCCCTATGCACCACCAGATACTGTCCATATTTTTAAATTATGTATGAAGAGGAATAAAACACTCAATTCATGCTTCAATATGAGTCTCAAGTTAGTTACAGCTTACTCTTCTACATTAGGATAGAAATAAATGATCTCAAGCAAATATGTAGTGTCTCTGCAAGTAAAATGTAAATAATATTTTTCACTTTATTTCAGGATAGGACCACATCTTTGACACATCTGCTTCATGCCAATGTTTTGTCTAAGTCAGATTCATTAGGGTTTGTGCTTACCTTTGCTCTTTATAGAAAAATCTCTAAACGTCTTTCTTCTTACATAGTTTCTAACTTAAAAAATAGTCATTTTAATTTGTAAGCCTAAGTGATAGTTAATTTATTCAGAATATCAGATTTATTATCTGCTTCAGATCCTGCTGAAGTTAGTCAGTAATATTTCTATAAGCTTAAGGCCTGAGAGAGAGAGAGAGAGAGAGGGAGGGAGGGAAAGAGAGGAGAGAGAGCTCATGTGTATGTAAACGAAGGCTGTGCATCACCTCCCAGCAGCTGGGACAGCTGGTCCTGGAGAGCACTCTGAGAGGGGTTACAAGCCAACTGCAGTTTCCCAAGTTCCATTTTACATGAACTGAGATTTCCCAAAAGCAATATGCTAAATGTTAGCAACTTTATTTTACTTTAAATTTTTTTTAATTGTTCTAAGGACACTGGGGAAAATTGACTTCTTTTATCCTCTCTTTATTGATGTATTAAACATTGTAAACATATAATCCAAATCTTTCAAAAATATGGAATGTAAACATTATGTTTCAAGTTATAAATTTATTGCTATTCCATTATTTCTTTTTTTCACTCTTGGCCAGGCCAATGATGATTTGTTTCTGCCTCTTAATTAATGCTTTTCAAACAATGACTAGAAGACATTGAATATTTCTCCATGTAGCCAAAGAAATGGTTGTCTTTTTTTTTCTGTCTGTTCTTCCCCATCTGCTTCCTGAAGAGGCAGGTAATTCCAACTAGACCCTCAACTTGTTCCCATTTCTAAGGGGATCATAAGTCTTAACATCTTCTCCCACAGCTTTTGGAAAGTGTCTAATGTAATGAACATGACTTTCTGTCCTTGGTCTACCAAGCACAGGATTAGTCTCTATCTTTTCAGGGTCTGAAAATAATAATTGATTAATGATGCAAAAGTATCAAGAAAATTACTCTTAACAAATCTTTGAAGTACCCATCTTCTTGTGATCATGTGAAAGAAGTAGAACTGATTGGGTTCTATTTCTCAGTTGTTAAAGGAGGAAACAATGGATAACAAACAAGCTAGAAGCACTGGGACTGTGAACAGACTGTTAGCACAGGTTAGAGAGGAAAGAACAGCCCCCATTGGCCAGGAGACATCTAATATGGCTGGTTGATTTTGTAGGTTGGAATCTTAGCTCTTGCCTTATGCTCTTATTTTTTCTTGGATTCTTTCTTTTTCTTACCCCAGATGCTTAAGGTAACACTCACCAGCAGCCTGGAATTTGTCGAGTGTTTCCTCATGCTGCCCATAAATCTGAGGCTGTTTTCACCCGAGCGGCTTTGTCACACACACAATTAGATTCTGCAGTACTTGTAATTGAGCATTACAATTCATACACATTACAGACTAAGACAGGAGCTGGCCCAAGGACCAAAACATTGCATAGAAATGTGGCTGGAACCCCAAAATGTTTGTGTGCACTCCATTAATGAACTGAAGCTCTAACACACGCATTAAGTATTTTCTTGGTGGACTTGATTAGGTAATCCCAAACTAAAGAAATAAGCTTGAGAGGTGGGAATATTCCTGTAGTTGAATGTGTTACAATATGGCTCTTAAAAAAAGACCTAGGGTGTTGAAACAGAGTAGGTACACCCTATGTATTTAATTGGACTGAGTTGTCTGTGGATAGGGACAAAGATGGTTATGCTTCCCCATTTGATTGTTCTTGCCTAACCTGTCCAGGAGCAAAACTTTGCAGGAGGAGCCAGTGCTGCAGGCCTATGTCCCTCCAATATCATGTGACTTGAAAGCATCCAAACATACCAACTGAAATCTGAGTGGACCTCCCAAGTTTTGACACAGTGACCTCATCTTTATTCTTTAGGATGCTATGGAATAATACTCTATTACCCAAAAGAAGGTAGTTTCAGAGTTCTCAGCTTATATCCATGGGACAACACCTTAATTGTTCATCTCGCATCTTGTCATCCTGCTCTACATTACACAGTGAGAATTAGACAATGTATCCTAGAAGAGGCAGAACAATAAATTGAACCAAGATGCTTGTCCACCTTCTTGTGTGGATATATAAGCATTGAACTCACAGGTTGGATGAAAATAGGTCTGTGTGATGGGATCCAGAGGCATCCACCATGTGGCAAATACCTTCAGACTTCCACTGGGTCAGATAGGATTTATAATTGACCTCTTTGGATTCCTGAGTGGTCTTGGTTTTTATAATATGAATGTCCTCACTTGTCATCTGTACCACATTTGATGTAAGTCTCACTGTCCATGGTCAAAGCCAGGGTCTGAAGGGAGAAAGTTCCATGACTGACTGTGGAGCAGTTGAAGGGGTCTGTGAGATCTGTAAGTCACCATCACTTCAGGTATCAAATCCATGGATGCTGTATACGCAGGTCAATGGAGGAGGAGGTTCCTTTTGTCCCATGCCATTTTATTTCTACTTATTGGCTACAGGTAGAGGAAAATTACTGTTTGTCCCTCTTTTATCCTCAAGGCTCTCATATATTCTTTCCTTCATTCCTCTTAAGCAGCTCTATCATATTCTGGAGATTATGGATAATAGCATGTCTAGATATTCTGGGCAATATTAAAATAAGTGGAAAGTAGACATTTTTAGACAACAAATACATGGAAAATTAAAATGAGTGTAATTTAAGAAAGTTCTAAGAACCCATAAGTATTATGATTTTCTCAAATTAGAGTGAGGTCATGTGAAAAAATTGCTAATGTGGAATAACAAAACAAAACAAAAAAGTAACGTTTAAGATAATCCCTGAAGGAAAAGTAGGGTTTTAAAAGATAATTAAAGAAAAGAAAAAAAATAAATTCAGGCAGAGAAAAAAAGGTGAGAGAATCTTATAGAAAAAAATACACACAGCATTTTAGGGAACAGTTTAGAGGCCCTTTCTAAGAGAAAGGGTGTTTGTGGAGGTGTAATGATTTATGGAGAACAGACTTACAGTCCAGGTCTTGTTGAGTCCTGGGAGGTCAGGAGAGTCACACGTACAGGAGTCTATGTATGAAGAGAGCGTGACTTTGTTTGCCAGATAATAGGAGATTACTGAAGGTTTTTTTGTGCATTTGAGTGACAAGGCCAGAGCTATTCTTTGGGATAATTAATCTGGCAGCCAATCAGTGGCTACTTCCTGCCAATTCTGTCTCTAAAATAGCTCTCCCAACTGTTCCATCCCCTCTATTCCTTCCACAGAGCCTCTAGAGTAGACTGTCATTATCTTTATCCTGGACTGCTAGAGTAGCCTTAAATGCTGCTATCCCCTCCCCCGCCCCCAGCGCGCCCGCGCGCAGGCGTGAGTGCAAACCCATGTGCGCCCGCGCGTGCGTGAGTGCGTGTGTGTGTGTGTGTGTGTGTGTGTGTGTGTGTGTGTGTGTGTATGCACGCATGCGTGCACGCGTGGGCGCGCATGCATAGACATGTGCATGCACACACACATACTTATAATTGCATTCTACAGTCTGTCTTCAGATTAATTATTCCAAAATACAGCTTTGGCATTTTTGTGCTGAAACACCACCAGGATTTTATTTCCTACAGAATTAAACTGACTACCTTACTGTATACTTTGAGGTAATTTGCCACCCATTTCCAATTCTTTTATCCTAGCACTGTTTTAGTCAGTTTCTGATCAGCAATCTGTTCAGTGATAAACTTGACCATTCCTTACGAACTTGCTTAGTTTTTTCAAAAGCTCCCTTTAACAGCAGAGCCTTTTTTTTCCCCCTTAGCTGTCTTTTAAAGGTTCTATCTACTTTCTAGGGCTGGTTTACATATAGTTTTTTTACAAAACCCTTCCTGACTCTTCCATAAGATACCTCTTCTGCATCTTTACAGGATGTTTTAAAAGTCTTTCTTCTGTCTACCTTGAGTTCATAATTATTTATATAATGGTATAGCTGCCCTAGGAGGCCATACAGCACTGTTTTGTGCTTGCGTATGTGCCTGTATCAATGTTACCCAAGGGTGATGCCAGTACTCTCTGTAGATGTGAGGACAGTTGGGAAGAGATCTGGTGGGCACCTTTTAATGGCTGTTGCAGTCAATAATACTTCTTCATCCTAGATTTTTTGTCATGAGTCCATATACACCCTGGTGATCATCTTATTTATGTCAGTCTGTATTATATAATGTACCTGGATATTTGGACATGGGCATATGTCACCAGGTTGTTGTTACATGGAAAGTAGTTCATAGCTCAAGACATGTGAGTGACTGCATGCTCCATAGCTGTTATCCCAATCACTAGGGAATGTCCTATAAAAGTGATGCTGCTCTAAGCAGACCACATAAAAAGTGCTGTAAGTCAGCTGTCCAGACTACTATTTGAAAACCTTAGCCTTCCACACAATTTATTTTACTTCATCTACTTATGCTGTAAGTGTGTTCTACCTCATTCGGACCATTTGATATCACTTAAAAATAAATAGTTGTGTATCTGCCACTTCAGTTCAAGCAATGAAGAAGGACCCTTGAAAACTCAAACTCCTGGCACTTATTCACAAAAATCGATGAAAGTGCTGGGAAGGGAAAGCGATTGCACTACTGGATTGGTAAAGTTTTTCCTTTTCCTCATCTTTCTCCTGCCAGTGCAAGAACTAGGATGCAGCAACAAAGAGAATGCTGGGAGATACACACAGAGAGAAGCAAATGTAGAGAACCCTAGGAATTCCCTTGCCCTGGTTCAGGGGTGGCAGTACTCTGATTTTAAAAAGGAGAATGGTTAAGAAGACAGATTAGCAGAGTTACCCACATAAGTCATCTTGGAGAAATAGGTGACCATTTGACATCTTGATGAACTCTATATTTTCACCTAGGGTTTTAAGACAGTTAAAACCGTCTCAACGCAATGACAACATAAAATACAGAATTTTACTTTAATGATTTAAAAACTATGTATGTGGTATATTAAATTCATTGATTGATAGTAGATATTTAAATTATATACTTTTCAATGTGTATTTTAAACCAAAAGTGGTTTATGTATACCTTTTAGCCTTTAATATAATGTGGTCTGTAACACTAAGCATTTTTTATATATCTTGTAATATTTAACTGAATTTTAATAACTTTTCTATGTACTGTTTCTGTTCTGCTTAAATGATGATTGGGAGATACACACAGAGAGAAGCAAGGGTTTGTGGGGTAGATATGCAACCTTTACCATCGATTTTTGCTTCATCTCCAAAGCAAGTCTAAATTCCAAATGTCACAGAAAAAACTCTGCCAAGCCTCTTAGACTACCAGTGATACAGGTACAAAGACATAACTTGCTTCTTTCCCAGGAATGAGCTGAAAGGATTAAAAGATTAAAAAATAAAAAAAAGAAAATGAACTAGTGCTTATTATTAAATAAGAGCAAAGAGGATATGGAAGATCATTAGTAGGAAAAGCACAGATAAGACATTGGGTGTGGAATAGTCAAGACTGAGATTTTTGTTGCCCTCTTGGTAAAACTCAGCTGTTAAGCTTTACCCATCCCTCCCCTCAGACTCAGCTTCTTCGCTTTAATTGTAATCCTGTCTGTCCCAGTCACCCAGAATACAACAGTCACTTAACTTCTCAGACAGCTTATTCATGAATGCATTTATTTATCTCTCAGAATGAAAATATGTATAGATCCTTACAGATTTATAGATGCTTAAGTATATTAATTTCTACCACATGAAGTTTCCCAGTGTCTTATACATATATCATGTTTGGTTGTATTGTTGATTATTAGACTGATTTGTGATAGATGTATTATTAGTATTTTGTTAAACTCACCATGGCTGTGGCATTGTTATTTTAACTTCAGATCAGTATTTTGATTGTTGTTTATTTCTTGCTTCTACACAATCTCAATTTAAATTTGTTTACTTGGACAAAAGAATCTTCCAGAAACAGTGTAGATAAGAAATTTCAAAGAACAAAAATACCTCTCCACCCCACCCCCCAAAAAACACTCTTGGTTTTGTGTTATTTTAAAATGGCATCAAATAATCTGAATGCAGTAGAACACAGAATAATTTATTTTTAAGTCATATCAAGTGGTCTGAATGAGGTATAACATATTTATGACATAAATAGATGAAGTAAAACGGTGTGGAAGCTAAGGCAGTCTGAAACTAGGCAAATGTTTGACTTAGGATGCTTTTGGATGGTTTCTTGTAAGATGTTTTCCTTTGTGGGTGACTATACTCAGGGAGGATCATTTTTTAAATTTTTTCTATTAAAGAATCACTGTGATGTACAGTTACAAAACTTATGAACTTTCATGTTTGCATTTCACTCATACAGTGATTGTTTACCCATCCCTTCACCAGTGCCCATTCACCTCCACCAATGGCCCCAGTATCCCTTACAAGCTGGGGGAAAAGGCAGCTCAGGGAGGATCTTATAGGGAATATCTGTTTCACACATAGTTCTCCTGAGAAGTACAAATATTGTTTATATTGTTGATATTTGTTATTCACATAATCTTGAACCTCATCATTTATAGTCCATGTATTATCTACCTGTGTTCTCTCAGCTGAGATAAACCCATGGAATAGCAACTGAGAGCTCAAGAGGATGAGATTCCTCCCCCTCCCACCCCCAACACCCACCTCTTTTACTAAAGAGCAGAGACATTCTTGAAAAAGTCACATTTGGTTATCAAGGTTTTTTTTTCTTTTTGAGTCATACCCAGCGATGCACATGGGTTACTCCTGGCTCATGCACTCAGAAATCACTCCTGGAGGTGCTCGGGGATGGGATGCTGGGAATCGAACCTGGTTTGGCCGCATGCTAGGCAAATGCCCTACCTGCTGTGCTATCACTCCAACTCCGGTTATCAAGTTTTGATTCCATAGCTCCTTAACCTATATTGGTAAACAAAAGTCAGTTCTTAGGAACTTGAAAAATCCAAAATTTGTAGTGAAGATGGTGCCAGGTGCTTGGAGGATATGAAAAATTAATCAGGCATGGAAATAGCTAGTACAAAGAAAAGTTAACTTACCCCTTTTCTTGTTCATTGTTCATGCAAGAATAGAAGTCATACTATTTCCCAGAAAGTGTAAGACAAGTAATCCTCTTTAATTTCAGTTATAGCAAGTCCTCTTCCTTGAAAAATCATTTATATTTTACATTATACTTCTATATACAAAACATATACCATAAAGACATTAGGTTTATCAAGATTATTAGAAGGAAATTATAAGAAATTATTAGAAATATTAGAAGGAAAAATAGATCACTTTGTTCAATGTGAATGAGGTCCACAAACTCTATTACTGTGGTGATGACTATTTTAATTCTTTTTTAAAAAGTCATCTTTAAGAATTAAGGGAAAAGTCCATTTACTTATTATCTGGCAGATAATAGATGTTGAGTAAATTTAAGTGGAGTGATATATTTTGTTGGATGACTTAAAACAAAGCTATGCCCTTATCCCAGTGGGGCTCTGTAATGTCTGCTATTGAGGGACATTCCTGGAGTCACATGAGTCAGGACAGTGGCTATCATACAAACACAAACATTTCTGATATTAGAGAAGGCAACTTATACCTCTCTCAAGGAGTTTATCCACACATCTAAGAATCATTGCCTATTGCCCATATCTACATGCTAATGAATAATTTTGATTTCAGCCAAGTTTTAGATGAGACAAAGAAGCCTATTTAAATTCTTTGAGTTACAAGTATTTGATCAGGTTTCTACTTTTTGTTCAATCCCAGCCATTTGAGCACACAAAGCTGTCTATCTTTCGAGGGACGGAAAGAACTCATTGTTCATTGTAAGCAGACAGCAGCTACAGGAATGTGCATATATCAGCATATTTAGTGGCAGGCATAGTCATTGCAATTTGACATCTCAGTCAAGTTTGTCTTGAAGTCTGGCAAAAATAGAAGTATAGCAACCCCTCCTCCTCACCATTTCCAAGGAAAAGTGGTCCCATGTTTCCAAAGCTCACCTTATATAGATGAAAAAACTCACATGGAGGAATGAAACAAAATCATTTCAGTGCATCTGCTTCATCAATTTGTATAAAGTGCCGTGAATATTTAGATAATATTTGCAGACTAATAAGTTCAGTAATCACTCATCTATTCAGTTTACCAAAATTTCAGTCTCAAGTCTGCATACCTGTTTGCAGAATTACTCTGTTTCAATATTCTGTCTTGCATTTGTGAAAATAATGGCAAAATAATGGTTCTCCAGTTTACTTTTCCCTTATGTTTATCTATGTACTTCCTGTTTGTTTACCCATACTTGTGAGGTGTGTTTGGTTTTTCATGGTGGAGTGACTTCCAAGAAGAGCTCATGCGAACCCGAGAGAACAGGGCAATTCAACGCAATTGCTACAGGTACAAGACCACCAGGGTGGTGGCTCCACCAGGTCATGTGGGGTCAGAAATTAAATTTGATGCCTTGTGTATGGAATACATAAACCCTCATTCCTAAACTATATCTCTGGTTCTTAAAATGTGCTTTTACTTTTTTCTTTTTTGTTTGGTTGGTCAGATTCCAAGAAGTGTTCAGAATGCTCAGTGGTCCTTCTGGGAGATTCTCAGCCAATCAGATTGGCTATTAGTGTGAGGGTCCAAGGAAGTGGTGCTGCTCAGATCCTGCAGTGCTGCATATTACCTAGTAGACCACTCTGGTGTGCTTGGGACCCTCCAGAGACACATCTGGAAGTGCTCAGAGACCCAGTATTGCTCAAATCACCATGTGATACCAAGGCTCAAAGAGGGTCTGTTGCATGGAAGGTTTGTGCCTTAACCTCTGTGCTATTTCTCCAGCCCCAGGTACGCTTATTTTAAATGTTATTAGTATAGACAATCTTAACTTTTTAAGATTAGGATATAATTTTGGAGTAGACAGAAAGCCAATATTGAATCTACACCACTTTTATAACATATGGGGCTATTTTTTCCTTATTTTTTTTTTATCAATAGCACCTAGTACCATCCATGGAAACCTAATATAGTGTCATATATTTGATGCCATGCTTGGCAGGGCTCAGGGGTTATTTCTGGTTCTGTGCTGGAGAGTGAACCCTAGCAGTGCTAGGGATACAGTATGTGATAACAGGGATTTGGAACCGAAACAGCCATACGCAAGGCAAAAAACTTGTTTCCTGTACAATATCTCTGACCCTATATATTTATTTTTGTTTGATCAAGTTTATGTGCACTAAACTTTTGGATATTATATTGGATTACTTGATATTTGCGTGTTTAATATTTTGATTAAGAAAAATGTCTTGGGTGTCTCTATTCACCAGTTCTTTAAGCTGTATTTTCTGATGAACCAAGTGCTGACAGCAGTAGCTAGCATAGGATAAGTACTGAATCTTTGCCGCTTAAGTCATACAAAATGAATTTTTAAACCAACATATGTGAAATGGGATATGGGAGTTCAAAAGGAATTTTTAACCTGTCTGTTTCAAATAGAGTCTCCTTCTATAGAGGAATAATGAGCCAAAGAGGGAGAAAAAAAGACAGAGATGTGTGGGCAGAGAATAAGAAACAAAGGAAAAGGAAGAGTCAAGTAAGGATGGAAAATGCTGAGTGGCAGAGAGTGGAACACTCAGGAAGCAAGGGAATTGGGAAACTTCTACCAGAGAGGGGCTTCATGCTGCTTCAATACCACTGGGAGAGAGACAGACAGACAATCAGGGCTTGATGTGGTGACCTGCTGCCCTTCCCTGAGAAGGTGAGAAAAGAGATCTGCTGGAGAAAGAACAAAACTCATCCGCTCTCTCGGGGATGGAAAGCTGGCTGGGCTCTGTTGACCCAAGCTTGATTGGCACTAAGATCCTGTGGACTTATGACTACTCTAGACTGTGCCTGACTCAAGTCACTCAATACTAAGTCAACTATGAGGATCTTCTCAATATATTGCACATATTTGTGAATGCCTGGCTCCCCTCCCACCTGTGACCAAATCTTAGACAGCTCACCATAATTAGTTGACAAAATTCTTTGAAATTATCACCTTCTTTTGAAAAGAGCACTTCATTAGTCTTCAGAAAGGCATGATTATTAATGGTGTATTGTTTCAAGAGGAACAATGTGATTCTGTATATCACTGTTTGAGAGATGTAAAGTGAAAATATCCCAGTAATATGGAGTTTGGTATGATAGTCCTGTAGAAACTGAGTGATTTTACAGGCCTGGCTGTGTACAGTTGCAGTGATACCACTCTGCTTTAGGAACTCCTTAAGGGACACAGAATTTAGGGATATTTAAAAAAATCCCTAAATGGTTACCTTGTATTTGTTATAATAAATAATAGGCATACAAAGAATGGAGGAGAAATTAACTATTTATACTTAAGCAATTGCATAGTGCTTTAGTACTGTAGGACTGCTGGTAGAAATCGGGTAGCAGAGCAGATGCTTGTGTGGCACTGCACTGTAGCACTGTTGTCCCATTGTTCATAGATTTACTCAAACGGGCACCAGTAACATCTCCATTGTGAAACTTGTTACTGTTTTTGGCATATTAAATACGCCAGGGGTAGCTTGCCAGGCTCTGCCGTGTGGGCGGAATACTCTTGGTAGCTTGCAGGGCTCTCTGAGAGGAACAGAGGAATTGAACCTGGGTTGGCCGCATGCAAGGCAAATGCCCTACCACCTGTGATATCCAGTCTAAGCTACACAATTGCTCCAGTCCAAGCAATTGTATAAATTTTACAAATTTAACATTTGAAATGTATCAAATTTCATTTTAATCACTTGCAAGTGTTGGATCTACACGCAGAAAACAGATATTCCTATAATAGCATTTGAACTTCTGAGTTGACTTGATCCCCTTGATATTTTCCCCTGATATAAAACAGACTGACCCTTCTAGGGTTTCATAATAATAAACTGACTTCAGGTCAGGTGAAATGGTTTGGGAATCACTCCAAAGTCATTGATATACCAAATGGTATTGATTTTCCCCCCTTTGCTTTAAAGTTAATTAAAAGGATACAATACATCAGCAAGCTGGTGGAAAATCATCCAGAGCCAAAATATGATTTAGGACTCTGACAAACCAATGGATGTGATGTGTGAGACAGGCTATGATGAGACAATGTTTAAAACTCACATTGGGGGCTGAAGTGATAGCACAGCAAGTAGGGCATTTGCCTTGTATGTGGCCAACCCGGGTTTGATTCTCACCATCCCATATGGTCCCCCAAGCACCGCCAGGAGTCATTCCTGAGTGCAGAGACAGGAGTAACCCTTGTGCAGCGCCTGGTGTGACCCAAAAAGAAAAAAAAAGTCACCTTGAATGCATTTCCCCTCTAGTCTATAACTGGGATTCTCTATCTCTGTTTCTATCTCTCCTCTGTCTCTCTCTTCTCATTTATAAAGAGGTAGATGAGTCAGCATTCAGCAGAGCTTCTATTTTATTGATGATTATGCTTTGCTGTGAAAAAAAGAGATTCAGTAGTACTTTGTTTAATTAGTATAGAAAGGCAGAGAGTCCTGGTCAGAGATTTACCTGTATTCATAACTTAAAGGAAATGACAAACTTCCCATGCCTGATGCAGACCTGGGTAACCCCTTCCCTCTCACCTTGAACACCTGAGAAACTGTGCTGGTTGGTGGACATACTAGTGCTTCTAAATCACAGGCAGAACAGAACCTTGTCCCCAGGCTGGCTCAGTCTGGAATCCTGACTGACAAGCCCAAATGCTAGAAGGGGTCTCCTCTGATCAGAAAGCAGTGCTGCTTGGCAACACTTCAGCAAAGGCCTTGGGAGAAGATTACTGCCACATCTGTCCCTCGGTCCCTGGTGGATAAGGATTTCCATGGGTCAATGACTGCTCAGGATCCATGTGATCTGCCAGGCCACAGCTGTAGATTACATTATGCCACTGCCCCCACCCTTACCCCTCAGTGCTTCCAGTTCTTTAAAACAAACCAAGCCCCTTTTAATAATATAGTTTTCCGGTGATGTAAGTGTCCTTGGATTTCCCTCCAAAGTGCCCAGCCACAAATGCCCTTAAGAGATGGGCAGAGATACATGGAAAGTGCAGCCTTGGGCATTAGGATTCCAGGACTCATAAATGTTCCTTTTCCCCGAATATAGTTTGCCTTCTTTTCATTTTTGAATTAGGGCCACACCTCTGTGGCACATAGGGACTACTTCTGGCTCTGTGCTGGGAATGGGGACATTTCTCTGGGGGTGGGCACATTGCTCTGACAGTGTTTAGGGGACCGTCAGTGCTGGAAACTCAGCCAGAGCCTCCTGCATGCAAAACCCTTTAGGCTCTGTCTCTCTGTCTCTATCTCTGTGTCTGTCTTTCTCTCCCTCTCCCTCTCTCATTCTCTCCCTCTCCTCTTTTTCTCTCCCTCTCTCTCTTCCTTTTCTCTCCCCCTCCCTTCTCTCTCTCCCCACACTTCTCCACCGTCCCTCACTCCCTCTCTCTCTCTCTCTCTGGCCCCATTGCCTTTTTAATCCTTTCAGATTGGAAATATTTTAATATTGACAGTTAAATCTATTTAGTTTCAAAACAGGTTATCACTGACTTCTTTTCTTTCTTTCTTTCTTTCTTTCTTTCTTTCTTTCTTTCTTTCTTTCTTTCTTTCTTTCTCTCTTTTTTTCTCTCTTTCTTTCTTTATCTCTTTCATTTCTTTCTTTCTGAAAGCTTTTGACTAGGATGAGAGTCTATAACACTTTATGCTACTTTCTTTCTTCCTTCCTTCCTTCCTTTTTTCCTTCCTTCATTCCTTCTCTTCTTTCTTTCTCTTTTCCTTTCTTTCTTTCTTCTTCCTTCCTTCCTTCCTTCCTTCCTTCCTTCCTTTCTTTCTTTCTTTCTTTCTTTCTTTCTTTCTTTCTTTCTTTCTTTCTTTCTTTCTTTCTTTCTTTCTTTTCTTTCTCTCTTTCTTTCTAAAAGCTTTTGACTGGGATGAGTTTACAACACTTTATGCTATAAAGCACTATTTCTTGATTGCAACTAGCAAGTTATTACTGCAGAGTCATTCTTTAAATGAAACTCCATCTCCTACCAGAAAATTTCCCTACAAAATCCATCCCAGAGGAATAATCACACCCCTGGACCTGCTTTGAATGATTTCACATCTAATTGTTTATTACGTAGGTGTTCACTGCTTGTGTTTGTTTTTCGTATGTTTGTCCTCGGTGATAAAAGATCATTGAGCACAAGATATAAATCCTCTGACATCTCTCATTGCCTTAAGTCATCAGCAGCCACATGATAAAAAATCACAAATCGTGATGATGCCATTTGGTTTGCAAGTCCACTATGCAGATTGATATTCCAGGCCAGACTTAAAAGCAAAGCTTTAACAATCCTTATTCCGGACTTCATAGCCTTTAGCTTTTATTATGCTGACAACCCGGAGCCTAAATATGTTAGGATGTTCTGGGTATGTTTGCTTTTGTCCATCCTTCCAAAGTTAATTCAACTCTCTTCCTCATTTCTCCCCACACCCTCACCCCAGAATTTAAGGTAATGTGACAAATGAAGTTGAAGTGAAAGTGAGAAACCATGACATATACTGGAATACTCAAAGCTGTTTTGGGAAAGGGGAACAGAACAGGCAAAATAGTTTTTTCTGGTTTGTTTTATTATGGTAAGCACACTTAACAGGAGATTATCCTCTTAACAGATTTTATTAAGTGCACAATATGCTTTTGTAAACTCTGCTACACAGAGATTTCTAGAATTTCTTCATTATGTACTGATGAAACTTATGATCAGCAGCTCCTCATTTTCTGACTCATGGAAACCATCATTCTACTGTTTTTATGAATTTAACTTTCGTAGGTGTCCCATGTATGTGGAGTTATGCAGTATTTGTTATTCTGTGTCTGAATTATTTTAAATTATATAATTTGTCCTAGAATCATCCACATATTTTCAAATGGCAAACTTTTCTTTAAGGTTGATTTATATGCATCTATATTCCTTCTTTATCCATCTGATATTCATTCACCTAACATTTCCTTTCTTTATATTTTCATCCATCTAGAGATGTTTACTCTATTTCCTTATCTTGGCTATTCTGAAAATGTTGTAATAAATATATAAAATTCAGTTATTTCTTTTGAAGTCATGTTTTTTTTGTTTTTGTTTTGTTTTTTTTTGGGTCACACCTGGCAATGTACAGGGGTTACTCTTGGCAATTACTCCTGGTCATGCTCAGGGACCATATGGGATGCTGAGAATTGAACCCTGGTTGGCCACGTGCAAGGCAAACACCCTACCTGCTGTGCTATCACCAGCCCCTGAAGTCATGTTTTTAATAATTCTGAATAAATACCCAATTAAAGAATTGCTGGATTATATGTAATTATAACTTTTTTTTGAGAAACCATTGTTAACTGTTTTCTATGGTGCCTGTACTAATTTATTTTCTCATCAACAGTACAGAAGGATTCCCTTTTCTCCACATCATTGCCAACATTTTTATTTTGTCATATTGATGAATGCCATACTAACAGGAGTGAGGTGATATAACAGTGTGGTTTTGATTTGCACTTCCCTAATTATTAGTGATGTAAAATTTATTTTCTTGTACCTTTTGGCTATTTATATGAAATTATTGGAGGAATGTCGATTCAAGATTTGTCCCTTTTAAATTTAGTTGTTTTTGCTATTGTTTTGTAGTTTTTTTAAGTATATTTTGGAAATTATCCTCTTCTGAGATATACTGTGTACAAATACTTTCTCCCACCCCACAGGTTCTTTGTACTTTGATTTTATTCTGGCAAATAGAAGGTTTTAGTACAGGCTCACTTGTCCATTTTTTTTCTTGCTTTATTTAATATTGCCAAAATGTTCATACTACACAAAGTGATCCAAAGACTCATACATGATATTCAATCTATGTAAAATTCAATGGTATTTTTTCAGAAATATTAAAAACATGTCCTAAAATGTTATGGTAAAAAAATACCCAGATAGTCAAAGTAATTTTGAGAGGAAAAAAAGCTGATAGCATCTATTTTATTTGAAATTATATTACAAAGTTATGGTGATTGGTATGGTATTATACGGGAATAATAGTAATCATAGAGACAAGTAGAATAGAAACAGAACGCAGGAAAAACCTACACTTACACTATAACCTGAGTTTTAAAAAATTTAGGTGGTTAAAATAGTGTCACCTTTATAGTATCACTGTATCACTGTCATCCCGTTTCTCATCGATTTGCTCAAGTGGGCACCAGTAACGTCTCCATTGTGAGACTTGTTACTGTTTTTGGCATGTCGAATATGCCACAGGAAACTTTCTAGGCTCTGCTATGTGGGTGAGATATTCTCAGTAGCTTGCCGAGCTCTCCAAGAGGGAGGGAGGAATCAAACCTGGGTCGGCCGCATGCAAGGCAAATGCTCTACCCCTGTGCTATCGCTCCAGCCCACCTTTATAGTATTATATATATAATTACTACATTATCAGAGTGCTCTTAACCCTCCCCACTATCTTTGATTTTGGGGGGTTGAGGCTTGGGGGAATGGGCCACACTCAGCGATGCTCAGACCTTACTTTTTACTTTATGCTCAGGGACCACTCCTGATGGTGGTCAGGGTATCATATGGAGAGTCAGGGATCTAACTGGCTAGGCTGCATGGAAGGCAGTGCTTTACCACTGTACTATCTCTCCAACATTGGCCCTGACTTTTAACACAGATTTTATAACAATAAATAACGAGGAAAGGACAGTTTCCTCAATAAACATTGTTGCAAAACCCAGATAACCCTGTGCAAGAAAATGAACTGAGTCTTTATCTCCCATCATACACAAAAATCAACTCAAAATGGATTAAAGGCTTAATATATAAGGTATAAGATTGAGAAAAAATAGGGGGAAAGCTTCTTAACATTGGTCTTGATACTGATTTCTCTGAATAATTTTGCTGGGCTAAAACTTAGGACCCATTTTCCCAACTTTGCTGTTCCCTAAAATCACTTGCTTTATTATTTTTTCTGTCTTCCTCCCTCTCTGGGAAAATGCTCTTATGGTAATAGGGAGGAGGAGGAGAATATTTCACTCTGCATAAAAGGATACATTTTTTTTCTGCCTTGAGAAATCCCTGCAGCCTGCTCTGGAGTTAATGCCTCCAGCACAGTGAGTGGTGCATATGCCTGGCATAGTGGGTGGGAGAATTGAGAGAGTGCAAGTGCCTAGCTGCTATAAAATTTAAAATCAGTCTCAGGAGGAATTTAATAGGAATGCTCAGGTCCATCTGCAGAAAAGCATGCATTGGTGAGAACCTTCTTTATCAATAAAGAACAATTGCATTCTTTGGCCAAAGCACTTCACATGCTGGATGGCCATAAAATGTGTGCCTATCTGCAATAGTCTTGGATTATACTTATTGTCAGGTGCCATATCACTTTAACTTGTCCCAAACAAAGTGCCCCAGTTGTGTCACCTTATCTTTAGAGTGGTGGCTCAAAAACAAATTTCTAGATGCTTCTTTTTGTGTCGACTGGGAAAATGACTCTGAAGGCATTTCTAGGACACTGGGGCTTTTGTTTCTTTTCTGACATGCCTATGGGGAATAGAGAAGCAGAGGAGAAACTGCAGAACTGATGTGTTTTGGAGAAGAGGTGAGCATATTGTATAAGTTACCCCATCTTGGCATCATCTGTCCTAAACTGTCCATGCTGCTGTGGTTCCAGTTGGTCCTCAAGGATTCTTCAGTTTTATGCAAAGTTGAGCAGATATCCTTGACTCAGAGCTACCTGAACCTCGCTAATGCAGGAATGGTTGTTTTTCTTTGCCTCAGCTGATGGTGATGGTCTGAGACATCTTGGGTTCCTTTACAAGCCCAGCACGTGTTGGGTTAGGCTTACTGATTCAACCTTCCAGTAGCCTGCTTGTGAAGAGATAGGCTTGTCTTCCTGATCCACTAAATCTTGTGTTTCTACACACAGAGGCAGACTATGGCTTCCATCCATCTGGAGAAACTCTAAGCATTGCCCTTAGGTACTGGGTAAAAGCACAGGCATTGCAACAGCATGGAACATCTGTCTATGACTTTTGTCTCTGCTGTTCTCTTTGTAACATTGACAGATCCCACAAACCTCTCCACCCCCACCCCTTCCCATTTTTTTCTCTTGTAGTTAATGACATAGGTGAGATAGGATCTCTAGATGGAACTGCTGTCTATATCATTGTTAAAATATACACATAGGCAATTACATATATTTACACTCAGAAAAGCTTCCCAGAATAAATCACAAAGCTCTGTTATATGTTAGGATTTTTTTAAACAAAGAGAAAAAACTGAAAACAGAAATATTGGTCATGCATGACATCCTTTCTCTTAAAATAAAACTTTGGTCTGAATAGTAACAGTTTACTAAACAGCACAAGCCTTTATTGAAGAATTGGTCTCTGCAGAATTTTTTTTTTCATTTCATTTGAGGAAAGGAACTATTTCTTCTTACCCCTAAATATTTTTATTTGAGTTTCAGTGACTAAATTTGGTCTTATTTCTGGTGATCTAACAAAAATTCTTGGGGACAAGATTATTGTTTTAGGGCCATACCTGGCAATGTTCAGGGTTTACTCCTGATTCTGGACTCAGGAATCACTCCTGGAGGGCTCAGCATATGGAATACCAGGGATGGAACCCAGAAAGGCTAAAAATCTGTACAAAGATTTTTAGTCCTTTAGTATACCTTCTGACTGATGTGTGGCTTAGTTATAATACCTCCTGAAAAAACAGAATTATTTTTGTTTTATATTATATCTATCCCAATGGGGTTCTAAACATAACTCCCTCTTTGATTTAATTATGCTACCTATTCAAGGTGCCACAATTTTGAAATGAACTGATTTTGAGGAAAGACATTTACTTTTGAATCCCCACCCCTCTTTTTCCTGACCCCATCACTTTCCGCCGTCTTCCTCTCTGGAAACCTAGCAATTTGGTTAGTTTCTCTTCCTCTGTAATGGAACCAATGATGCTCTGAGTAAGCCTCTTATAATGGCTGGATAGCAGAGGGAATTATCTGATGTTTGTGGTCCTGCTACATATAATTTGCCAAATGGATAATGCACAGTAGCTAATACCATTTTTAAGATACTCCCTGTTCAGTGTGGATCGCCATCTCCTCTTCCCACCAAAGCAGCATGTCCTGCCTTCTCTTTTCATCTGAATTATACTCAGCCTTCAGAGTCCTGCCCCATACTCATCCCTAGATGACGAATCCTCTTTTCTAAGTTCATATATATCTACTACAAAGTCCCCTGGACTTAGAGTGTCACAGAATCTCTGATAGATAAAGATTGTGTCACAGATTGCAGACACCCTAGCCTATCTCCTAAGTCAGAAATCCCTGATATGTGTTCATATGCTGATAGTCTCTGCCTGAATATCTAGCATGATGGGAAAATCACTATTTTAAAACTATGATTTTAGCTTCATTCAGAGCTAATTAGCATATCCTGATTGCTTTTCTTGTGGAAATTGACTAACTGGGTACACATCTATGTGTATAGGTATAAGAATATTGAATATAAGAATATAAGTATAGGTATAAGATATACAGATGTAGATTGATATGGATAAAAGTCTAGGGATATAGATAAGGCATGGTATTGGAAATACTTAACTTCTGGTTTCTTCTATAAGAAAATAAGAAATTTGTCTCAAATTATATGTGGATATTAATGAATTATGTGTTTATCTATATTTATGTTATTTAAATGCCTCCCATCCCTAATAAGGAGAATAGTTTATTTAAAATAATGTGGCCTCGAATTCCCTGCCACAGAGGTGGGGTGGGGGGTGATGGGGTGGGAGGGTGGAAGGGATACTGGGAACATTGGTGGAGGGGACTGGGCACTGGTGGAGAGATATAAACTAAATGCAAACATGAAAGTTCACAAGTTTATAACTGTAACTCATGGTGATTCACTAATCAAAAAAATTAAAATAAAATAATGTGGCCTCATTTGCAATAGAGATAAATCCTATTCTCAAGACTGTGGATGTCCCTTTCATTTTCTATTCCTAATTTATATATTAATGGAAATACAATCTTTATAATATGTTCAATAATTGACTGTGACTCTTTTAAAGTTGCTTTGCTCCAGTTGCACTATTATGAAATATGGGTGACAAATTCAACCTTTAGTTGATGGTTTGTGAGCTCAAGGCATCTGACTTCAGTCCTTATCATCTCTCTTCCCACATATTCTCTAAAATCAAACCATCCTCAAATATGCAACAAGGACAAACAGGATTTGTTGTTGGTTTGGTGCATACGGTAGCTCAGAAACCATCAGGAATCTCGTTCAGGATTCCCCTCTGATGATAAGTTGCTTTTTCAGCTTAGCTCTTCCAAAAAGAAACTGCCAGTTGGTGAGCATCACCTGAAACCAAGTGCACAGTCCCTCAGACTACTCATGGTCTTTAGGTCTTATACTAATTAAATGTTTGACTCTGACAGTTGAAAGTAAGTGGCCACATGGCTTGCTCTTTCTTTCTCTTTCTATGGACAGTCTTTAAGACAGCCAGGTGATTCCCACTCCAAGTGATGAGAAGCTCTCTAGCACCATGATGCTGACTGTGCAACCCTTTTAGGCAGCTGAGAGAAAGCTGCCCTCAGCATGTCTGACAGGAAAATAACAAAAAAGGAAGTGAAAGGTTTGGGGCATGAAGAAGCCAAAGTTCTTTCCAATGATCTTGTTCCACATCTTCCCTTTCTTGCATATACAGTCCTTTATAAAACAAAAACCAAAAGCCGATTCTATACCAGGAAGACAACTTAGCAGGACCTGTGTTTGCCATACACCTTTGTCCTCCAAAGACACAGAGATGAGATCTTTGTCTCATATAACATAATCATGGGTGTTCTTTGTGTGGAAATCCCCTTACCCAGAAACATCAGTCATTCTAAGCCCCATGTTAGTAGACCTAACAGAAAACAAATCGCTCCATTTCTCAGGGTCAACAGGCTTCCAATGAATGTATCTACACCCACTTCTTGTGCTTTTCATGCATTTTGACTGAATTCAATAGCCCTTCATATGGAAGCATTCAGGATGCCTGAAGGAAATCTACTAATCTCTGGACTATTCCAAGAAGAGTGCTCTAAAATCTTCAATGGTTCCTTGTTTTTCTTAAAGAAGTTGACAACCATCCCTAAAAAATCAAGTTTTTCTCTGCTCTTTAGCATCATCCTTGTCCTTATTCTCCCTTAGGTTATAAGAGGACGTCCTAGATCAGTGCACCTAAACACCATGCCATCCCTAACCCAGAGTCATCAAACTGGAATTCTGCACACCTCACTACCTCCCCCTCACTTTACCCAGACCCGTCTTTCCTCTTTCTAAACCTGCCCTTAGGACCAAGGGCAATAGATTCAAGATAGAGATGCAAGAGAATAAAAATACCTTTGGCAGAATGTATTTCAGTGAGAAGGATCTACCTTGATCCTAGTCTGTGCCTGAATTTCACACTTTTATTCCTTGTCTTTTATCTTGCTCTTCTGCTTCCAAATTCCTTCTTGTTGTGTTGCTTACAGACAGGGTTTAAAATAAGAAGCATCAGTGGGGTAGAATTCATTATCAGATGTTATTCAAGACAACTGAAAGCAGACCTTATATTGAATGGCTGAGAAACTGTGAATTTTTACTTACAAATGTAAACTTTGTTCTTTGTATGATGAAAACAATATTGTGTATAGAGCTATGGGGCCACAAATGGACCTGGTGGTTTGTCTCGTTGTGTGTGTGTGTAACATTCTGCTGAGAATCTCTGCTGAATGCCCGCACACAGTCCTAGCAGCCTGGGTCATCTCTGGGATATTTCAGTGTCCTCTCTCAGATGCTGAGTCAATCTATATGTGTAAGGTCATACACATTCTTAGTAGTTCAGGACTTCATTGAAATATTTAGACTTATACTTTTGAATGTGTCAAGAAACAGCCCAGTAAAAGTTAGATGACTCCAGTACTATTAAAAATTCTTAAATAGGGGCTGGAGCGATAGCTCCAAATGACTTACAGCAGGTAAGTCATTTGCCTTGCATGCAGCCGACCTGAGTTCGATTCCCAGCATCCCAAATGGTACCCTGAGCACTGCCAGGAGTAATTCTTGAGTGCAGAGCCAGGAATAACCCATGTACATAGCCAGGTGTAACCCAAAAAGCAAAAAAACACCAAATTCTTAAATATACCATGGAGCCAGGACATTAGGTCTTCTCACGTGTGAGCACGGATACTACATCATTCAAGCTTGTGGCTCCTGGCTAGGGTAAGAGTGCACGCCGGCACCTGTTTCAGTGAGGTCCCCAGATCCTGCTCCTCTTTCCAGTGCAGACTGTACTTCCACTCTCACTGGGGCACTGGGCCTCCGAGGTGTCTTCCCTGACATCTGAGTTGCACAGCGTCCTTCCTCTGCTCCATTCATAGATCTGTCACTATCATTGTTGCTTTTCCATTCTTGAGGGGAGCTGGTTTATGACAAGGACCTGCATATTCTTGGCTCAGCATCCTGCATCTCAAGCCCAAGAGCCACCTGTTTCAACTCTGCAGAGAATAAATGCCCACTGGATTAAATCTTCTAAATCACCAGCTTACAGGACTTCCGGTTTCAGAGCCAACATGTAAAATCATGGCTTATATAGCTCATGGTCTCGAGTCCCGGACATTTCCATCTCCTATTACAAAAGGATTTAAGCTCAAATCACAAATCACTGCTTTCATAGTAAAGTGATAGAAAATACAGGCTATGGCTTTGTAGCTAAAGCTCAAGAATATGACCTTTCTTTCTTGTTCCCCTCCTCCCCCCATCCCACTCCTACCTTAGTTCTTCTCTTGCTGCATCTGTGCCCAGTACTTTCATATTGTTTCACTTCTGAATCTTTTTTATCTCTTTTAAGTAAAAAACAGAATTCACAAAAAAGCTATACTTTTATTCTATTTTATTTTTGCTTTTTCTTTGGGTCACACCCAACGATGCACAGGGGTTACTCCTGAAATTGTACTCAGGAATTACCCCTGGCGGTGCTCGGGGGACCATGCAGGATGCTGGGAATCGAACCTGGGTCAGCCGTGTGCAAGGCAAATGCCCTATCCATAGTGCTATTGCTCCAGCCCCCAAGAGCTATACTTTTAAAATCAGGTTTGGCCTTATATTTTAAAATTGATTTTCATAATACCTCCAAGTTGGGAGGGGTAAGGATTTTTTTCTGTTTGGTTTTGAAATCTTTTTTTTTAATCCCATTTCACTAATGGATGAATTAATTGAATGTGAAGCTCACACTGCTAGGAAGTGGCAGAGGACTCATGCCTGGGATTCCTTCCGTGGATTTTAGGTCTCTCTTTTGAGTCAGTGGCTCTTAGAGCTGACTGCACATTAGGGCTCCCTGGGGATCTTTTCTAAAAATGCAGATGCCTGGGCTCCAGCTCAGACCAATTAAATCACAGTCTCTGCAGGTGGGTGTCAGCGAGTTTTAAAATCTCCCCAGGTGATTCTAATATGCATTCTGGGGTGAGAAGGATCCTGTGTTCCTTCTTCTGTCAGAGAGTGGGGATGGCAGAAATGGAGCCCTTGCCTCTTTGCTGTTTCCCGTTGGATGGGCACAAAGACAACTAATAGAATTTTGAAACTTTGGTTTGTGGTTCTTTAAATACTTTCCATTTGGCACCTACATATTGTAAGCTATTCAGTTTATTATCTTATGTCCCAATCAGTGTTTTATTTCCTTAAATTGTAAGGTCCTGAATTGCATAGGCTGTTCAATCAGTATAACCACATCCTACCTTTTTCAGGAGGTGTAATCATTACAATCCAAACTTGCCTCTTTGAGCAGCAAGGCTTAGAAATGTTGAGTTCACTTGAGTGTGTTTCAAAGCGTGTGACACCACCCCTCAGGGCCAGTAGTAGCTTCTGGTACAATTCGATGTAGAGGGCGCTTAATGTTTGTTTTCTTAAAGAAGACAGATTTTCTAGGTGAATGCTGAATGTCTTTTTTTTTTTTCAGGAAGACCAAATAAATTTAGGAAACTGAGCCAGTCCAATGACTTTCAAACTTTCATTAATGAGGAACCTCTTCAAATGAATGCAGAGGAAGTAGAATTTAGGGTTTATGTTCTCTTCATATGGTTCTGCCTCTCTGCACTCCTGTTCCTACCCAGCTCTGCCCACGGCCTCTGTCCTGACCACGTTAGGAACAAGCTGAGTCCTTGTCCCTATTCTGCTCCTCACTTGATCTGCCCAACTCAGTCTCTGTTCTACCTGTCTCTACCCTACCCTTGCCACATAGGCCTCTGCTCATCCGACTCTGCCTTCCTCTGTCCTTACTCTCTGTGAGTGAGCATTTGTTCAGCAATAGTTGAATGTCACCGGAGGGTACTCAGATGTAGAGAACATTGTTTGAAGACAAGTTGTCAACTGGTTTGACTTCACTGATTAGCAAAATGAGTCAAAGAAAGGGATTTCAGAGTGATAAAGAAAGACACCTAAATTTTTTGACTTATACTTGGCTTTTTTCGCCTGTGTACTGCAATTTGCAATTGTGTGGCTGACATCACAATGTTCATACGTGGTGGTGTTGTGATGGTAGGTTGCCAAGCCAGTGTCAGAACATAAATACCCTGACTCCCAGCAGAGATCCTAAACCTGACTTGGGGAGGTCTTCCCCAGGGAGCAAATTTCCTTCACAGCATTCTCCCCTCTCCTTCCTTTCTCCTCCTGGGATCTACCTCCTGAGACTCTATTGGCACTGGAGTTAGAGTGAGACTGTGTTTATTCTGTGACGCAGGTGAGCTTGGGGTTTGGGGATTGCTGGTCCTATAAGCAATTAGTTGGATCTACGTAGAAATCTCATTTTTTCATCTTCTCAGTCAGTAACTAAGAAAAACACATGAATTTATTGGTAGAAAATGCTTTACACAAAAATCATGAATTCTCCCATTTGAAGAGGACTTGAGGTTCTATTCCAATTATTTTGCCTTTATTCTATTGGTAGTACCAGTGAGAATTGAATTTCCATTGTATATAATCAAAGAAATGGCAAAAGAGAGCTTCTTATTGCAATGTTAAGGATAGCTCCTCCAAGTTAAGACAGGGTTTAGCTAGTTGTTATCATGTTCTATTATTGTTGCTTCAGGCTCTGCTATATGTTCATATATATTTGAAGGTATTTTTGTATTTAATTCTCACAATACCACTTTTCCAGAAGGCATATGGAAATCAGCTCACTAAATGAAATTAGCCTGCCTCAACAAAACAAACATCAAATAAACATTCTAAAAATAAAGAATATGTACCACTATACTATTGTACTTTTAGTTATAACAGGGTAGTATCATACTGAAAAGTATATAAAAGTCTAAATGGAAGAACATAGAGAAGTAAATTTTTAGGCTAGTAACATAAAAATCTCTGGTCTATCTGCTGTCATGAGGTAGGACATACCCTTATCAGCTGGACAATAGCATTTATCTGACCTTCTATGGGTGGAGAGACAGGGAATCTATATGATGCTCACTTTCAATGTTATGAGATTCTGTTTTCCAACAGGTATGCCCATCACTATGGTGGATTATAAATTTGATTGATCAAACATGATAAACTTTCAGTATCTGTATTTCAAACCATAATGACCAAAAGTAGAGAAAGAGTATGAGGAATATTTTCTCCCATGGAGGCAGTAGGAGGGTGGGAAAGGCGGGTAGTGGAGGGATATACTGGGGATATTGGTGGTGGGGAATGTGCACTGGTGGAGGGATGGGTATTCAATCATTGTGTGATTGTAACTCAAACATGAGAGCTTATAAATATATCTCGTGGTGATTCAATAAAATTTTAAAAAAAAGAAATTTGATCAAAGTCCACAAGAGCAAAAGCATGAGTCCAAAGTTCAAATCAGAAATAGAGAGTTGAAAGTGTAATCATTTTAGGGAAAATAGTTGTGATTTGTTAACTAACTTTGAATTAATACATTATAACTTTATATCTGTTTGGGGAAGTTTACTCAGAAAAGCCTACAAATGATATAATATGACTAATATGACTTATGTATCTCCCAGAGGGTTTTAAAAGCCAGATCTTTAATTCTGATATCATCTGACCTCTTCAGTATATTAGGTTTCAAAGCTGATACTGAGTAATAGAATTTGCCTCATTTATTAAACTTTTAGTTGTATTGCTTATCGTTTCATGGAAAGCTTGTAACATATATATGTTTATATGCATTCTGAACTGAGCCATGGGGCACAGACTATTTATTCATTCATTCATTCATTCATTCATTGGCTTTGGGAGTCACGCTCAGTGATGCTCAGGGGTTCCTCCTGGCTCGGTATTCAGGAATTACCCCTGGCAGTGGTTGAGGGATCATATGGGATGCCTAGGATCAAACTTGAGTTGGACATGTGGAAGACAAATGCCTTACTCTCTGTGCTATCACTCTGACCTCTGTAACTTTTATTTTTAAGAGTAGTGATATTCATGCAGAACTTTATGTAATACGATTGAAGATAATTGTCATGGCCAGAAGAGATCTGTTAATCTATTAACCTTGTTTACAAACGAAAAAGCTACAGATGAGGAATGGAATGTGGAGAGGTGGTGTATGGATTTTCGGTTTTGTTTTAAACGTAACTTAATCTGAATTGATCCCTAGTACCACATGAGGCCAACTAGGAAGGATCCCTGAGCACAGAGCCAAAAATTAGAACTGATAGTAGCTGAGAGAAAGAAAGGGGAGGTGGGAGGAGCTAAACTGTATTTCTGAATTTTTTTTCATCTTGTCATTTTATTTGTATATGTTTACTAGACCTTGAAAAAATTTGTTTGGTCCTTACTAGAAAAAAGTTGGAGCTGGAGCTATAGCACAGAGGGTAGGGCATTTGCCTTGCACATGGTCGACCCTAGCATTCCATATGGTCCCCTGAGCACCACTAAGAGTAATTCCTGAGTGTAAAGCAAGGAGTAACCCCTGAGCATTTCCGACTGGGACTGAAAAGCAAAATAAATAAATAAATTAATAAATAAATAAACAAATAAATAAAAGTTCTGTAAGTCCTATACTTGTGAGTAGCTATATAGGCCATTATTCCAGTATTTTGCAAGTTAAGACACTGATTATTGGGGCTGGAGCAATAGCACAGCGGGTTGTGCGTTTGCCTTGCACTCGGCCGACCCAGGTTCAATTCCCAGCATCCCATATGGTCCCCTGAGCACCGCCAGGGGTAATTCCTGAGTGCAGAGCCAGGAGTAAGCCCTGTGCATCGCTGGGTGTGACCCAAAAAGAAAAAAAAGACACTGATTATTAATAAAAATTAATTAAAAAGTATAAAATTGTAATAACTACCTATGTTGGACTTGAGCTTTTTTCCCATTACATTTTAAAATTTAATAATATTTGCATAAACCACTCATGTAAATTTTTATAGCTGTGTCTTTTATTTAGAAGAAAGTAAATGATTTCCTAAGAACAAATGAAAGCCAGGGAAGTTTCAGAAGTTAAGTACTATTTTCATGTACACAAAGTCACACAGATATGCATGGCTCTGCCTTACTTACTTGACCACATGCACACTAATCTTGTGAATTTTACATACACCTCGCTTTCTAAGCGAAGTGAAATGTAGGGTTCAGTCAAGTTCTTTATAACCTGGCTTCCTAACCTGCGAATCAATCCCAAATGGAATCACATAACTGACAGGGAGAGAGAGGGTTGGTACACTAAACAAAAAATGTCAACAGTGAAAGGTTTATGAATGTCCAACAACCAAACTTTAACATAAAATGAACTCTGGGGCAAGAAAGAAAGCTCAATGGACTGAGCACACCTTGATATAGGATGGGGGACAAGGGACACTTTGATTTCAACACTCCAAGATCCTTCAAACACCACTTAAAGTGATACTTAAGTGAGCCAGTACAAGCCACTGAGCACTGCTGAGTATAGTGTGAAAACAAAGCAAAACAAAAATAATAATGTAAAAGAATAAACTGTATGGATTCTGAGATACTTACGGTGCCCATGTTTCATTTTTGGGGCAAAAATGTTTAAGAAGCTTTGACATATAAGAGTAAATGTATTCCACTATTGATGCCCTATGTTCTGCCCACAAGATTTAATAATGCGCCCCTATCAGCATTGCTGATAACTGTCAAATGAGGGAGAAAAGAAAACTCACACATGCTTAGGCATTGCAACCTGTAGCCGGCACATGTTTTAGTATGCTGTGTTGGTTTCATGTTCACAACAGATGGCCTGCCCTGCTCTGCCCAAGTGCAGGGAATGATTCAAGGAATCCTAAAACCATTAGAATACTGGTTTCTGCCTCACAACAGGAAAATATACTCAAACCAAAGTTAAAGTAGATTTACTGTCCTTTTCAGTTATAAAGTAATGTTCCATGGTCTAAAATTCTCCTATCTTCTAATGTGCTCTTGGTTTTGTTTTTTCCCATTATTAGAAATCATCAGAAACTTGATATCTGTATTACTGTTTTAAACTGTCTATATATGGAGCTGGAGAAGATAGCAAGTGGGTAGGGTGTTTGCCTTGCACGTGGCCAACCCAAGTTCGATTCCCAGCATCCCATATGGTCCCCCGAGCACTGTCAGGAGAGATTCCTGAGTGCATGAGCTAGGAGTAACCCTTGTGCATCATATGGGTGTGACCCAAAAAGAAAAAAAAATGTTGATATATGTTTCCTTTGCATTAAGTCATCTAAAATAGTCTCCACATTTTATAAAAATTATGGGACCTTGGAAACCCCACTAATGCTAGTTCTAAAGGAGAATGTTTCAGCCTGTGAACTAAAGCATATTATTAAGTGCTAAATGCTTTATCCTAAAAAGTGTGAAGGACTCCATTCTAAAGTGTAGATGGATCTGGGAAAATGGAGGTTACCTTGAACAAGGTAAAGAAAATCTCTATAGTCTGATTTGGTCTTGGGTCTAGAAGGCCATGTTCTAACAATATATCTCAGTGTGCTATGTGACATTGTGAGACAATATACCATGAGAATAGTCATTTCCATCTTTGCAGAGTAAATGAGATCATAGTCAACAGTAGCTAAGAGTCTGACTTCTCCTAAAGGGTCATTAATAGAAAATGTCTTTGTCTGATCTTGTCTAAGATTGGAAACCTTTGCCCTTCTCATAATCCTCATTCACATCAGAAAGATGATTCTGGGCAGGCTCATGAAGACCCAGAAGGGAAGGGCAATTCAGGTAGAGGTGAAGAATATGTGCAAAATTGAAAGCATAAAATTTCATGTTTCAGTTTTCTTCCCACGGAACTGCTAAAATTGGAATCAACATGGTTGGTGGTTAGAAAAAGTTGAGTTAGTGCTCTAAAGGAATTCTATTCTTTTTCTTCAATCACTCCAGGTTTTTGTGTAAATGTAGGGAACCGGAGATATCAGAAAGTGCCTCCTTCCTATTTTTTTCATCTATTTATTTTAAATCTGTAATTTACATTATAAGATTTGTCCACACCTGATCTTAGTAACCAAGTTTGAGATCCTAATTTGACCTTTGGTACACATCCTGATTCCAGAATCTTGATGACTGATTAGTACCTAGAGTCCAGAGTCGAAGTTCATCCATCACTTATCTTTTGTTTGCAGTCAGTTTAGGAATGCCTGAGACTTAAGAACTTATTCACAACACCTATGCTTTAATTTTATGCTTTAATTTTAATTTATTAGCATTACTTTAATTATTTTTATTTTGAGGGGGGACTTTGCGTCACAACCATATGTATTTAGGCCTTACTTCTGGATCTGTGTGCAGGTATTACCCATGACAGGGCTGGAGAACCATATGTGATACCCAGGTCAAATCTAGGTTGGCCACGTGCAACACAAGTGCTTTACCCACTGCACTATCTCTCTGGCTCCTGATTTATTTATTTTTATTAAAATCCCACTGCATTATAGCAGTATGTAAGTTTCAAGTGGGCATCACTGAAAATGAACTTTTGTGTCTACCACATAATGTTTACCACTGAAAATTCAATCTATCCTTCACTATTTAATTGTCCCCTTTGTCCCCTTCTTTCTGTTTCCCCTTATTCTCTCTCTTCTTGTAACCATTAATAAATATGTATTATATTTCCTTTTAGAAAATAGTCTTGTAGTTCAATTTAGTATAGTTCATTTGTGTTTTTCTTCATGAACCACAAGAGTGAAATATTTCTCCTGATATTTGTCTTTTATCTGGTATTTCTTTAAACATAATATGTTCTAGATCAGTGGTTTTCAACTGTCTATTCACAGATTGCTGTTAGTGGAAATTGTCTCCCAATCCTTATAAAATTGTTGCTGCTTGGTCCATCCATGTTGTCGCAAATGTCAGAATTTCACCTTTTTTATAGCTGAGTAGTATTTTATGATATACATGTAATAATATAACATTTCATCATATGTAGCATATATTTTATCTTATATATGTATATGTACATATCTACCACATCTTCATTCAGTAGGCTTGTTTCTAATTCTTAGTTATTGAAAATAATGCTTCAGAAAACACGGTAGTTCACATATTTCTTCCATTTAGTGTTTTTATAATTTGGTGGTAAATATCCAGAGTAGCATGGTACTTGGATTGCATGGTATTCAAGTTTTGAAGTGCTTTGAGGAATCTTCACACTGTTTTTCTTAATATATGCCCCAGTTTATGTTCCCATCAATGGTGTATAACAGTTCCCTTTTGTCCACATCTTCATCAAAAACTATTATTTCTGAGTTTGGAGATAACAAGTATTCTCACAAATAAAAAGACACTTATGTCAAAAGTTCTGTACCTCTAAGGAAAAGCTGGATCATAGCAAGTGTGAATGAATAGACAACCTCCATAGAAGGGGAGTGGTCACAGAGAGGGAGATGCCCGTTCTTGTTAGGCCAAGGGAAGGGAGAAGGCTCCACTAACACTTCTGTCCTCTTTTTCTTGCAGAGAAGTTCACGCAGAGGCCAAGGCCACAGTGCATGAGCTGTCGTCTGAACACGTGTCCACCCGTGCTTATATCTGAAGAATCACAGAGTGTGGTATGTCAATGTGAATGGCCCTGGGCACTTGTGTTGGGACTATAGGAAATGCTGCCTAAAACCAAGTAGGACTTGGAATGCAGTGACTTCTGATGTCAAATTTGGCCAATTGAGAGAGGCATTTTTCTTCCAGTCATTTCTTACTGAAACCATATAGTTAGATGCTTCAGCTTTATTTTTAGTTGACTAAATATGCACACACTAAACTGATACATTAACCATATCTTTTCATGTTTAAGAACATTTTATAATCTGGAGCGGGCGTGATAGTATAGTTAACCTTCACTTGCCTTGTAAATAGTGGCCTAAATTGGTTTAGTCTTGATGCCGAATATGATTCCCCAACCTTTTCCAGGAGCTATTCTAGAATGCAGAGCTAGGAATAAGACCTAAAGTACCACTGGGTTTGACCAACAAAAAAAAGGGACATTTTATGTACATTTAGGATTTTAGAAACAAAGTAAGTTAACTTATAAACATTAATCAAAAAGCCCATTTGTGCTTCTACACATTGTTCTTAATTTCTGTTTTAATTACTATTATTTGTATGATACCTTTTAGATTTAAGAATAGTTCTAGTCGGGTTCTTTCATTAGAGTCTCACACAGACCCTTAAAGGTCATTCACTGGAGAAGATCCCAGATTGAGAGTCTGAGTATAAATTATATATTCTGGTGCTTATGTAATACGTGTATGACAGACTTAGGACTAGAGGAAGAGGCACATTATCTTAAATCTATTATTATTTTGTGAAATTGCTTTTTGATTTATATACAAAAGGGTAAATTGTTGCTCCCAATATTTAGTATGTATTGTGAGCTTGTAATAATTTCTTCATTTTCAGACTTGAGAAAACTTTTTTTATTGAATCACTGTGACTACAGTTACAAAACTTTCATATTGAGTTTTAGTCATACAATGATCAAACATCCATCCATCCACGAGTGTTCATATTCCACCACCACTGTCTCCAGTATCCCCCCTTATCCCATCCCTCCGCCTGCCTCTATGGCAGACAATTTCCCTCTTACTCTCTCTCTTTACGTACGGGCATCATGGTTTGCAATACAGATAATGAGAGGCTATCATGTTTGGTCCTTTATCTACTTTCAGCACACAGCTCCTATCCTAAGCAATCCCTCCAACCATCTTTGATTTAGTGATCCCTTCTCTATCCCAGCTGCCTTCTCTTCCAGGTAATAAGGCAGGCTTTTAACCATGGAGCAATCTTGCTGGCCCTTGTCTTTACTGTCCTTGGGTGTCAGTTTCATATTATGATATTTTGTGTTCCACAAATGAGTGCCATCATTCTATGTCTGTCCCTCTCTGTCTGTCTCATTTCACTTAGCATGATATTCTCCATGACCATCAATTTACAGAGCTAGTAATAATTTCTGACTTAGGTTTTTAATCCTCACTGTATCCACATAAAAGAAGCTCGCTACCTAGTTTAAGCATGAGGGTGTTGGGAATCAGGAAGGCGAGACAGCCACTCCGGATCACACACATTTCAGAGAACTGTCTTAGAATTGCAGCCTACTTTTGTCATCATGATTTCCTTTCCCAGGGTGGCAAATGCTTGGCAGGCATTTGTATCCCATTAAAAATCATTTTTGGGTGGTCCCCCAAGCACTTCCAGCAGTGATCCTTAGAACAGAGACAGGCCAATCCCTGAACACTGCTGGTGTACCCCAAAAACAAGTACAGCAGAAATAATAATCTTTGAGATGTGATCTCACTAATTTCCTACCCCGTTAATAAAGGGCATTGCTTTAACCAACAAGTGGGCTGGATGGTCCACAAAATCCTGTCCCTGAGCTGCGACAGGAGCTCCATACTCAGGTTTTCTGGACTCTTGTTTTCTCAACTAACCATGAGCAGGTGGAATTGAATAATACTAGTGATAAATGAGTATAATAATAATGCTTTCACATATAATACTCACATATATTCTTTAGATACGCTTTTCTTATTTTTGTAGGGAGGTGGGGTTGACCTCTCAGGTGGTGATCAAGGGACACAAAGCTACTCCTGCTAATTCTTGGCCAAGTGGGTTGATCGATCCATGCTATGACCATAGGATGCTCTGGTGCCTGGGTCTATGGTGCCAACAGGCATCTGGGCCACACTGATTGTACTTGAAGTCATCCAAGGTCATACCCAGTGACCTCAGGGTTGCTTCCAGTCAAACATGTGGTACAGAGAATCAAATCAAACTTGTTTGATCCAAATCAAACCTCCCACTCTCCAGTTCTATTACATATACTCAATACATAATATTCCATTGTCATTTAATTTCTATAAAAGTTGTGATAAATTAGCCAATTCCTTCATCTTTATTATACATATCGTTTTATTTGGGAAAAGCTATATATTTTCTAAAACATTAAACCTTTATTCTACCTTCTGGTGACAAAAATTTATCAGCAACTAACTATCTGCATGCTGTCATTTCCACTAATTTCAAAATTTTAAATATTTAAACTAATTTCTTCACATAAATAGCATATTCCCATAATATAACAATAAAGTATGATAAGACATTATACTAGAAATAATGTGTTTGCTTTGCATGCAGCTCTGATTCAATGCCTGCATTACATATGGTCCACCAACCCTTTCCGAAGTAATCTTAAACACAGTGTCAGGAATTAAGCCCTTAAGACTACCATATGTGGTCCAGAATCCTCAACTATGAACAAATAAATGAAGTTAGATATTATAACATATAAACGTAGATATAGTTTTAAAATTAAAACATTAATAAATTAATTAAATTAAAAATTTATGTTAGTTTGCACATATCAGTTTGGATGAATGTGGTTGGTACTGAATATTTTGTTATCATCCCTCTTTTTCTTTTTGGGTTATATATCTCTATATAACAATAAATAATATACATCAATAGCATAATTTTTATGGTGAACATCATTATATTTTTATAATTAGAATATAATTCTAATTACTAATTAGAATATTATTCTAATTATGCCTGATTAATCCTATATCATAATTTTATTATTCAACACTTGATATTTTTATTTTATAAACATATTTTAATGGCTAATATTTTTCCTAAAACATAACTTTTTCATTTATTTACTGTTTTTAATTTTACTTTTTGGTTTTGAGGCTATACTAAGTGGTGTTCAGAGATAACTCCAACTATTCTCAGGGATCACCCCTAGCAGAGCCCAGGGGACCATATTGGATTGCTAAGGATCAAATTTATGTAGACCACCCCAAGGCAAGCATGTACCAATTGCACCATTGCTCTTGATTCACACCAAAAACATTTTCAACTTTTAATCATTTCCTTAAGATACATATGTAGTACAGTATTTGAGTTAAAAAATTTCACTTTTCCAAGATTTTAATGGGATAATCCTTTCATAATATTCCTCCAGCCTTTTATCTCATCACATGGCATATCTTGCTACTCTAGCCATAGCTAATCATCTAGCATTTGAACAGTCTGCATAGAAATTTTATAAATTTGGCTCCAATAAAAGTTAATTTAGTAGTATGAGTTCAAAGCCTTAGCATTTATTTCAACAGATATTTTTAATTCCTAAGAGTTCATTTCCAAATATGCTTTCATTCCCTTGCTAATATGTTAATCCTACTTACTGTGTGGAAGGTGTTTATTTAGCCAGCAATTATTTCTCTGTAACTGAGAGGGCACAGTCTGATTTTTAACTCCCCCCTTTTAAGAATATATATTTAAATTGGGCATAATACAGATTTACTGTAAAAATATATAATCTCATTGTTTGCCATTGAGTATGGTGTCTATACTTACTTTTTCAGTTGGGATGGGCTTGTAACAAGGGATGGGGTTATAACATAAACCACATGCAGGATTATATGATGAATCACATGTCGGTTTCAGAGCACGTAAGCATGAAAACTACTACCTGAGTAAGATCATAAGACCCAGAGCTCTCTCTCTTCTCATATTGTAAATGCCAGCCCTATAGCAGGGATGCGACTCAGTGGTAAAGTTTAAAGCTTGTATGTATGAGGTGCTGGGTGGTCCTAGAAAAAATTCTATCCCTTATCCTAGAAAAAAATCTAATCTTGGGGCTAGAGTGATAGCACAGCAGGTAGGGTGTTTGCCTTACATGTAGCCAACTCGGATTCGACTTCCAGCATCCCATTATGATCTCCCAAGCTCTGCCAGGAGTAATTCCTGAATGCATGAGCCAGGAGTAATCCCTGTACATTACTGGGTATGACCCCAAATGCAAAAACAAAACAAAACAAAACAAAACAAAAAAAAAACTAGTCTTGTTTCTCATTCTATTTGGATATTACGTGGTCTGCAGATGTTTCCTAATATGGATGGGGTGAATGGTAATTTCTGTTCATAATTATTCTTAGTAGTCAAAATTGAATACTTAAATATATGCAGTCAGTAGAGAAAAATTATATCACATTTATTATACTACCTGCATAGTTTTATATAAGAGTATTACATACATATTCTTCTACTTCACCAACACCCTAAAATGATCTTTTCATAAACTTCTTAAATATTTTCAGGACTGGATAGCATAAAAGTCAGCAAGATGGCCATTCCACTGTTGTATTATGTTAGTGATTGAAATATTATTTTATGCCTGGAAGTTAAATTTCCATTTTATAATATTTTCTCATGTTAGTCCATATATATAATAAATTCAATTCAACTCAATTCAATTTAAGTGATATTTTTTAGAGGTTCTTCTCTGTTCAGAAGCTGTAACAGGTATGTTCTAAGATTGATGTCATCTGACATTATTTCAGATAGTTGATGGAATTCATTACATTTTCCGAAATGTAGAAGGAACCCTGTGTCATTCAAGATAGTGTAATTGTTATATAGATAATCCTATTAAATATCTAAAAGTCCATATATTAAGTGCACAATGCATGACCACATTTACAAGCAGGTTGCAGAGATTCCCCTGATTGGACATAAAGATACAGGCTCTTCCCCCAGTCATTGTACTGATTATAAAGCACTTTGTAGAAAAAGAGATAAGAGTCACTTGTCCCAAACTATGACTTAGCTTGTCATGGGGTGTGAATTTGGTATCATAGAAAAACATTGAAGGGGCAGAAGTGATAGTACAGTAGGTAGGGTATTTGCCTTGAATGTGGCCAACCCGAGTTCAATCCCTGGCATCCCAGATGGTTCCCCCAAGCACTGCCAGGAATAATTTCTGAGTGCAGAGCGAGGAGTAATCCCTGAGCATTGCTGAATGTGACTCAAAAAGCAAAAATAAAAAGAGAAAAAGGAAAACATTGAAGAGAAATGGAAGTTTCTACAATGTCTATCATACACCTGCCTCTTTCAACCTTTGTAACTTATCTATAAAGCAAAGGGTGCTGTCATCTAAGTGGGAATGCTGCCTATCACTTGTTGGGAAGTTTCTTATCATTGACGGAGGGGACTGTGTTACAAAACTCTGATGTCTCTCAGGGCGAGGGTTTTCTAAAGATTTTTCTCATAAGTGCTGCAGGCATAAGGTTATTCCTGTGGAATGATATTCTACTTTGCTAACATATATTCACTGACTTTATTACCACCCCCATTTCAAAGAGAAAGTGGAGGCAAAATATACACAAGGTCAAAACAGGGTCAAACCTGGTTAAAAGCCTGAGTCCAAATTCCCAAATTTTTGTCTAAGGTGTGGGAACTGGATTACTCAATGTGTACTCCTGGCTCTGAGCTCAGGGATCATGACTAATGGTACACAGAGGACCATATGTGGTACTTGGGATCAAACTGTGGTCAGCCATGTGCTATCTTTCTGAGCACCCCTCCTATCTTTATTTCTGCATACACTGCGAGGGCAGGTTTCAAAGGTTGAAAACTGTTCAAATTCCAAATAATTTCTCTGTAAGTTGTCTTAGATATATATCTCTACTAACCAGGTAACTGTGAGGTTCAAAACATAAAATTGACGCCAACCAAATCATGCCAGTCTACTAGTCATCAACCATTCTGAACTCTACATTGGAGATAATATATGCTGGAACTCCTGCTTATATGAAGAGACCCTTCATAGAAAATGCAGTGCTTCCTATTTTAGTCCATCAGTGTGCTTAGTTGTTTATTGATGTTGTCTTACTTTAATTTTTATATTTTCTGACTCATTATATGTCACTGTATTACTGTCATCCCGTAGCTTATCAATTTGCTAGAGCGGGCACCAGTAACATCTCCATTGTGAGACTTCTTGTTACTGTTTTTGGCATGTCAAATACACCATGGGGAGCTTGCCAGGCTCTGCCATGAGGGCGAGATACTCTCGGTAGCTTGCAAGGCTCTCCAAGAGGGATGGAGGAATTGAACCCAGTCGACTGCGTGCAAGGCAAATCTCCTACTCACTGTACTATCACTCCAGCTCTCATTATATGTACATGTAATTATTTATCATTTCTCATTTTGAATAGTACTTTCAATATTTCTTTTTGAAATTTTATTTATTTATTATCATTTCAGGAGTTACAATAATGTTAATATTGATGGTATTGATATATATATATATATATATATATATACATATATATAAGCTTAACACAACCCACTATAACTAAAATGCCCTCAACCCTCCGCCATTGTCTTTAGGTCTTTTCTATCTTGGTCTTGTTTTCTCCCACCTCTTCCCCTCCTGTGTTTTGTCATTAGTCTCCATGCCCCCCACCACACCCATCGAATCATTGGTTCTACATTCTAATACCAAGGGCTTGAAATTGTTTAATACTATTTTCTTGTTTTGACTCCCTGTATTCCATATATGAGTGAGATCAACATATATTTGTCCTTTTCCCTCAGACTTATTTTGCTTAGCATGATTCCCTCTAGCTCAATCTGTGTTCTAGTAAACTCTATTGTTTATCATTTCTTATAGCTGCATAGTATTCCACAGTGTATATGTACCTCAACTTTTTCATCTATTCATGAGCACTTAAGAATCTGAGTTGTATCCACATCCTGATATTTTCACGAATATTTGTATCTTACTTGTTTAAAGGGACATGTAATTGTACCACTCTAATGTTTTTATTTCATTTACCTCCATTCTCCATTTTCTGTTTCTTCACTACTTTCTTGTTTCTGCTTCTTTAATAGGTAACTCATATGAGTAAATCATGTTAATAGCTTTTATACTAGCTCTTAGTGGTTGATATTATTTGATGGGAAGAGGTAAGTAAAGGGAAATATAAGTGTCAAGTGTCCAGAATATGACAGCTTGAATATATATTAAAACCCTGGGATGAGCACATGCTTTGCATGCAGGAAGACTGGTTCAATGATCTTCCACTGGGAGCAACCCTGAATACAGAGTCTAGGGTAATAGCAACCCTAGAGTACTACTGGTTGTTTCAAACAAACAAATAAAAGACAGAAGAACAAAAGAGAGAGAGAGAGGAAAAGGGTGAGAGGGTGGGGGTGGGGTTCCCTCAGCCCAAACTAACCAGCTAAAACACTTGGGGAGATATTTGAATAGATTAACAAAGCAAACTGCCTTAGTAAAAAGAAGCCCATGACATTTCAGCAATAATCATTTCCTTCTTTCCTTTCATCTCTTCCTCCTGAGCTCTCCCTTTCCTCTATTTCCCCTTCCTTCCTTCCTTCTTTCCCCAAACCTATCTCACCTTGCTTCTCTTTCTTTTATGAGTTTTTGAATATTAACAATAGTATATGCTTTTTATAAGGAAAAAATCTGTTCTTCATACTGTAGCTCCATGAGGAGTAGCTCTTAAATATAGAAAAATAAATATTATTAGCCTTTATAACATCAGAAACCATACCACAAAGGATGCTTTGTGATCTGTGTCTAGAATAGAAACCGACAGAGGACCCCTCAGTGCCACAACTATCAAACTACTAAAACATATTCAAGGACTCAAAAGGCCTAAGAACAGAAACCCACTCAGTTGATATATTTTATTTTATCTTAAGAATCATATTGAAATAGCTAAGGTGAAAGATGACAGCTGAGATGGCCTGGAGCTGTTTCTTCTAACTGATTCCTAAGGTGCAGTGAGAGGGATTAAGTGGGGAAAGGCAGAGAGAGGACTTCTGGACATTTGAGCCCTGATAAACCGCTGCAAAGACTATTCCCAAAGCCAAGCAAGTATAATTTCTGGAAGGCCATGAAAAATCAAGGATGTCCTTTGATTTGGGGAAGATCTTATGTCAGCATTATTCTTTTGGCCTAGCTTTTTGATTTAAGGTGACACTTTCTTTCCTGAGTTTCCTCCTTCATCCTAATCTCTTTCTCTCTTTTTTTTTTTTTTTGCTTTTTGGGTCACACCCAGCGATGCTCAGGGGTTACTCCTGGTTTTGCACTCAGGAATTGCTCCTGGCAGTGCTTGGGGGACCATATGGGATGCCGGGGATCGAACCCGGGTCAGCCGCGTGCAAGGCAAACGCCCTACCCGCTGTGCTATCGCTCTGGCCCCAGTAATCTCTTTCTCTTTTAATGAAATACTGAATAATAAAATACAGACCAAAAATATACATTTAACCGGAGTAAAAATGGGAACCTCCTGTATTAGAATTTTATGCATCAACTATTTAAAATGTCAACTATCTGAAAATAAAGGCTTACTGCTAAGCTCTAGGTATATAAATAATACTATGATTATTAAAGTTCTTTCCTTTTATAGATGCCTAATGAAACATTTCCAAGTAGACTAATTTTTGGAATTTTATAAATGGTTATTGTATGGCAGTATGTATTGTATTGGCTGAATCATATGATACTGATTAACATGTAAGTGGTATTTCTTTATATGCATCTGTCTCCTTTTACTCCTGATGGTGCTCGGGGACCCATATGGGATGCCAGGGATTGAACCCAGGTAGGCCATATATTAGGCAAACTCCTTATGCTCTGAACTATATCTCCAGCCCGACATCTCTCCACTTTCACATGTGTTTAACTTTTCCACCTAAAAATGTTTCGGTAGAAGAGAAGTTGCATAAAGTAATCACAGAAGCATCCTCTAGTATCAAACTTGGGGGATAAATCCAACTCACTCTTTTTATAAACCTGGGATAAATTTCTCTGTGTACCTTAACTTTTTTGCCTATGAAAAGTAGATAAAAATAACCTAAAACTTTTTGGTGATTGTGGGATGCCATGACTTATTGCATAGAGTGTATAATAAGCATGTTACATTCTCACCACCTATGAGGGCATCATGCATATCAGTGCCCCCTCATATGGTCACTGACCTGAATTTTTAAAGAGGCAGAATTTTTCTGTTCATTTTACACTTGGATTTTCTTATATTCTCAATTGATACATATAAAAATAAATAATTTTATATGTAAAAGGTTTCTGAATTAGCAGACATCTTTTCCCACTTAAAAGTCTAAAGCCCCTCTCCTTCTGACTCATTTCACACAGCATCATAATCTCCATATCCATCCATGGAGTATAAAAAATGGCGTGAGACTAATACCAAAGGGCAATAGAAACAAGGGTCAGTAGGACTGCTCCATTGTTGGAAACTTGCCACAAGTTGGGGGGGGGGCGGTGGCAGTTAGGATAGAGAGGGGACCACTATGACAATAATAGTTGGAAATGATCACTCTGGACAAGAACTGAGTGCTGAAAGTAGGCAAAGGAGTATACATAATATCTTTCAGTACCTGTATTACAAACCACAATATCCAGGAGAAAAGAGAGAGAAAGAGGGAGAAAGAGAGAGAGGGAGAGAAGTGCCTACCATAGAGGCAGGCTGGGGATTTGGAGAGGGGTTGGTGAAAGAGAAATAAGGATGGGTGGGAGGCACACTGGTGGTGGGAAATGTACACTGGTGAAAGGATGAATGCTGGAACATTGTATGACTGAAACCCAGCCATGAACAACTTTGAAACTATGTATCACATGAATTCAACTAAAAAATAAAAGTCTAAAGCTGACTTAATAATTAATGCCTGTTCTGTGACTTGTGATTCGAATTGTATTTTAAAAATTATATTAAAACCAGCTTTGAAATTTTGGTACAAAAATATATCTATTTGTTTCTTTCAAAATAGGATGAAACAATAGATTAGACAGTTTAATCACAACACTGATTGTGTCTTGAATATCTCATTGATTTTCTATGTTACACAGAGTAAATAACTGATTTTTTTCTATAAAAAGAAACATTGACAAACAACCTCTTATAATATTACCTTTACATAACTCTTTGACAGGGTATTACTTTATAGTTGCATACTTAATCCTGTGATGTATCATTTTTACATTATTTAAATCTAACTTAGAGCTATTTGAAAAAAAGAATCAGTATCGATAGTGGAAGACAATGGGGGAAGTACCTCTTAAGCAATTCTCAGAGGCCCCAGACATTTCCCCATGATACTCTGTTCAGGGGTCTGAAGTGCCTGGGACTGAACTGGGGGATTCGAGTATATACAACATATGCTACAGCCTTTGAGTATATATTTCCCTTTTCCCAGAATTGGGTATTTCAGAAATTTTATGTTTTAAAGAACCCATATCTTATTTTGTAAAAGTAATTTGGAACATTAAATCACACAGGACATCTGGTCATTATTTATCTTATTTATCTACTCTTCCCTTTTTCTCCTACTGTGTAATGTTTTCTCCTTTGCTTCCAATTTGGTATTCCCTGTTCAACCTGAAAGAAAAGAGTCAACAGTGCAGTTGGTGAGAGATGGCAAGAAGGGGTTTCCACATGGTTTACCTTTGAACAAGCACCTTGTATGAGTCATATGTCATGTATAGAAGAATGAGTGAAGAACAGAAGAATAAAAAGAACAGACCTCACGTTCTGATGAGAGATTTAGTAGATTCAAGATAAACACAGTTAGTGAGTGTTTGGACCTATACAAATGTGCAAGGAGAGCTTATGAAAAGGTGCTCATTTGATAGGCAGAGACGGGAGGACCTGGGAGGGATGCAATTCTTTTGAAAGAAGAGGTAAAAAGGGAAAATATGAATTGGGACTAGCATTATTTCATACATCATAGCAAGGACAAGATTCAACAAATGTCAGTATTAATTTGTTGTAAGGTGATATTAAATTTTGCCTCCCCAAAATTCTTTCCTGTGGCTCAGTAACTTACACTGACACTGAAACTCTCAAACAGGAAGATCTCAAGACAACTGTGAAGAAGTGGACATTAATAACAAAGAGAATTTTGCTTCCTTTTGTTCTCCAATCTCCCAGCTTCTAATTTCTGAAATTTTCTTCCTGTATATTTGCAAAAGTGTCCTTTAGTTAATAGACATATACATATAGTATTTGAAACTGCCTGATCTGTATGCTAATAGTTTCCATAGTTCTGGAGAAAAGGGGTAGAAAAATTAATAACAGTAATTATAACTAAAATGCAGTGGTACTTGACCACTGCTAGTTCTCAGGTACTATGTAAGAGATTAGCAAATGGAAGGAGCTTCCTTTGTTCACATGGAGAACCCATGAAGGTGCTGTCTAGATGTGCATGTGAAAACATTTATCATGTGGCTGTCTGACACAGTAACCAAGTTTTCTACCTTCAGTAACAAACACAACTTAATGAACAAGAAGTGTTCATTCTTGCCTTAAACATTTTATCCCACTTCAGCATAGAATCCTTATGCATATGTTGTGCAGGGAACACTGCTGCATATGAACAATCAAGACACATATTTGGACACTCACATTTCATAAACACACAATCAAATTGTTAACCCAGATTGGGACTATAGAAACTACAGATGTCCACTTTCACTAGAGATGAGAGAAATTGGATGGGAATGGAGTTTGAATGGGAATGAACATCTCAGAATGATGTTGAAGAACACTGGGAGTTTACTCAGAAAGACAAGGATGTTCACCTGACAAAGGACAAAAGGAATAGTACGAAGAACTTATGTGATTGAGAAAGACTATTGCACCTGATTGACCAATGTGAGGGTATGAAGGACTTTTTGCTAAACTAAATTGTTTGGAGGTTATTTTATAGGAAACAGGAAGCACAGTAAGCATTTGGGTGATCACTCATTATAAAGCTGAAATAAAGAGGAAGGGCATGTGGATCATATTGACAAAAAAAGGAGAAGACCTCTCCAAGAGTCCATTTTGCCAACAACATGTGTCAGGAAGTACACTGGTCCAGAACTGTGAGCCTAACCTATCAGTTCTGTGGCCGCAAGAAAAACATTTACCTTCTGTGGGCTTTATTGTCCTCACGTGATAACCATACTGATATCCTTAGTTGATGGAACTAAAACCTTCAGCACCATGCAAATATCATTCCCCTTGACCAGAGTCAGCATCCTGGTGCTGAAGTTGTGCCAAGAAGAATGGAATGGAAAGAAATTAACATTGTTCAGCCAACACTTGAATATGGATTCCTGTACAATAGGGCTCCTCTCTTTGTTTTATTTCTCCCAAATAAAGTTTGGCTTTACATCTCTAATGTGTGAAACACATGTGTATATACACTTCAGAGAAATAAGCTTATATGCATAACACAGATATGCATGAACACACATGCACTACACATACATGCATCCACACACTGCACAGACCAGTATGCACATATGTTCTACACTCACACAGACTTACACGGCATAAAAATACATTACTAACATGCACACACATATATAACTACATGCATACAAACCACATATACACACCCATATATGCACACATATTTATGAATTCATACTTATATACCACACAGATATGAACACACATACAATGAATAAACACACACACACACACATATATATATATGCACATCTTTGTTGTACTACATTTTAAGTTTTTCCTTTCCAAACATCTTTATGCACTGAAAGTCTAGTTATTCTTCAAGGACTTCTCAAATATCCAGTTGGGTTTACACTACTCTCCAGTGGACTCCATCACCCACTGAGCGGGGGAAGCCCAGTTGTCCATTCATGGCATATTTTCCTACTCAGTTATAGAATAGAGCTTACTCATTATAATCCTTGTTTGCATGGCTTTAGTCCTCTGAGAGGAACAGGTAAAACATCACTCCACGTGGTGGTCCCTGAGATCTGATAGAATGAACCCAAATTCAGATGAGTGTTCAGGCCTGAGCCTACCCATACTCACTGTTTGTGAGTTTCACCAATCACGCTATACCCCCAAGGTGCACTTAAAGGAATCTGTGAAACTGATTGTAAGGAGACATTTATCAAAAGTACACTTTAATATTATTGAAAATATTATATGCTATAATGTTTACATGTTATTAATACTTACTGTTTATTTAGAAATATGTTTTGGACATACTAGTCCTTTTCCCCCTCAAATTATTCCCCTCGGTCTCAAAAATTACTTTAGAAAATAGTCTCTAATCTCATACAGTGTAAATATAATTTTTGATTATTGAAAATAGCTGAAGGTTCACAAATTAATAATGGTTATTGATATCCCTTTCCCCATTACCCGAAATTTTTTAAGAAAATTAAAATATATGTCGTAAATAAGTCATGCTTGTGCATTATGAATACATGAGACTCCATCCTTCCTTCTAGGCTCCCTCTCTTCCCACTTTATACAAATGTATAATGAATATACATGTATATATATATTTGAGAATCAGTTCTCTACACTCATTTCATAAATTATTTTCCTTTATAACATATCATTTTTATTTTAATGAGACAGAAAAAGGTTCAAGTACCCAAAAGAACAAGAATGCTAATGTTCACCCACAGCGATATTCTCGTGGGAGGATGGAAAAGCAACACTTTATGTAACTCCCTCACCTCCCAACACTCACAGAGCAATAACAGCAATTGTCTTTGCTGGTGTTTTTTCTCCTGATAGCCCAATTCTCTTCTTATTAACCTTTCAAACTTTTAGCAAACTCCAGCGATAGCCTGGTGCCACCCACTGATCAGCCCTGCCTTCACCTGGGGTGAAGGTATAGGATGGTGATTACAGGTTGTGCTTATGGACCACAAAGTCTCACTTAGGAAACTGGGGCTGGGTCTTTCCTTTAAGAAAAAAGTACTGATCCTTGGGGAGACTCTGCTCCAGGGAGATGGAAGCCTCTCCTGATAACAAGTTTTACCTTTCTGGAAAGATATATTTAAAAAGCTAAAAATCCAGGTAACTCCAAACTCTGCAGGGTTGTAATGGGATTGGGAGGGTTTCTGTGATATCCCACTGTTCTTATTGTTCTTGGTGGGTTTTCAAATATTTCACTTAGCAAAAGTCATCTTCACATGGTTTCAGTTCTTATACTTAAAAACGTCTTCTTAGGTTTTCCTTTTTATTGTCAATTAAAATTTAGTTTTCTCCTCGATAACTTCACTAATTTGATATTGCTCACATTCATAAATTTTCTCAAAAAATTAATGATTACATGCTATTAAACTCTAATTGCTTCATAGGAAATAACACAAAATTCTTGCTTTTAAGGTAACTATATCTTTGAGTGGGTATGTTGTTCAATTTGGAAGGACAGAGAGTGAAAAAAAAATACAAACTACAACATCCAACAGGAGAGAGAACAAAAGGGGAACAAAAGAATTAGATAATTATGAGGATATAGGAGGTCTTAAATGAGACCCTGATCCAGTTGGACTGGTCTGTGCATTGGAGGAAGAGACTCCAGAATGTACTCTTTCTCTTCACACATAGAGGAACATGAGAATATACCAAAAAAAAAAAGACCACTTATTAGAGCAACGAAGAGAGGTCTCACCAGACAGAAGTTTCTGTCTGGCACTTGAGCTCAAATTTTTCCAAGTATCCAGGACAGTGATAAAGTAAATATCTGCTGCTTATGCCTCCCTGACTGTGGTCTTGTGTTGTGTCCGTCAAAATTCACTGATTTATTAACCAAATACCAAAATAAAAATGTTCTTGAACCCAGAGGAAATGTTTTTATCAGTTCTCTGCCTCCTCTCCCCAGAGCAGAGACAGATCCTTCTATCTCTAAAGACATATGGTGACCTGAGTGTGAATCTCTAACACTCAAAAGGGATGTGGCTTCTAACTTTGTAGTCCTAAAACTGCCAATGCAGGAGAAACTTGTTCAATGAAAGCACCACTCTGCCTGTCATCAGGTGGGACTAAAACGGGAGTCACTAGATAATCTTCCAGTGAGAGCTCTTGGGCTGTGTTATTGACAGAACTTTCATACTTTGGGATGCTTCTCAACATTCTAAACTCCAAATTCCAGGTAGTTTATTCACTTGTCATCTGATCAAGACTTTGGAAACAAAATAAAACAAACAAACAGGTTGCCAGATAATCCCTTGCTATGTGTCAGGAATACATTGCATTGATGGGAGACTCCTTACACACCACACATACACACAGAGGCACAGGGTCACACACATACATGTGCACACAGAGGAGCTGGCACTGGTTCTGTAGAAGCTACCCCACTAGACCCCACACCAGACTGCACATTTCAGCATCATTCTCTTGGGAATCAGGAAAGGGAGAGAAAGAGCTCGGCATGTATAAGGAATCCATATATCCTGATATAGTACACTCAACTAAATGACTGAGAAGAAAATAAAATGGAGTCAACTTCAGCTAATTTTGAGAAGGGTTGTTAGTTCCATGACACGTCTACTCTCAGCAAGCATGCATAGCTTTGAAACTGGCTTGGCATCACCCGGTGCATTGGTCAAGCATCCAGGTCCCCCGTATTCTAAGGCCATGCTGTATTTTCTTAATTAACCAGTTTTACTTGGCTATACATTGTCTATAATGCCCTTTGTTACTAGTCTTTAAGAATACCTGTGTGTTATGAGTACCAATGAGCAAGATTAGCTATAATTTTTTTCTGCTAGATTATTACCTTTTGGGGCTAATCTAATTTTTTATGTGATTAATTTATGACTTATGTGGTGAGTATTGCGAATATTTCCTCTACTTTCTATCCCATTCCCTTTATTTATGTGGCATATGCCTGCAACTCCAAAAAATATTTCTGTAGAGAGTTGAATGGGGATGTATGAAGTGCTGTGCTAATCATTAAAGAGTGTGAGGAAGCCTGTCTAAGAAATTTTCCATCTATTTGTGTTTGTATGCTTTTGGTTACACACACACACATATGCATGCACAGAGAAAATTCCCATGTGTACATCTCTTTGATACTTTATATTGAAAGATCTAAATGTATTTGGAGGAACTAATTAAAAAACTTTATGACTTGAAGTAAGAGACTGAGGTTGATAGAATCAAAAGAATAAAGTTTATTCATATCTAAACAATTTTTTTCTATTTAGTAGAAGGACATTCAGCAACAGGAGTTTCAGAACCTTAAGACTATTGAGGCATAGTACTATTGCATGCAGGATTGAGGAAATTGAGAAGAAATGAGTAAAGTGACAGAGTTATGTGACCAATTATTTATTTTTATTTAATGAGTTATATTTTAGGCACCATAACTTACAGTACTGTTAATAGTAGGGTTTTATGCATAAAACAGCACCGCACCCTTCACCAGAATATCTGCTTCCCCTCACCACTCATCAGGACTCCCCACCGTGGCCCCCAGTTATTAGTCCCCACCTCCTCTACTATGGTAAGATTTATACTAAAGACTAGTTCTCCATTTCTATTGTCTTTGGGAACTGTTTTTTCCTTACTATATTAATTTATATCCCATATGATTATTCCATATTTTACACTTAATTATCATTAAATATTATTATGGTGAATATGTTTATAATATGTTAACAATTATGGGACAAAATTTTAAAGAGATTTGGTTGTCAGGGCCCAAATGATAGTTTAGCCAGTAGGGTGCTCACCTTGCACGTCCCTGGGTTTGATCCCCAGAATCCAATTTGGTGCCCTGAGCTCCACCAAGAGCAATTCCTGAGTGCAGAGCCAGAAATAAACCCTGGACATTGATAAATATGGCTAAAAAAAAAAAAAACCAAAACTGAGCACAGTGGCCACTCAACACCTTTATTGCAAACCACAACAGCTAATTATAGAGAGAGAACAGAAGGGAATGCCCTGCCACAGTGGCAGGGTGGGGTGGGGGGAGATGGGATTGGGGAGGGTGGGAGGGATGCTGGGTTTACTGGTGGTGGAGAATGGGCACTGGTGAAGGGATGGGTTCCTGAACTTTGTATGAGGGAAGCATAAGCACAAAAGTGTATAAATCTGTAAGTGTGCCCTCACGGTGATTCACTAATTAAAAATAAATAAATAAATTTATAAAAAAAAACAAAATAAAATAAAATGTTTTAGTGTCAGGTAAAGCCATCAGGGCTCACCCAAACAAATGACATCTAGAGCTACTGGAGATTTCTGTGAGCAGAGGTGTGACTTGGTAACTCCTGGCTTTGAAAGCCTAAGTATGTCCATCTCTATTGTGATTTGCAGACAAAATAGAGATAATCCAGCTGAGAAATAAGATAGAAGTAAAGAAAGAAACAACTGGTAATAGCAATGATATAAACCTGCATGGGTATAAAGCATTCACATCTATTATCTCACAGAATCTTCACAACTGTTAAAAATAGAAATGTCTTCCCTTTTTTATAGGGAAGAAAAAAAAAAGTTGTTGCAGTGTCACCTAGAGTGCCTTCTGCATTTCGGGATAAGGCCAGGAACTCTTTCTCACACACTGAAATTCTGATGCCAACAAATAGAGAATGCTGCTTTAGAAACTTTCTGGTGGCTTGAAAATGATAGTCAATGTATGAGCATTTTTCCAGAACTACTTTGTATTGTATTGTATATGGAAATATTTTATAATCTCTACATGAGTGTGTTTTTAATTAAAAAATATTATGAAGTGACATTATGGACGTTTGGGATAGCAAGGGATGCATGGAGTCACATGTTTCCATAGCCAGACCAAGATCATTTTGCTGAACAGGGCAGAGCTAATACTGGTCACTAAACCCTAAACTCTTCCCCCTTGCTGAGGAGAGACATTTTAAGAATTTTTACACATCTTTCCTTTATCAAATCACACTATGTAGCACTGTCAAATGAGGGAAATTCTACTATGGGATAAAACAAGGAGTTCATCAAAGTATCATTTCTATTTGCTTTGTGAATTTTTTAAAATTTTTTCACTGCAGATTTCTCCTTATAATGATATTTTACTTAGTTTAATAATTAAGTGAGTGTGAATTTCCTAAACATCCAATGTTTGATTTTGGGCAAAGGTGTTGAAGTGTTGGAAAGGGAAGTAAGCCAGAGATCAACACCTGCCACAGGTCAACTTCAAGGCTGGAAACACACATCAGTGGGAGCATTGTTACATCCTGCAAATTAATGAAAAGAAGAATTCCTTTAAGAACTTTCTACTGCAGCTTTCCAATTGAACTTGATCACAACTGCTTCTCATTTATCAATCTATTATTCAATTTTTAATGGCTACCAAGCCTTTTCCTAACTACTTAGTGTTGGTTTTAAACAAAGCTTTTCACACATATATTGGCTATTTTTTTAAGAAATGAAATTCATAAGTAAATTTGAGGAGGTGGGGAGACTTAGGGCATACTCAGCTGTGCTCCACGATCATTTCTGACTGCACTCAGGGATCACTCCTTGCAGAACTGGCCAAATGAGGTGCCAGAGAGGAATAAATTTATAATTTTATAGAATCTGACTTAGACTAAATGTGATAACTAGGCTTTAACATAATCCATCTTATGCTTGAATAAAAGGTATTTCTCCACACTGTTTTCCCCATTTCCTTTTATCTTTTCTTGTACCCCCTTCCCCATTTAGGTAAGATTTTTATTGGGTAAGGCTTTACATGAAAATTAGCAAAGCAATCATTTCACCCTCCTTACAGATCCTTTATGCTAAAATTTATAAAAACGAAATATATCTATTGAAATACTTTCATATTTTCATTACTTTAATTCCTAGTTCAATGACAGAGAAATGATGTATTTTATGTTTAGAATATGACTTACTTCCAGTACCAGAGATATAGTATTGTAAGCAAGGTGCTTGCCTTACACCTAAATGACCCAGGTTCAATCCCTGGTACTTCATATGTTGGCCAAGACCACCAGAAGTGTTCCCTGAGAACAAAGCCAGGAGTAAGCCCTCTGCAAAGCTAGTTGTGCCCCCCATGGAAAAGAAAATGAGTTACTTTTATCCACCGTAAGATCTGCTCTCTATCTATCTATTTATCTATCTATCTATCTATCTATCTATCTATCTATCTATCAATCAATCATCTTTATTTCTATGTAAATCAAATGTATATGGATTTTAAGTACATTAAAATTACCTTATTTTAAACACAACATTATATTTCATAACTATTTCTAAAATTTTAGTCTTTCTACTTGCTATCCTGCAAAACCTTGCCATTTATTAATGTTATTAGAAGACTATATCCTATGTGAATTTTCAATTAAGTCTTTTAGTTCATGCAGGGGATTCTTCAACAGAAGGGAACTGAATGACACAGAAGCTTAGAATGTTATTCTGAAGAGTGTCTACTTAGTCTACCCCTCCCAAGTTAGAGACTTGGTTAAGGATGGTATACTTTTTATGATTTTTAACTCTCATCTCTACAGCTAAATTTTAAAGCCCTGTTTATAGCTGACAGTTTGCTAGACACCCACATTCATCCCTTTATAGGTTATTTCTACTTAGATTCCCCATGGATACTTTGAATTAACATATCCAAATTACACTGAACCTCTTTCTGTCCATCTCTGTTATGTTCAATTCCTACTTCTGTGATTGCATGTTTGTCTCTAGCCTACTGGTGCAGGCCACATCCTAACTATCATTATAGGTTTCAGCTATGGGAATATGCACTATGGATATGATATATATATTCATATATAATATGAATATTAATCATGACTGAGTGTACTGAATTCTTACCCACCTTTCTCTTCCATGCATTTGAGACCTCTGCTTGCAACCCAGCTAAAACCTTGGGGGATCTAGACACTTTCACCCCTACTACATAGTATCAATATAAAAGTTTTGCCACATGGAAGCACCAAGATATCCCAATGACATTACCATGGGATTATTTTATTGTTCTTGGGTAAATTATTATGTTAGAAACAATATCATATTTGAAAAGGGAAAAGATCAAATATTTTTAAAAAGTTAGTGTCAAATCTTGCTATCCTAGAGTTAAAGCATTAGTACTATGAGTTTTGTTGTACTGTGATTTTGCTGTATTTTTGGACTGAGAATCCCCTTATTAGTAAAAAATATGGGCATAAGACTATATCCACACCAAGTGCCAATGTGAATATTGCCAGAGACACTTTGGAAAGATTTTAAAATGATTTTGAAACATACAGTTGCTAAAGGATGGGCTAGGCTTTTGAGCGCAAAACAGGTTAAAGTTTCATCAAACTGGCACTGAATCACACGTTTCAGTCATCCATGGAACCAGGGCCCTCATCCAATTCCACTTAGAATCATTAATGAATACAGCCCTCATGACTTAGTATTACTGATATTTGGGTGATGGGACCATACCCATCAGTGTTGAGGGGTTACTTCCTTGCTCTGCACTCAGGAATTACTCCTGGAAGGGGAACCATATGGGATGCTGAAGATCAAACCTGGAGGTTGACTGTGTGCAAAACAAACTCCCTACTTACTGTACTAGCCCCTGAGTATTATTAATTTTAATGATCTCTACAGCCTTAGTATTACTATTTTAAATAAGGAAGAGATAAATAATGTGTTCTAGCTACATAGCTTTACAAAGTCCATGCACTTAAATAATGAACTTCAGATGCTATCTAAAGTCATCTAAATCCTCCAACTGTATGTAGTGAAATGAATTCATCTGCCTGGCCACAGACTATACTCTATACTTAACGGAGACTTGCTTTCTTGAGTGCTAGTAAATGTAAATATATATTGAGTCCACATATCCTATCCTACTAAACTAATAAAAGCTCCTATATAAATTTGGTCTTTGCCCATATAAAATACTAAGTGTTTCACTTATGTAATCATTCTGAACTCCAATGAACTTTAAAAGATTGAAGTCATTATTCTCATTTTCAAATGAGGAAGTCAAATTCAGTTGCTTGAACACAAGTTTGACTGCTTTCAAATTTCATACACTTACTACTTTTATTCTCATCCCTGTTTTCTCTATAGCATTGGGTTTGGCTTCTCACACATCAGACATACCAAACAGAAAGCAAGTTGCCAAATTGATTCATGTCCACTGGGATTTTCCATGCTGTAATTCTCCCTGCCCTCATCAAAGAATGCTGTTTCTTCAGACCTTTTATGATTCACTACTACCTGAACTCAATTTCAGCACTGACCTTTTAGTGACATTTAGGACCTGGTTTTACCAGGTCATCCATGCATCCCACTCTTGAAGTAGGATACTTGGTCTTCAGTCTAAACTTTGGCAACACCTACCCAAAAATTATCATCATCACATTTGTGGTTTGATGCCAGTGTGGCAAGGTATCTGAAAGTAAGTCCTTTAAAATCTATCAGAGCAGAAATAATTTATTGTTCTCTTTTGCTAATTAATATTGTTATATTATACAAGCACTAGACTATGTGATGGCCTGACTTTTTCCATGTTTGTCCCCATAAGACATAAGAAAATAAGTGATTTTTGTGAGTTTGAGAACTACTCTTGCTTGGGTATGTGTAGGATACGAGCATGATTTTTCTGTTGGTATCATCGGCTAATATATAGAATTGAAATTTGTGTGTGTGCGTGTGTGTGTGTGTGGTCACACCTGGTGATGCTCAAGAGTGACTGCTGATTCTGTACTCAGGACTTACTCCTGGTAGTACTCAGGAGACCATATTGGATGCCAGGGATGGAACCTGGGTGAACCATGTGCAAGACAAATGCTCTATCTTCTGTACTATCACTCTGGCCCTAGACTTGCATTTTTTAAAAAGGCAACATAGCTTGAGTGTTAAGAACTCCAGAACATAATTGAGTAGTGGACAACACAGTCATTGTCTCAACACCAAAGCATTAGAAGGAAGAGAAAAGGAGTTTCCCTCACACTTAAATTAGTTCAAGATCCAAAAAAGACCTGGTGGTGGATAGTGCTCTTACTCCGGGGATCTAATTCAAATAGTGTACTAAAATTAACTTGGTTTCTGAATCAGCTTGGTATGGATTCAAATTATGGCCCTAATGTCTACAAGCTAGAGTTTCTTTACCAACTAAGTTAACTTTCCTGAGTAAACTTTTTCTTTAAGTAAGATGATATAACTCATATTGTCGCAACATTAGACTACATGCAATGAGGAGCATATTGCCTGACACATTCCAAGCACATAAACATATTCCAAGGGATCCTGATGTCACAAGTATTCATTAGCTCAGAAATATCTCATCAAGAACAATGGGATCATTTAGTGCAGGGATTAAATTAGAAAATTAAAATATCTCTTCTTTCCCGCCCTGACTGGGGCTATGAGCTACTCTTGACTCACAGGGACTGCCTGGAAAGGATGGAATGACAGAAAAGGAACACAAAATAGATTCTTCTTCAAATCTTAGAATTATTTTTTTATATACTAATCCATCAAGTTGCTTAAGAATCATATGCAAAGGGCCTTTTTAGAAATGCAATTCATGCCCACAGATGAAAGTTCATCTATCCTTCTGACCCATACTGTTTATACATTTATCTCTTTTACTTTGGAGGAAGCCCACTATCTTACAGTGAGTTTGTTATATGGATGTGTCCTCTTTCTGGGTTGCTGAGTGAAGAACATGGAGTCTGTATCTAGGATGTGGTATACTCAAGTTGGGACTTCAAGCCAGGAAGATTTTGTTTTGCTTCCATTTTCAAAGTGCATATAAACTACTTTCATTTTGGTGTTGTTTTGTTTGGGGTGGCCCACACCCAGAGGTGCTAGGGGTTTCTCCCAGTTCTATGCTTAGGTATCATCCCTTGACATGTTGAGTGTCAGTCACATGCAAACCTGAGTCAGTCCATGCAAGTCAAGTATCCTTATCCACTGTACATCTCTCTGGCCTTAAATAGTATGCTATTTTCTTAATCATTGAAAAAGAAGAAAAGCAAAATTAAGAAGGGGCAGAGAAAGAAAATGGAAGGGGAGAGTTGGGGGAAGGGATTAAAAAGAGAGGGATAAGGGGAGGAAGAGTTGTATTTGGTCAATCAGGAAGAATTAAATTCAACTATTCTTCCCAAAATCAACACTATTTCTCATTAAAATTTAGTATTTTCTATGTATTTTATATTTTAAAAGTTTATTTTCCCTCTGTATCCAAACTTTTGAGAAAAATAGTGATTTTATTTACTTACTCTGTGCTGTTATTTTACCAGTTGAAGGGGCAATTTATTACCTATCATGATGTATTTTTGACACTTAGAAGACATCAAAATCACCTAATTTTCTGAAAATAAAAATGCATCTATCTATAGCACAATCTAAGAAGGGAAAAACTGCTGCGTATTAAAAATAAGTGTGTTTATTTGGATCTTGATTTAAGTTATTTGGTTTTATAGTTGCTAAAAAAATTCAAATCAGTGGTAGAGATAAGCATAAAATTTTATAGTCACATCTATTATTATTATTTTTTGAAACTATTTTATTTGGTAGCATATTAAAGCAAAATTTGAAATTTTAATAAGTAATTTTATATAGTTAATAAGTGTGGTAGAAAAGTATGAGTTACTGGAGCCATTTATTCATTATTTTTCCCAAAAAAAATAAAATTTATCCCCCTTTCCCTTTCTTTTTTCCATCAGTCACTCATTTCTTCCCTAATTCTTTTATTCCTACCCTCATCCCTCCTTCTCACTCTTCTTTCTTCTATTCTTCATTCCCTTCTTCATGAAAACATTTTTTCAGCTCCTATAAGTGTCAGGCACTATCCTAGGTGTTGCAATCAACAAAAAATAAATACACAGATTATACATACAAACTGCCCATAATTGCAACACATGCTGAGACACACATACCATATACAAGTACCACATATGAAGACACTACGTATATATACCATTCACAGACACACAAATGCAAATTAACAGACTGGCATATACACATTCCCACATATACATACATACGATACTAACAAATTACACACTTACATCATAGACAAATCCAACATCCTAGCCTTCTAGTTTAACAGCTCCATCAATGGATCACTGTTTTCCTTTTAGTTTACCCTATTTTACCATACAATTTTGTACTCAAAATTTTCCTTTAAGAAGAATGATATTAGCTGGGATAGTTCAAAAGAATATGTGCAAGCTTACTGGAATTTTATCTTATTTGAATATATTATTGTGGAATTTTTTAACTTTATTTTTACTCTTTAAAGGAATGACAATGATTTTAGTTAATAGTTTACTCTCTGTCTGGCTCCAGAAAAGATCATGATAGTTTCTAGCATAAATTTCCAAAAGTAGGCTTTATTTCAATCTCATCTTACTAGATTTCACCATAATCAAGACATTTCCTAGTTAGTGATTTTGAAGTTCTCCATAACTCTATTATTTTCATTGTAAACATTTTGCTAATATCTGCACCACTCTAATTTATTTTCAATTGGTTGCTACCATAAATATGTTATATACCAAATAATGCTATCTGCTTCCATGACCAGATCTGAAAATCTTTATCACTCAATGGCCATTCATAAAAGTCTTGAGACTAAGCAATGTAGATAATTCTCTTTAATATCTAACTAGAAAAGTGGATGCTTTAGCCTTCCCTGGATCTTGTTAATGACCTTAATTCCATTCAAGAGAATTTATTTCAGACTATAAGACTAACACCCAAGAATAGTAGAAATAAGTACCAGGAGGTTGTCACCATGGCTTGGAGGCTGTTCTCTCATTCTGGGCAACTCAGAGAAGGGAACAGCAAGTAAAATGTGGTTGTTGGTCATGTGGGGGAAAGATGATGCGGGCCAAATATAGACTAGAGACTGAACACAATGGCCACTCAACACCTTTATTGCATACCACAACACCTAATCAGAGAGAGAGAACAAAAGGGAATACCCTGCCATAGTGGCAGTGTGGGGTGGGGGGGACGGGACTGGGGAGGGGGGGAGGGATGTTGGGTTTACTGGTGGTGGAGAATGGGCACTGGTGAAGGGATGGGTTATCAAACTTTGTAAGGGAGAAACATGAGCACAAAAATGTATAAATCTGTAACTGTACCCTCACGTTGACTCACTAATTAAAAATAAACTATTAATCAAAAAAAAGAGAATTTATTTCTATTTAACATTAAAACTGATATAGTTATATCTCTAACTCAAGATTTTTATTTATAATTTTATATTTCTAAAACTTTGTAATCAGATTTTATAATTATAATGACTAGAATTATTAAAATTATTATAAGTACAGTGGGAAACCCAGGTTTGAATCCTCCACCCCTCTCTGAGAGCAGGCAAGCTGCTGAGAGTATCCTGCCTGCATGGCAGAGCCTGGCAAGCTACCTGTGGCGTATTCATTATGCCAAAAACAGTAACAACAAGTCTCACAATGAAGATGTTACTGGTGCCCGCTTGAGCAAATTGATAAGCAATGAGATGACAGTGACAGTGATAGTGATTATAAGTACAGCAGAGATATGATTTTTGTATTGATTTGATATTTCAAAGAGTAATGAAATATGAAGAAATAGGAAGATGAAGGAAGGAAGAAAGGAAGGAAGGAAGGAAGGAAGGAAGGAAGGAAGGAAGGAAGGAAGGAAGGAAGGAAGGAAGGAAGGAAGGAAGGAAGGAAGGAAGGAAGGAAGATACTTGGAGACCCAGTGGGAGACAGGATTTGAAAGACAAAAGATTTCCACCCCACCCCCCCAAAGCTGGAAAGAATAAAAGTAAAACAAGTAGGAATCAGTGACTGGTGCAAATATTGACTCATAAATGTCCCTGAGGTAAGATTTGGTAGTTCTCAGTTTTTTTGAGCTACCTATATGCATGAAGACAGAAAAAAATTATTAGAATAATATTGAAATTTCAGAAAAGATTGTGGTACCAAGATATAAAGTAAAAGCTCTTAAAACTGCACTTAAGAATTTGGCAGACTTTCAAAAGGAAAATGGTAGAAACCATTTATATGTATTTTTATTAATATACAATTTCATAATGAATTTAATATGATTAATGTGATATAATGAATTAATGTGTTATATGAATTTTTATGATAAATTTTCTATACACTTGTAGTTTATAAATATATATTTATATTAAAGTGTTTATATATATTCCCAGGAGATATTGAAATGATAAAACAAAACAGAATAATCATTTAGTTCCTTTGCATGATCTATGATCTGATGACAATGTCACTTTTTAGTACTGGAGATGGTTGTTTCATAAAGAGGGGAAACTTGGGTCAGAGAGATAGTACAGCAGGTACATGCTTGTCTTCCATGCAGTCAACCAGGGTTCCATGTCTGTTTTCCCATATACCCCGCCCCCCCCCAAGCTTTCCATGAGTGATTCTTGAGTGCAAAGTCAGGAATAACCCCTGTACATTGCAGAGTGTGGCAGAAAAACCAGAAAGAAACAAACAAAAAAAGGTGAGACCTGCCTCTACAAAATAGAAAGAGACTTGAGACATGTATTTTTTAAGATTTAATAATTTAGTTGGATATATGTAAAAATAATAATTCTGCAGCAAAGTAATTCTAGGAGTGGGAAGAAAGGGAATGAGGAAGGAAGGATGAGAGTGGAAGGGTAGAGATTGGGAGGGACAAGAGCAAGGAAGGAATATAGCAAATCAATTCACTTCTACCTGAATATACAAGACTTAGGCTGGATTGTATGCTATTCTATTATCAATCACTGACAATGGGAAGCTTGGATGACTCTGGGGACTGTAAAAGAATAAGTCAGGATCACAGTATTCAGTTCTTGTTAGATATTATAACTGTTTGGTAAAAGCTATCTTTTTCATATGAAATTTAGAGTACATCTCCAAGTTGTTATATGATAGCATACACTGAAGTCTGTATAATCCTTATTTATTTATTTATTATTTTTGTTTGTTTCTGGGCCACACCTGGTGGTGCCATACTCAGAAACACTCAGAAATTAGTCCTGGCAGTGCTTGGAGGACAATATGGGATGCCAAGGATAGAACCTGTGTTGGCCGCATGCAAGAAGAACAACCTACCTGCTATGTTATCTCTCCAGGCCCAATAAGACCCTTTACACTGTCAATACTTCACTGATAAACTGCTCTCACTCAGTCACCGGGAAATGAAGAACAGTTCACCTGGTGACAATTCTCTTCATGAGGACACCAAATCAGGGAGAGCCATTTTTCCAGGGTCACATGCCTTTTAGGAAACATCAGCTATAAGACCCAATGACTCACATTAGATTTCCTCTTGTTTTCCTATAGCTGCTGCTGGTTCAGTGGATTTAAAATTAAAAAATAAAAAATAATCGAATCTGCTTACTAAGGCAGTAAATGCTGGCAAAATTGATAGCCCTTGACGAACACCAGTCCCCTTTTGTTCTGTGATCTTACCTGTCTGAGTATTCTAGGTCATTTGACTATTTCTAAAAAAATTTTCCTCCTTGGTTGTGTGTTTTATGGTCATTTTATATTCATAGTATTGACAAAGCTACTACAAAGAAATTGAAGCTCAGGGGCCAGAGCGATAATAGAATGCTTGCCTTGAATGTATTCAATCCAGGTTTATTTCTCAGCATCTTATAGTTCCTGAGCCTGCCAGAAGTGATCCCTGAGTGCAGAGCCAGGAGTCAACCCTGGGAACAGCCAGGTTTGCCCCAAGAAACAAAATAAAACAAGAACAACAAAAGGCTTGGAGCTCAGAAAGGTAAATGAACTTGATCTATCCCATCCAATTAGAGACATAGATAAACAAGAAATAAAAACACCTGAACTCATCTTCCTTTTGAAACTCCATGCCATTTTCCTAGAATGTGATTGCACTTCATTGAAATAAATTATGTTTGTTTTGTTTCCCAGAAGTAAGTGGTTGGCCAGAAGATGAAATTTTATTTCCATTTATTCTAAAGATTTGGAGATTTTTAAGTCTTCATTTCCACTTGGAGGATGTGTTTCTACTTCTTAATCTTTGGAATATAATGCTATTTAGTGAAGTTTCAAGTAATGAAATTATGTAGTTACTTGAATCTTTCCTCTGAGGGGAAATGGCTTGTAGTGTTTACTATATCTATGTAAGTTTGCTTTTTCTTCTTGGCTAGACTTTTTTCCCCTGTTCTCCCTATGACTTACTAGAGATGGAGCAGGAATTTCTGTTTTGCTCAGGTTCATAGGGTCTCAAAGTCTGGTGGTGCTGCACTAGGCACTCTGAACTTTTTAGAGAGGAAAATTTGCTCTTCACAAAAAGCAGTTTACCTTTTGATAGATTGCTTATTCATTCTGAAGGTCTAGGTTATAGATTGGTTTTCACTTGGAAAGACTCATTCTGTGCTTATGGTGAGGTGCTTCTTTGGAGAAATTTTCAGTATTTTTCACTAGGTTTTTGTTTCTGAAGAAAAACTTAGATAATATTAAGAAACAAATTATTTTGGTTGGAGGAATGCCTCCTAGTTCAGCACTTCTAGAAAATATTTTTAATATCAGAGTAAAACCTGTGCACCTATCTGTAGACCATGTTAGGGTCTGCTGAAATGAGAGTCAATAAATGTAACACAAGACCTGGCTGATTTGGTATGGGGACAGAAATGGAGACAGGAAGGTGGGTTTTCCTTTTCTCAGCAAGAGCAGAGCCAACACAGCATTCCTTTTCTTAGTTTAAGTAATGAGGAACATGTTCATTTAAACCAGTTCCACAAACTCTGGTCTTTGTGGAATATACTTTTCAAACAGGGATGCTGATATTCTAAGACAATAAAGCCATGTAATACAACATACAAAGTAATACTGAACAACAGGAAGAAACATATCTAGTTCATTTATTGTTTTTAAAATTTCATAGAAATCCTGGATCTCTCATCATTTAACTTATTATTATGTGAAAATATATTTCTGTATATATAAGTCTGTAATTTTCTAGATGTAATATAAAATTCTGTCATCGACTGATGTGCACAGAGCTTCCATAAGTCAAGTATAGAACTATGGGCATAGGAGCAGTCCAAGAACAGCAGATCTGAGTTAATCTTAAAAACAACCTCAACCTCCTTTTTTTTTTTTTTTTTTGCTAAGTGCTGAGAAGAAACTGAGATCCAGGAAGAGAGAACACAGACATCATTTGAGTTTGCCAAAATTTTTCATGTGTAAGAAACGGGGCAAAGTAATCTGAATAAGAACCTTGACTGTGTAATAATCAGTCTATCATTCAAAACCCTTGTCAAGCTCATAAATTGTGTTAATGTGCAACCCTCCCAGATTCCTGTGCGTCAATCATCCTGGAATAAAAAAGGCTGCGGTACCCAAAGGATAGGGAGAGTGCATCAGTGCCAGATATCTGACACGTTGACTTCTAAGATTTTAGAAACAAGGCATGTATTCAAGAACCATATTAGATATTTTTAAACAGTAATCCTAATGTCTTACTTGACTTATTTGCTTATGCAGTAACTTTTATAAATAACATTAGCAGTCACTTAGAAGAAACCTCCTAAGACCCTTGAGTTCAGTATGACACTAACACTAGTTTAATATCTATTTCTCAGATATTTCATTTTATATGATCGAGTTTATATCACCACACTAGGATGCAGATTTTGAATGTTCTGACTTAAAATATTGGCTACATCATTTTTTCTATGTTTAAACTTAGATGTGTTTCTGTAGGTTTATTGTAGGATTATTTTTTTTAAATTTTTATTAGTAAATCACTGTGGGGTACAGTTACAAACTTATGAACTTTCATGTTTGTATTTGGTTTACATCCTTCCACCAGTGCCCATTCTCCTCCACCAATTTTCCCAGTATCCCTCCCACCACCCCCACCCCAACCCCTACCACCCCACCCTGCCTCTGTGGCAGGGCATTCCCCTTTGTTCTCTCTCCTGTTGGATGTAGAATTTAATTTTTTTAATTTTCTTAAGGCACCAATAATTTACAAAGCTAATGATAGTTGAATTTTAGACATATAATATTGTAGCATCAGTCCCACCTTGCCACTGTGAACTTCCCTCCACCATTATTCCAGGTTCCCTCCCATATCTCACTCTGAGCCACCTCATCCTAGCCTGTCCTCTTGCCAGACACCTTTATGCATTTGGTTGTTAAACATTGGGTCTCTTGATTTCAGTGCCATTGGCTCTGTGGTTCGGATATTTGTTTCTATCATTCCTTAAGATACCTTTGTACCTTAATTCCCAAACTTGGCTCCTATTGCTTCTCATCTGTCTCTTCTCCACTCTGTCTTTTCTTCTCCCAATATTCAGGGTCCAAGGCTGAGCTGGGTACCCTCCCTTTAAAACATTGCATTCCCTCACCCAATTATTCTGAAAACCATATATAAATATCATCCTGTATTTTTCCTTCTTCCTCTGGCTTACTTCATTTTATATGATATCTTCCAATGCCATCCATTCTGCCACTAATTGCACAAGTTTGTCATTCCTTATACTATGTTGTATTTCAATGTTTGCATATGCCACATCTTCATGATCCACTTATTTATAGAGCTGGACACTAGGTTGATTTCAAATCTTAGCTATTCTACTGAGTGCTGCAATGAAGAATGGTGTGCAAATGCTCTTTTGGATGAATGTTTTTCTTTCCTGGGAATGGATACCCAAAAGTAGAATCGCTGGGTCATATAGGAGCTCAATGCAGAGTTTACAGCATACCCTCCATAATGTTTTCCATCAGGGTTGGACCAGAAAGCATTTGCACCAGCAGTGACTGCATATTTAACATATCATACCCTCAGATTCTGGGATCACCTCTGAACAAGCCATCCTCAGGCCCAGGTTACCTTTAGTGCGGAGAGACAACTTAAAGGAATTAAGTTGCTAGGTATGGAGAAATCAATAGTCATTTCAAATATGAATCCCAAATTCAAAGTCATAACTCCACTCCACAGGGGCTGCTTTCCACTTGCACAAATTCTCACCTGCACATGTGTCCAGAGGAATGTCAAAACACTGATGATTCCCTTAAGCAGAGTTCCTATCATGGTCCTCTGATCAGTAGCAGCATTACCTCAAAATTCCTAGGAGAAGCACATGCTAGTTCATACTCCGGATCTAGAGAATTAGAAACTCCAGGGGTAGAGTCTGGCAATGTGAGTGTCGATAGTTTCTTCAAGTCAAGGAACAAGTTTGCAGATCTCAGCTCTTCAAAAACACTGGAAAGACAGACAGCATAAATGTGTGATAAGAGTGTATATGTATGTGAGTGTGGACTTTTGAGTCGCATTTCAAATTCAGGGAAAGATACGATAGCAGATGTTTCCTAATCTCTGCTTCGCTGCCTCTTCTCTGACCCTTGGTTCACAGGCAACAGAAAGACAGAGACAAAAGAAGAGAGACAAAGAGAGTGAATGCTATACCTCTGCTTTTTACTGAAGTTTTGCCTGTATTACATCAATATTATATGACCCAGTCATGCTTTTATTTCTCTCTTATGTCCTTAGGTACATTTTATACTATTATAAATCACTAGTCGTGTTTATTGCCTGAGACTCAGTCCTTCCCTACTCCCTTTATGATGTGTCCTCATGTCAGACTTCTGATTTCTGAAGAATTATCAAAATCAGGATTTGACAAATCCTATCTGTAAAAAACTAAGATGGCACATATGTTCAATTTTGGAGTCTGTAAGCATTTACATAGTGTGTAAATCAATATATGTGGTTGCATTCTAAAATCACACATTTAACCTGTGACCATAGTTTATCAATTCCTGGCACTAGCGCCCCCAAAATACCACTACCACCACACTCCACTTTTCTAAGAAATCCAAATTTGCCCATTGGGTCAATAATTCACTTATCATGTGTGATTATGGTAGGTGGGGTGGAAGGTAAAAATCTCCCGCAGGATGCCCCAGAAGCATTTAGGCCTCTCCACCAAATCTGTTTCCAGAGTTTAGCCATCTGGGCCTTGTCTTTGGCTAGAGATACATGGAGAGAATGAAAGAGGCAATTAATAGCATTCAGGTGGAGACACCAAAGGCAAAACTTAATTCTACCCTGAATCATCTCCCCTCTTAAGAATGTCCACAACTGCAGAGCAGATTGGAGGAATGGAACTGTGCTCTTGCAATGAATTAACATGCTTACAGTAAAAGAAAGGGTGCTCATAACTTCCATCACTTCACCTGTCCCTCTGCTCTCTATATAGGCCATTGCTGCTCACATCCCAGTCACAGCCCACATGAAAAATTAAGGGCAATTTCTCTGACAGGCAGAGACAACAGTATCAGAAGCAACTGTGTACAGGGTGCACTGAATAATGCCACTGTGCTATGATAATGGGTACTAGAGAGAGATTTCTGTGCCTGCTGTTGTAGCTATCTAGATGGATATGTATTACACATAGTGAAAAACTGGAAAATGACCTAGCCCTTAGTTTTACAATTCTTTTATGCTCAAAAGATTCATCATTTTGGAAAATAAAATTCTTAATTAAAATCTTTTAAATATCTAGTAGCAAATGGGCACTGATTTCATTATTGTTTCCGAAGTAATTTTAATTTCCAGGGGAAATAGTAGAATTCTTTTTATTGTCTGGCTTCTTTCCTCCCTCCATTCTAGATGGTTCTGCAGCTGCTCTGCCGCCCTGTGGCAACAGCTGCCCTTTTCCGGAGCAGAAGACACGTGTGCAAGGAAACCCAGGCTAGACAGAGAGATGGGGCTTGTGCTTAAACATAATTCACCCCCAATTTATCCTCTTGATAAATTACATGACCTGGGTAAGTGATGACAATGGGTGAGTGAGAGATTTTAAAGACTAGAAATCACCGTGTTATTCTAGAAATTTCCTCGGGGGTAGGTTGGGAGAAGATATAAGATGGGTATATGTGAAGGTCATGTGAGAAAAGAATTTCTGGATAAGGAGAATTAAGCATGGAAGTGCCACAGCCATTCTTTCCTCTGTAAATTTTCTCTTTCCCTAGACATTTCCACTTTGTATTTTTGATGAAGAAATTTTTGTTCACCTATCTATTTTTAGTCACCTCAAATCTTTCCTGGAAGTAGATAGGGGGGGAAAGACAATTAAATTAGAAACACAGAAGGAAGAAAGGATGCAGTCTGTACAGAGTGTGATGAGGAGATGAGCACAAGTGCCCATTCTTTTGGGAAGAAGACACATGAGTTGGCAGGGCCAAGGGCACAGGGAGAGTGACTGTTCCTTAGCCGGGAGAAGAGAAGTGTGGTTTGGGTGACAATGACTAAACAAATTTCTTGAGTTAAATCTTGAAGCTGGAATGCCAGTGAAGTCGTCCTCTAGAAAATATAAAATAAGGGTTTTTCATCCCACACAATTTCTTACCTTTTAATTCTGTGTGTGAAGTGTGAGCTGGTAAGCACTCGAAGAGGTGCATGCATGCATGTTTGCCTATTTAATCCTCACAACCGCTCTGAGAAATAATGAGAAAGCCGGTGTAGATACTTCAGGGACCCGGGCCACAGAGGCTCCTCAGAATCAGCACAGAACAGCACTGAAGTACCCCCGAACACACCCATCGAGTGGTACATCCACAGCCCACGGAGAGCAGCGCCTCCCAGACCCTCCAGACATGAGGCTGCTGTCAGATCCTTCCCTTACTGCCTCTGCTCTTTGCCCTGAACTGGTGGGTTGTCTCTGGGGCTCCCATTGGTGTTAACCGCAGTAATTGAGGAGTTTGCCATGAATCCATTAATTGAGTCTAATACAAAATTACCTGGTTGCTATGGTGCAGTTGGAGAGATCTGTGCAGAAACATATGTTTGAGGCTAAGCATTAGCAAACAGCACCACAAGGAGATGCACTTACTCCCTGCTGTGTGAAGCAACAGGGTGGTCTGCCCTCTGCTCTACCACAGGGCCACTTCTGTTTCTATTGTTCTTTATACAGGTGCTGTGGGGTGGGGAGCAGGCTGTTGTGTGTACGTGTGAGCATGAGTATGCATATGATAGTGTTGCATGTATATGCATTGTGTGAATGTATGCATGCTGTATATGTATATGTAGCATGTATATGTTTTGTATGCATGTATGCACAATATACAGGGGCTTATGTGTTGTATCTATCTGTCCTGATATTTTGGATCTGTTGCTGTGCAGTATGGTCTATATATCTGAAGGGGAAAATGTTTTAAACAATATGAAGATGAGTTACCTTCCAGTTTTACAGGAGTGAATATTGGGGATTGATGTCAGGGGCAACAACAGAGGCAGTGACAGGTGCTGAAAGGCTGCCCCCTTCACCTGAATGTGGGCGCCTTCTCTTCTCAGGCCCAGCTGTCCCGATACATTCTCCTCTGTTACACTGTGTCTTTATATTCACTTTTGGCACTATTTTTAATAAATGAGTTCCCAGTCCCTTGTCTTAATTGCATCCCTATTCCCCCACAGAGCAGCAGATATGACAGTGTTATCAGTTGGTGATGCCAGGTAATGCCATTATGGAAATGTTCCCCACCGTGTAGCATTCAGTTTTGACTATTATCCAGAAATTTTGTATGCTGACTCAGTCAAAAGTCAAAGAATTAAGGAAGCATTTTAACTCTTTGCTCAGCACCTTCATGCAACATCTGTATGAAACGGCCACATCCCTTCCCAGCCAACTAATACATAACCATGGTGTCCTTTCTCAGAAGCAGAAGGAGCCTGGGAATCAGACCCAAAATGCACTCGCTAGTCAAGAAGTTCAAAGTCAGAGTTTCATTCTGAACTGTGAATGTCCTCTTTGGAAGTTTCTTTCTCTTTCTTATAACAAAAGTCACTGTCACTGTCACTGTCATCCTGTTGCTCATCGATTTGTTCGAGTGGGCACCAGTAACATCTCTCATTGTGAGACTTATTGTTACTGTTTTTGGCATATCCAGTACGCTATGGGTAGCTTGCCGGGCTCTGCCGTGCGGGCACATTACTCTCGGTAGCTTGCTGGGCTCTCCGAGAGGGGCAGAGGAATCGAACATGGGTTGGCCATGTGAAAGGCGAACGCCCTACCACTGTGCTATCGCTCCAGCCCAACAAAAGTCAAGTTATTTTTTATTTATTCTTCTCTTTGACTCAAATTTAAAAGTGAACAAGTCACCTTTTAAAGTAAGGCCTGTGCATGTTTTTTTCTTCTTTTTACTTAAGGGCTTCTAAGTCAACTTTTTTTTTTTTTTGCTTTTTGGGTCACACCCAGCAATGCACAGGGGTCACTCCTGGCTCATGCACTCAGGAATCACCCCTGGCGGTGCTCAGGGGACCATATTGGATGCTGGGATTTGAACCCGGGTCGGCCACATGCAAGACAAACGCCCTACCCGCTGTGCTATCACTCCAGCCCTCTAAGTCAACTTTCTTGACTATTTTTTAATGAGAATTTAGAACATGTGCCTTAAACAGGGCTGGAGCGATAGCACAGCCGGTAGGGCATTTGCCTTGCACAGGCCAACCCAGGTTCGATTCCTCACCCCTCTCAGAGAGCCCGGCAAGCTACCAAGAATATCTTGCCTGCACAGCAGAGCCTGGCAAGCTACCCATGGTGTATTCAATATGCCAAAAACAGTAACAACAAGTCTCACAATGGAGACATTACTGGTGCCCGCTCAAGCAAATCAATGAGTAGCAGGACAACAGTGCCTTAAACAACTTGGCCTGAAGGTCAGAATGATCTGTTTTTCCAAGTGGAAGAATGTTCAAAAAAGATTCAGGGAGAGTAAAATAAAAGGAAAAAGGACATTTTAGAGAGATTGGGCACCTCACAGAGTACACCCCCAAAATGCTCTTGTAGGAGAAGGACATATAGGAAAGGAAAGAGAGTTTCTTAACTCAGAGAACGTGGGTGCCAGCAAACAAAACAACCTGGAAATATATATTTTTTTAATTTTTAAGAATTTTGTAATCAGTCTTAAAATTAAAGTGGGAATTCCTATGGTAGCAAGAGTCATTTCAAGGTAGATTCTTCTGTGGTCATGTGCATAAGATTGACAAGACATGATGACAAGGGATTTTCTGAGTTAAAATATCTCAAGTTCTTTGTATAGGTCCGTGAAGCCTAATGGGGACTGTAGAAATTACTGAGGATCAGAAAAATTCTAAGATGAACCAAATCTTAGCCTGGAATCTGAAACTTAAAGGGATGGCAGTAAAGTAAGTTTAAACAGAGTGAGAAGCCAACTGAGGTATGTCATCAGCCCCTTGGGAAAGTACAAATAAGAAACAAAAAATGACCAGAAAGATCAACTAAGGCTGGGTGGGGATTAAATCTGTCTTTCAAGCATTAGAAAACTTCACCCAGAATTCAAGCTTTTAATTGATAACAGGGAAGGGTGAATTATACTTCAAACTCCTTCATCACCTACCCCCACCACACCCCCTGGCTAAAAGCAGGGTAACTTGAGGAAAGTTTTTCCTATTCCATACTCATTTGTATCTGCTGAGTTCACCATATTTAACATGAATTTCTTTTTCTTCCCCAACTTAACCTGGCTTTCATTAGATAATCAAAAGAAGCTCTTGTATTTGTTATAGGTATATTTTCCATAGAAATAAAGTCTTCTTGAGAATGTTGACAAACTCTCATACTCTTCTGGGGAGACCAATGCATGAATCTGTCATGAATTAAGCAGTTATTTTGATGATTGGATACACATACTTTATTCACTGAATTTCTCCTGAATCCATGCCCCTAATTGCAAGATCCCAAAAAGAAATGTGAGGATACATGTCCCGTGGGGTAGGGACTGAAGGGTTCTGGAGCACAAAATGATGTCAGGCTTTTCTTAAGGTTGGAAGTCTGGTGTGAGCTCTGTCAGTTGAAGTTGGGGTTCATGGGAGGAGACTCTGAGGGACTTACAGAGGCAAGTCAACTGCAAGGCAGGAAGCAAGTCATATGAACAAAGCATGAGAATTCGCAGGCCTATGCCCTTCCCTAGCTCACATAAAAATAACTGACACCATTATGTCTTTATGACAAAGGGGATATAAGCTCATCATGAGCAAATTGCAGTAAATACAGAAAATCATAAAAGGAAGATTAAAAGTGTAGTGTCTAATTTCACAATGAGAGACAACATCTTTCAGCATATCTATGAACAGTCAACCGGCTTTTATGTTTCACCTTATTGTTTTTCTTTCTCTTGACATTAGGGTCCTTAGAAACATGATTTTAAGAGACTGCTCAAATATTTCATTTTGTAAACTTAACCTAATTTACTATGCTGCTTTCTAATTTTAAACATAGGTTCTCAGGTTTATTTTGTTTTTAGTTATAAGTGAAGCTATGATTAATATGTCTTCAATTTTTCAGTGTGTGTGTGTGTATAGAATGAAATCACTAAATGGAGGGTAGCTGGGGAAGAAGCCATGAAAAATTATTCAGATTTATATTTTTAAAAGTTAGTGCCCCACCAATCTCTTCCCCAGGAAGAAACCCATGGAATTACTTGAGTCAAATAAGCCCTTTCTGTAGTTTTTTTGCTCAGTCCCACAGCCTTACCTTCTGAAAAGCAGTGGGAGACTTCCCCACAAAAAACAGAGTATTACTTAATTGGCAAAGTGTAGACACTTTGCTTTCTAATAAGCAAATGGTTAATAACATTAAGTAACATTTATCTATCCATGGTTGCAAAGAGAGGATACCCAGATCACCTTTGACCCTGGGTCATAGAAATGAAAAGTATGGAGAAGGAAAGAAACTGAGGTGGGTGGTGGAAGAAGAGATGGCAGGTGGTAACAGCAGTAGTGGTCGGGTGCCTCAAGCTCATTGTTGGGGTAGAGATGTGGGATAGGCTCATGCATGTACATAAGTGGTATATGTAAAATTCATATATAAGCTACACAGTCAACAATTCTGCAAGCATGAGATCTTAATTGCAATAAGCAAACTCAACAACATGCATGCCAAGAGACAGATGGCATGCGAGGGAATCTGGGGACATTGGTAGAGAGAAGTCTACACTGGTGGTGAGGTTGATGTTAGAACATTGTAATACTGCAACTCAACTATGAATAACTATGTAAATCACAGTGTCTTCATATCTAATAATAATAAAGTATCATAGTTCCCAAATATACCATCAACCAATAACAATAAATCAAGATTTGAGATTAAAAAATAAAATCTCACTAGCCCTTACCTTATGCCAAAGGGCATGAGTTCTTCTGTCCGAATTCCACGTAGGACCTACCAATGACTTCAACTAAGTAAATAGTACCAAATAATTGTTGAAGTAAGAAAAAAAGTGAACATGTCCCCTCATATCGTTCACATAGATCTCAGTAACTGGGGAATTATTTGGATGGCGCTCCAGTGCTGTTGGTAGAAGGACAGAGAGGCAGCTTCTGCATCCTGGAGGGCTGGTGTCAGCTGTGAACCTGCGTTAGCTCCATTTGAGACAACCCGGCCCTGGCTTGCTCCCATGGCCAGTGCAGTAGGCCCCAACACCTTCTCAGAGCCTCAGTCCCATGCAAGTGTAGTCCCTGGGCAGGAAGTAGAAAAGTCCGTCCCTTCTATCAACACGCAGAGGTGCATCTGGACAGGAAACTTCGAAGACCCTCCACACATCTTCCTCACTTTCCTGGTGTCTTCAACGTCTCTTACTCCTATGTGGTTTATCTAGCTCCTGCACACTGCTCAGTTCATGTCCATCGCAACCTTCAGGTAGATAAATGGGTGATGATACTAGACTGGGGAAGAGAAAAACCAAGGGCATTGTATCAGTTTTTCTCTGTGGCCGCACTAACAAATTACTGCAAAATCAGACACCAAAACAATGCAAATGCATTACCTTGCAATTCCCTTGTTCAGAAATGTTTAACTGGTCTCACTAGGCTAAAATTAAGGAGGAAAGAGCTGTTGATTCCTAGAGACTTTAACAGAGAATCTGGTTCTTCCCCACTTTTCCAGCTTCTAGACATGCCAGCATCCTTGGCTGCTGTCCCAGCCTCCAGCCTTAAACCCAGCAGTGTTTACCCAAGTCTCTCTTTCTCTTAGAGAAACCATCTTTAAGAACCTATAGCCTTAGAGAGCCCCTCTTCCTCTTGCAGAGACCCTTGTGATGACTTTGGGTAATAGACAATTTTGCCATATTACAATACTTAAATTAATTAAATGCAAGCTGTGAAGTCCCTTTATTACTGGGGCCCCTTGTGCAGATAAGGGACTTGAGACGTTCAACCACTAAGTTTCAGCTTCTTAAAAAAAAAATAAGATTTATGGTCACACTCATGGGTGCTCGGGGCTTATTCCTGGTGCTGCACTCAGGGATTACTCCTGACAGGGCACTGGGAAGCTTGGGGGGTAATTAGGAATCAAAAGTCCAGACTGTCACATGCAACACATGCACCCTATGTACTATGACTTCAGCCCCCCACACAGCTTCCTAATGCTGGTCCATCCAGCAGAGCATAGAGGTTTTACTTTTTGGAATTAGAGCTATATCCTGTGTTCCTCAAGTGCTACTCCTAGTACTGTACTCAGGGGAACCATATGAGATGCTGGGAATAAAATCAGGGTGGGTCTCATGCAAGGGAAGCATCTTAATCCCTGTACAGTGTTGTGCAACTAAAATGGATTGAAGGTAGAGAGACAGTACAGAGCTCAAGGTGCTTGCCTTGCACTTAACTGTCCCAAGTAGAATTCCCTGGCACTGCATATGATCCCATAGCACTTCTAGGAGTGATCCCTGAACGTAGAGTAAAGTGTGATATTGGCGTGCAAGCATTTATACCAAAGAAGCAATAAGGAATGTAAATTGACATTTATTAGTGCATAAGAATATTCTGTACTCCTTCCTGCATTCCCATCAAGCAAAATTCTTGCAAATACCTGCCATTTAATTTTACAAGCAGAAGCACACAGAAACTTGAAGAACACTAGTGGTCTTTAGCAAAATGGGTCACCCTCCCAACACATGAGGCACATGAGGGCAGACTTCTCATGAAAGTATTTAGCATTTGATATAGAAGGCTCTTTTTATAAGCCAGGGTATTTCCTTATGATCCAAATATATATTATCATAAATAGAAGCATTTTGAAATCATAATCTCAAAGAGTCAGTGAATATTTCATTATGGAGACTGACTTTTGGTGTATCTGAAATTTAGTCAATCAAAAAAATCAGGCTGTCAGTATGTACTGTCAATCTGGTATGTAGCCTTTCTGCTGAAACAGCTGCTAACAAGGTTGCCAATTAGGGTGAATTTTTTTCTGTGATGTGTGCATTTTCTCACTAGAAACTAACTTGAGAGTCATAGTTGTTTCATATACTGAAATGTGTTGTAGAATATTCAGATGCCAGAAATGGCTTAACTGTATTGCTTGCGGCTCCCAGTAGAATTCAAATAAACAACCTAATACATTTAGTCCAGTTACAAAGACTAAAGATCAATTAATCTTTGATCTTTAGAAAGAAAGATGAACCTCTCAGGTTTTTAGCACATGAATAAACCTGCTTTTCTCACACTAAGAAATTAAAAAAAATGTATATGTGCATGCCACCTCATAAATCAGATGTGACCTCGTGAATAAAAACAAGCATGAATAAAGTATACGACAACTCAAGGATATTTTTGCACTGACCCTGGTGATTATTTGAAATCTGGTATGTCATATACAAGGTTAAATGATTATCCCAGTCAATGTTACATATAACTGGCTATGAAGGAAGTCTGTGTTTTTCTATGATGTTTCTGTATAACTAGATTTTTTAAAGTATTTTATAAAAAATCATTAAAAATTATTTTAAAAATCCAGTCAAAAGTATTTTATAAATATCCCTTCTCTTTCCTCCTGTAAACCCTATCTACAACTTTTCTGTTTAAGTAATATTCCATGTGAGATTATGATCTGATTTGAGTGATCTTAAAAAGATAAGTTATTATAGCAAACTCTTTATTGTGTTAAAAAAATAGCTGTTGCAGAAGAATTCAAAAATATCTTAGAATAGTTAATTCTGTTTGAACTTTTAAAGTAAAATTAATTTGTTCAAGCCTTGATTCTAATACATTAGTTCAAGAAATACTATTAAAATATCTTTCTACTTAACAGAATTTCAATTCTTCAACTTCATAATTTATATTGTCTTTATTTATACTTTATTTGCTGGGCAGACTTGCTCTTCTTGTCTCCTCCATCATGGTTTGATTCTCTCTCTCTCTCTCTCTCTCTCTCTCTTTCTCTCTCTGTCTTTCTCTCTCTGTCTCTGTCTCTCTCCATCACCCTTTCCTTTTCTCCCCTCCCCTCCCCCTATAACTTTTGAGAGACTCTGTAGATTGCTAACATACATATTCCTAAAGAATACACCCCCCATGGGACATGCCAGATAATACAGGAGTTAGAACAAACAGTTTGTTTGCATATAATTCACCTAGGTTTGATCTTCAGCACCAAATGCCCTGAGTAGCAAGTAGTACCACATCTCTCTCAATCTCTCTCTCTTTCTCTCTCTCTCTTTCTCTCTCTCACACACACATACACACACTGTCTCTTTTGTCTATATCTTCTTGCTGTTAAAACTCAAAACCCCAATCAGCCTATGCTTCAGTTTCACTTTTGCTGCTATTTTGCGATCCCTATCACCATGGTCTACTTCATATTACTGTGGTTTTCATTCTCCTCTCCATTGGTCAAAGCTTCTCAATTCTCTTCGAAAGAGCTTCACTCTGCCTACCCTATTATCACAGCTGTGATGCATTTAGCATCTCTGAAAGCAACAATATTATGTAGTTCCTTCTGGGGTGTCACAATGTCTCCAAGTGGCTTCCATAAACAGAAGATGAATAAACGGACATATTTATCTTAAAATACATCTCAACAAAGTGCTTATCTTGTGCTTGCTACTGCTGTAGACCCTATCTACTTAAATTGTGGGTCACAACCCCTTATGGAATTGTGTAATAAAATAAGGAAATCAGGAAAGAGTTGGCAATGGTAAAGGCTTCTGAATGAATAGCAACCAAAAATGAACTCAAAATCAAGTAGGTAATCAGTTTGAGGTATTTCTGGCAGCACTTAACTGTCTTATATTTCTCAAGAGAAATAGGGTCAGGAGTGACATAATAAGCACCTACTCTAGACAGTGTCTTCATGAGACCAAGTCCTAAGAAAATAATAGAGAAAGAAAACTTCTCCGTTAATTTTCCCATAATATACAATAAAAATGGGTACTTTATCTTGAGTAGAGCCCTGAAATTTATCACTTGGTTACAGTTTGTGGCAGTGTGAACAATATTGGGTGACCTAGCTTGTTTTTTGGTGGTTATTTGTCCATTTCTAAGAAAATTTCTAGGTTCCTACTGCTCAGGTCTTGGACTAGTCAGTGTTTACAGCCATAGAAGGATGGGTCTGGTTTCTGTGCTCACAGAGATATCTGTTGAGGTCTTTTGCCCATTTGAAGCTTTTCTAGTAGCTTCCTTCCTTTATTCTGCTCTTCCAGTTACTTAGTGATTACAGCCGACTTCCCTCCTTATCTATCTATCTATCTATTTCTCTCTCTATATATATATGTATATACCAGACATTTCATTAAACACATTGAGAGATATAGCACTCATTAATATTTATGCAAAATTGTACTTGTATTTAAGTTCTTTCCTGACCTCCCAAAGGAGTGTGTCAGCAGACAGGCTAGCTATCTGCAGAAGCACAGAGAAGGAATGAGAGTATGAAAAGGAGGGATGAGGGGATGAGTCACTCACAGGGCAGCCAGACTTCATCTTCTGCCCTTATTCCTTCCTTTTTTCTGATGATGTATATGTAACAAATGAAAAAAAATGTTTTATGTATCCAAAGATTCCTTTTAATGTCAAACTTTTCCTATATGTTAGAAGAAAAATGAGAATGAAAATTTATGTTTTGAAAAGAGAGAAAAAAGCAAGAGGTTCAATGGAATTTGACTGAGTAATGTGCTTTTATGGCACATATCAACATGTCACTTTTAATGCATTTGCTGATGTGCAAGATTGCAAGATTAAAAAATTCTAAGTTAAAAAAATGTCAGCAATTCAGGAGCAAACATTAAAAAGAATTAGAAAGAACTCAAACCTTGCATTTATAATATATTTTATAATATTTTTGTTGGTTTTTGTTGTATCACTTTCAAATCCATGTAGCAGTAACTATAGACTAGCTTGAACATCAAAGCTCATTCTGATTCTTGAGAGCATAGTTTTTAGATTATATTGTTGAAATTGGAAGCCTTTCTTCAGCAACATGATAATGGTAGGGACAGAAATGGTTTCTGCATGAAGAGGTCCACTCTGGGCCTCAACCCCAAAAGTACATGTTTACCTTTCCTCCAAAGTAGAAAACACTTCCTTTTCTGATGAGGATACATCTAATTTGAAAGTCATCAATGATATTCTATGTCTCTAATATATTTCTTTATAAAATATATAAAGAAATATATTTTATTTCTTTATATTTTTATATTTTATTTCTTTAATTTTTTTGGACTAGAGCGACAGTACAGCAGGCAGAGCGTTTGCCTTGCATGCGGCGAACCTGGGTTCGATTCCTCTGTCCCTCTCGGAGAGCTCGGCAAACTACCGAGAGTATCTAGCCCACATGGCAGAGTTTGGCAAGCTACCGGTGTTGTATTTGATATGCCAAAAACAGTAAGAACAAGTCTCATAATGGAGATGTTACTAGTGCCCGCTCGAGCAAATCGATGAACAATGGGAAGACAGTGCGACAGTGCTATATTTCTTTATTTGAATTTTGCCACATGACTTATCTGTATATAAAAATTGGAATTATGCTATTCTCTACTAAGATGTGTCACAATAGAAGTGGAAAGCACAAAGCAAGGATTATTGAACTATAAGAATGTGCCCTAGACGGATTGGAGATGGACCTCAGGGATAGACCATCTCTCTCTCTCTCTCTCTCTCTCTCTCTCTCTCTCTCTCTCTCTCTCTCTCTCTGCCCCTTCTCCCTCCCTCTCTCCCTCTCTTTCTCCCAGAAAAGAAAAATGCACCATACAATTTATGTGACCTACATTTAAGTGCAAATTGAGATATGCATTTGCCTTCCCTTTGCCTCCATCTGTCTGTGTCAATGTGCAGATGTGGGATTTTGGCATGTTTGCTTGGCCATTCTGTGTCTGCTTAAGCTGGCAAGTGTTGCTATACTGAGGAGGTGGGGTGTTGGCTCTCTTAACTAGAAATGATCGCTATGTTCACATACCACTCTTGAGTTGACATTGCTTCTTTATGTACATTGTCAGGTACAAAAATCATCTAAGTGGGTGTTACTAGCATCACCATTTTTAGAAATGAGGAAATAGTCCCAGCACAGATAGCACATATCAAATTATACATGGAATCAACTTTTTTCAAAGTCCCTGGCAGAGTATTTGCCCTGGCAGAGTGTTTGCAAAGGCCCCACACCCCTTTCCTTGTCATTCCAACTCACCAAAGACTAAGGTGCAGGTCAACTCCAGCTTCCATATATTGGAATGATTATAATTCTACATCCTTCAAGGATGAAGGCTTAGGAAACGATCAAAGAGAGCTTACTTTGCATAACTGATGTGGATCCAGATGTTTATATTTAGGCGTTTGCCTTTGCATAATGTCTCTTATTTTTTGGTGTGTTAGGGAGCACACCTGGTGGTGTTCGAGGCTTACTCCTGCCTCTGTGCTCAAGGGTCACTCCAGCTGGGCTCAAAAACCAGATGGGGTGCTGTGATGGAACTCAGGTTATACACTTGCAAGGGAAATACTAAAACCACTGTACAATTGCCCTGCCCCTGCATAATGTCCTTTCATGGCAAGGTGATCTCCAAGGATGCTTTAGCTCGGTCCTTAACATCATGCTTGCAAAGCCCAGATGCAATTTTATTGATGGATGCCTAGGCCCCCAGTTGTCCCAAGTCTGAAATAGGACAAGTGAAAATGATGGTCTCCTTCCCCAGGAGCTCATTGAAATAACTGATTGGGTCTCGCACCACTCCCATTTTGTAGGCTAGGGAGTGAAGCTCAGAGGAAGTCTCCATGCCTCTTAAATCTCTGACAAGTGCATCTCCACAATAGATCATGGTCTCAATTTAACCAGTGGGAAATTACAGCCATTGAAATTTCCCACTGTGTTCTATAGGACTTAGATAAGATTGGGGCTCAGAAATTCAGTCAAGAATCTTCAAAATCATTATCTCTTTTCAAACCACCATGCTCTGTTTCCATGTTGTGAGAAATTAAAAATACAACTTTGTGCCAGATAGGTCCGAAACATGGAAATCTAAAGTATAAGTGTTTTCCTTCATGTCCTTTAGCCAGGAATTTGATAGACTGAAGGTATGAACAGACCAGGGGATCCCCAAACCCTAACCTTTCTATTAAAGCAGAATTTAGTTATAGAGTCATCTCCATCATTCACAGACTCCAGTCTGTGTTACTTTGAAAAAAAAATTAGACTTCTGAAAGGAGAACATTCCCAAAGGTGCTGTGAGGGGCTAGAGGATATTAGAGTCTGGTTAGGGTGACCTTTCCTCATGGCCATCAGACTCCATACATTATAATGTCCTGTAGGCATTTCAAATAAGGGAGCTAGTAAGGGGGAGTTTATTGAAATGAGGCATGCAGAGTAGCAACTCAAAACACTTACAGAATTTACTTTCCATTAAGAAAGAAAACAACATTCAAAGCGTTGAGATTGTAGAACTATGTTCTTCATTGTGACGTTCTCTAGTCAAAACATGAAAATGATGAGGTAAGTTGTATGTACTCAATGTGGAGAGGGACTTTTCCCGGGCTCTGGTCTTAGATTGTGTGATAAAGTCACTGGGGACAGAAATATTCCACATAGGAGGTTCTCTGCAGTTTCCCATGGGTTGTATTAAAAGCACCTCTAATGGTAAGAGGTGGATATTCCAGAATTTCATTTAGACTTGGGTATGGGCATGAGAACAAGGGGGAGGAGTTAGAGGAAAGAGAAGGATGAGGGAGGGAGATTTCAAAGGAAGAATACGGGATAAGAATATTCCAGTATCTTTTTCCAAAATAATTTTTAAGAAAGAAAATCTGGGGCCTGAAACACAGTGGTTGTGGTTCAATTCCTGGCACCACATGGTCTTCAAGTATTGCTGAGTACAGGCCGGCATCCCCGAGCACATTGGGGTTGTGACCCTGGGGTCCCCCCATAGCACTGGGGTAACCTGAGTATCACAGCAACTCCATGGCTCTAAGCTGCAGATCACAGTCAGATGGAATAAGTATTGTAGAAGCTGGAGGGAGGAGATACCTATGGCATAGAAGGGGTTCTGTAAGTGATCCTTTCCACTAGCCAAGAAGAATGTAGTAAAATGACATGAATAAACTATATTCCCCCCAAAGAACCATAGAAACTAAGATACATGGGGTCAAGGGAATACCGACCAGGAAGTAGTATTGATAAAGACACTAGAATTGGGGGCTTTGAAAATACTTCATGTCTTGTATATCAGTAGCTCCTCTCTCTCTTTCTCTCTTTCTCTTTCTCTTTCTCTTTCTCTTTCTCTTTCTCTTTCTCTTTCTCTTTCTCTTTCTCTCTCTCTCTTTCATTTTGGGCCCCACTTACCAGTGTTCAAACCTTATTCCTGTATCTGGGTTAAATCTGGGTTCAAGGATCACTCCTGATGGATTTGGGGATCATATGGGTCCGAGGGAAAAGACGCAGGTCAGCCATATTCAAGGAAAACACCTACACAAGGTACAATCTCTCCAGCCCCAATGTTCCCAATGTTCTCCAACACAGCACCACATGCCCTCCACCCCACCCCCATAATTCCTGGTGTGACCTTAGTGAACACCTGTCACCTCTAAGCCCACCCCAGAAGTCATCAGGCCCTAGAATTAAACTGTCAAGACTGATTGGGCAAGTATCACTAAAAGTGGTCCGCAGGATCCCTGTTCATTGCTTGGGAGAATCCTCTTCTGCAGAAAGAATCCAAGTCTTGGGAGTTTAGAGACCAGAACAAATGGAATCTCAACCAGTTGAAAAGTGCACTGTGGAAAGATGGCTATAATTGTCAGAACAAAATAAGCTTGATGAAGAAGATAATTGGACTGGCGGGGGGTATGGGGGAGATGTCATAGTATAGTGGATAGGGCGTTCATTTTCCTAGCATACCATCAACCTGGGGCTGGAGCGATAGCACAGCTGTTGGGCGTTCACCTTTCACTCGGCCGACCCGTGTTCGATTCCTCTGCCCCTCTTGGAGAGCCCAGAAAGCTACCAAGAGTATTCCACCCGCACAGCAGTGCCTGGAAGCTACCCGTTTGTATTGGATATGCCAAAAACAGTAACAATAAGTCTCTCAATGAGAGACGTTACTGGTGCCTGCTTGAACAAATAAATGAGCAATGGGTTGACAGTGACAGTGACAGTGGCCGTCAACCTGAGTTCAATCCCTCCAAACCCATATGGTCCTCTAAACCCACCAGGAATGATTCTTGAACACAGAGATAGGAGTTAGCTCTGAGCTCAGCCAGCATGGCCCAAAAAGCAAAAGAAGAAGAGTAGAGTTTACTGCTCTAACCAGTGTTGTGAGTAGACAACAGGAAGGGAATGCAGAGCAAACTGGTATTTGTGGGTGGCCATCTTCATAAGACAAGACAGGATCAGACAAAGGACAGCAGAATTTGGGGGTGAGACAGATGATTAAAGATAAAGACAGAGGGAATAAAATGGCCTCAAACATTCTTTATAGTTTCATAAACAAACATAGCAAGACATATTCCAGACTGTTTCCCTTGGATCCTCCAAGCTTCCTACTTACTTAATTGAGTGAGGGCAAAACCTCACATGTCTTATTGAGATTTCAACCTGAGAAGGAGCACCCTGATTTAGGGCATACTTCAGTTCTTTGAAAATCATTGCTTCTTAAAAAGGATCAACCTACAAATCCTGAAATTCTCAAGTAAACTAAGGCTCTGAAGGAAAAAGAGTGCTGCTGATTGCAGAATGGGCGAAGCAGCAGTATCACATGACTGTAGACTGTCTATGCAGAAATAGCCTTATCCTTACCTATAACCTTTCTATCCAAGCTTTAATAAACAGAACATATACCAATTATGTGTCAAAAATAATCTCAAACTTTTAAAGTTTTCCCCATTAAAAAGATATAGGCTGAGGCACCAAATAATAGAAGGAAGCCCTGCATGCATGCCAATCAGCTCTGTGTCTTTAGCTTCTATAGTTTTCCCCTCAAGATAGGGGGCCCCTTTGTTGGTTTATAATCTTCAGCGTAGAAGAGATGTATGAAGTGATAAGGTTCTCCAATGCTATTATTTTAATTGCACTGTTTTAGAAAATAGCAATATGTACAAATTGTTTTCTCATTCTCTGTAATGAGGAGAATGATATGGGTACATTAAGGAGAAAAATATGCCCTTGTCTTTCACAAATCCAGCTTCTTCCTGACCTGCTAAATATAAATAAGCTGAAATTTAAAATATGCATAATAGTTTTTTTTCAGTAGAATGACATCATATTTCATTCTAAAAAAGCAAGCATGAACTTATGTAAGAGTTGTATGGTTATGAGGTTTGTCGCTATGTATATATGTCTATCTCAACCTCATGCATATATGTATAAGTATATATGTATGTATATATGATTGTTGGTCATTAATTCTATCATCTGATTGTTATTTAATACAACAAAATATGACTCATTTCAATGCCAAACAATAAGAGAACTTGGACTCCTCTGCAGTCTGCTATGGTTTAATTTTTATTCAACAATATGGATATTAAAAGTTATTCCTGAGTATCAAAGAAAATTAGTTCATCTTTGAGGTTCATGTTTTGTATGATAATTTATCTGATGCCATTTGTTACCATTCTCTCAGAATTACTCTTTGTGAGATTATAGGAGTCACAATCATGATTTCATGATATTTCTGTTGTGTGTTTTAAATGCCACCACCCTTCTTAAGACATTGGGCCAACCAGTAAACTCAAGTACCAATGGTCATCCAGGCCCAAAACCATTTCCGTTATATGTGGGGACAAATCCAGGAGGTAGAATAAGCATCATAAATGTAAGTAATGTTTATGACACAGGGACTGAAAAATAGCAATAAAGTGGGTATCACAGGGTACTCAAAGGGTCTCAGATAATCTTTGCAATTGCTCAAACAAGACAATACTTTTCCTGCATTGTTACTACTGTGCTTATACTCAGGTCATATGTTTGCTTACTTTTTCCGTACTAGAATGAGGTGGTTGGTGGGTAAATGGGACCTACTTTTTATATTCAGTATGACTTCCACTCAGGTAGGCTTAAAGTCGTAAGTGAAGAAAAGAAAAAAGGTTTCATATTTCTACATTGAAGTTGGTTGACTTTGCCACTTTTTAAACATCTGTTTCGTTTCAAATAAATAAGTATAAAGATAAGGCAGTCCAATGAAAAATCCAGCAAACTGCTCTTAGAGTTAAAAACTAGTCTTATGCCTCTCTCCAACTCATTATATGACCTTGAGAAAGCTCAGGTTCGTAAAACAGTGTCTACAAGATTTCCAAGACATGAAATATGCGTCCTTCTAAAAGAAATTCTTCATTCACTCAAAAATTACTCACTTAATAGTTCCTGCATTCAGGAAATTAATCCGTGGCATTTAATGAGGGCTGACTGTTCCAGGCACTGAGTCAAATGCTTTATAGATATCATACAGCCCAGTCAGTCTAACAGTTCTGCATACTAAATTCTTACTGTTATTTCATGTTTCAGAAAGGCAAAGGGTATTGGAAATTCAACTTGGGGGAAAAATATTACCCAAAAGGCAGTGAATGTGGAAAGAGGGAGGAGGAAAGGAAACAGCCTTTCAGAAGTCCTGCAAGGTCATGATCAGCAACCCAGAGTGGAAACAAGAAGCCCACTTCTTTTGCTTTTGCTCCTACCACCTCTGCATCACTGCAATATACCACCTTTCTGTTTCAAACACATATTATTCTTAAACAAAGGAGCTAGCCCATCTCTAAAATGACCCCCCCTCTTGCCGCCCCCCCCACGAGTCACTACTTTGAATGCACTGTGCTTCTTGTTGACAGTCCTCACAGCAGCTCAAGTTATTGCAATGCCCATTGTACTTATGAACCTGCTTGTGCAAGAGATACTAAAGAAAAATATGGAAGCAGTGATATCAGCACTTGTACCTTCTCATTGGCATCCTAAACAAGAATGTGAGGCCCATGGTTAGTGGAAGCCCAGTAGTTGGTATATCTTACTTCTCTCCACATTGCAAAGGTATCTCTAGGTGGGTTTAGGTGCTTTGTGTGGTCCTTGTATAAAAGTAAAATACCTCATCAGTATCTTTTATTTCCTTGGTAATCTTTTCCTCTTCTTCAATTGATACCCTCCTCACATACACAGTGAACTTCTTTACTGAATATATCTTTCTTTCACCCTTTCCTGAAATTTCATCCTTTCCTCAGAAATCAGCAATTTCATCTTATTGCATATTTGCCATTAATGTTCTTTCTCTCTTCTAGGGTAATTTACAAAATAAGCCTTTGTTATAATTATGAAATAAAAAATTTTCTCTTTGGTTAAGTAAAAAAACAGTATCAAGTTTCAGATATTCCTGGTTGAGGCAGAACTTGTGATTACTAGTTAAGAACCACTGTAACTGATTGCATTTTTCTTATTTTTTTAAGGTCAAAACAAACTAGAAACTAGCATGCTACATATATATGAAAATAGGACACTAGGGGAGTCATTGGGGGTGCTAAATAAAAATTAAATCACATAGTTCTGCAAACAAGCTGTCATTATTTTGTTTTTGTTTGTATTATTTTTCTTTACCAGGCCTTGAGCATATTCAGTAATTCCTCAATCAATGGATAGATTTGAATTTGTCAGTGGGAGAGAGAGTGAAAGAGTAATACAGATTGTGATAACTGATAGTATTTGTACATATAATATACTAATGTATATAAAAATAGAGAAAACAAGTCTCCCCTCACAGTTTCACAATGTAGCAATAAAGGTAAAAAATTTTACCTTTGCTAATGAATTTTTCCAAGCACGTTTAATCTTATTATTGATTCTACATTTTGAATTATACTTTCATGATAAATTGGGTTAACAGTGTTTCATCTGTCTCTGTTCCCACTCCTCGTTGTTAGTATCCTCATACACTATATAACTTACTTTAACCAACAGAAAAGTAGCAAACTTGATATACGCAAACTTGACATAAGCAGTGACTTTAAAAAGCTTTATTATTTTTAAGTTCTTCCCTTAGACCCTAGGCACTGCTTCAAGAACATATCCATGGCAGTGGTGGGATTGGTGTTGAAGAACTATAAGCCAAAACTCAACTACCAATAACTTTATAAGTAATATTACTTTAATAAAATATTAATTTTTTTAAAGGACTGACAATATACCCAGGGTAACTTGCTATAGGAATGTGAAAGACTGGTAGAAATGAACCTGGTGGTCCCAGGTAAGTCATCTTGTACCACCCAACCTCCAACCTAATCCAGATCAATGCCAGTTGATCCATCAGTCAGTCTGTTTTGGTACATAAATATTCATTTTGCTTGGTTGGGTGGAGGATGTGAGCCACACCCAGTGATGCTCAAGGGCTTACCCTTGACTGTTTAGGGATCACTTCTGGTGGTAGGACAATATGCGGTGCCAGAGATCAAACCAGGTTTGGCTTCGTATAAGCTAGCGCCTTACATTCCCTCTGATCCCATTCATTTTCTCTTCATAGTTGTGACACAGTATCCCATCATTTTGGGGGAAAGAATTTTGGGCCACACCCAGAGCACCTAGTTGTGGTTCAGCATTGACCACTGGCAGTGCTGAAGGTCTCTGTGTAATCCCAAAGATTCAAACGGAGTTTGGCCACATGAAAATCAAGTATCTTAACCCTATCTCTGTGGCCCATCTCCTATCATTTTCTTCCTTTTCCGATATATCATAGCTTTAATTTCTTGCTTTTTTAGCCACTTGAGTTAGAAAAGATAAAAGAATGTTTTTTTTTTTCTAAATTAGTTTATATATTTATGTGATCACACAGAGGGTAGGGCATTTGCCTTGCACACGGCCGACCCAGGTTTTATTCCTCCGTCCTTTTTGGAGAGCCTGGCAAGCTATCGAGAGTATCCCACCCGCATGGCAGAGCCTGGCAAGCTACCCGTGGTGTACTCGATATGCCAAAAACAGTAACAACAAGTCTTACAATGGAGACATCACTGGTGCCTGCTCGAGCAAATCGAACAACTGGATGACAGTGCTACAGTGCTCACAGCTTCACAATGTAGCACCTTTCTCTCCTGCTTGATTTTAACTGTTGAGTTAGGAGAAAAGCAGTAGATTTTCTCCTAGCCCAATTCAGAAGTCTGGGGAACTCTGGAGTAAAAAGCAGGGAATGAAAACTGCTCCCAGTTGGAAGGTGTTAGAGGAACCTCAGTTCCAATTCTAATGTTCTTGAAAAGCACCTCTGCATTTAGTGAGTCTTGGTAATTTCTCCTTTGACACTGATGTGTGTGTGTGTGTGTGTGTGTGTGTGTGTGTGTGTGTGTGTGTGTGTGTGTGTGTGTGTGTAAAGCTATATCGGGAATATGCATGAAGTGTGGCTCCAGCTTGGTTGAGACAGCTAATTTTTCCACCTGAAGAAGGAAGACAGGAAGCTCTCAGGAAGTATTTATGCAGGTGCTTTTTGCTGCCCCTGAGCTCATAACAATATGCAAATAGCTAAGGATCAAAGGTAAGTCAGAGAAAAATGGCTTCAAGTGGATCCTTCAGTGCAGCAGGCCGCCTGCTCTGTGACAGAGCCGCAGGCAACATCAGGGCTGTCAGTCTTGCTGCCTGTGGGGCTACCCACTGCCCCAGCTGCTGCTGGTGGGAAGGATTTTCCACAGCTCAGCAGCTGGGTCGGAGCCACTGCCACTGTCACATGTCACCTCGCAGGCATTTGGCTCACCAGAGGCGATGGACCAGCACAAGGGATTTTCCCGTGTTACCATCACAAAAGAGTGAGCGCAAGCTCTGACTCCACATTCACTGAAGGTCATTGTTCTGATATCAACTTTCAACAAATTCATAAGGAGAAGGAAACATGATTAAGCATGTGCTTTAATGAATTACTCTCCGAAATAGGAGTCTGAAGCAAATTTATGCCAGGCAAAAAGGGAATGGGTCTTAGAAGTGCTTAAAAAATGGGAGATTGGGGCTGGAGCGATAGCACAGCGGGTAGGGCGTTTGCCTTGCACGCGGCGGACCCGGGTTCAAATCCCAGCATCCCGTATGGTCCCCTGAGCACTGCCAGGGGTGATTCCTGAGTGCATGAGCCAGGAGTGACCCCTGTGCATCGCCGGGTGTGACCCAAAAAGCAAAAAAAAAAAAAATGGGAGATTGAGCTCAGTCGATTTAACATTCTGCACATTGTTCTTCCCCCTTTATCACACACTTAACTCTAATAGCTGCCTGTTTGGCTTTATCATTTTATAAATAGGGTGTTTATTATAAACTAAAGTCAATCACTTGATTTTTCAGGTTGAGAAATCACCATTCACCTTAGAAAAACTGTCAGATGAATTTTAAGGCTCCACCTACTGACAGGTCTATACCAAAGTATTTGTAAAGTCTTTATTTATTTTTTATTTTGGTTTTTATTTCAGAGAAAATATTTTTAATCCCACACTAGTTAAGTAAATAGAACTAAAAATAAGAAAAAGCAGAATAATTGATGAATTTATTTGCTTAAAATGATGATGACTTTAAAACACTCATTTTTACCCTGAAGAATTTATAAAAATAAAACTCAAAAATTGTGAATGTGACTTCTTGTTTTAATTTAGATTAAAATATCCCATCGTTGTGAAAAGGCAAAGGCTCTACAGGCAGGTGAACTTAGGTTAATATCTTTACATACACATACTTGGGCTGCCATAAGATCTAGAGATGTTGTATAGCATCTTGTTATAGTGAATAAACATTTAATTAAAAATACTTACATATAGTTTCCACAAGTGAAAGCTTAGTGTTCCTATTTATGGAATGTAAACTGGTACAACCTCTTCAGTGATAAATTAAAGAGAGAAACATTTGCTGTAAAAAAAAAAAACCTTTATAATGTGTAATAATATATGACAATAGCCACTCATAGGGCTATTGTATCAAAATAAAATCCTGGGGTATACTGCAGTGTTTAAATAGGTGAATAGATGAATACATTTTGGCCATACATATAGCACTGTAGCACGTCATCCCATTGCTCATCGATTTGCTCAAGCAGGCACCAGTGACATCTCCATTGTGAGACTTGCTGTTACTGTTTTTGGCATATCGAATATGCCACAGGTAGCTTGCCAGGCTCTGCTGTGAGGGCAGAATACTCTCGGTAGCTTGCCAGGATCTCTGAGAGGGACGGAGGAATAAAACCCCGGTCGGCTGCATGCAAGGCAAATACCCTACCCACTGCGCTATCACTCCAGGCCCATACATATAAAGAGATGATATGCATTTTTAGTGAAGCATATATAGAAATGCTGATATCATAGGTTTAAAATATCTTTATACATTTACATGTTAAATATATATTACTTTATGTTTTAATAAATATATGTATTAAATACTCTGACTTATTGAGTCATGAGTTTATTTGTATATTAAGATAACTATGTCAAATATATAGATTTATTTTTATCTTACCTATCCAAATATCACTGTATCACTGTCATCCCATTGTTCGTCAATTTACTTGAGCGGGCACCAGTAACGTCTCTATTCCTCCCAGCCCTGAGATTTTAGCAGCTTCTCATTACTCATCTGAATTGGAGACTCTTTTAAAGTTAGGGGAATGAGACCTACTGTTACTGTTTTTGGCATATTGAATACGCCACGGGTAGCTTGCTAGGATTTGCCCGTGCAGGCAGGATACTCTCGGTAGCTTGCCGGGCTCTCCAAGAAGCATATATATATATATGTATATGTATATATATATATATATATATATATATATATATATACTCTATGATTTGTTGCCTACTGTCTGAACTCCATCAAATATGGTGTGGTAATTATGAAAAATGGGCAGAAAGTGTTTTATAATGTGTGGGAAAGCGACCTGGAATGTGGCGGTTGCATAGTGGAGGTTGGCTGCCAGGGCTGGGTCCCTTGGGGCAGGGAGGGTTCTCATCCGCTCCACTCTGGGGTTTCCTGAGTGAAAACAGCCTGGTGCGGAGTCCGGGGGCATGACTATGGTGGTCACCATCAGCAAAGTCACCATCAGCAAGGTCATTCGGTTTAGAAATTAAGTTTAAAAGGGGGAAAAATGGGAATTTCTTAAGCTTCTGCCCTTATTACCCTGTAAAAAAAGCTCTGGTTCTAACTCTGGCTTTCTACTCTGCATTTGAAAATAGATTTTCTTGAACCACACGAGTCAGGCACTAGCTTGAGGTTCCATCCACACTGAGTCCTGGAGTCAATATTTTCTGCCAGACAAGGACATTATCTCTCATCACCACAGTGTCATTTCAAAATTGGGAAATTAATATTAATGTCCATTGCTGCAGGCTATATAATCCTTAGCCTTTATGCATGTTTTTTTTTTAACCAGGATCCCCATTATATTAGTCATTGGGTCTTAATCTGTGGGAGGATTCTAGAACAGTCTTTCCCTCACTTTGGTGGCTTCAACACCTCTGAGATTGCAGACCCGTTTTTGTAATGTGTCCTTCAGTTTTGGGGTGCTGGGGTGTGCCACAGATTGGGCATTTTTGGAGGTGCAGGAGTAATGGTGGCCTCTCAGGGTGAGCTGTCCTGGTTAGCACAAACCTGCACTCTCCACTTAGCCTGGTGCTAATCAGACGTCTCTTTACTGTGGAAGGTGGTACCCAGTAGGATGCTTAAGTATAAATTGCACTTTGTTCCATTCGAATTAATAATCATTAGGTAGGAAGAATGACTGCTCCTCCCAGACGGGAGTATAACGTGAGACCCCCCATCCAAATATATATTTACATATTAATATTTATATTAATTAAATTTATGTATACATATGCTATGTTTATGTTAATACTTCAATCTGTAATCATCATCATCATCATCATCATCATCATCCCGTTGATTGTTGAATTTCTCGAGCGGTCTCAGTAACGTCTCCATTCGTCCAAGCCCTGAGATTTTAGAAGTAAAGGCCTAGCTAAGTTCTCAACAGCTGTTTCCTGAAGAGAGATGAGAAGGAAATGCCTGTCTATGCAGCTGGAGGACTTTGCCTTTTGCTTCCCTCCCTTCTCCACAGCTACAGCTCTTGTCATTGACTTCATTTTCCCTACAAGATACTTAGCATGTTCACAGATATAGCATAACTTTCTTGTATTGAGTAAATATTCCATCTTCTTCTGTTTCTTAAAAAATAAGTGACTAAAATTATAAGATACTTTTGTAGGTTTTAAAGTATTAAGAAGGAGGTACTTTGATTTGTTTACCACTTATCTCTCTAATGATTAAGATAATTTTTTGGTGCTAAAACAAATTATATGAAGGGGAGTTATTTTAATGTTTTACAGAGAGAATATTTATAGTCTTTACTGTATATTGTTAGTTTAAAGAGATGTTTTTTATTTTTCAGTAGATAAATACTATACACAGATAGTTACCTTAACTAAATTAAAGCGCTATTTGAAATATGTGTCTTTAAACCCCATGCCAATATATAAATTCTGCATATCTATGATTTGGTCAAGAAATCTTTTTTAATGAAATAATAATACTCACATGTTTTATGTCAACTAGACAGCAAATCCATTTATCAGATGATAGTTTCATTTTTATTTGACAGCATTTATAAATTTAATTCAGTAGTGTTAATGTTTTGGAAGCTTTCTAATGGACTCTTGCATACTTGTAGTTCTAAGCTAATTATGAAGATAACTATATATATACATATATATATCAAACCTGATACAGGTATATGTTTCAGAAACATATCTTTCCCATCTTTGACATCTATCTATATAACTATTGCCTCTAATCCCTGCAGAGCAATATATAAGTATGAGCACTCACAGTTGAACATTTAACCCAGGGCTTTCACTGGTGACCAGTTGTGTGACCTTGAGTTCTCATTTAATTGATGTCTCTGAGTCTATATTTTCTCAGTGAAAAGATGTAATCAAAAGTACTTATATATGTCCTAGGATATGTGAAGGATTAAATGAGCACATATGTGAATCAGAAAGGACATTTTCTGACCAATGTTGATTGGCCCACATTAATTCCTTTCATCTTTTATTTTTGGAATGGCAGACAATGGTGCAAATTTTTTAAGGTTTTTTTTTTTTAATCAAGTCATAGTATCCTTTTAGAAAATGTATGGCACTTGAATTTCAACTTTAAGTGCATCATATTCAAAAATTATTCTGATTAGTTTTATATCAATAACACTGTATAAGACAGTCAAAATATCATTTCCAATAATATGTTGATGATATGTAATATATAAATCTTATTTCAAATAAGAATGCACAGACTTTCATTCCTGAAACTCACCTTCCCTGTGTTTTGTAAGAGAACTGAACACTGTTCCCTGTTGTTTCAAAGTGGTTTGGGATGAGATGATCACATTATAAATATCTCCGAACTCTGGATGGAACATGAATTGAAAAACATAAAGCTAGAATCAGGGAGACCAACCATCAGGGTTCTTAGATGAAACCCAATAAAAGGAGATGAAGTGTGAACTCGGTCTTATGTCTGTGGAGTCAGAGTAGAATGACATAAGGAGGGTATAAAATGGGTGATTGCTTGCAGCGGGATGCAGATAGCCTTTGGAGCTTTTCCTTGAACTTTCAAAAAATGGTGACTCCCAATTCCATTGCCTTCCTACAGATGAGTACGAATCATGAGGCTTATTATGACCCCTTTAAGGATTGATGACCAGAAGTTTCACAGCTGAACTTAAGATATGGCAATTGATTGTAAGGGAATGATAAAGATTTCTGGGGCTCAATCAAAAGAGGAGTGGAAAGCAGATATGATTCAAGAAAAATGAGTGAGAAAAATGTCTTTAATCTATGTGAAGAAAGTTATCTCCAGGGTCTGGAGCAATAGCACAGTGGGAAGGACATTTGCCTTACACATGGCCAACCCGAGTTCGATTCCCAGCATCCCATATTGTCTCCTGAGCACCACCAGGAGCAGTTCCTGAGCACAGAGCCAGGAGTAACCTCTGAGCATCTCTGGGTGTGACCCAAAAATAAAAAAAAAAGAGAGAGAGAAAGAAAGTTATCTCCAAACATGGTTATCTGAGATCAGACCTAACGCATAACTATTGGAACCTAGTTCAACAGTAGAGATGCAGGACCTCTCCTTTGCAATTTTTTAAGAATTACCAAGACAGCAGCAGCAGTCCAAAGCACAAGCCTTGTGTGACTTCCCAGGTCAAGTACTCATGAAGCTCTAGTCATCATCTAATCCTTGGGCTATGCTCAAGCATTTCAAACATATTCTTACCTATTTTTTCAAGCAGGAAAAAATAGACATGGCATGAAGCAGGATGAAACTGAAACTGCTCTCACCTGGAAGCCATTAAAATTAGAAAAGAGTAGTGTTGTAGTCATTTAATTCTCCTCCTCATCTTTTCAGGGATATTAATTCTGCACAGTTGACAGCGAGCCCGTCAACCTTCATCCTTTGCTGTCTGTTAGAAAATCTCAGCTGGACTTCTTTTCCAGGCTACCATCTGTTGCTATTGCATCCTTCTATTTTTATAGGAGAGAGTACACAATAGGCTCCCAGATAGCAAAGAGGAAGAAACTCTTCATAGAATTATTCCTTATAATAAAGGCGGAAGATTCGTTCATAAATTGGGTAGAAGGTTCATTGTCAGTTTGTCTGTGTACCAATGATGCAGGCAAGGCAGAAGCAGAAGGTGAGTCTCTGTGTTCATCCGCAATTCCCGGGTTCTTCAATATTTTCAAGGATGAAAATATTGAATAATAAAGATTCTCAGACTCAGAGTTGGAAAGTAGAAAAGTTCATTGGAAAGTAGAAGAAAAATGAAAAGGAGCTCCCTAAGTGAAGAGGAACTTAGTATAGGACTAAGTGAACTATGGCTATGGCTAGTTTTGTGAGAGTTTTATGGGAAAACCAGGTCTTCGTGTGACACTGAATGCACAGAATCTACAGGCTGGTTGGGCTGGTTTGCCTCTCTGGTCACCTGCCTGGGGTGTTGTTCATTATCTTGGCCTTGTGACTCCTAGTTCTAGGACAGAAGAATATGGGCCTGAGGAACTCCAGGAATGTTAAAGATAGGACCTCGGGGATGAGGTATGGTTGGTCAATGGGGAGAAATGGAACTGCTGTTGAGGGGATACTATGGGTTTCCCTCTTATTGGCAAGGGGAAACTGAGGCTTATTTCACCAACACACACTGGCTTCTTACCCTTAAGTGATTTGTCTCCATTCCCTACTTTTGTAAGAAGCACATACAGTTACATTACAAAAACCTGGGCTGGAGAAATACTACGTTTAGGTTACACATTTATCATGATTGCAGCTGACCTGGGTTCAATCCCCAGGACCCAAGTGGTCCCTTGAGCATTTCCAGGAATGTGATCTCTGGCTACAGAGACAGGACTAAGCCCTGAGCACAGCCAGGTGAGCCCACCCCCCAGGCACAAAACTAACACACATCACCTACCAGTGTAGTCATGCAGCACAACAATCTACAAGAATCACAGGGTCCTTGACCTTATTAGTTTGATTTGCTTCCCATTATTTTTTAGTTGACCCACTTAGAATAGGTTGTTGGTGGAGTAACTGCAGCTATGAGTTTATTGTCACACGTAACACTCCTGTGTTGGCAAAGCTTTCACTTAAAACACAATTTTATATTGGAAAAAAAAACAACTTTTCAAGGCCTCCATGAAGATATTTCTAGAAAGAAGAAAAACTGAACAGAATAAAAGTGATGTTGGAAATAAAAAACCATATATTTCAGGAAGCAGTATTTCCACTATTTTTCCTGGTAAGGTTTGGTTGCCAGTAGAAAGCCTAATTTTAAAGCAGCGAAAGAGTAGGGTATCCTATGTGGGCATATGTGAAATGGAGAAGAGGCAGTAGACTATAGAAAGTCTCCTCTTTCCCTCGTTAGCCACCTCAGTCTCTGGTGGAAATGCGTTGGAAATCTAGGACTGAGGAGCACCTGCACATACAGACCTCACATCTCACCAGCCCCATGAGGGGATTGTCCAACAACACCTGGGTTCCACTTCTTCTTGCAGCATGGGAAATGAATCCTGCCTCCTAGATATCTCGGGAACCCTGGAAGTCAGGCTGGAGCAAGAATTTGCTCTTAGCAGAAAAGGAAAATCAGGTCTAATGTTTCCAGACTTACCCAGGTCCATCACCTGTCTTTCACAGAAAAGAATTTCAAGAGGTGACAAATAGTGAAGTAAGATAAATTTATTCAGGAAATAAAAGGAGTGAAAGAGAGAACACGGGCTTCTCTAGAGTGGAAAAAGCAAAGAACATGTTTCAAGCGGGAAGGTGAGGTCCTCCCCAAATTGCTAGAGTCTTTGCCAAGGGGGAGAACTTGGAGCCATTAATGGTCTGTTGATATTCTTAGCATGACCTTTGTCCTTAGCACTCCAGAGGAGCCTTTCACATTGGGATCCATCCATATTCTGAGCCAGAGATTCTGCATCTGAATGGATTTTCAGACTCCTGATGAGGGTCATTTGTCTGGAACCTTAAGCTTAGTTTCAGTTTCTGACCATGTTTTTCCCAATGCATATTAACAGGGTCTCCCTGTATCCCTGCCTGGAACAGTCTTATCAAAGAATTAATTTTATCGTTTTTTTCTTTTTTTTCTATTTTTTGTTTGTCTGTTTGTTTGGGGTCCATACCCAGTAGATTTTAGGGTTTACTTCTGTCTCTGCACTCAGTGATGTCTCCTGATTATGGAATGCAATCATAATTATTGCTTATTGTTCATCTCTGGTCAATCTTATCATATGGGTTAGTTCAAGAATAGTTTGATGTGATTCCATATGCAGTGCTAGAGATAAAACCCAAGGTTGGCCAAGTGCAAAGTAAATACAGACTATACCTCAGGCATATCTAATGGGGTAAATATCTAAATGGGGTAAGGCTGTATATCTCCCCACTTACGAAGGAATTGATGCAGTTTTGTATCAGATAATTTAAACTCTGTCATTCATTTTTGCATTTTATGTTTTCTCTCTGGCCAAAGAATTCTAGATTAATGGGTACCCCCCACTTAAGAATTTAGTGGTGGTTCTCTGATTTCTTACCTTCCTTTTCCCTGATAATGTTCTATTACTTTTGTGTCTTTGTATAGTATGCCTTTTGCTCCCTTGTCTGCTTTTAAATTTTCTGTTCATCACTGGTTTTGAAGAAATTGATAAATATTTGTCACATATAGCTATACTGTTTCTTCTACATTTCTTTTGTGGAATTTCTGTGCCTTTAAACTTTTTAACAATCTTTGCCTCTCCCCTGGTCTTCAGTTGCTCTGATGACATGTTAGATCATAAAACTTGCTGGTATTCTATTAATGTTGTATTATTCTCTGTATATTTCAGTTATATTATTTTTATTGCAGCATCTTTAAAGCACTGTAGCATTGTTGTCCCATTGTTCATCAATTTGCTTGAGCAGGCACCAGTAATGTCTCCATTGTGAGACTTCTTACCATTTTTGGCATATCGGATATGCCATGGGTAGCTTGCCAGGCTCTGCCATGACTTGCCACGCTCTGCCATGAGCATCTTTCATCGATTTGCTTGAGTGAGCATCTGTAACATCTCCATTGTGAGCATCTTTAAAACTAAAAATATTTAATTTTTCAAGGTTTAATCTATTTTATTTGTAGAAATTTAATTTAAAATTACTTGTAATCCTCTATACCCACATAACTTTTGAATATAAGGAATGCAATCATAATTATTGCTTATTGTCTCTGGTCAATCATATCATGTGTGTTATTTCAACAATAGTTTGATGTGACTGAGATTTTTCCTCACTATGAACTTTTGTTTTCATGCCTGGTAGTTTTTAGTAATTCCCTAAACATCGCAAATTTTTAGTGCTAGATATATTTTTATTTCTATACCTATTTTTGAAATTCACTCTCAGAATCAACAGCTTGGAGTGGTTTGATCAAGTATGGTTGAGCTTTTAAGTCATTTGGCAGCATCTGAGTAATATGTGATTTGTAGTTAGATATTCCTTACTGCTGAGCCAAGATCTTTCTAAAATCTCTTATCAGTACCTGCAAATGATGAGCTTTACTACCTGGTTGTTGGGGACAGACATTTTCCATGCCCCTCATGAATTTTCCACACATGTTTTCATAGTTCTTGCCCCAGTCTCTACAGTTTTGTCTGCTCTCTGCTGAATCTACTTGTGGGACCCTCTACAGACTTCTACTGTTCTGTCTTTTTTCTCTTCTCAGTAGTTTTCTGTACTGAGAATTTGGGCCTTCAAATCTCCTTGAATTCTCAGCTCTGTCTTCTGACTGATTCCACTGGATTTTGGCTCCTCCTCTTGCTTCTCACCCTGGAAATCCCTTCATAATAAAGCTGGCACCTTAACAGGGCTGTCTTCTTTCCAATCTCCCAGTACCACTTTCCTGTTTTTCTGATGTTCAGTGCCTGGAAACTGTTTCATATAAGCCTATTTTCACTTGATTGGTTGTCTTGGCTAACAAAATAAGTTTGGTCTTTGTTATTCATCTTGGTTAGAAATTAATTTAGTTTCTCAGTTTGTTCCATTTGTTTTGTCCCCAACTTGCCAGCAGATGATACTATAAAGCTTTCCCTACTACCCTTACCTCCATTTCTTGGCTATGTATACTTCCTTTTTACAAAACTTAGAGATGTTGAGACATACAAGAACCCTCTGGGAAGAGGATGATAGGGACCTAAAAATGGGTTCATGTGGGCAAGAGCACAGTGGGTAGGGCCAACCCGGGTTTGATTCTCAGCATCCCATATGGTCCCCTGAGCACCGCCAGGAGTAATTCCTGAGTGCAGAGCCAGGAGTAACCCCTGTGCATTGCTGGGTGTTGCCCCCCCCCAAAAAAAGAAAGGGTTTATATGCTCAACTCATCAACATCATAGCTGTAGTGCTCAGCATAGAAAGACCATATCCCCTGTGTAATAGAGAGAGGGAAGAAAACATCAAGATTTGGGATAGAATAAAGGTCTATCAGCCTTTTGGGAATGAATTTTTAAAGCATGGTGGTTTTTTTTAATGACTTATTCTACTTTATTACAATGGTTTAGGATCAAAGCTACAGTGTTTCCAAAGCATGCCTATTACCAGATGTGAGGGTTCACAGAAATTTGCTAAATCTCTTATACACAATGAAAAACAGAAATGAACAAACTCTCAAAATAGTGCATCTCAAACTCTGTCACCTTTCATTAGTATCAGTATAAAGCCTAGAGTTTTCTGGGTGTCAAATTTTAGCCATCAGTAATGATTAATTGCTTACAGACGTTCCCCCCTCTGATATCAAAATCTCATTGGAGTTATTTTCAACAATTAAAATAGCATATTGTTTACAAACTGAATACTCTGATAATGTCTGAACAGAGGGATGTTGGGACTGAGAGATCAGAAAGTTGTAAGGATATGACTTTTATATCTACAAATTATTTATGTTTCTTTCTGAGCTGCATCCAAATTCTTCTAACTCTATACTGAGTTTCCCTTTCATATTAAAAACACCTATTAGAAAAATAATAGATTTCGACCAAGTATCAATTGGTGCATTATGGGTCAGGAGCTCAACTAGGAAATTTATATAAATCTGCTCAGAGGGCATAAATAGGCCATAAAACCTGACTGTTTTTGTTGTTGTTGTTTGTTTTTTTTTAATTTTTTAAATTTTATTGAATCACTGTGAGATAGTTACAAGCTTTCATGTTTGGGTTACAATCTCACAATGATCAAACACCCATCCCTCCACCAGTGCGCATTTTCCCCCCACCAATATTCCCAGTATACCCCCCCTTTCCCACCCTCCCCCTGCCTCTAAGGCAGACAATATTCCACATACTCTCTCTCAACTTTTGGGCATTATGGCTTGCAACACAGACACTTAGAGGTCATCATGTTTGGTCCATCATCTACTTTTGACATGCATTTCCCATCCCAACTGGTTCCTCTAGCCATCATTTTCTTAGTGATCCATTCTCTATTCCATGGGCCTTCTCCCCTCTGCTCATGAAGCAGTCTTCCAGCTATGGGGCAATCCCCCTGGCACTCATATCTACTGTCCTTGGGTGTCAGCCTCATGTGATGCTACCCTACACTCCATAAATGAGTGCTGTCCCTCTATGTCTGTCCCTCTCTTTCTGACTCATGTTACTTAGCATGATACTCTCCATGTTTATCAGCAAATTTATAAGCAAATTTCATGACTTTATCTCTCCTAACAGCTGCATAGTATTCTATTGTGTAGATCACTGTCACTGTCACTGTCATCCCGTTGCTCATCCATTTGTTAGAGCGGGCACCAGTAACATCTCTCATTGAGAGACTTATTGTTACTGTTTTGGGCATATCCAATACACACGGGTAGCTTGCCAGGCTCTGCTGCAAGGGCTGGATACTCTCAGTAGCTTGCTGGGCTCTCCGAGAGGGGCGGAGGAATCAAACTTGGGTCGGCCTCGTGAAAGGCGAAAGCCCAACCACTGTGCTATTGCTCCAGCCCTAAAGTTGTTGACCAATATAAACAATGACTACATCCCTGAGAATTTTAGTATTAAGACAGAGATGATGGAACATTTAAAAAATATGAAGGAAAATTATAAATATCTGACTTATCCATGAAAGAATGTATCCAATTAAATCCAATACTATCAATGTTACTTAAATACTAGTTATTGTTACACGAAAGCAATTATAAGAATTAAAGCATGTAAATTAAAGTATCCAGGAGTTATAGTTTGCTGCAGGTTGACTTTAGGTTGACCTTGCAACCACTCACTACTTTCAGACTAGCCAAAGTATTTTTTCAGTAACACATATAAACAAGAACCTGGAGCGATAGCACAGTGGGTAGGGCATTTGTCGACCCGGGTTCGATTACTCCATCCATCCTGGAGAGTGTGGCAAGCTACTGAGAGTGCTCTGCCTGCACTGCAGAGCCTGGCAAGCTACCTGTGGTATATTTGAGATGCCAAAAACAATAACAACAAGTCTAACAATGGAGACGTTACTGGTGCCCACTCAAGCAAGTCGATGAGCAATGGGATGACAGCGATGCAGTGATACAAATGGGCTACAGCTACAGTAGTGGGCAAGGTGCCGGCCTTGAACACAGCCAACACAGATTTGATCTCTGGCACCCTATATGGGCCCTGAGTCCTGCCAGATTAAGCCCTGATAGAATCAACACTAAATTCTGAACACACTTGGGTGTGCTCCGCCCCCCCAAAAGAAAACTATTTAAGTACTATTTTTTTTTAATTATTAAAATCCTCACGTTTATCCACTTTAAATTTCTGGAAACAAAAATTCCTATAGGAAAAATTATTTTCTTAAAAACCATCAAAATAAGTCATTTTGGTGGGTTTTGAATGTATACATTTAAATACCCAGATTTGACATCTTCTAATTGATTTTTCAGAACAACATATGGAATTTAAGGTCAATGAAGATTAATTAGCTGATTGCAATGAAAATCTTGACATAGTCTGTAGAAATCATTTTAAAAGAATATTAGGACTTTCCCTCCTTTTCTTTCCTCTGTTATTGTGAGGATCATGTATGATACACATGATTGGCTGTAATATTCACACATTTGGTTGTGAATGTGCTGGCAGTTGGTCCCGTTCTTTAGCTGCAGTGGTTAGTATTATGTAGCTAACTCCGCGTGGTTGGAAATAACTTGCAGTTCCAGGATCACACTCAGTATATGTGGATAGTGCAAGGATCTAATTTAGTTGGAGCCTTTATACTTTCAAGGCAGGCTTTTTAGCTAGTGAAGCATCTGCCACATTAGAGGAGAATTTTTTTATAAATTATCCTGTGAACTATTACAAATTAAGAGCAAGTATCAATACAGATTGAACTAAGCAATAAGTTTCAAAATTGCACTATCAGAAAATGTCAGGCAAGATTTAAGTTAATTACATTTGATATATTATTCTCATTTGGGATGCATTATTCATACATATCAGAATAAAAATATCTGTGGTGTTTCTAAAAACAAATAGTTTAATTAAATATTTTATTTATGTAGACTCCTCACACATCTGTATCATGACAACATGTATATATACAGAGAATTGTTCACTTTCCTCCTGAGGAATTGTCTGAGAACATTCAGAAAACCTTTCCTCGACTGAAATCCTTTCTTATATGTGGGACAAGACTTAACAAAGAGGGACAATTGCTGTGTGACTGAACTGTGAGGAGCATTTTCTGGGCATTTTATTATAATATCATTTAATCCTCACTTCAGATCTGCATAATACGCATCATTATTTCCACCATAGTTACTGGGAACCCTGATGTGAATCAAGTTTGGATTCACATCTGTAATCAGGCTAGGGTTGAATTCACTTAGGTTGAATTCAATGTGACTATTGGGTGCATAGCTCAATGCTCCCCATCCTTCCTACACTGAGAGAATGGTGGGGTTTCCACCATGGGGCAGATGAATAAGCACCTATTTGCATGGAATATAATTTTCCCCATGTCCTCCAAGTACTGAACCTGAAATTATTATACAAGAATGCAACAGGTTTGCCTGCTGAAGGGGGCAGGACTGTGGGGTAATCAGTCCTTACAGTTACAATGGAAACATAAAGTGGGAGGGGATTATTATTAAAAGCAGGACTGCAGGGGCTGTGGAACAACACAAGTCCATATCATAGCAAAATAAAAGGAGGGGGCGGGGGCTGGAACAATAGCACAGTGAGCAGCGCGTTTGCCTTGCAAGTGGTAGACCCGGGTTCAATTCCCAGCATCCCATATGGTCCCCTGAGCACCACCAGGAGTAATTCCTGAGTGCAAAGCCAGGAGGTAACACCTGTGCATTGCCAGGTTTGACCCTAAAAGCAAAAACAACAACAACAACAAAAAACAAAAAACAACGTCCATATCATTAATGATTGAGAAGTTCAACTTTATACTTAATCATAGTGGATCTTAACCTGAGATTAAGGCATTTGGGGGATATAAACTATTTCAAGCAGTTTACTGGTTCTTCAAATTATTTATAGGATTGTGTGGGTCTCTGCATTTTTATTTTATTATTTCTTTATTTTATTGTTTGTTTATTTATTATCCAGGGGCCCAAGGACAATTTTCAGCCAATTTAGAAATTTCATGAGCCAAAAATAGTCTCACTGTAGAGGCCACCCAATAATCATCAGTAACTCCTTATAGATTTTTTTTTCTGTTCTAGGCTCACTGCTTAGAAAAATATATGAAACTGTGCTTTCTTGCAGAAAAATGGTCCTGTGAATTTTATTAATCTCTGATTAATCAAAGTGTATGTCAAGACATATTAAAACATATGCTGCACTCACATGTGGCATGCTGGTATTAAGTAGGAAGGAACATAATTAACCTTGTGTTATATGAACATATAAAATTATATATAATACAAAGTATTCATTATGTGGATTATGTCATGAACTCTGGTAGTGAACTCTGAACTTGTAGTCCTGAAAATAAGTACAAGGTTAGGTTTCTGCAAGCTTCGGCCACAATATTTTCATCAATTTATGGAACATGCTTTGTTTGTGTGTGAGTGTATGTTTATATGTTATTTTATTAACACTGAGCCCTTGACCAACATCACTGTCATCCCATTGCTCATAGATTTGTTCAAGCGGGCACCAGTAACATCTCTCATTGAGAGACTTATTGTTACTGTTTTTGGCACATCCAATATGCACTGGTAGTTTGCCAGGCTCTGCTGAGTGGGCTCAATACTCTCGGTAGCTTGCCGGGCTCTACGGGAGGGGCGGAGGAATCGAACTCGGGTTGGCCGCGTAAAAGGCTAACGCCCAACCGCTGTGCTATAGCGATAGCACAGCCTTGACCATACCATCCATAACGCGCCCCATCTCATCTTGACCAAGTTAGCTAAAATTTATACATAGACAAAATTTATCTAAAGCACCTATTTTCAGTATGTCACATCTGAGACTTAACTGTGCTTAGAACCATTAGCCTGAACTTAACCCTATGTTTGGAAGTCATTTTTTCATTGTTCATTTTAATTATTTCAAAGTGTCTCCCAATTAGTGCTCAGAAAGACTTGGGGCCCATCAGGACTATTCTCAGCTCACTAAGGAGCTACTCAAGAGCCTCTTGACCATATCCAACAGTGCTTACTTGACTCTATGGATACACCCACTGATACTTGGGGTGGGGCACACGTGGTGCCAAGGTTGGAACAGTATCAGCAGCATGCAGGGCATGTGCATTAATCCCTGTGATATAGTTCTAGTTCCTGGAGGTCATATAAACAGCGAAATTATGAACAGAAAACACAGAAATATAGAAAGTAAGCATAAAAGGGCCATGAATAGGAAATTTATTATAGCATGTACTATAATAAGCGTGTTGGCTAGTTCAACTATAATCTTCAGGCAACCACATTTTTGCCTCTCTGTGAGTGTTCACAAGTGATTGAAAAGCAAGATAAGCACCAAAGTTGTGATCCCAAGTAAACTTCAACATTAAATATTAATATATAAAGTACACAGATATTGAGCAGCAATCTTGAAAATAAAATCATTTTTAAGGAGTCATAGAAGTTGTACTTCAGAGAGGTAACTGCAGTTTTTATTTAACCAAAGAGTTTTCTATACTTTCTCATGCTGTGTCCCATGTTTAATTTGTTTTTTGAGACCTTATAATATTTCAGACATTGAATTTGGTAATGAGGGTATAAAGATCCATAAGACCAAGTCAGTTGCTTATACAACTGACAGAAAGACTTATGGGTATGATCCGTACAGTGTGATAGTGTAGACTAAAGTTTCCACCAAATCACCCACATTTTCTCTTCAATATCATGGACATCGTATCTAGTGAATTTCCAAATTGGCTAAATTTTGAGACTCTGACTTCATTAAATAAAGAACAAGAACAAGAAAATGAGCATTCACAGACCCCCCAAAATGACACACTTAAAGTATTGGGGATGGTATATGGACTTTGAAATTACTTTAATACAAATCTCAAGCGGGAATGAAAGAGATAATATCATATTCATTGGAAAGAACCAAATCAAAGGGGATGGCTTGAACTTCAATCTCTACAGAAGAGAAAGGAGCATAGAAATTTTGCATTAGAAATGTGCCTTGGAAAGGAACTCACTCCCCACCTCACAGGAAGGAAGTGCACTTTTGGATATAAACAGGGCTACTAAACTGAACTAAATAAAGATGAGCAAATCGCCTGTAATTTTGCATATGTTATTAGTAGTTTCCCTTTTTATTAAGGCAAATAACTTTTAAAACTTTTTAATATGCTAATGTGGCTTTCAATAACATCAAATTGTCATTTGGGGCCATAAAGATAGTACAGGGTTAAGGTGCTACTTGCTTCCCACGCTGGCCAACCCATTCAAACTTCAGATGGCATATGATTCCCAAAGCAAAGCCAATAAGTCTCCTGAGCTGAGAGTAGATCCCTTCCACCCCACTCCAGCACTATCAGATGGGCCTTATGTACAAATAATGTAGCACTGTAGCACTGTCGTCCCATTGTTCATCGATTTGCTTGAGTGGGCACCAGTAATATCTCCACTGTGAGACTCGTTGTTACTGTTTTTGGCATATCAAAAATGCCACGGGTAGCTTGCCAGGCTCTGTCATGCAGGTGGGATACTCTCGGTAGTTTGCCGGGCTCTCCAAGAGGGACAGAGGAATTGAACCCAAGTTGGCTACATGCAAAGGCAAACACTCTTCCCGCTGTGCTATTGGTCCAGTCCATACAAATAATGTATATATACAAACATATATATTTCAGGCATATAATATTATTCTACCACAGGTTTGGTAGAATGTAAAAACTATTAATATATTTTATATCTTACCTGAATCAAAGAGGAAACAGATTTATTTAAGTTTTAAATAATAATAAATGAGTAAAATGTGATTGAAAAATAAGGAAAGCAATTATAGTTGCAATCATTGTATGTTTACTCTTTTCTATACAGTTTAAGTAAAAAAAAACTCTTCTGTAATTATGACTTAATACTATTAAATGAAGGCTTCAAGAAGAGGTTTTAAAGCATTTTAGAATTTTCAGAACCTTGAAGCTAATATGTCATTAGTGATAAATTACAGAGTAGCACTGTAGCACTGTAGTCCCGTTACTCATCGATTTGCTCGAGCAGGCACCAGTAACGTCTCCATTGTGAGACTTGTTGTTGCTGTTTTTGGTATATCGAATACCAACAGGTAGCTTGCCAGACTCTGCCATATTCTTGGTAGCTTGCCAGGCTCTCCGAGAGGGATGGAGGAATTGAACCCAGGTCGGCTGTGTGTAAGACAAATGCCCTACCAATTAATTACAGAGTAAAGATTTTAATTTAAACACTAAAATGCTTAAATTTTAAATTGTTTAAAATTTTAAAATACTAACCATTAATAGCAACAAGTAGAAGATAGGTGAAATCATATCCTAGTTGAAAAAAAAAATTACTGAAGTATTAGGAGCTCAGATTTTGTTTGAGTTTATTTTGGAGTAATTTGAGTACAGAAATACACCTGGCCCAGGATAGAGACTTTCATGATTGTGTCTGTGCATTCCATTGTCAGTTTCATTCTGACACGCCTGCTTTTAATTCATCCCCATGCTTTCTTTGTCTGTTTCAAAGTCAGGCATTTTCAAAATTTTGATTTATTTTTTACACATCATTGGTTGCAATGGCATCATCAGGCATTGTTTGTTTCTGGTTTTGGTTTTGTGCTCAGAGCTTATTCTTGGCTCTGCACTCAGGAATCACTCCTCATGGCGCATGGGGACCATTTGGTATGCCAGAGATCAAACCCAGGTCAGCAGCATGCAAGGCAAGTGCCCTACTCATTGTAATATTACTCGAGCCCCATGATCAGGTATTGCATAAGAAGCTCAAGGAAGCTTTTTAACCACTCAAGGAAGGTCTGGTCTTTGTACATCTTACAATCTGTCATAGGTTATTAAATATTAGTGCGCTCCATTTGTTTCTCCAAAAGTTATAGCTTTTGAGTATATCTCAAACTCATATAATCAAATCTATATAACTCAGGCAGAGAACTAACACTAGGCTTAAGAATCTTTCGTTTCCTCACTGGTAGTGTTTTCTGTATGTTGTCAAAGCCAGATCCTTGAGCTTGCTAACACCATAGCTCAGAAGTATACCAGATATATTCTAGGACCATCTCATTTTTCTCTGTAGTTACTGGTAAGGGGAACTTCCTTTTTTCGAAAAGAGACACCTTTGAGGAGCAGAAATTCAGTATTAGTAGGTTTAGATTTTCCACTACAATTTTTTCTATATAGTATGGAGTGATAGCACAGCGATAGGGCATTCGCCTTGCATGCGGCCAACCTGGGTTCGATTCCTCTGCCCCTCTCGGAGAGCCTGGCAAGCTGCAGAGAGTATCTCGCCCACACGGCAGAGCCTGGCAAGCTACCCACGGTGTAATCAATATGCCAAAAACACAGTAACAATAAGTCTCACGGTGAGAGACGTTACTAGTGCCCACTCGAGCAAATCGATGAGCAACGGGATAACAGTGACAGTGACAGGTATGGTAGGAAGGTAAATTGTCCTGAAACATCCCCTGGTCCTAATACTAAAACTGTTTAATATCTCACCTCCTGTGGGGGTAACATAGGACTTTTCAGGTGTTGTTAAGCGAAAAATCATTAGGCATGGACTCTGTTTTGAACTATTGAATAATCATAAGGTCTTAGAAATGGGAGACAAGAAGGTCATTCAATTAGGAGAACTTGAGACAGAAGCAGAATAGGAGTGATGTGAGGAAGGGGCAAGGGATGTTGGCAGCCCCTGAAAATGAGGAAGGCAAGGATATATATTATCTCTTCAACACTTTACAAGAAAAAAATGCTTTTCAGTACTTAACCTTGATCTCCAGAACTATGATCATGAAATTTTGTTTTGAGCCACTACCTTTTTGCAAATTTGCTACTGCAGCAGGAGGAAGTTACTTCAGTGGCAAGTGACTGGCCTCTTTGAGACCATCTCCACCTCATCAGAAATCTGATACTTTGCTCTCTGTCCATATTCACCACTATACTAGTGGGAATCAAATGGCTTGTTTCTGAGAATTGTACTTTGCAAACTGTAAATTTCAACATAAATAGAAGGGTAATGCCTAAGGGAGAGAAAATAAGCTCAGTCATTTTTAATAAGTCAAATTGTGGATAAAAATGGGAACCACTCTGAGCTTTGTTTTAGTTTTAGAAATTGCTCCTGAATGTCTCTATGTTCCTGCTCAGTGCCTCTCTCAAAAGGCATGTGTTTAGTCCTACATTACACATATAGAATGCATGTGTGTGTTTCGCCTAATACTCAGCCATCTGCGTGAGGATTTAACATGTATCTAACCTTTTCCATTAGACAGTTTTGAGGAAAAAAGGAAACAGAACCATAGAGAGAAGGGGGCAGGTAGGATAGAAAATATAGCTTAATAAACGCAACCAAGACATGAATGGAGGCCACTTCTGTTAGCTGTGGAAAATTCAGCCCTGTAGCATCAGTGGTTTGATACTCTAAACATGTACTTATCATGCAAAATATGCAAGTCTTTGAATGGAAGGGACATTTTTCCTGGATGATCATTTAGAGACTTGAACTGAATTCTTTCTGTCATAGGGTTCTACCATCTTCCACTGATCCAGTAGATGGACTAACTGATCAATGATTTGAGCCATCATGTAGTATTTGGGTATACAGGCCTTAACTTCTGTTTCATCCACTGCTCAACCTCATTCATACCCATTTCTCCCTGCTGAGGAGCCCACGGCTGTGGGTTAACTGTGTGACTAGGAAGAAGAGGGGTCAAACTGACAGTATCTGCCTTATAGCATTATCTTTAGGTACAGTTTCTCTGAAATTCTTTTACCTCAAGAATTGGCATTTTAGCATAATCTCATTTGTAAAAGTTGTTTTTCAGAGTAAAGGGTAAAAGTTGGTCGGACAAAACTATACCCCTATCAAGCCGTCCTTGATTCCGAGGGCTCTGTCTGTGAAGATCTTGTCGCTGAGTCTTTGTCACACTTTTCATCCTTTCTCAAAACTTTATCACTATTTCTTCATAATCCAACACCTCTAATTGTGCTAAAATTAAAGTATCCCTTTTCTAGCATAGCTGATCTTCAGCTTCTCTAATTGATGATGGGCTTTTTCATTTTGTTTTATAGTTATTTCTATCACACACACAACTTATTAAATTATAAATGGGTATGGAAGGAGGAAGGAAGGAAGGAAGGAAGGAAGGAAGGAAGGAAGGAAGGAAGGAAGGAAGGAAGGAAGGAAGGAAGGAAGGAAGGAAGGAAGGAAGGAAGGAAGAAAACTCTATGGTGTAAGATGGTATCTCACTGTTGTTTTGATTTGCATCTCCCTGATGTTTATTGGTGTAGAGTTTTTATTTACTTTTTTTCATGTGTTCTTTGGTCATTTGTATTTCTTCTTTAAGGAAGCATCTGTTTATGTCCCCCATTTTTTTATGGTGCTGGGATTTTTTTAATTTATTATTTTTTTATTAGTGAATCACCATGAGGGTACAGTTACAGATTTACATATTTTCGCACTTGTGTTTCAGTTATACAATGCTCAAGTACCCATCCCTCCACCAGTGTCCATTCTCCACCACCACCAATGATCCCAGTATCCCTCCCACCCCGCACTTCATCCCTCCCCACCCTACCCTGCCTCTGTGGCAGGGCATTCCCTTTTGTTCTCTCTGTCCTTTTGGGTGTTGTGGTTTGCAATAGAGGTATTGAGTAGTCATTGTGTTCAATCTGTAGTCTACTTTTAGCATGCATCTTCCATCCTGAGTGGGTCCTCCTACTACACTTTACTTGGTGGTTCCTTCTCTATCTGAGCTGCCTTTTCCCCCAGCATGTGAGACTGGTTTCCAAGCCATGGAACAAACCTCCTGGTACTTATTTCTACTATTCTTGGGTGAATACAAATGGCCAAAAGGCACATGAAAAAATGCTTTCCATCACTACTTATCAGGGAGATGGGGATCTTTTTCTTGTAAAGTTCTACCAGTGCCTTACATCAGTGCCTTACATATTTTGGATATTAACTTCTTATCACAGCCCCAATATAGTATTTATTCTATTGTATGCTTCTTCCATCTTACAAAATTTGAAAGTATACAATTTTTATTTTATTTTTATTATAGTGTGAGGTAAATAATTTCTTTCATCCTGTGGACTGTTTTAATATCCTTGTCATTGTTTCCCTTGAGGCTCAGAAATCTTAGTTTAATGTAGTCTCATTTGTTTGTCTTTGCGTCCTCTTGCTTGGTCAGCAGTGTCTTTTTCTTTGAAGATACCTACAGTTTTAATGTCATGACGCTTTCTGTCTATGCTTTCCTCTATGTACCTTATGAATTCAGGTCTAATGTCAAGGTATTTAATCTATTTTGATTTGACTTTTGTTCGTGGTGTTAGATAAAGGTTTGAGTTTATTTTTTTTTTTGCAAGTTCCTGACAATTTTTCCCAACACCACTTGTTGAAGAGGTTTTCCTTGCTCCACTTCATAGCTTATGCTTATTTATTGAAGATGAACTGGGCATATACTTGAGGGTCTGTCTCAGGATAGTCAAGTCTTCTTCATTGATCAGAGGATGTCTTTATTCCAGTACCATGCTGTTTTAATTAATACCACTTTGTAGCACAATTTAAAGTTGGGAAAATTAATGCCTCTCACTTTCTTCTTCCTAAGGATTGTTTTAGCTGTTGGGGTCAGAGTGGGGGTATTAGTCATATGAATTTCAGAAGGGTTTCATCTATTTGTTTGGAAAGTCACATGGTTATCCTTATAGGGACTACATTGAATCAGTACAATGCTTTGGGGACTATTGCCAGTTTAATGATGTTAATCCTCCCAATTCATGAGTAGGAGATGTATTTCCATTTCCTATGTCCTCTTTGTCCGCTTTTATTTCTTAAAGTAGTGTTTTTGTAGTTTTGTTTTGTATAGGTTTTTCACTTCTTTAGTTAAGCTGATTCTGAGGTACTTGACTGTTTTGAGGTACAGTTGTGAATGGAATATTTTTTTAATATCTCTTTCTTCACTTGATTTTTTAAATGATTATCCCTTATCTCTTGAAATTGTCTCCTACAAAATTCATTAAGCATTATTATAATTCATGTTAAGGGTTGTGAGATATTCTAATATGTTCTTTGTAGCCAGTTACTTTACCCAGAGTTTTGGTCAAATTTTCTTTGTATTATTTTCCCAAATCATAAAAACTGTAAATAAAAAATAGTAATGATATGAGATTTTATATTATGTTACATTTCTCCAGAAAGTATTTAGCTTTTTTTATTACATGCAGTAAACCACAGTTTGCTCTCCAGCACCACATATGGTCTCCTGAGCACTGACAAGAGTGAGTCCTGAGCACAGAATCAAGAGTAACACTGAGCACTACTAGGTATGACCTCTATAGATTTTTCAATAAAATGATAAACAAGTATTAAATGCCAATTATCAGGTACTTAATCTTACATGCATTCAGGAAAAAATATTAACAAATTAAATGAGAAATAAGAAAATCAATATAATAGAGAACTAAACTGAATTTTTATTAAAATTATTTGTTTCTTATATTCAATTATTTAAGTTATAGCTGAAAATATATTTGGACTGATTGATATCCTGAAAGATTCCTCTTGTCCAAATATAGTTCAATAAAGAAACTGTAGCACTGGCGTCCCATTGCTCATCGATTTTGCTCAAGCGGGCACCAGTAATGTCTCCATTGTGAGACTTATTGTCACTGTTTTTGGCATATCGAATATGCCATGGGTAGCTTGCCAGGCTCTGCCATTTGGACAGGTTACTCTCAATAGATTACTGAGATAAAAAAGATAAAATAAAAAAGATAAAAGAAAGCCTCAAAATTTTAAACTAACTCTCACACTTTGTGCTTCATTATTTTCTGTTCAGCAGTTTATCTATTCAATTTTGCTTTGATTTCCAGATATGAGATAATCTCAGAATTGTGTGATGTGGTATTTGTGTGATGTGGTATTAGACAATCAACTAGATCTCAGCCTTTTCTTGTATTTTAAGCCTCTTCCCAGTTTCTAACTATACAGAGTGGCTTCCTGAGATATAAATGTACCATAATTCCAACCAAAATAACTAATTCCTAATACTTTTTCCATAACGCATTATGGTTTTGTTTATTAAACACCAAATTCTAAATCTAAAACTTAAATTTAAATTCAAGAAAATATGCTTTTTATTCTTTTTGTAGATGACTCAATTTATCATCAATTGGGGGTAGAGAAAGAGAGAACAACCCATTCTGGATTCACAATAAACTGAGAAATAGTAGTTAAGTAATTAATGCAATTTGATTTCAAAATAATTTTTTTTAAAAACAAAAATTGTATATTTTCAAATTTTGTAAGATGGAAGATGCATACAATAGAATAAACACTATACTGGCGCTGGAGCCATAGTATAGTAGGCAGGGCTTGCCTACTATATATATATAAATATATATATATGAATATATATATATATAGTTGGCCTTGCATTCGGCCAACCAGGGTTTGATCCCCTCCATTCCATTGGGTCCCTGAGCACCACCAGGAGTAATTCCTGAGTGTAGAGTCAGGAGTAACCAAGGAGCAATGGTAAATGTGACACAAAAAGCCTAGAAGAAAAGGAATAAATACACTATATTGACAATATTCCCTAACCACAATATAGAGAACAAAGTTTATGCATTTGTCTCATTTAATGAAGTGAAAAATCCTAAATAATTGAACAAAGTGCTACTGCACACAGCAATATGAGAACTTGGCATTCTAATACCAGTATTATTTTATAATATTTATAAACGTAAGCATTTATATGTGTCCTAATTTGCATATGTTTGGGCAAAGGTATTGCCTAATCTTCAAAATCCAGACAATATGATTTTCCAATTCAGACCCTGGATTTAGTATCTTATAATAATACTGAGCTTTGTTTGTGTGGAACTGGCAGTTCTAACTGAAAACGGATTCCCAGGTGAGTTTGTGTACCAGATAGATCTTGCAGCTTTGATCCTATAAATTCCCAAGTAAACTACAACAGCTCTCTGAAGGAAGAGTCCCATTGTAGATAAAACATGGACACTGCTCTCATTCTAAATTGTAGCAAACATTAGCTTTACCTTGAATCTGAGCACTCATGCAGGAAAGAGATGCTCATCTTTTACAAAGAAGAACGATGGAAAGAAACTCATGGACAAGGCTTTGTGCTTTGCTAGCATCAGTTCAAACTCAGATGAGACATATTAGAGATGAATAAGACTTGAGAAGGAAGTCTGAAAGCTGCCAGCCTGCTGAATCAAACTGAAGTACGTTATAATCTCCACCCCCTGCCAGTACCAACAAATATTTCTCTGTATTGTGTGCACTCAGGGAATTAAAGACTAACAAGAAACCCTAGATAAAAGGATGAAGAAAAGAAAAGCAAAATCCATAAATGGGTTGTTGAGTCATTTTCCTAGAAAAGTCCCATGTGTTGTCCTACCGTTCTTTATAACTGTTGTATAAGGTCTAGAATGGGGGTGGGAGATGGGTGTGAGGGTTGACTTCTAGAGTTTGTATTCTCCAACTAGACCTCATTCCAAGTATCTGCATTGATTTAATTTTCTCTAAAAACATGTCTATAGTGAAGTAAATAAAAAAACCAAAAAAAACCCAAGTCAGTCCTTCTATTTTAGAAATTGGAAATCTATGAACAATTCATGAAAAGAGTGCATAGCAAAGTGTGATCTAAGGATAAGCCTTACAATGCCTAGCCAGGATCCATCCCACTATGTAGAACTCCCTAGAAATAGATTTCTTCTGTGTATCAATGGACTCTTTGGCTATGGATTTCCTCTGGGGAGAAATACCAGTGTTTTTTTATGATGTCTCATGTGTGTGAACAAGCACAGTGTACAAAAGACTTCAATAAATATTTAGGAAATGAATAAGCAGTCTATATTAGAGATAGCTGCAACACTGTCACCTGTGATGAATATTAAATAACTGAACTGTGAGACCTAAGTCATATTCTAAAGATTTTGCCTCCATGTTACTCTCTGCTTAAAAAATATGAAAGATAGTAAATAGGATTGAGAGGGAAATATGGAGTAGGAAATAATACAGATTCTGCGTATTTCTATACACACAATCAGAGGTCTCAATTTTGGCACTGTTTATTCATAGATAGTTTGATTAAATACATGTTTTCCACTATCAAACACTAACCTAATTTCCCTTTTACTGAAATAAGGAATACTGATCGCCAGCAGCACGTCTTCATTATTGGTACTTTCCCTTGAGCGTGATGTTCTTTTATTCTGGGAAAGAGGAAGTGGGCTACCTTCTACAAAATTTTAAGACTCCTGCTACATATCCATAAGTAGGGCAACTTTGGGTTGGCACTGCATTTGTTTAGTTAAAATTTAAAAATATACCACAGAATGATCTCACATATTCTTCACAAGGGATAGAGTTCTGACATTTTCCCAGGGTCTCTGATCCCAATGACAAGCAGATGGTATTTACTTGACAAACTCAAATCTGACGTGCTGGTTTTATCATTTCCTATGAACTGGTTTCTTACAATCTGCCATCTAAAAAGAATTCTAGTAGCACAAGATTCTGATTCTTGGGTTTTCTCATTCTCATCCTTCCCCCACCCTGAACCCTTAAAGGAACACTCCACCAACTCCCAGAGCCTCTAAGTATATGCCGGCTATGAGATAACTACAGTTAACCTCTAGTCTCAAGGGAAATAGTACTTAAATAATAACCTTATAACATATTAGACAAATAAGAATCATTGTATACTTGAGTTGGTACAAAAAGAATGCAAAAAAACCCATTTATAGCACTAAACTCTCCGATAATAACACTTATTCTCATTCAGCCACTTGTTCTCTCATTTATGAAATCATTATTGTTCCCATGCCCAGGCACCATGAAGGTACTAAATAACAAGGTGGATGAGTCTTGAACTTCAGTAAATATTTTTTCCATAAGAAAAAAAAAAGAAGATAATTTTAAGTGGAATAAATGATTGTGAATAGTCAATATAAATCAGCAATAGTATAGTCTTGAATAAGGAAAAACTGGAAATCTGACACAGAGAATGAGGTGTCAGTTCTTATCATCACATCTGTGGATAGTGATAAAGTGATAATAAGACTAAAAATGGTTTTCCTAGAAGAATAGAGAGCATTGCAAAAAAGATTAGTTTATGCACACATTCAAGTACCTGTAGTCAAGGCATTGTTCCAGGGGTGCCCAAACATTTTGTTTCCCAATTCCTTTATATATATTTTTATATTCTGAGAATCTCAAAGAGAGTTCCTCTATAAGTATGATAAGCATATCAGAAATTAAAACTGAGGGCTAGAGAGATAGTAAAGGGGTTAAGGTGGGTGCTTTCCTTACATGAGGCCAAGGAAGATTCAATCCCCTGACCTTCATATGGTTCCCTGAGTGCTCCTAAGAGTGATAGCTGAGCTTACCAGACATTGCCCAAAATAAAGAATAAAAATTAAACATACTTGTCCTTAAAATTTATTTGTAAAAATAAAACATTCAGTATATATTAATAGAAACAATAGAATTATATAGAAAAATACATTTCTGAATTAAGAAAAATGGTCAGAGAAGTCATTGTGTCAGATTTAACAAATCTCTTTCAAGCCTTTCTTAGTAGAGAAGTTGAATTCTCTTGTGCCTCTGCTTTGCATTACACTGTTGTTTTGCCTGCCGCATATGGTACTAGTCCAGTCTCATATAATATGTTGTTGTATAAGAGGAGACTTCACAAACATCTTAAAAGATCTAAGGAATCCCTATAGCTTGCGGCCCCTCACTTTGAGAACTATATACTACACCATTGCAAACAGCACACAAATAAGAAGAATCAGTTATTGTAACATTTTGCTGGTGTGATAAGAAATGTAAGTTTTTGAAATACTTTATGCAGCCAGGAGCCATCATAAACCATCAAAAGTTCCTGGATTAGGAGATTGATATCATCCACTTGCATTTTCATAAAGCCCATTCTTGTCTCTAGGTTGAGGATGGATTGGAAGAGAATTAGAAGAAGCTAGTTAAGAATTGCTGTAGACTAGCATAAGTGACTTCTATAGATATGGCGGGAGTAATTTATATTCTGCCATTGTAGTTTCAGGTTCAAAACATGTCACTTTATCTTATGTGACTTTGATGTTATTGTCCTCCCTAGATCTTTAGTCACCAACTTTATTGAGGAAGTTATGTGTCCCTTTTGTTTCTTAGTTTTCCTGTGGATATGGTTTAACATTTGTCATCCTCAAAACCCTGACCCTCTTATCTTTGACCTGCTCGTCCACATGGCAACAACTATTTCTCTTCAACTTTCTTTAATTTCTGTTTTCTTAAATTCCTATTAAGTGAGAGTTAATAGTGCAGGTATCTGCCTTCACAGATACCAGGAGAGGGAAAGCCTGGGTAAAATGAATGGACAGATGTCAAGGAACTTCAGATTTCCAATCATATGCCACATACAAGGTCACAGAGAACATACAAACTTTTACAGACCTCAATATCCAATCACAACTTTAAGGGACTTCACAGTTCACATTAGGACTTCACATAAGGGACTTCACAGTTCACATGAGACTTCACAGTTCTGTAAAAGTTTGTATGTGACTCTTATTTTCATGAGTGTGTCCTGGCTGGAAGCAAGTTTGTGCTCCATGCAGAGGTCAGTTGCCTGGAATGGCAGTGTAGATCCCACCAGCAGGCCTGTACCTCTTAATCCGTGACCACATGCAAGGGCACAGTATCACCAGAGGGCAGTACCTTCCCATGGAACATTAAACAAAATACTTCTAAGTTAAAGGTTGGTGAGGCTGTTGAAATTATTGTGAAATTTTAGAAAAACCAAGGGAAACTCGTGTCTGTATTTAGCTTATACTTGTGCTTTGTAAAGTACTAGTAAATAGTAAAATCTGAGGGGAGGTGTCCCACTAAATAGGCTTGGGGCCCGTTCCCAGCTATAGGGATTACATATATGCTGAGGATCAAACCCAGGGATCCCACATGTACTCCAGTCTTTTGAGTCATCTTCATCCATAGGCTTTAATCAAACATTATTGAACTGGTATTTTTTTTTATCTTTGGGTCACAGGTCACACCTGGCGATGCACAGGGGTTATTCCTGGCTCTGCACTCAGGAATTACTCCTGGCAGTGCTCAGGGAACCATATGGGATGCTGGGAATCAACCTGGGTAGGTCGTATGTAAGGCAACTGCCCTACCCACTGTACTATCACTTCAGCCCCTAGACTGGTATGTTTAATGGTTAACATACCTGTCTGGCAAACAGATGCACACAAGCATCTGTCTGTGTGTGTTTATATATAAGTTTGTATATGTGTGTATTTTGTATGCATTTGTATGTGCATATTTACTTGAGATATGTTTTTGGATGCTCTTAAGTGAATTATAAAAATTAAGGATTAAAACAAAGAGTGCGTTTGGTATATTCAAGTTTGAGGCATCTGGGGAATGTTGTGAAAAAAAGAGTCGTTTCAGAAGAGACGGAGGGTTGCAGGCTGGAGTGATTCTGGCTACAGCAAGTGTGTCTCTATTGAATTGAGCGATGGCTGCTCCTGTGGAGCAGAGATGCCTTTCAGGGACTTATTTTTAGCTGGCTCTCAGGTATTTGGCCCTCCCTTCCTCCTGAAGTTATTTTTATTCCCTAGAGCACATCCCCTCCACACTCATCGTTGGTTGCCGCCTGTTCCTTTTCTCCAGGGCCAAGCTGGCTTCCTCCCTCCACAGTCCATCAATACAGAGCTGATTTGGAGCTGAGCTGTATAATAATCAGCTTTCAGCCGCCAGCCCCACACTCGCCTTGTAATTAAGGCCTGATGGTTGTGTTGACGGCAAATGAAAGAAAATGGCTTTGTTCTCCTTCCCCAGGCTTGATTGCCGGTTCTCGCTCTCACCTGAATTCGACCCATTCTGCATTGTGCCTGTGATTGCTGCAGTGCCAGTAATTGCAGTCCTGGCGGATGACATTTCCATGAAGCACACTCTGTACGGCTCCAGAGGGAACTGACAGAATTGATAGCTGGGGAAGCTCATCAAACGTGGATTTAGGAAATGCCTGTGAGAAAGTGGGAACCCACGACCAAATATCAGAGCTGTTCCTCTGACATTTGCTTTGACATAAAGGACTAGTTCTTGCAACCTGTTTTACCTTCTGTCTGCAATCCCCAAAAAAGACTGGATTTCGTGATTATGAATTGCTCTTCAGGTTCATGAAGGCCAGATTGGGAAAATACCTTAAGTATATCAAGAGTGTCTTTCTCAAAAGGTGAATGGGAGGGACGAGAAACAAACAAAAAAACAAAGGGAGGCCTTTACATTCAGGAGATCCTAGAGTATGCTTTGTCTATAAAGTGCATTGCTTAACATTGGTGCAACTTGAAATTGTCTTAATCGAATCCTCCGGTGCTTAAAGGAGAAGTCTCTATTTACAGACGGATTTTAATCGCAGCCTTCTGTGTTGGCTAGTGCCATAGAAACGATCTAGTGAACTTGACATTTAAACATGTAAAAAATTGCCCAAAGAGGAGGAGTATTTGTCCAAGATCACAAAATTCATAAGGAACAAAGGCAGAACCAGGACTCATGCCTTCCAAAAGCCTAAGCAGGCTCCATGTTAACTGGCTTTGCACACCGTGTAGAGAATTGCCCCTGTTCTTACATGGAGTTTGACGGTATGTGTGCCATTTTGATTCACTGTGCTATCACCACTTATGTCCACGCACAGAAACAACAAACTCTCCACTTTCTGATGGCTGACTTCTATTGTCACTATGTCCCCATGAGGTACACATAGAACTTGACATACTGAGACCTGGGTCAGTCCCAGCAGAATTCCCTCCCTGGTCACTTACCTGCCAGCATGTTTCTTTATTTCCATATTGTACAAGAAATCGTATGAGAGCAAAAATTGGTTGGGAGAGCAAAAATTGGTTGACATTTCTCTATTTTTGTTAATGTTTAATCAGGTTTACTCAGAATGTCCACAGCTTTATGTTTTTTCATACAAGCAGATTACATTTTTTTAATAGGGGCCTTCCTCATTGTACTTGGAGTGGGGTGC